>NC_138081.1:69736400-70468900 GCF_964212035.1 Myotis nattereri | reverse complement strand
TGCCATAGAGAAACCGCACAATTCATCCAGTCAGCTCCAGACTTAATCAATCACAAAGACAGAAAAATGAACATTAAGACTTCTAGAATTTAAGGAAGTTAACCCCAGGAATCTTGGCTCTGTTATGCAGCAACCCCTCAAGTTAATATTGACAAACCACACCATTAGCCGAAGGAAGATAAGCAAAATATGTAGGGCTTGGGCACAGTTGGATTGAGCCACTTAATGGAATAGCTCTTGGAGAAGGTTCTACTAGAAATGGCCTGGTAACAGCATTTTGTGATAATTAAACAAGGGTTGTTATTCACAATAATTATGGCTCGACACCAAGAAATAAGCAAAAATTTACTCATCTATCTTTGTGTTTTAACCTCTTGCCTGCCCTGTCTTATCTTTCCAGCCTATAATTCTAACTTGGTCCAGCTTTCCTCCTCATCCACTTAGTTTCAATTTTTAAACTTAATTGTTATATAAATTGCCTTAAATCCCATAGAGAAATTGCCAGGTCACTAAATAATTAAATACTTACTAAGGCAAAGACAGCAAAAAATTACCCCTCTTCCCCCCCACCACTCTTCTCTTTTTTTAAAAAAAAACAAAGATTGGTTGACAGTCTGGTGATCTCAGCCCTAAAGCATTTGGCTCTACGCTTTGTTCAGGACTCCCGGTAAACTGGGGTGGGGGAGTGAGCTACAATTAAGATGATAATCCCTCTCTCTCCTCTCCTGCCCAAGCTTTGCATGTATAAATTGAACCTTTGGAATTTTACAACATGCTAGCACTCTTAAAAACTATTAATAATATTGCCTTTTTGGTTGACAGATTTATAGTTATTATAACTAACCTGAGCCAAAAGATGAACTAGAGATTTTTGCAAACTCCAACAAAACCTACTATTTGAAAAAAACAAAACAAAAAAAATGCAAAAAACCAACAACTCAGCTTTCAGAATTTATTTCAAAGGACAGCCATCAGAAGAACAGTATTCTATCCCCAAAAGTAGGAAAATTAAAAATATATATTTATTAAATATACTAGTATATGTAAATTAAACATGTGTAATCCTATATATATCAATATATAAATATGAAGGATTTTGTAATTGCAAAGCAGACAAAAGTCTCAGCACTTAAAATATGAAGTTAATAGTCTGTTCAAAAAATTTTATAAGTTAATTAATGAAACCTGTTTCCCCAAGCACTCCCTGATACGCTGTAGTTGAGGAAAGAAAAGACTCCTTTTCCCACCCCTCCCCCACTGGGCAGGAAGAGCTGGAGCTGAAGGCCTGTGCAGGGGCTACCAAAAGGAGGGTTTATTCCTTCCCAGCTGGGCTGAGTACAGTGAATGCTACTAGGGCAGGATGCTGGAAGAGTATAAATGCAGTCAGACTACCCAGAAAAGAGTCAGGGCAGGGGTAGGGCAGAAGCACAACCCTCCAAATTTACTGCTGCTATCAGTTTCCCAGTTTTTAGAATCCTCGGGGCTGGGAGTGTTCACTTAGCATGGTTTGGTTTGTGAATCTGGGAAGGGAGCCAGGTAGCTTTCTCTCATAATTCTGGAGATGATGTGTGCTCTCCTGAGAGATGTGAAGTTACAGACAAACAGACTGTGCCTTTGGAGGTCATGTGGTGAATCCATCCACTCACTTTGCAGACCAGGCCATCCAGGCTCAAAAGGTCAAGCAACTCATCACATAGTCTCTGATAGAATTAGGACTTGAATCCAGTATACTCTTTCATCTCATTTATTTTTGATAAGCCATTGTATAGTACATTAAAGTTTTCCAATATAAAAAACATGTACTTTGATACATATAATTTTAATTGTAGTAAAATATATGTAACATAAAATTTATATCTTAATGATTTTTTAAGTGTATAGTTCCGTGGTATTAAGTATATTCATATTACTATATATACTTTTATAATGCCCTGTATCTACATGGAAATGGAAAAGATCCGCTAAAAATATTTTTTCCTTATCAATCAACTATTGGAAACATACTATGCAACCAACACCATGTTAGGATCAGGCAACCTCTGGGCCCCAAGTAACTTATAATTCATTCAGGCGACAAGATATGTGAATAGGAGGCTATTACTAACCATAAAAGGCAGAATATAACATATTTTAAAATGAATAGCACTGACAATAAGTGTTAAGAATCCAAAGGACACAATAGTTGTGAAACAACTACTCAAGAAAAGAGAAGGTGGACTTGAGCTCCATTAATAAAAGGGGGACAGTCACAAGAGGACACTTCTAAAGAAAGAACAGAGAGGCCAAAGCATGGAGACGGGCTATAAAAGACTTAACAAAAAATGGGTAGAAAAGTCTGAGAGTCGCAAAAGTGTAGTTTGTTACTAGATTGAAACGGCTGATTTTATCTGAAGGCAACTGGGAGCTGTTGAAGACTCTTGAACAACATGATTGTCATATTAACAAGCTGATGTGATGGCCAAGTGTAGGATGGACTGAAATAGAGAGAGTTGGATGAGTGAGGCCAATTAGGAAATCATTACAAAAGCTCAAGTACAGAGATGAGAAGGGGAGTTAGGGCTGGGAAGAATCAATAGAGCCTATTAACCAATTAGATATTGAGAGTGGGGGGAAGGAAAAGCAAGAATCCCAGGCTCAAGCTAGAGTGACCAGAATTGTGGTAGCAACTGAATGGATTGGGTAACTCAAGTGAGGAAGATCATATTAAAGGGAAGTTCAGTTTTAGATATGTTCATATGAAAAGGATAGAAACACATCTAAGCAAAAAGAGAAAGTACTGTCTTAGAGAAATGTATAGAGTTGCAGAAGTGCAAAGTATTATTATTCAAAACACTTATAAACAATAAACCTTTATTAGCTCTGGTCCCAACAGTGTTAGTACAAAACTGTTTTACGCAATATTTTCTAAATTTATTTCATAGCAATAATATGTTGAAATGCTTGAACCCAGCAACTTAATGTAAACCGATATTAAAATTGTTGGATGTATTCTCAATTTTCCATAGGCTTATTCTCAACTGAATACAACATTAAAAAGCTTTTATGTGTCCAATTCTTTCTCCAATATTGTAAAATGAACCTGACATTGGCCTTTGAGTTACAATCTTCATACTTCTGCATGAAGAGTATGTCATATGTTGTGATTAGTTTAACAGTTCCCATTTCAGTTGGTTGAGGCAATCAACACTTTGTTCCTAAAGGTGCAGGTGAAAAGTAAAATTATATCAAAATTGTTTTATATATTGATATTGTTGTGGTAGTTCTCAAAGTAAAAAGTGGCTAGGGCCCATGAAAGTCATAATGTGGTCTTCATTCTGTACTTAGATTTGGGTCTCTGATTCTAACCACAAACCATTGCTTTTTGATACATTTTTTTGCATTGGGGATTATATTAGTTTTATCTTCTTAAGTCTCTTCTGAAGCATTTGGGCCTGTGTGAGTCTGGATGGGTGGCCCCCATGCTTGCTGCATTGTCCTGGACGTGAAAATTACTTTTGCATTTCTCCTGTGTTGGCTCTCTTTTAGCCCATGAATCACATCTTCCTTTTCTTGACCTAATTCACTGTATTGATTGTACATATCCTTCAGTATCTATGAGAAGGTTGTGTGTGTGTGTGGAGGAGGGGTAAAGTTTTTCACTGAAAGATGTTTACCCTCACGCTTAGGGAAAAAGTTGACTAGATAATTGATATTAATTAGAAATCATTTCTCCTCAGAATTTTGAATGCATTGCTCCATTTCCCTCTAACTTCCTGGATTGCTATCGAAAAGGTCAGAGCCATTTTGATTCCTGTTAGTTTGTATGTGATCTTTTTTCCCCACACCTCTCTAAAAACTTACAGAATCTTCTTTTTGTCCCCTATGTTCTGAAATATCTCTACGATGTATCTTGGTGAGGATCTAGTTTCATTGTTGAAGACTTAGTGAGCTTTTCCCACTGGAACTATATATCCTGTAATTTTCAGAAATCTTAAATTATTTTGTTGGTGAATTAATTGTTTTCTCTAGTCTGTGTTTGAGAAACTTTTTCTGGATCAGTCTTTTAACTTGCTCATGTTTTCCCTTCTGTTTTTCATGTGTTTCCTTTAAATAATGCCATTGGAATTTTGATGGGATTGTATTAAATCTGTATACTGCTTTGGGTAATATGGACATTTTTAACTATGTTGATTCTTCCAATCCATGAACACGAAATAACTCTCCATTTCATTGTACCTTTTCCAATCTCTTCTAATAATGCTTTGTAGTTTTCAGGAAATAGGTCCTTCACATCCTTAGTTAAGTTTATTCCTAGGTATTTTATTTTGTTGTTGCTGTTGCAATTGCAATAGGAATTGTTTTTCTTATTTCTTTTACTGAAATTTCATTGTTAGTATATAGGAACCCAGCAAGGATAACACAAAAAAAGAAAACTACAGACCAATATCTCTGATGAATACAGATGCAAAAATCCTAAACAGCCCAGCCAGGTGTGGCTCAGCGGTTGAGAGTCTACCTAGAAGCCAAGAGGACCCTGGTTCTATTCCAGGTCTGTGGTGTGCAGGAGGTAGCCAATCAATGATGCCTTCTCATCATTGATGTTTCCATCTCCCTCTCCCTTTCCCTCCCTCTCTGAAATCAACAAAAAAATAGATATTTTTTTAAAAATCCTAAACAAAATGCTAGGGGGAAAAACCCCCACAATACATTAAAAAATAATACATTATAATTAAGTGGGATTCATTCCAGGGGCACAAGGATGGTTCAACATATGCAAATTAATCAATGAAATATAGCACCTTAATAAAACAAAGGATAAAGATCATATGATCTTATCGATAGGTGCAAAAAGATACAACATTTGATAAGATACAATGTTCATTAATGATTAAAACACTCAATAAATGGATATAGAAGGAAAGTATCTCAACATAATAAAAGCCATATATGACAACCTCTCAGCTAATATCATACTCAATGGTGAAAAACTGAAAGCTTTTCCTCTAAAATCAGAAACAAGATAAGGATGTCCACTCTTACCACTCTTATTCAACATAGTGCTGGAAGTCCTAGCCAGAGTAATAAGGCAAGAGAAGGAAATAAAAGGCATCTAAATTGGGAATGAAGAAGTAAAAGTGTCACTTTTTGTAGATGGCATGATTCTCTATATAGAAAACCCTGAAGACTCCACCAAAAAACTATTAGGAACAACAAACAAATATAGTAAAGTTGCATGATACAAATTCAATGTACAAAAACCCACTGCATTCCTACATACGAACAATGAAATTTTCAGCAGATCCTTGAGTTAAGAGAAAGGGGAAGAAACATAATACAAGTACAACAGAACCAGATACTGTGATAAATGCTTTCTATTAAGTAACTCATTTGCTTCTCACAACAACACTTCAGGAAGGTATTCTTCTGTTTTACAGACAGAAAGCTAAAGGGTCAGTTCCACAAGATCATACAGCTAATAACTATCAGTATAATAATTAGCACTTAGGTAGCTTAAATCCAGCCTCCATCTCTCTCAACTACACTCTCTGTACTTCTCCTTCCTGTCCTTCTCCTCCTCCTCCCCCTTTTCCTCCTCTTCTCCCTCTTCCTCCTTCCCTTCTTCCTCCTCCCTCTCCTTCCCTTCTCATCCTCCCATCCCTCCTCCTCTTTTTCCTCCTTCTTCTCCTTTCCTTCCTCCTCCTTCCCCTTCCTCCTCTTCTTCCTCAAGGTTAATAATAAACTAATATAATAGAAATGCTCTCTTTTTACTTCTTCATAATTTGAACATTCCCCCAGTAGATGGCTTTATTTTATCTAAATGAACTCTCTAGCCTGTTTTGCATTTTGCATGTGTTTCTTTATACACAAAATTAGAGGGTTGAAGGACTCTTGCAAAATCCCTTCCAGTACCAACATTATAAAATTATACAAAGTAAATGAAACCAAGTAAAAGTAACAAGTATGCTAAACCCAACACAAGGCACCTGTGTGGTTCAAGAAGAATCTCCAGTTCTCAGTGGGCAGACCCCCTCCACTCCTCCCTCCTCTTTTCTTTCTCTTTCAGAGCCTCTTATATTCTCTCATTTGAATCTATCAGTTGCTCTTTTTTCCCTAACAGCTTTTATTTTGTACTAGGCTTTTTTGGACCTTGCATTTGAGTTCCTACAGCCTCGACAGTCCTCTCTTGCCTGCCCTCCTGCCACCAGATGCCTCTTAAAAGTATCTGGCAGGCTTTGTACCTCAGTGCAGGTTGAATTGCCCAGAATGCTCCTGGGGTGTTAATGAACGTCAAAGGTGATCACAACAGAATGAAACACTTGAATTAAAGAAGATAAGGCTAATGGTGGGTATTTTGAATTATGATTGATCCAGTTTGGAGTTTTTGTGTGTGTTTTTTTTTCTGTGAAAAAGGCAATTTTTAGACCCCTCTCCACTCATCGAAAGTGGTCTATTTGAGGCCCCTAGGGAATTGTGGCTCAAAATTCAGCTCCCCAACCATTGTGATTTAACTTCATGGGTTGCTTGTTAAAGCTGTAGCTTCCTAGGCCCCACCAGACCTAGTAAATCAGAATTGCTTGGAGCTGGCAGGCAACCTGAATTTCAAATATACTCCCTGGTGATTATTTTTAAAAAATTTTATATCTTTCTAAAATTACAGCTGACATCCAATGTCATATTACACATTACATAAGTAATGAAGTGACCCCCGATGAGTCTAGTACCCACCTGGCACCATACATAGTACTACTGACCATATTCCCTGTGCTGTGCTTTACACCCCCAGGATTATTTTGCAGCTGCCAGTTTGTACTTCTTAATTCCTTCACCTTTTTCACCCAACCCCCTCACCCCCTCTCATCTGGGGACCATCAGTTTGTTCTCTGTATCTATGAGTTTGTTTCTATTTTGACTGTTTATTTTGTTTTTTAGATTCCACACATAAGGCAAATCACATGGTATTTGTCATTCTCTGTCTGACTTTTTTCACTTATCATAATACCTTCTAGGTCCATCCATGTTGTTATAAATGGCAAGATTTTATTCTTTTTATGGCTGAGTAATATTCCATTGCATAAACGTACCACATCTTCTTTATTTAATCATCTATTGATGGACACTTAGGTTGCTTCTGTATCTTGACTATTGTATATGAAATGTCCTTTTTTATCACTTATTATAGCCTTTGTTTTAAAGTCTGTTTTGTCTGATATAAATATTGCCACAACAGCTTTTTTCTCATTTTCATTTGCATTAAATACCTTTTTCTATCTATCCCTTTACTTTCAGTCTGTGTGTGTATGTTTCAATCTAACATTTTCTTACCTGGGAAGCTTTTTATTTCTCCTTTGATTGTAAATGACAGCCTTGCTGGGTAGAGTAATCTTGGGTGCAGGTCTTTGCTTTTTATCACTTGGAATATTTTTGTGCCAATCCCTTCTGGCCTACTCAGTTTCTATTGAGAAATCTGCTGATAGTTGTGTGGGAACTCCCTTGTACATGATTAACTGCTTTTCTCTTGCTACTTTTAAGATCTCCCTTTGTCTTTAACTGTTGGCATTTTAATTATGATGTGTCTTGGTGAGGGCCTCTTTGGGTTCATCTTGTTTGAAAATCTCTGCACTTCCTGAACTTGTCTATTTCTTCTGCCAAGTTAGGGGAGTTTTCAGTCATTATTTCTTCAAATAGGTTCTCAATTTTTGCTCTCTCTTTTATCCTTCTGATACCCCTATGATGTAAATGTTGTTATGCTTGATACTGTCTCAGAGGTCTCAAACTATCCTCATTTTATTTATTTTTAAAAATATATTTTTATTGATTTCAGAGAGGAAGGGAGAGAGAGAGAGAGAGAGAGAGAGAGAGAGAGAAACATCAATGATGAGAGAGAATTATTGATTGGCTGTTTCCTGCATGCACCCTAGTGGGGATTGAGCTCATAACCTAGGCATTACCCTTGGCCGGAATTGAACCTGGGACCCTTCAATACGCAGTCAACACTCTATCCACTGAGCCAAATTGGCTAGGGATAAACTATCCTCATTTTAAAATTCTTGTTTCTTTTTCATATTCCAATTGGATGTTTCGCTGTCTTCCAAATCACTAATTTGATTCTCTGCTTCATCTAATCTATTGTTGATTATTATCTAATCTATTCTTTATTCAGTTATTGTATTCTTCATTTCTGACTTGTTCTTTTTATGGTTTCTATCTCTTTGTGTAAGTTCTCACTGATTTCATCTATTTCCCTCCTAAATTAATTGAGTATCCTTATAACCAGTATTTTGAAATGTGTATCTGGTAGATTGTTTGCCTCCATTTTGTTGAACTCTTCTTGGAGTTTTGTCCTGTTCTTTTATTTGGGACTTGTTTCTTTATTCCCTCGGTTTGGCTGTCTCCCTGTGTTTGTTTCGATGTATTAGGTAGATCTGCTACATCTCACAGTCTTGTAGGGTGGCCTTACATAGCAGGGGTCTTATGGGATCTGCTGCAGACTCCTTGGTCACCTGAGTTAAGTGCTCCAGGGGTGTCCCTTGTGTGGGTTGTGTATGCCCTCATATTGTAGTTGAGCCTTGATTACTGTTGGCACGTCAGTGGGATTAACCCTCAGGCTGCCTGACAGTGAGAACTGGCTGTTACTATGGATGAGCTATTGTTCTGGGGGCTGACCCCACAGAATGGCATTCACTTTACAGGGGCATTGGTGCCTGCGAGTTCGCCTTTTGGGTGTGTCATTTGTGGAGCTGATTGGGGGGTGCTCTAGTGTGGTCTGAAGCCAGCCACTAGGTGTGTTGGTTTGGGGGCCTCTTAGGAGAAGCTCCAGTGCAGGCCCAGCTCAGCCACTGCCTGTGCTCAGCCGGGGGTTATCTGATGGGAACTACAAAGTGATCTAAGGTTGGTAGCTGCCTGTGCTGGACTTGGAGGTGCCTGGGGGACACTGTGCTATGAGCTAAGGCTGGCTTTCACTGGTGTTGGGGGCCTCTTAACAGGAGGTACAGGGCTTTCCGAAGCCAGCCACTGCTTGTTTGGATTTGCAGACCTTTGAGAGATTTTAGTAAATCTGCAGTGTGGGCTGAGGTAGGCCGTTTGTGAGGAACAACTGCTAACAGAGGTTCAAGCCAGGTGCTTGAATTGGGTGGGGTCTCAGAAAATCACCAGGGTGGGGCTAGAGTGGTAACCAGGTTAATGGAGACTCAGATATGGTGCCATCTGTGCCTGCTGGCTGTGTCAGGGGAGGGATCAACCAAGCAATAATGTCACCTGCCAGCACTGCTATGTCAGAGAGAGCTGCCCTTCCAGCCCTCCCCCTGAAGCCAGACAATTCAGTCCCTCCCCACATGTCCCTGTAGCTGTTCAAGCTGCTATCCCTTCTGGAGCTCAGGGCGAGCATTTGTGGGCAAGTGAGTCTGTGCTCAGGCCCTTTAAGAGGGAATGTCTGAGTCCCCAGTAGCCCTCCACCTCAACTGGACGGAATCCCTGCTGATTTTTACAGACAGCTGTTGTGGGGACACCTTTTCCTGCTACTGGTGCTCTAGGCTGGGAGCCCTGAGGGGGGCCTCCACACCCAAGATATGCCTTCTGATTCTTAACCACCACACGTGGTGGGGGACCAGCCTGTTCCAAGACTCTACCTTTCTTATCAGTCTCCGTGTGGCTTCTTTTTCATATCCTTAATTATAGGAGTTCTGTTCAGCTAGTCCTCAGGTGGTTCTCAAGGGCAGTTGTTCTATAATTTAGTTGTAATTCTGATGTGGCTGTGGGAGGAGGGGAGCATAGAGTTTACCTAAGCCACCATCTTGACTGGAAGTCCAGGCCCTGGTGATTCTTTAGCTCACTACACTGTAAGACACTCTTCCTTGGTGCTAGTTATTCTTAAAAGTTTCATTCATCATTGTCATCGTCTTCTTCCCCTTAATTGTATCACAGAGAATTTCAGTTATATCTATCTTCAAATTGCATAATAAGTATTAAATGTTGGACTGAAGAATTCAGCAACAATTTCAGCAAATATTCCAGTAGCTATTATATGTAAGCTACAGATCTATACTTTCTTGACCTGAAAAAGATAAGAAAAGGTAAATTCCCTAACCTTTGTTCCTCTCTTAAATGCTTCCATGTAGGGCTTTATTCGTAGTCAACACCAAGTGTAAAACTGAAGGAGTGTCTTGCTTTTTATACATTGTGTTTCTGTTGCTTATACAGAAACTGCATTTGTGTACCCTTGCACAAAGTTTAGTAGAGAAAGTTTCCTTTTTGGCTCTTGTATTAGGATGCTGTTCTTTATATATGAACAATATCTATGTAGAATCATGTCTCTCTGCATATTATATATACATACATATGCATATATCTTTACATATGAATCTACATATACACGACTCATAGCGTAAGATTTTCTCCTATGTCAAGGGCTTTAGCCCAAAGACAGAAGTTCAATTTTCTTAAAATTTCACTGTTCTGTGATGACTGTTGGGTTACTGGTAGACCCTGGGCCGCATTCCTATCACTTTCTCTGAAGGCTCTACATCGATCTTTGGAGTGGGCAGACACAGCCCCACTGAGCATGGTCATTGCAGGCCCATGTCCCTGCCGTGTGAGCTGCAGGTGGAATGTTGGTTGCAGGTTATCTCTCACTTCCCCCCAACTCCATTCTCAGGCTTCGGAGGAAGATGATACTGTCTGCTCGATGGAAATGTAGCCCTCGGTGGTCAGAATCTGCCATTAAATGTGATTTCCTCACTTACACAGGACACAGGGAGCAGGACCTGCTTAGGTCCTCATGGTCATCTCATCAATAGGAAGTTCTCTGTTCTCTCTCGTCCAGGGCCTACAGAAACTATCAGTCTGTGCATGAGGGGGAATGGGCTAGAAACAGATAGAGCACAGGTAACACACCATAAGCCACTGAAGCTGTAGTATGGGGTGGAGTCACTCCTGCACAGATGGTGGCTGTTGTCCCTTATAACCCTTTCCTTACAGCCTTTGGGGAAACTTAACTAAACATTCCTTCGGAACTTAAAAATTCTAGGTCCCCAAATGATGGTGTTTTTCAAAAACTTTGAGTTAAATATTTGTGTAGCACTTTGCAATTTACAAGGTGCTTTTTCACTTACATAATTTTAAGTAACAAAATCCTCAAACACTCCAATGTGGTTTTATTTTAAAGGAGGAAATCTGAGTTTCCGTCAACTCAACAAGCAAGATAACAGTGCCCAATGAGAGCTTTTAAGGGTCTGTAGAATTATCAGTTCAAAGAAACAACAGTCTCCCTTAATACAGCCAGACTCAAGTAACACTTGATCTGTCATTTTCTTTTGATACTTACTGCTGATCTTGCACAGCCTTACTTGTTTACATGCCTTATCTCACTAGATTTGAAGTTCTATAAGGTAAGATCTCTATGGGATTTTTACTTGCACCATTCACAGTGCCAGGAGACCTGGCAGGCCCCAAATTGGCACTTGTTGAATGAATGAATGAATGAATGAAAAAAAAAAGTGAATGAATTATAACCATTTCAAAGTAATCTTCTGGATTTTATTTGGATTATATGAAGAAAAACCCTCAAGGAAGGAAGCTAAACTAGAGACTTGAAGAAAGACTATCTTTCAGGACCTCCTACGCCTCTGCAGTAGTTAGGGACTGGGGAAACTTTCACTTTAGAACTAATAAAAGGCGAGTGCATTCTTTCTGAAAAAATTGGTTAAGGCTCTAGGGTTTATTTTTACTAACTCGCAAATACTAAACCAGCAAGAGCCCAGAGCTTGCTTATCAATCAACCTTTCCTCTTTGTTTATACCAATTAGCAACTTGGGTTGTTTTTTTTCTTTCCCTCCACAGCATGATGATCAAGTAAAAAGAATCACAGAAACACACGGGGAGTGAAATATGTGAATAAGAAAAAGGCACACACAGCACAAACTCCTTTTTCCCCAGATATTTTTTAACCAACCCCTCAGCCTTGAGAGGGGCTCTATGATAGATGTATGTGTGTGTGTGTGTGTGTGTGTGTGTGTGTGTGTGTGTGAGTGTGTACATCGGAAAAATAGGAAAATAAGGTCAGCACAAACACTATGTGTAGGCATGAATCAATATAAAACGAAATTTCGAGTTTTTCTTAATACTTAAACGACACTGAGAAAACTACACAAAAAAATACTAGTATCCCCTTGGAAGTAGGGCCAACAAATCAGGAATGCCAGCCAGCTGAGACGGAGTGAGTGGAGGAGCAAGTGGAAATTTATCTCTGAAGGAGAAAATATCACCAGAACTACCCAGTGTGGCTGAGGAGGGGCGTGACTCCCATTTTCAGACAATCTGAGTCCAGGGGCTTGCGCTTGTGGGAGGCTAGCTCCTGACTTCGGGAGCCGCGGGCGCGCGCAGCCCCAGGCCAGTTGAGCGCAGGGCCGGCCGCCACCGGCCGGGAGGGCGCGCTGGGCGGGCGCTCAACGACCGGGCACGCGGTCAGGTGACTCTGGGCGCCACGTTCCCCGGAGCCCAGCCCGCGGTGGCCGCTTGGGCCGGGCTGGGGCCAGGGCCGAACTGGGAGGCGAGAGGGGCTGATCTCCCGAAACAAAGTTGCTGGGCTGGTGGCGGCGGGGCGCGGGAGGCGGCGGGGAGCTGGAGCGGCGGCGGCCGGCGAACTGGACCTGCTCGGCCTCCTCCTCCGCCTCCTCGGGAGACCGCGCCCCGGGGTGCCCGGCCGCGAGCCGGTTCCCAGGGGGGCGCCACGGAGCGATCTTGCGCCCCACCCTTCCTCCTCTGCCTCCAGCGCTCCGCTCCAACAAAGGGGCAGGCCTGCGGGCGGGGAGCGGGAGGAGGGGAGCGGGAGGAGCGAGCCGCTCGCCCGAAGTTGGGGAGTCGCCTGGCCTCGGCGGCGGAGAGCGGGCGGCCGCAGCCTGCCGCGGGCTTTCTCCCGCCGCGGGGCGAGGAGGAGCCGGGGGCTCCCGCAGCCGATCGGGGAACCGCCGGGAGCGGCGCCCCCCTGCTTTGGGGCCGTTTCTGCAGACGGAAAACTCTCCGGTGTTTGGCAAACTTGGTGCCTCCGCGCCCGTGCCAGGTTTGCACTAGGACTGTTTTGTTTTTGGCGGAACTACTGGGCAGGAAGGTTGCACAAGTCAGGGGCAGTTTTAATCGGGTGTCAAAATTCTTTTTCCCTCTCGGACCTCGTTTAGGTCTCTACATTTCTTTTCTTTTTCTTTTTTAAAGTTGCACCACAGCACTCACGCTTGCACACCACCACCCCCGCGATCACTGCGACCCGAAACACATCCAAACGAGCCCTCGGCCCGCTGGGGACGAGGCGGCGGCTGGCAGGCGAGGCGGGCGCGCGGTCACGGGAGCAGGTAAGTCCATGCATTATTGAGGCGCCGCGCCGGGTAATGTGACCACGGCCGCGGGGGGACGGGGCGTGGGCTGCGGGGAGGACGGGCTCCCCCGAGGCTCCTGCGCCCGGGGCCCGCGTCCCGCGCTCCTTCTCCACCCCGAGGCTGAGATGTAACCAACTTTTGCGTACACTTTCCTGGGGTCCTGAGTTCTGCTACCCCGCGGCGGAGCAGAGAATGACTGACACTTGCAGCGAGGAGGAGGAGGTCCTGGGGATCCGCTTAGTAGGGAGGGATCCTCACTCCGCCGACAGGTCCCCGGCTGCCGCTGGGCCCCCCAGCCTCCCCTGCCTGGGTGAGAGTCCCGCATCCGTGCTTCGCGCGGTCAGGGCGCCGGTCCAGTGATCGCCAGGAGGGGACGTGGCCTGTCACACACGCCCCGGCCGGGGAGGGCGGGGCCGGAGGTGTCCGCTAGGAGAGGGTGGCGTGGTCGGCGGGCTGGGGAGCAGTTCCCAGCCGTCTGCCTGACAGGAAACGTGCTGGACCTCCGGGCCGGCGCTGCTCGCGAGGGTGGGGCTCCGGAGAGGGGGCGGTGCGTGGTCCGGACTCTTGGCATCTCTTTCTGCAGCTGGTAAGGTCATTCATGCCCTACCTTTGGCCCCGGATCCGAGGCTCTGGTTGTCCAAGGCCACGTACAACCCCCCCCCCCCCCCCCAAAGCACGGATTTTAGGCTGTGCAACTTTTAGAAGGCAAGCTGTTAAAAGAGACTTTCCCACCAGACCCGGAAAGGGACTTGTTCTAGGGAGGGAGGAAACGTGCCGACCTCCTAGAGCCCGCGGACCGCAATTTGTTTTACATCGAACGGGAGCCTGGGGTCTAACCTAAGGGCGCCCCTTTCTGGGATTCCCGGGGTGAGCCTCCTCTTCCCCAGCCATCTGGTCGCCTGGGTCACCAGGGCCTCGCGGGTCAGTTTCCCACGCGGCTCTCGGGGGGTGTCGGTGGAACGGTAGCTGCGGCCCCGAGGGCACGAGTTTGGGGGAGTCCCTGGTCCTCGGGACCTGACTGGAGCTCCCCGCCCCTTGGCCTGGCGACAGCAGCCGCATCCATAGCACAGTAACTTGCACGGGTCCCAGGAAGTCGGGGTGGCCTGTCCGGCTGGTTGCTGGAGGGCGCGGGGGACGCCGGCGGCGGGCGGATGGTGCTGCGGGCCCGGCGGGAGCTGGAGGAATGCGAAGCTCGTGGGGGCTTCAGCCTGCAGAGTTCCCGGCGGCGGCGAGGGCCCAGGCTTACGCAGTCATTCCCCTTATTTATGGGCCCGATGAGACAGCTCTTTAACTTCCCTGTGGGTGTTTACATACAATTTATTGCCCTGTAAACAGTATTAATCACTGTAGTATTCACCTTCCCTTGGAGCACTTCCGAGAGTGAATGGCAGTTCTTGGCGCTGGGTGGTGTCTCTTACTATGTATCGAGCCCAGTGGCCACCTCCTTCCCCCTGGGCTTCCCTTCGCAGTAACTCTAGCTAGGGGTTTTGGTCGCCAGGGTAAATGAATGAATACTTTCTGCCCAAGGATCAGCATCACATTTCCATCAAAACTGTACATTGTTGAACATCTTTGTATTCGTACGTTGTGTAATTCCCATATTATTTTGAAATTAAAACTTTCCCTTGGAGGCCATCCCCTATCCTTTCACCCCAGGTTGGTTTATTGACTGACACACACTCATGGCTTCAGGTCCATAGGGCAGCCAGACATGTTCCCAGGAAAATGTTGGTGAACCTCGAGTTGAGTGTGTTGGTTTCAGTGAGAAGAGCTGGCTAACCTTGGCGAACATCCTTATCAGGGCACAGAAACATAGGGCAGCGGTAACAATAAATTACATATAAATAACAATAAATGGTAACAATAACTGTAAAGGGCCTAAAACTTCTAAAGCAACTCCCACTCATTTCTTCTGTCTCTCAACTAGCTGTGTGTGGAAGATGGCCCTCCCTCTGTGACATGGATGTGAAATGGAGGGCCATCTTAAGGCACATTGTTAGTGATGAAACTTCCATTCTGTCTCCTGACCACCGATTATAAACCACTGCAGCATGTATCGACTTAGAAGAAGGTATCTTTTTTTGCCATGTTACTCAACACGGAGTCCCCTGCCATTCATGGCAACAAGTGGAAGTTGGTGGCTAGACCTGTTTCTTCCTTCTTCCCATTCGTCCCTTGTCCTTGATCTATCCCCCTTTCTTCGGTATCTTTGTAGTATGTACGGGATTTTGATGATCAAGCAGGGAAAATTTGAGAAATTATCTTAAGGAGAGTGGCAAAATAAAATGTTACAATCAGCAAATATTTATGTGAAAAGGAATTAAAGTCCTGTGTGAAGAGTTCACTTTTTTTATGGAGTAGGATAGATCTTTGGGAAGCTTTGAAGTGAAGACCTTTGGCTAAGACCAGTTATATGGAGAGCATTAGAAATATTTCTCAAAGGAATAGTTACTTTCCGGTTAAGAGAATTTTGTTGGGCAAACTTGATTTTCTGTAATAAAATTTTATATGCATTCCTCTGAACAAAGTTTTTGGTTTTTGAATATAATAAAATGCACTTAAGAATTCAGCAAATCTTTATAGGCATGTACCCCCAAAAGGAAATGTAACCACATAATAATACCTAAAGTCTTAACAGTAGTAGCGCAATATAAAAAAATGTAAAACTTTTTTATACTCATAAATTTTGGCAGACTGATGACCCACAATCCACATTTTCCTCCCTACTGGAGAGTACATTGTTCCTACAACTTTAGGAATCTACCACAGTTTTCATCTGCTTCAACTCTTTAACACAAAACTTTTTTCTAAGGTAATTTTGATATCTTTATTATTATAACACACCCTTTTTCTGACTGATAAGGATAAAAATATAACAATTATTACATATTGCATATTTATATTATTATGAAATAACATGATGTTTCCTTGAATATTACATATCACAAAAATCTTCTATATATATATAAAAGCCTAAGTGGCCCTTATGACTGGTTGACAGAACGACTGGTCTACTGGTCGCTATGATGTGCACTGACCACCAGGGGGCAAACGCTCAACGCAGGAGTTGCCCCCTGGTGGTCATTGCGCTCCCACAGCCAACCTCCCATGGTCCCTTCCCCTGGCCGGTCAGTCCCGATGAGCCCTTATTGGGACTGGGCAAGACGCCCCGATCGGCCCCGATTGCCACCCAGGCCGAGGGACGCCACCCGTGCATGAATTTGTGCACCGGGACTCTAGTAGTATATAAAATAGTAGTATATAATATACAAAATGAAATATATTATAAAATAACAATACCGTATGATGCATCCTTGAGTTAAATAATTGAGATGTCTAATCCTAGCTAGCAGTAAACTCTGGTTCTGGTAAGTGTTGTAATACTAGTATGTGAATTATCATCCATTTTCCACAGATTAATATTTGGAAGTGTTGCCTATTATATTCCTAATGAAATGATTAATTTATTTAATTTGCATCTGGGGTCTCCTTAAGGGACTCTTAGGATAGAGCCAAGTGGCTGGCTGAATTTCTGAATCTGTCTGGGTGTTTGGGGGCAGTGTGTTTCAGAAGGTATTAGGGCAATGTACTAGTCTAATATTCTTAAAGAAAAGGTGGCATTGTAGGACAGAATCTTTAGTTCTTTAAATTCTAAAGATGCTTATGACTAATTAATTACTAAAAATTAAAATTATTTCTATTGAGTGATATCTGTACCCAGCAGAATTAATATGATGCACCTTCTAAAATGACATAACATATAAACTATTCAGATTTATATCTAATTGAAAGCTTTCCTTAGATCAGACCTGAATACCCAACTGCTTTTTGTTATTTCCACATATAAATATCAGAGGCACCTCAAACTCGGCAAATCCAAACTACTTTCATTATTTCTTCCTGCAGAGGCTTATCCTCCAGAACTCCCCAGCTCAGTGAATGACTCGCCCTCTACTCAATTGCCCAAGCCAAATCGGGCAGTCATTTTGTCCCTTAGAATCCTGAGCCTCTCATATCCAACCAGTTCCCAAATCCTATGCACCTTCTTTATTTAGTATTTAAACATCCCACATATCCACCCGTTTTCTTTCCATCTTCCCTGGTTTAGGCCACAGTCATTTTCTGTCTGTAATATTACACTAGAAAGAATATAAGACTAAACATTCATGTATTCTTTAACTACATTCTCCACTTGTCACTTTTCAATATTTCATATGTCTCTCTCTGTGTATTCATGTGTATACTAGTATTTGTGTACATTTATACATAGACATATAGATAAACATATACAGACAGATATATGCTGTCCTTCTTGAACTTAAGTTGCAGATATTATCATACTTCATTGCAAACTATTTCATCAAGTGTCTTCTACAATCAGACATTTCCTTGCATAAGGACACAACCATTAACCAATATTAAAGAAGTTTAACACTGATACAATAATATTGTCTAATACAGCGGTTCTCAACCTGTGGGTTGCTACCCCTTTGGGGGTTGAACGACCCTTTCACAGGGGTTGCCTAAGACCACCAGAAAACACATATTGAATATATAATTACATATTGTTTTTGTGATTAATCACTATGCTTTAATTATGTTCAATTTGTAACAATGCAAATACATCCTGCATATCAGATATTTACATTACGATTCATAACAGTAGCAAAATTACAGTTATGAAGTAGCAACGAAAATAATTTTATGGTTGGGGGTCACCACAACATGAGGAACTGTATTAAAGGGTCGTGGCATTAGGAAGGTTGAGAACCACTGGTCTAATATATCGCCCAAATTCAGATTTTTCCAAATTATCCCAAATTGTGTATTTTGAAAAATTCTGAATTCAATCAAGGATTACCTAATTAAATTCTTCTCATGTTTTGAAAACTTGGCTCCAATGTCACTTCTTCAAGGAAGGCTTCTCTAATTGCCCAGAGCAGGTTAGATTCCTCTGCTCTATGATGATGTTACTCTGTGCATCTCCTTTGTATGTTTGTAGCGTATCAGAATAATTCATTATATAGTTAATTGCTTAGTATCTATGAACTTCATGATGGCAGAGGCTGTGTCTCTTTGATAGTCATATCCCCATTCCCAGATCAGTGCCTTATACATAGCAGGCACTGAATAAATATTTCCTGAATAAATGGTGATGATATATAACTGTATATGACTATATGTATTACATGTGTATATACTTATTTTTTTTCAAGTCCACCCATACTTTCCCTTTTCTCTTTAGGTATTGATGTCTTTAAAAAAAAAAAAGAGGATTTAGTAGTGTTTGGATTTTACTGAAACTCAGCAAAGATGGCCAAGTATGGAGAACATGAGGCCAGGCCTGATGATGGGCAGAACGAGTTCAGTGACATCATTAAGTCCCGATCTGGTAAGTAATGGGAGCCTAAGAAAATGCCAGGTTTATATGCGTAAACTACTTAGAAGACATAGGGTGTGTTTTTTTAATTTTTTTTTTGGCTTGTGTTGCACTGTTCTTGTGAGACAAATTTCTTGTGAGAAATATAATTCTGACAAAGGAGTATTGTATTATGAAAGGTAACATCGTGCCTCTGACGGTCCGATGTGAATCTCTCAGCCCAGTTTGATCTCATCCTGTGCTGACTGGCTTGTGTAGTTACACTGGGTGCGACCAGTAGCTGAATGCGGTGCTTTTATCAGACTCACCCCTTTTCACACAAAAATATAGCTGAGCATGCTTTCCCTTTTCAGCCTATTTTATGAAGTTGAAAGGATTCTATATGCTTAAAGTAGGAGGTGCTGTTGTTTCTGGCAGGATGGATCTTCTGTAGTTTTGCTTCGATCACATATGTCCTTACCCTGATTCCTTTTGGTGGCCAAGGCTAGGCCTACGGGTTTCTTACCTCTGCTTCCATCTTTGAAACTTCTTATGAACCTTCTCCAGGTACAGTTTTCACCTAGGTAATCTAATAAACCGGACTAAGACAGATTAATGGTTTTCATCTGAACATTTAAATTGGGGACCTAAGATACTGCTCTACACACCCAGTCTTTTTATGTAACCAAGTGCTTTTCCGCTGTCGCTGTTCAACTGAATCAACTGGGAAGGCTTTTTTTTTTTTTTTTTTTAATGCAGATGCACTGGCTCCTCTCCATACCTATTGAATAATAAATTCTATATTTTAAAGAGGCTTCAAATATGATTTTGAGACAGGCTCAAGGGGAGATATTTTTGAGTAGGCTCGGCTTGTTTGAGCTTTGAAAATTACACAGAACTCTACCCTGGGTGTGAACACTATACTTAAGTAACCTTGAGAGTTAGTCTCAGGTATAAAATTACAACCACAGTCACTTTAAGATAAAAAAAGAAATATACAGCCTGTTTTGCTCCATGTATCATGTTTATATTATATTAGGAGCTTATTTCTCAGTACATGAAACTGCAGAAATATGCACTGAAAATCAGCCCTAAATTAATAGACATACACACTTAAGATACACATTTCTTTCTGTGGTACTGGAACTGGTTGATTGGTAAAGATTTTGGTTATAACAGTCCTGGCTCTAAATTTGTAGCTACTACTGTGGAGCTTGAAGGATCTCTAGGTACATTAAAGCTTACTATCCTGTTTTAAACATCTGAGGGTATTTTTTTCTCAAAAATTCTTTTTGTTTTAAATATTTTAGTAATATAAAAAATTATGTAGCTATAAGGGATTATTAGTATTTTCTTAAGAATATATATCCAGACTATGTACATGTAACACAGAGGAAAGTGAAAGTGAGACAATTTAACATATCCATGCTGGTCATGTTCTATAAATTGTGAGGAGATATATTCTTAAATAGTTGTCTGAGTCAACCTCTATTACAGTAAGACCTTTGATATTTATAACTATGTGCTTCAACCGTGCCCATAAAGAGTAATTGAATAAGTTTCGAAATGCTAAGCATATATGATGAGTACACATAGCTTCCAAATTGTTTTTTAAATTAAAAATTACCATTTAGAAAGACTTACAATTCTCATACACTGTTGGGGGACAGTTGGGCAGAAATCGTCACATGTTTTTAACATGTGTATATCAATTAGCCTATTAACTCTATTTTTAGAGGTATTTCCTAAAACACACAGAAATGCACAAGCAAGAAGTTGATCACAACATTTTTTATAAAAGGAAAAAAATTGGAAACACCATAAAAATACAGTATTGAGGACTGGTTAAGTCATAATTTCCCAAAGTATTTTGAAATGAGCGTAAGTTCTAATTAAAAAAGGATGCCATAGACAAATAATTTTAGGAAATAGTGGTCAGCCTACTCTGTTCATTTAGTGTAGGGCCTCTGAACTGATTGTAGAGAATCTCAGTGGAGTTAATTATATTAGGTATATTTATAAAGCAGAAGAATATACATTCATAATATGTTATTGATATGTATATGTCTATATATATGCATAGAAATGTGTTCTTGACTTTGTCAAGTAAAAATATATGCAATATGAATTCAGTTAGGTGAAAATTATTTTTTAAAACAATTTAGCAGATTATACACTACAATGTTAATAGTGTTAACCTTGGCATTTTGGGATTATTATTTTTCTCTCTTTGCTTGTATGTATTTTCTAAAGTTCTTCAATGAGACTGTATTACTTAGTTCTTATTTTTAAAGGCTCTCAAATTGCTTAGAGTGTTTCAATGCCAAGGCTAGGACTGTTACATTTTTTTTGCTTGGTGGCACCTACTTCAAAACACATTGAAAAGTTAGCTGTTGCATAGCTGAGATATGAATCACATTCTTTTGGCTGTATTATGTTGCAAGAGCCAGTAGATAAATTTGGATTTGAATGGGCCTGTTAGTCCCAATTCTGCTTTCTGAAAGGCACAGTTTTGATTCTTTTAAGGTAAATATTAGCATACAGTGATAATGTCTTTTGGTATACCAAAATATACATATTGAATAGGTATTTTTAGTTCAGATTCATTCAAAGGAATCATCCACATATAATGCATTTTTTTAAAAAGATCCTTCTTGGACTCGTTCTATGCTTAAGTTGTTGCTTTCTCATTGTTTTAAAGGGATGTTTTCCGATGGAAGAATTTTAAATCTAATCTGCTTCTCTAGATTTCTTCCTTTTGGAGATTGGATATGGGGGAGGGAGAAAAGATTAGGGTGGGAAAAACAAGTTGAGAGTAAATTGATTAATTTAATCTCTTGGTTTATCAAGATTCTTCCATTCTCACTCCTTCCCAAATACTTGAATTTGGAAAGCTAAAAGCCTGGTGTAACAAAAATATTTGTGCATTTTACATCAAGTTATTGGGATTATTTATATTGCCCTCATTCATTATTATTTGGCTTTAAGATGTGTATGAGGTTTTACATTTTTTATGTTATTTCCACCTTCTAAACAGACGTATGAAATTATCAAGGGTAAATGATGAAAACGTGTATACCAATTAGCCCATTAACTCTATATGGGGGATATATGACCCCATATATTTCTTTATGGTTGTACCACATTTACCTTAGATTTGAATGAACGTTAGAAAAGAACTTGAAATAATATGACCTTTAATTATTAAGAGCTTGAGGTGGGGTAAATGGAGACCTTTCTTTTCCTAACTTAAACACACCTATGTCGTTTGTCATCAGTAACTGCATCTTTCACAGTTTGAATTAGTGGGCTTCAGAAAGCTTACCAAATTAGTAAATATTGTGAGAGAGTAGGCCAAGATATAGAGTTGTTTGTTTGTTTTTAGTGGAAACATATAGCCAATGGAGTCTGTGATGTGTACGTTTCTGTTTGGAACATTTTAAACATGAAATAATACAATGGTTTGGGATGCATGTCAAGTCAAAGAATATGCTCATTGCTACTTCATCCTATCAATAGCTAACACATATTAAAGCTGGTAATATAGAACAAGGCATCCTTTTCTGATATTCTCAGTTCTGTTGTGGTTAAGTTTTAACTGAGAGCCTCCTAACCAGGGTAGCACTCAGGGCTAAAGAGAGTGTGTCAGCTGGCTACCTGTGGGGATTTTGACAATCTGGGGATTCGAATCATAGACGCTCAGATGGGAGGGGGCCATTTACTTGAATGAGTTAGTCAGGTAAGCGCCACATTGTTGCATGATTCAATGTGTTCTTTAAGTACCTTGGGTAGGAAGCCTGTGTATAACAATTTTACCCTTTCTTCTTCCACCTTTTGGGATCTAATTGCTGAGGACCTAATTGCTGAGAGAATTTTAGAGGCCATATAACTCAGCCATGCCTGCAAGGTGGTTACCCAGCCTCTGCATGCGCACTTCCAATGATGGTATCTCATTGGTGATGATGAGGATGATAATCCTAGCAATTTACATTTATTGAACATAGACTGTGTGCAGATGTGGTGTCAAGAGTTTCTGTAAAACAAACACTGTTTTACAGATGACAAATGTGAGCCACACAGAAGTAATTGACCGTACTGGCCTTCCTTCTAGTTCTCCAAAGGCCCAGTTGTGCCGATCTCAGGGCCTTTGCACATCCCTTTTACACCTGTCTTTGTCTGATGGGCTCCTTGCTATCATTTAGATTTAGATGTAAATGCCATGTTTGAGAGATCTTCCTAGATAGATCTTTAGAAAGTAGGTCTCCCTTGCCCAGCTAGAATGGCTCAGTTGATTGAGTGTCTCTCTGTGCACTGAATGGCTGCTGGTTCGATTCCTGGTCAGGGCACATACTTGGGTTGAGGGTTTGATCCTCAGTCAGGGAATGTAAGGAAGGCAGTCGATCCATATTTCTCTCTCACATTGATGTTTCTCTCTCTTGCTCTCTCTTACTTTTTCTAAAGCATGTCCTCTGGTGAGGATTAAAAAGGAAAAGAAAGTAGCTCTCCTGGTCACTCTTGACTGCGTCAGTATATTTAAATTTTCTCTATGTTCTTATCTCTACCTGGCACTCTTCTTGTTTTGTGTATTTATTAATGTACTTCCCACTAGAATTTAATTCCAAAGGTACAGAGACCAAACTGCTAGCTCATAGTAGGTGAGCAATGAATGTTTATTCAATGAAAAAAGGCTTACAAATCTAGAAAATGCCAGATCTGGGATTAGAGCTCAGGAGATCTGACTCCAGAAACCCTGCATTTGACCTCCACATAGTGCTGAGTCTTCTAGTTTACAAGGTCGTTTATTTTGTTGCTTGTGGAATTCTTCTTCATTGGGAGCTTAAATCTATTGCTTACAACGTTCTCACAGTATGAGCTGGATTTATACGTGCCTCTGCCTCTTCCTTTATGGTGACCAAGGTTGGGACTCCAGGCTGTGAGGGAGAGCCTTCCTGGGCCCCCAGTTGTCATTGTAGTGCTGCCAAGGGAGGGCCAAATTGTAGGAGATACGACCTGCTGCTCCCAGACCTGTCCTGGCCTTCCCTGGTTCTGGTCTTTGTCATTCTCTGTCAAGAGTTAGCAAAGGGGAAAATACCAGAGGACAGGCAGTCCTCTGGGTGGAAGGTAGAGAAACTGATCATCTGTTTCTGACATGAATTCTCCCTTCTCTTTTCTTCCGACTGCTGCTCAAGGCTTCTCACTGGCTGGTGAAAAAAGGTAGAGGATTTCAGATGCACTGCGATTTGGCACAGTTTAAGTCCTGGTCTGATGCCCAGATGGGTATCTGTGGGTTGAAAGAGTTGGTAAGAGGTGGGGGAGGGGGAAGGGAGAAAAGAGAGGCAAGTGAAATAAAAAGAAAGTGAATTATTTAAGATGGAATATTATACCTGGTTACATTTACTGCAAGCCTTTTTAAAAAGATGCTATATTTGCGATAAAGTAAGCTTGCTGAGCAAGATTCAGTTTTAGAAAATTATGAGCAAGATTATCATGTTTGTTTATCTTTCAGAAGCCTTTCTTTATGAAGGACAGTGGTTAAGTTGTATTTAGGGGGTTGTTGGTCTGCTTCTTTCTCTTTCATTTAAAAAAATATCAGTGGGGATTTTTCTAAAGAGCTTAAGGGACTGTAAAAATTAGGTGTTTTTGTTTGTGTTTTTCTGAAGCTTTGCATGGCTGGAATACCTGTGCTCTGAAGGAAGGTCTTTGAACAGGTTTGGTTTTTTCCATGAGCCTTGGGGATTTGTGGTGAGGGACAAGTAACTTTGATGGAAACTCAACTCCGACAGCGTGGAGCAGCTATTCTCGTAATGCCTGTAACATCTCCGTGTTGTTTCCTCGTTGTGCTGAAAGAGTGCAATCATAGAAAAGTTTTCTATATAAATATGATTCCCCTGACTTGTTACTATGGTTGTGAAAGGTTGGTAGATGATCCGTACATGATCGGAAAAAATGTGAATTGCTGAGAATGTTCTAGGCAGTGAAAGTACATTAATTATATAGACGGAATGGAAAACTCAATTTTATTGAACCTTCTTCGAGGCCAGACGTTTGAACTACATGCTGATATGATGGTTTTCAGGGAACAAGGGAACATGTAAGGTCATTGAAGCAGTTGTAAATATTAGTTAAAATTTAATCGTGAAAGGATACTCAGGTGGTTTCAGATGTATTGGCTGGACGACCCCCCTCATATCCTGCCGAAGCTGTCTGTGGAGGCAGAGGTGTTTGCTATATTATTATTATTATTATTATTTTTTTTTACCAGAACTGCATAATAATAAACACACTCAATTTGGTATTTGGCATGTGAGTCGGTGTGGGTTTTTAAATACATATGTATTTACTCTCAAAATGCTGGTTTGTGAGCTGAGAAATCCAGTTCAGACCCAGTCTTTTCACTTTTGCTTCTCCTGCCCCTGGACGTGCACATGCCAGCTGCCGGAGGCTTACATGCACCTTTTGCACAGCCAAATACCGAGGTTGATTGCAGCCGGTCGGTCTCTGTCAGAAGCCTGTGCTCCTGGCCTAGGGCATGGAGGAATTGTTTTGCATGTGCTCATTTGGCAGTTATGCTTAAGGTTGGGGGTGGTAAAACCTCGCATCAGTTTAGAGAATTCAGTTTCGTTAAGAAAAATCAATTCTGTCCATCATAGCCATTGCGCTCAAAGTGTACAGTGTGAGAATAACATCTCATAGGTGGATATTTTCAAGTGAACTTTTATTGGTGGGTGGGTGGTCGGTTTAGTTGTTATGATTTCTGTCTAGTTGAATAACTCTTACATGTAATTATGAAACAAATTGTTGTGAAAGGGAAGAAAAGAACACATAATCACATTTCTAATGTAGCAGGGGAATCCAATAGAAAACATCACTTTGTGTCTCTAAAGTGGTACAACTGTGCAATGAACACGGTGCTGTAATGGAAAAAGTATTATCTGTTTAGAACTTTTCTAATTCCATGGTCTTAATACTTGCAAATTTCTTCCATTCCTTTTTAAAAAAATCTTTATTGCTGAGATTATCACAGATGTCCCTCTTTCCCCAGCCAATGCCCAGCCAATTCCTCCAGCTGGTTCCCACCCTGCCCCAGGCCTTTGCCACCCTGTTGTGTCCATAGGTAATCATATATGCATATAAGATCTTTGTTTAATCTCCTCCCACCCCCAACCTCCTTCCCTCTGAGAATCATCAGTCTGTTCCATTTCCATGCCTTTGATTCTATTTTATTCACCCGTTTATTCTGTTCATTAGATTTCTTATTAGTTTATTTTGATTTTTAGATTCGGTTGTTGATAGGTATGTATTTGCCATTTTGTTGTGATCTTTTTCTTTTTCTTCTTCTTCCCCTTCTTAAAGAATACCCTTCGACATTTCATATAATACTGGTTTGGTGGTGATGAACTCCTTTAGCTTTTTATTGTCTGTGAAGCTCTTTATCTAACCTTCCTTCTAAATGATAGTTTTGCTGGGTGGAGTAATCTTGTTTGTTGGTCCTTGCAATTCATCACTTTGAATATTTCTTGCCACTCCCTTCTGGCCTGCATTGTTTCTGTTGAGAAATCAGCTGACAGTCATATGGTCATTCCCGTGTAGGTAACTAACTGTTTTTCTCTTGTTGCTGTTATGATTCTCTCTTTGTCTTTAGCCCTTGGCATTTTTAATTAGTTAGTTAATTAATTAATTGTACTGATTTGAGAGAGAGAGAGAGAGAGAGAGAGAGAGAGAGAGAGAGAGGAAGCGGGCACAAGAGCAAGAGTGAGAGAGATCTAACCCACAACCTTGGTGCTTTGGGGTGATGCTCTAATCAACTGAACTACCAGACCAGGGAAGCCCTTGGCATTTTAATTATGATGTGTCTTGGTGTGGTCCTCTTTAGGTTCACCTTGTTTGGGACTCTTTGTGCTTCCTGGCCTTGTAGGTCTATTTCTTTGACCAGGAAGGGGAAGTTTTCTGTCTCATTATTTCTTCAAATAGGTTTTCAATATCTTGCTCTCTCTCTTCTTCTGGCACCCCCATAACGCAAATGTTGGTATGCTTGAAGTTGTCCCACCAGGAGGAGCAAGGGGTCCCAGCCCCACACCTGATCCCCAGCCCAGGGTCTCAGAGCTGGGAAAAGAAGTCCCTATGGGCAGTAAGAACTACGGGCTGTAAAAACCAGTGCTGATTGGTGCTCACACTATCTTCATATTTTTGGATTCTTTTTTCTTTTTCTTTTTTTAAAATATATTTTATTGATTTTTTACAGAGAGGAAGGGAGAGAGATAGAGAGTTAGAAACATCGATGAGAGAGAAACATCGATCAGCTGCCTCCTGCACATCTCCTACTGGGGATATGCCCGCAACCCAGGTACATGCCCTTGACCGGAATCGAACCTGGGACCCTTCAGTCCGCAGGCTGACGCTCTATCCACTGAGCCAAACCGGTTTCAGCAGATTCTTTTTTCTTTTTGCTCTTCTGGTTGTGTGTTTTTTGCTTCCTCGTATTTCAAATCATTGATTTGATTCTTAGAATCCCCTACTCTAGTCATGAATCCCTGTATATTATTCTTTATTTCAGTCAATGTATGCTTAATTTCTGACCGGTCCTTTTCCATTTTTTTTTTTTTTGGAGCTTTCTGGAAGATTTTTGAATAACCTTATAATGTGGATTTGAACTCTATGTCCAATAGTTTGCTTTCTTCTATTTCTTTCATTTGTGACATGTTTCTTTGTCTTCACATTTTGGCTGCTTCCCTGTGTTTGTTTCTATGTAGTGGATAGTGTTGCTATGTCTCCTTGAGTTGGTAGAATGGCCTAGTGTAGTAGGTGTTCTGTAGGGCCCAGTGGCTCAGCCTCCCCAGTCACCTGAACTGGGAGCTCTGGGTACACCCCTTTGTGGGCTGTGAGCGCAGTCCTGTTGTAGTTGAGACTTGATTGCTGTTGGTGTCACTGGGAGGAATTGACTTCCAGGCCCATTGGCTGTGAGGACCAGCTGTGACTACAGTGGGAGAGTTGCTGTGTAGGAGATAGCCCTATGGAGCAGGCCTTTCTTCAGTGGGGCTTTGGTGCTCACTGAGTCTTTCCCTTGAGTGTGTTGCTTATGGATATGTAGAGCTGTAATCTGGTGTGGTCTGACACTGATCATTAGGTACACTGGCTCTTGGGTCTCTAGAGAGGTGCAAAGTCAGCCACTGCCTGAGGCCACCCAGCAGGAGCTATAGGGAGATCTTCAGATTTCTCTCTTAGGTTTGAAAGTACCCAGGTGAGGCCCAGCTATGAAGCAAGGCAGGCTGGTGCTGGTGCTGGGTCTTGGGCCTTTTATTGATAGGTTTGGGGTTCCTTGACCCAGCTGAAGCTTGTTGGAGATATTTTAGCCTGAGCGAGGAGAGGCCATTCATATGCAAAAGCTGCTGCACACAGCTTGGGTGAGGCTGTAAATTGGATGAGGCGGTGTCTTAGGGAATCACCACAGCAGAGTGGAGCAAACAGAAATGGCTGTCAGTCAGCCCTGCCACCAGGTAGGTCCAAGCAAAGGAACAATGATTCCTATGAGCACCTCCATCTGGGAGAAAGTCACCCCCAAGTTCCTGCCCCGATGCCAGACAATCCAGCTCCTCCTCGTATGTGCCTGTGATCCCCAGAGCCTCGTCCTGGTGCTGGAGCTCAGAGGAAGCAGGACTGTGTAAGTTCAGTTCATGGTGCTGGCCTTTTAAGAGGAACAGCTGGGTCTCCAGCAGCCTCTGTGTCACCGGGCCCAATTCGCACTGGTTTTTACAGCTCATCGTTCTTACTGCCCGTAGGGACTTCTTTCCCCAGCTTTGGGACCCTGTGCTGGGGATCTGGTGTGGGGCTGGGCCCCCTTGCTGCTCCAGGCAGCCTCCGCGCAGAGACGATCTCCCTCCCGATTAAAAAAGCGGCCCTCATGGGTGCCAGACCAGGCCGTTCCAGGCCTCCACACCTCCTACCAGTCTCAGCGTGCTTTCTTCTTTACTTGTCTAGTTGTAGGACTTACATTCAGACAGTTTTCCAGCAGTTTTGGATGATGGTTGTTCTGTATTTTAGTTGTAATTTTGATGTGGTTGTGGGAGGCGGTGAGTATAGGCGTTTACCTACACCGCCATCTTCAAATCCCCCATTCCTTTTTCTTTTTAAGATTTTGGTATGATCTTTACATGAGGAGACTGTTTGTTTGGGGGTGGGGTGGAGCATAGCATTTTGAAGTTGATACTAATTGGTTGGTTCTCTTGCTCCTCATAGGCTGTGTGTGAATCATGTCAATATTAATTCAGTAATTACATAGATGTATGCATATGCTTTTATTTTAAAAGTCAGGCTTTGGGCTCTTTCTATGTGGAGTTTCTAACCCAGGCTGCATGTCACAACCACCCTTTGGGATTCTGACGCAGTCCTGTGAGTAGGTTCCCGGCAACTGGGGTTTTAATAAGTTATGTTTAGTGCCATTGATTTATGGACAAAGGAGGCAGGTTTAAGACTCCCGGAATGAAAGAGAATGTGGTCTGTGCATTTCAGAGAATCAAGGAGAGTGTTAGTCAAAGAGTGAAGATTATTTCTCCTTGTAAACACTGCCCTTTAAACAATTTCAAAAGTTAGTAGATATCTTGGTATTGGGCATTTCCCCCCTTTTGTCTTGTTGGAGAGCTTGGGTTGTGCTGAGCCAAGGTAAAACTGTGGAAGTGGGTCAGGAGAGTGAAGGCATTGTTGATGCATTTCTTACTGTGGCCCATTGAGCCAGAAGATCATACCAAAATATTCAGCACTGAAGTATTCCTTTACTGAGCTCTTGTCAAAGATGGCTTGCTTTGTTTTCTGTGCTCTCTTCAGATTGTTTGTTCTCTTCATCCCCACTTCCCCTCCCCACCCTGTGTCTACTCCCCCCCACCCCCCCCGCCCCCAAATTTGAAACCTTCATCCTCAACCTTCAGCAAAACGTTTCACCACCTGATCACCGAGCCAGAATTCATCTCTGCCTCCTGTTCACTCTTTATTTTTATTTTTGCCTCTTTTTGCTTGTGTATGGGTATATGCTTTCCTGATTTGACTTTCTGATGCCAGTAGGTAGATTAGTTGCTATAAACAGTAACTGCACTATAAAGGTTTACGGTGTACCTTCATGATTAAAAAAAATCAGATATGCTTCTATATAATGGTTGTTGTCAATTTTTTTGCTAAATGATGGGCTCAGCAGTGAGTAAGACATGTGTCTGTTCTTAAGGTGCTGTCAGGCTGCTTGGGAAGAGAGGCACAAATAGACATCCTTGGTGCACACAAGGTCATGGGAACATGGGAAGAGGAAGGACAGATTCTTGCCCTGGTGGGAATGAGAGGGCCCTAAGAGGAGGGAATTGGAGCTATGCTGTGAAGGATGCATAGGAGACAGCCATGTGGACAGCGGAGGAAGGGCATTGCAGGAGAACAATGCATTTTGAGTCTGTAGCTGGAGTGTGGCTGGGGCTTTGCAGAGGATGGGAGAGATTGGGGCCAGATTTTGAAAGCTCTTTTGAAGTAAGCTAAGAGGTGTGATCTTTTCTCTGGAGGGAGTCACTATGGGATTTGTCGTGGGTTAATGACTGGCTTGATACTGTTTTTCAGTAAGATGACTTGGTTGGCAGTATGAAAGATCCCCTTAGAAGGGAGGAGAGTTGGAGGGAGGCAGGGAGCAGGTAAGAGTTGAGAAAATAATTGAGATTAGAAATGCTAGAGTGGCACATGTGGAGAAGGAGGAGGAGAAAGGCTTTGAAAGATGGTTAGCCATTAGTCATAACACAGCTAAAGCCTCATTGTACACTTTACCTTCATGGGATTTGTTTTGTCATTTTTAACCAGATGTATAGTTTTTCAAATCATGTTGTAATTCAAGTTCTCAACACAGTCAGTTATTAGCTCTTCCTCCAGAAATAATTGTCTTAACTTGATTAGTTTCTTAACATTTAAAAAAATATATTTTTATTGATTTCAGAGAGGAAGGAGAGGGAGATAGAGAGGTAGAAATAACAATGATGAAAGAGAATCATTGATCAGCTGCCTCCTGCATGCCCCCTACTGGGGATCAGGCTCACAACCCAGGCATGTGCCCTTGACCGAATTGAACCTGGGACCCTTCAGTCCACAGGCCAACACTCTATCCACTGATCCAAATCAGCTAGGGCTGATTAGTTTCTTAACATTTTAAAGATAGTTATTTTATTTATTTATTTTTTTTTACTTCTTATTGAAGTTGATTACTGCATGCAATGTGTACAGAATTTTTTTACACATTTTCTGGGAGAAAGTGTTCACAGTTTTCATTACATTTTCAAAGGAGGTCTATGATCCATCAAAAGTTGATCCTTATTAGGGTTGCGTTTCTTATAGTGTTTCCGTCTTTTCTGATGGAAATTAAATTGGCAGTCTGATACTGTAGCATGAGTTTAGGACCCCACACTCTTGCTACAACCCATATTCTGAACCTTTTGTTGCTTCCGTTGTCTCAGAGCCATTCAAGCAAAATACCTGATTGCTGGAGTTAGGATGGGTAGACACAGGTTTGAAGGACATAATTTCCTATCATGTTTGACCCAGTTTGTTGATAAATCTTTCCCTTTTGTTGCTAAAAGTGGCAAATAATCAGACATAAATTACTAATTAACACTCTGGTTCAGATTTTTTTTATTATTATTATTAATGGAACCTGTGCTTCATCAAGCTCCGGTGGAGTGGGCATCACATGCTTTATTTTTCCTAACATGAAAGGTAATTTACTTTTCAAAAATGTTGATGTGTTTGTCACTTGAAAATAGGCCAGTCAATCTCTCTTTTACTCATGGAGTAATTAGAGTAGTGGTTCTCACCTGAGGACCCTGCTCCCTGATGGCCTCCCATGGGCCTCTTTTCTCCCACCCCTCTCTTACTCCCAGAGAGATCAGTGGTGTTTGATCCCCTTGCTCCTCAGTTCACATCTGGATCAGACCCCCTCTATGTCATCAAGTTGTGTCACCAACTAACCCTCATTGTTGAGATGCCATTCTGTCGCCCACTTCCTCATCCCTCTCATTTTTCTGTGGGTTTAGCTCCTGGTTCACTGTCACCCATTGTAGAAGTTACTTTTCTTTTAGTTAGTTCAGTGTAAGCATAGTTCATCCTTCTAACACTACTCTCTCAGTTCTTGAACCTCTCTTGGCCAACCATGCCATCATTTATGGCTGCAGCCCCTCCATAATCTAAATTTTAAGTTCTGCCCACCACGTCTTACCTGGCTAGCCCACTCCCTCTTGTATCCTGATTCTAGCAGTTTCTGACCCCAGAGGGGTCTACAGTCCGTTGATGCTTTGACCATTATGCTGTCCCCATCCCTTCATGTCCTTTCTTGGCTCTTCATTGAGATTTACAGTCAATCGCCATCACTCCTTGAGGGCAGGTCTTTTGTTTAGGTTGGATGGCTAGTAGCCAGAGCAGTGCCTGGCCCAGAGTAAATGTTCAGTAAATGCATGTTGAGTGAATAAAAAAAATTGTGTGTCTTTTGTTGCTTTCAACAAATGTGTAATCCCCAAGTCAAATAACAGCTTAGTCACTATTGCGTCTTCTCGCACTGACGGCTTAGCTCTGAATTCGTCTGCTCCTGTGTTTCCCCAAAGCTGGCTGGCAGTACTTGATTTTTCCAACAGCCGGACATGAAATAATAAGACTAAGGCCAATGTCATGCAGATATATGTCAGTGTTGGGTTGTCAACTGCCTTTTCTTCTCCAAGCTTGTCCTTTATTTAGAGAACATGTTCCTTCCTGTTTGGCACAAAAATGTCCACTTACGGAAATGATGGTGATAGTTTTTCTGCGAGATGGATTCTGGTAGCAGAAAGCTTTCTTCAGATGAAGCACTCCAAAAGGGCCCAAGTAAAGGCTTCTTGAAAGCATGCTAATTAATACTTGGTTTTGTTTCTGATTTGAAGACTGCCTACCTCTCCTCCCTCCCCCCCCCCTCCCTGTCTTCTTCCCTCCCTCCCTTCCTTCCTTCCTTCCTTCCTTTTGCCTTGGAAGTCTTTCTGAAAATATCTTAGATGGAGGTGCATTTTAGGAATGTGACAATGCATCACTGCCCTCTTTAACGCAGAGCTGACAGGCAGGGGGAGCTTTCTATAAAGCAAGTTTTTGTGGAGGGTAGATGGGAGTGGCAGGTTGCCCCCCCACCCCCCACCCCCAGGCCCCTGAGGGTCCTTTATGGTTTTTGGAACATAATTTAGTTGATAAATTCTAGAAAACCTGGATGCCTTAGTCTCAGATAAGAGTTAGGTTCTAGTCTTGGTTCTGCATATAACCAGCTCTGTGACCTTGATTAAATCAATCTCTTTCTTTGTACAGTTAATTGATCTGTTTGTAAGGTAAGGAGTAGGGACTGGATGACCTCACACTGATCGATGTATAAGCTCCAGAGAACCAAATTGTTGCTACTTGTCATAGCTGTGCTGGTGAAGGTTGTGCTCTACTACCTTCTTCCTCATTGCTGGAATTTCAGTTTTGTCTGCAGTGATCTGGTGATCTTCCCAAGGATCCCCCACACTGGGATACTTAAAGCAAGCTTGTTGCAATTGTAGAAATTATTACATTCAGCCGGTGTGCTTCAGTGGGTGAGCATCGACCTATGAACCAGTAGGTCACCATTTGATTCTCAGTCAGGGCACATGCCCTGGTCACTGGCTTGATCCCCGGTAGGGGATGTGCAGCCAATCAACAGTTCTCTCTCATCATTGATGTTTCTATCTCTCTCTCCCTCTCCCTTCCTTTCTGAAATCAATAAAAATGTATTAACAGAACAAAACAACATCAAAAAGAAAGGATTGCAAAGTGGCATTTGGGATAAGCCTTTTTTTTTTTTTATCAACGTAAGTATATTATGAATTTATTTTAATTGGCCAATATGATAGATGGATTTCATTTGTATCTGTTTAATTGCTAATGAAGGTAAACATTTCTTCACTTACCTATTGGCCATTTTGTTTCTTCCTTTGTGAATTATCTTTTTAAAAAAATCTTTATTGTTGAAAGTATTAAGCATGTCCCCTTTCCCCCCCATTGACTTCTCCCACCCCCCTCCCTACTCCCAGGCCTAAGCTATTGTCTGTGTCTATGGGTTATGCATATACCCATATGCATTCATTGGTTGATCTCTTCCCCCCAGCCCCTCCTCTGCTATCCCTCTGAGGTATGACAGTCTGTTCACTAATCTATGTCTCTGAGATAAGCCTTTTATCTCTAAAGTGGGTTAGGTATCAAGTATACCATGATATATTTTACACAATATTTGAAAAGCAGAATAAAAAAATTCCTAAGGATTAAAAATTTTTTTAAAATTAAATCTTTATTGTTCAGATTATTACAGTTGTTCCTCTTTTTTCCCCCCCATAGCTCCCCTCCACCCAGTTCCCACCCCACCCTCCGCCCTCACCCTCCACCGTCCTCATCCATAGGTGCATGATTTTTGTCCAATCTCTTCCCGAGGGGTGTGGAGGATTTAAAATTTTTATCAGCACTCTCTTGGGGTGCTACCATATCAGGGAGTGGTTGATGCCATATCAGATGATGTGGTTTTAAATGTAAATGTGGCCACCTATTGGCTGTGTGATATTGGGCAAATTGCTAAGCTGCTCTGTGCCTCAATTTCATTTTCAATAAAGCAGGGATGGTACTAGTGCCTACTTCCTCACGTTGTGGTGAAACTAAGTACATTAATATATGTAAAGCACTTGGGCACAGCGGCACTCAATAAATGCCAGCTACCACTGCCACACACATGCCTCTTATAATCTGAGTGTATTCTTTCCAGTCTTCTAAAATGAGCATGTAAGAATAGTTTTAGTTATATCACACAAGCAAACTTTGTTTTTATTTCTTAATTATATATAGAATTTTGCTTTTTAATTGTTTGCTCTTTTCTATTTGAAAAGAAGGCATTTTAAGTTAGACTGAACATTTTATAGACGTTTAGATGCTGTGATTAAATCTCCCATGGAGCCGAAGCTGGTTTGGCTCAGTGGATAGAGCGTCAGCCTGCGGACTGAAAGGTCCCAGGTTCGATTCCGGTCAAGGGCATGTACCTGGGTTGCGGGCATATCCCCAGTAGGAGATGTGCAGGAGGCAGCTGATCGATGTTTCTCTCTCATCGATGTTTCTAACTCTCTATCTCTCTCCCTTCCTCTCTGTAAAAAATCAATAAAATATATATTTTTAAAAAATAAATAAATAAATCTCCCATGGAATTCTTTTACCTACTTTTTCTTGTGTGACTAACTATATATTTGATATATTTTTCTGGTAAGATTTTTTGGGAAAAAATGACTCTGTATCCATACGAAATTCCTCCTCTCTTTTCTTCTTCTTTTTTTTTTTTAAATGTTGCTAAGGCTTGGTATTATCAGTTTTGGTCTGGGATTACTAACGTTGACTCATATTGTGTACTTTAGCATACCCCTAGAAATCTTATTTGCAATCAGTTTATTTATTTATTTTTATTTTTTCTGTAAACCCGCATGTCGCAAATTTATGCCCCCAAACTGGTAGGTATAATGTGGCATTTGCAAATTTTACAAAATTGACTAATTTGATCATTGAAAGCCAGTGTCTCATTACTGGAAAGATAAATAAGTAAAAGAGAAAGAAAATTCCATTTTGGAACATAACTTGTCATGCTGTGTCTTCACTAGGAAAACTATTTTGAAACTTTGCAAAGGACATCAAAAAATGTTCCATGCCTCTATCCTCAAATGTGTCAGTTGTTAAAGCACTGCATCATTATCTCTGCCTATAAAAAGGAAAAAAAGAAAAGAAAAAGAAAGCAGATTGTCTTCTATGCCTCCCAACCTTAGTCACTTATCTCCATGTACACTTGTGCATTGGAATGTTAAAATTCCCCTCCAAAATTATTTTATCTCTTTATTTATATATATTTTTTCCCAAGTTGATTTTTTTTTTATTGTTTAAAGTAATTGCAAATAATAGCACATATGTCTCATTTTTATTTAGGTCATTTGCAAAATATATTAGAGAGTGGCTAAGCTGATGTGACCTCAAAATTCCATGGCACTAATAGTACTGAAGTTTATTTTCCTCTCATGTTACGGTGCAGAGTTGGTGGGTGGCTTTGGAGACTCTGACCCAATAAGGCCTCTCAGGGATCCTGGCTCCTTCATGGCGTCCAAGTGCTAGTCCTAGCAAAGGGGAAAAAGAGGGAGTGAAAACCAAGCCATTTCATTTTTAAAGGATGTGACCCAGAGACTTCGCTCATGATGCCTTTTGCTGTCGCATTGGCTACAGCTTAGTCACATGCCCCATCTAGCTGCAAGGGGGGTGGCGAAATGTGGTGTGTGGTAAGGTGGCCTCGTGCTGAAACGGAGAGGGAGCAAGGAAAGGGCTAGACTTCTGATACCAAAGAGAAGAAGGTGAGAATGGATAATGCCAAATATATTTTTATGACAACTTGGTGAGTCAGGTTTAAATGGAGGATTATCCTCGGAGTTCTGTGCAGGCTCCATTCTGCACCGAGAAGGGCCTTCCACACAAGGGGGTGGTCACCCTGGCCAGTCTTCTTCCCTATCCCACTTGCAAACAGGTGTGGCCCACCTTGGGAAGTGAGCTCGCATGGACAGGATTACTGGGATCTTGGGTCCCTGGAGTATGCTTTAGAAGAGGTTGCATGGGCTCTGAGTACACAGTTGCCCTTGGCCCTGAGCTCTCTGTCCCACAGGGAGGGGTGCAGCTGGAAGAGGGCCAGATAGGGCCCTTGAAAAGGCGGCGTTGAAGGCAGGGCCTCTCTTGTCTAGGTCTAAGGATAGTGCTATAAATAGAAGCATTCACTTGATTTAGCTCTTAAAGTTTTCCACTTTCCCCCGTGCTGCTGCTTCATTAATGCTCATATTTATTATTTATAGCATACATGTTATGTATTTAATCCACTACGTGTAGAATATCTTTGGAATGAATGGAGTGTTGTTTTAATGGATGGTAAGGGTGGGGAAGGGTGCAGTGAGAGAGTCTGGAGAATATTCTCTTATTTAGTTTAATGTTTTCAGCAGCCTGAAAAAACACCTTTGAGTGGCCCTTGTGATTCAGTGGCAGTTTGCCCAGACTCAAGGGAGCCAGTGTTGGGACTGAAAACTAGATTCACTTGAAAATCTAGGAAAAAAATGGCTAAACAGTTATAAGAATGTGCTTGATGGCTTGGGTCCTCTGAGAGCCAGCAAAGTACTAGGGCGGGCTTGGCTTCCATGTCCCCCTCTGCTCAGACTGTCAGCTCTTTCCTCCCCCGCCTGTCATGCCAGCTTTGCCAGGAGACTGATTCTAACCTGCCCCAGGGCTGAGCCATTGCTGTGCTCAGACCTCCTGACAACTGGCTATCGAAGACGGCTCTTGGGTTGATCCAGCAAGCCCCCGCCTCCTTCAGGTTAGGGATGGGTAATGATAGTTTTTTTCCCAGCAATAAAATTATTATCTTTCCAATATACAAAATAAATCTATTATCAGATTGTAGATACAAAATAATTAGCCATTTACATACAATAAACATTAATATTTCAAGAAAAAATTTTAAATATATTACCAAACTGTACTAGCATAGTATAATATCACAAAAGTTGTAGGAAATATTAAAAATCTGCAATTAACAGGATTGCTTCTATTATATTCTAAAATTTTTCCCCCCCTCTGGCTCTATTTTTGTTCCTCAGTTTGTTGTTCATTATATTCCACATATGAGTGAGATCATGTGATATTTATCTTCCCCCGACTGGCATATTTTGCTGAGCATAATGCTCTCTAGCTCCATCCATGCTGTTGCAAATGGTAAAAGTTCCTTCTTTTTTACAGCAGCATAGTATTCCATTTTGTAGATGTACCACAGTTTTTTAATCCACTCATCTGCTAATGGGCACTTAGGCTATTTCCAAATCTTAGCTTTTGTAAATTGTGCTGCTATGAACATAGGGGTGCATATATCCTTTCTGATTGGTGTTTCTGATTTCTTGGGCTATATTTCTAGAAGTGGGATCACTGGGTCAAATGGGAGTTCCATTTTTAACTTTTTGAGGAAACTCCATACTGTTCTCCACAGTGGCTGCACCAGTCTGCATTCCCACCAGCAGTGCACGAGGGTTCCTTTTTCTCTTTCAATCCCAAATCCAGAACCCCGAGAACCAGATGTGTTTTCAGAATGAATGATTTTTGTTTGTTTGTTTCAGGGAGCTTATGGTACATATTCTATAATAGATGTAATGTCTGTGGGAGAGTTTGGGACAGCTCCTTCAATGAAAAATATTACTATTTCTGTGGTAAAATATATGATCATTGCCACTAAACGGGACACAAACAAGGTTATAAGGAGTCTGAAGTCAGTTCAGGTCATGTTTTGCTGCCAAGTGGGTTGTGAACAAAACCTTGGGTTTTCAGGACTTTTTGGACACTGGCATCGTGGATGAAGGGTTGTGCACCTTGTGATGGTGACTGTTTTCTCGGTGTTGACTCTGTGCCAGACACGTTCATGCACTGCATTTTTTTAGTGCTCACAGTAGACGGAGGGGAAGGTATTCTATCACCCTTCTCTCTCTCATTTCTAATTTGCTGTTTGAAGCTTTGGAATTAAGCCAGCTTGCGAATCCTCTTTCACATTCCATGGTTGCTGAAAGACCCTAGGGCAGTACAAGTGCCATGGGAGGTGGTTGCCCCTGGCACACTGTTTCCGGAGCAAGTGCCTCTGAAGCGCACCAGCAGGGTCAGGAAGCAGGGTCGCCCGGCCGTCTGCAGCTGATCCTCTTTCCTAGAGCTGTGTGGCTCCTCCCGGCCTGGCAGGGCAGTGGCTCAGGGCACTGGGCCAGGACCACGGGAGTGTGGGCAGGGAGGGGAAGTTTGGGGTGTTTGGTGTGATAGTAGCAGAGGTCAGGGATGCGGGAATTGGCTGAGGTCTGACACTCGTTGGGCAGGGCCCAGTTCCCGACTCTGGTTCCTGTTCTCACAGCACTGGCCTTGGTGCTCCAGGAAAAGGAATTCTCGGAGGTGGTGAGGTTAGTGTGTAGGTCTGTCAGGACTGCGGATGGGTGACGTTTTGCCTTTATGAATAGTAGGTCAAACAGCCCTTCTGGGAGGACAGTTGGATGAAGGTGGTCCCCCCCGGAGAGAGAGAATCTGAGGGACACACTTACTTAGTGGGCTGTGCCTCTGTGCAGAGAAGCTGTTCTTTTCCCTCAGGGTTACTGCGCTGGCCGGACATCAGCCCCTTTAGCACTATGGCCTGGTGCCCCTGCGACGGGCAGACTTCATACTGTAGTGTGGCAGCTTGGGATGAGTAGAGGTCTGTAGGAAAGCCCCTCATCCATGCTAGAATCCTGGGATTGTTCTGTGAGGATCCCGTGGAGTAGTTGTGGCTACAGGTGGACAGATAGGAATGTCATGACCTTGTGAGCTGCTTGGGCTCATCGCAGGAGTCCGTGGCTCGTGGATCCCTTGCTATCGTGGCCTGTTCCCTACACACCTGCCTCCGAAATGGAAGATACAGCGAGTGGAGAGGTTTCAGTATCTGTATCCCCCAAGTGGTTCATCCTCCACTACTTCTCTTCTTTCATTATTATATGAAAAAGCCTGCAGACTGATATTGACTCATATTTGCACCCAAGTGGCCACTGGTGGCTCTTAGTGACTCCATGGCTGTCATTCATGCCGTTTGGGTTACAGTGGGCTCCTTGGGGTGCCATTTGATTGGGAAATGCAGTTAGGGTCAAAGAAAACATCAGGAATGAGAAGGTCTGGGTAAATATTAGTACAACCAGTCCCTTTGTTAGCAGTATCTTCATGTACGTGACCCTCATTTAAAATTAAACATGATTTGTTAAACTTTTACTTCATGTAATATGGAGGTCCCAGAAATCTTTGCCAGAGTCAATGTATTTTATGGAAGTATCTGGATATACATTAACCTTTTATAATTGTAGCCAGTTAGTTACACCATAAAAGTTAGCAATGTGTGAACTAATTGATTGCTCGCTAAATCCACAGCACATGAGGAAAATTAATTTGAGATTGAAAAAGTACTTCCTAAAAGACTAGAAGGAGGCAGAGCGTTAAGCTTATGTGCTGGGACATTTAAAATACATTATTTCATTTACTCCCTACAATAATTCTATGGGGAAAATATAACTGTTTCTTTTTCAGTCGAGGATACATCTGAATTATCAGCCAGGTCTTACAGTAAGTTTCTTTGTAATGCTTAAAAGACTTATTCCCTGTTTTATTCCAGTTTGCTACAAAAAGTCACGTAAGGAGTAGAATTTGAAGAAAAAAATACAACAAAAATGCAGAGAGAGGAAGAAAAGAGTTGATACGTACAAGGACAAGAGGAGTCAGTTCACAGACATTCTCCTGCTTTAGATGAGGTGCCCTACCCTCTTGTTAAACTTTAGGTGCAAGTTTATCTCCAAGTATGATATTAGGCAATGCAAAGAGGAAAGTGACTAGTTATTAGGCCGACATTATCAATCACTTTTCAAACAGACATTTGCTGATGTGAAGACATTTCCCCCTGGCCCTGGGGTTCCAAAACCTTTTCCCTGTAACTTTCTCATGGGGCAGTGCATCATGTGAAGATACCTCTTCAGCTTTATGTGATATCTGGACTAATAGAACTCTCACTTGTGGCAGTTCAGGCACACATTTATAAAATCACTTTTTCCAGTACAGATGGGAGGACGTTTTCTGGTGTTTTGCCTTAGATCAACAGCCATTTTAAATGATTCTGGTATCTTGGTAAGTTATCAAATTTTCCTCATATGAGGATCGTACCTGCCCTTATCTTTCTTTTCACAAGTTAATCTTTAAAAAGTGGTTCTCAGACTTTCCTGTCAAGAAACCCTTTGCGATTTGGTCGTTTGTCATGGTCCTTTTTCCATAGTGGTGCATAGACGTCTATACACAGTCAGTAATTCCTAACATGAGCATTCTTTCTGCGTCTGTCTGTTCTTTCCTCTCCTCTTTTCCTGGAAATAGCTTCCAGATGGGATTCTTCTTTTTTTTTCATTTTACAAACCTCAAGTCCTTATGTTTTCTTATTTCTTGACCTATTATCTGTTTTCTGAGTTTCGTTTTTGGCTTAGGTACTCTGCTTTTAGGATTTTTCTTAATACTCTGTAATATATACGGAAAGTACTTGGCAACTGTTACGAGGCTGCAAAATATTCGGGTCATGAGGCGGTGGCCTGGACTTCTCTGTCGCATGCAGTTCTTTAAGGAAACATCTTCCTTCAGTGTATTCCTTCTTTCTTATGCCTCTAGGAGTACTTAGAAGATAGCAAGAAATAAGGTGCTGCTTAGTTTATTCTTTATACTATCCATTGAAAAATCAGAAAAAGACACATTTTAAATGATTTTGGATTAAAGTAAATGTTCATAGTATTTTATTAGGTCTTTTTTTATTTTATTACTCTTTTGTAATTGTCTCAATTAAGCCGCATGCATTTCTCTCTTCTCTTGTCCTGGCCCAAGGTATTTGTCTGCCCATCAGGCTGCTAAGTGGAGGGTCTGGGTTGCCTGGGAGAGCTGCTTTTGGGTATGTCAGACTTTCTGTCCCTGCATGGAGCTTTTGCCAGAGACTTTGACACTTAAAGATTTGTTGACAAAATGCTTTAAATTATTTGTTTTATGAGACATTTTATGAAACTTGGGACTTTAAGGATTTGGATGATAATTCGTTAAGAGTAACTTGCTTCACCAACATCCTGCTTCCTGTCTTCTTCTCATTTCTGCAAATAAGGGCACCTAGCAGGCTCCCCTATGGAATCTTCTACAGCAAAAGATTTATTTGAGATGTGTTTCTATATCTTCAATTTTTGGTCCCAAGTTACTTAAGGTGAATTTTAAAAAATGTCAATACTGGGCACTCGGTAGAAGAAAAATAAGGATTCTGCTGTGTTTTAATGGCTCTGTAGAGTTGCTGTGAAGATGGAAAGAGTTAAGAGTGTTCGCCTAATATTGTTAGAGGCTCTCGCTTTTGTTGCTGTTGTTGTTATTGTTACTTCCTGCCTTCATTCCTGCACTCTCTTCCTCTCTTTGCATCACTTGCTCTTGACTCTCTGCAGGCTATTGCGGGAGACAGAGGGTTACCAGGTCTGGCAGAATAGATGCCGACCCATGTTTCCAGCCACAACATTGGTTGACAAATACTCAGACGTACACACTTTGACATTCTGGTTGGACCTCACAGTGTGGGAAGTAGGGGAAGCAGCAGGAGGGAGAGGAAGTGTATAGACCAGCCGTGGGCAAACTACGGCCCGCGGGCCGGATCCGGCCCGTTTGAAATAAATAAAACTATTGAAAAAAAAGACCGTACCCTTTTATGTAATGATGTTTACTTTGAATTTATATTAGTTCACACAAACACTCCATCCATGCTTTTGTTCCGGCCCTCCGGTCCAGTTTAAGAACCCATTGTGGCCCTCGAGTCAAAAAGTTTGCCCACCCCTGGTATAGACTAAGGTGATAGGAGCATTTGGGAGCAAAGGGCAGTTTCTCATAGGTAGGATTACAGAGGTAAAACATTAAAACAAGTTAGTGTAAAAGCAATCCAAACAACGAGTGCCACTCACGCTGTTTTTCACCCCTGCCTTTGTCAGCTGTGGTGTGAAATGTTAGGATTCAGGCTGGTGATGGACTCGCAGAAGCCTCCTTTAATACTGGGACCACTCACCCCAGTCACCTTCTTAAATTCTCTTAAGTGCTTTCCCAGCAACCGAGATTCCACTTGTGCGTTATTTGCCAGATTCTCTTATAGCCTCTTCCTGCCGAAGGGGATGGGGTGGAGGGAGGTGCTGGCTGAAGCGCCCAGGTAAGCTTACTGTGCGTCAGTGGCCGTATGGCACAGGTATTTGGAATCAGCTGAAAAACTTAAATCATCTCTAGCTCATCATATTAAACACAGTTGTACATGTTTAGTGTTTCCTTAACTTTAACCTGAGACACCACATGGAATAATTTGGTGTATAAGAAGCATTGCAGTAATAAGAAGAGTAGCTTAATGGTTTTTGCATGCTTCCTAGGCCAGTCACTATTAAGCTGTTTTACCCTTATTTACACACACACACACACATACAACACACACACTTGCATATAGGTGTATATAGGAATGTATACATACTAGTACAGACACACACACACATGAAATCATTTAATTCTCACAACAGCCCTGTGAAAGGGCACTTCTGTGATCATCCACGTTTTACAATCAGGAAACCAAAATACAGAGTGGTTACCCAACATAGCACAGGTCGCAAGTGGCAGAGTTAAACCCAGGTAGCTGGGCCACACTCTAAATTGTTACCTGTAGGATTTAGTGCTTAGTCTGTAACTCTGAGCAAATAATAATGATAGTAAATACGTTTGAAGTTATCTGATTACAAGAAAACCTAAGAAACTCTATAGTTATCAAAATGGAGCCTGGTGTCGGTTGCTTGGTACATGTGGCCTCTGCTTGGGATCTGGCTGTTTCTGTTTGTTACATGGAGGCTTTAGCTGTCTGGATGTTTGTGCAACAAGTGCTCTCTGTGATTCCCTGCGGTGTGTCCTTTCTTAGTGAGCACCCATCCAGTGTGTCTGCTGGATTTATTGTCCTGTCTTAGTGAGCACTCATCTGGTGTGTCTACTGGGTTTACCATCCTGTCTTAGTGAGCATCCATCCAGTGTGTCTGCTGGATTTATTGTCCTGTCTTAGTGAGCACTCATCTGGTGTGTCTACTGGGTTTACCGTCCTGTCTTAGTGAGCACCCATCCAGTGTGTCTGCTGGATTTATTGTCCTGTCTTAGTGAGCACTCATCTGGTGTGTCTACTGGGTTTACCGTCCTGTCTTAGTGAGCACCCAGCCAGTGTGTCTGCTGGGTTTACCGTCCTGTCTTAGTGAGCACCCATCCGGTGTGTCTCCTGGGTTTACCGTCCTGTCTTAGTGAGCACTCATCTGGTGTGTCTGCTGGGTTTACCGTCCTGTCTTAGTGAGCACCCAGCCAGTGTGTCTGCTGGGTTTACCGTCCTGTCTCAGTGAGCACCCAGCCAGTGTGTCTGCTGGGTTTACCATCCTGTCTTAGTGAGCACCCATCCGGTGTGTCTGCTGGGTTTACCGTCCTATCTTAGTGAGCACCCATCCAGTGTGTCTGCTGGATTTACCGTTTTGCGTCTGGAAACCTGTACCCGCTAATCCCCCAAAGTCTGTGAGAGCCCTTTCAACAGCTGTCCTGCAGGTCACTTTGTGGGCCAGGAATTTATTTCTCCCACAAAACTCAGGGTTGTGACGCATCACCTGGGGTTTCTATCTTTCCTAATAGGTACGGGAAATGAAAGACACTGACTCACAAGCATACGGAGGCCGCTAGATGAGACTGATGGGCAGAGTGTGGGATAGAAAGTAAAAGGATTTCATAGACCATTTTACGTCACTGCCTTGAACAACGCTCGGCACATGGGGGCTGGATATGTGTATAAAGGATTAACGAATAGAATACTTTAGGCTAAAGACATAGGAAAATGTACACGGAGTATTTGATTTTGATCTTTTTAGAAGGTAAATCCTGTCCAAATGTAGAGAGTTTAACTGTTTTGGCTGCCCTAGGATTTTAAGGTCTATTTCCCACATTTAAGTAATGAAGACATTTCTAATTATGCAGGAAACTTGGTAATTCTTACTTTGGTAATTGGATCAATTACACTTCCTTCAGAAGGCTATTAAATTGTCATGACTACTAGGTAAGTTGTGGATTATAAATATTATTTGTAAAATTGTAAACATCATTCATCTATATTCATTTATCAGCACTAATTGATTACTATAAATGATAAAACTATTATCATTTGAATGAGAGTGAAAAAATCCTCCTGCTCCATTTAGTGATGTGGTGGAAGGGAGCAAGGAAATAAAGGTTAGAGATACTCTGTTTTGAATGCTAGGGGCTATTAAATATGCCTGGGTTGGAATCCATGGAGCACAACGTTAATATTGATTTTGCCTTAAGTTCGAAATCACTTAGTAGTAATTACCTTTACTTACTTTAGCTATTGCAGAAACAGGAAGGTTTAAAGAAAATAAAGAACACATTATTAAATTTCTTGCTTTCTTACCATCTTTTTATGATACATTAAAGATATATCATGACTTGGGCAAAATATATTTTATGAGCTTGCATGACTTCCAATGGCTTGATCAAACTGGCTGTATGTGAGCTATCAAACCACATAATTTATGCTAAGTTTGCAATTTTATGAATATGCTGGAAAACCTTACTTTTATTAGCTTGAGAAGTTTCCACTCTCTTTATAGGTAGCCACAGTCAGTTTCACTGGGTTTTGTGGGGAATATTGGCATCCAGCTGTGAAGTTCTTTCTGATCCAAAAGAAGGTCTTGAAAAATGATTTCTGTATTTCAGCATGTTACTATCAGAAACATATGTGTTCCCTTTCAGCCAAGATGGGAATGGCTCTTTGTGTTTTTAAAACTTATAGGCAGCCCTGTTTATTGGTTGTGAGGCATTGAGCTGTTAGGTTAAGGACCATCTACATTGGGTATTTTTTCTTTCATTATTAATGTACTTGATACACCTATAGTTTTTTTTAAAATAAATATAGATAAACTTTGGATTTCTATGTTTATTTTAGCGTACACTTTCAGAGATAAAATTTATTGGAGTTTTTAATAAAGTTATAATGAACTTTAGTACTATTAGTTTATAAAGTGAATGTGCACTCAAGTCCCCAAATAGCACTTATAACTGGGCCATACTGAATTACTAAATGCAAAGTAAAATTTCACATTTGAAGGTCAAGCAAAGAAATGTAATATGCTATAACTGTAAAATTTTGCTACATATGAAATCGCTTTGTATCATATTGTAAATGTTGAATTCAAATTCCAAATCAGACCTAATCATGAAGAGAATAAATAACTGACAAATACATCTGATGTTATGAATATTACTGTACAAAGTGTGGTTTTGGCCATAAGATATTCAGCAAAATTGCTTTTAGAATTCGGGGCTGTGAGGACCAAGTCTTTGCCTGCATATGGCACCATGTAAATCGGTGCCCGGCTCATGGTAATGAGACCATGTGGAGGGTCTTCCTAAGGATGTTGAAGAGAGCAGATCTTACCATTGGAAGCGGTGGAGTGTCTGTAGTTTTCACAGCTTGCTGCCATGATATCACTATAATTATGGTAAAAGAACAAAGAGGAATAAACTCATGTGTCCAGAGGAAAGTGGAGACAAGGTAGCTATGGGTGGGCAAGGTGGCCCATGTTGGGAGATGGTGGTGGAGTGGTTAGTACTGAGGCTCCAGAGCAGGACCGATGGAAAGAGGCTTCAGGATGTATCTCTCAGAATTTACAAGCCCCCTGACTCCGAGTCACCAGTACTGTCTGTAGTTGGATCAGCAGGAAGGGGGAGAAGTCGGGGGTTAAACACTGGGAGTTTGGTTGAGATCCGTGAACAGCACATTTGGACTCCCTTCTTCCCCATTTGCTCAGGAGAACAGAGATTTATATATTCCCTGGGGAACCTGAACCCTGACTTGGGAGCCCGACCTAGAGAAGACGCTGGGGCTCTGGTTTGACCTCAGGAGGATTAAGTGATACCAGGAGGGTGAAACCCTGGCACACCTGTCCCAGAATTCCTAAAGCTACACCAGCTCCAAGGCAGAGGATGCTTCTACCGTATTGGGAGTACAGTGTAGTTACAGCACGGAAATTACCTACTTTGAGCCCCCCAGTCATCAAGCGACACCCAAGCTCATGGAACTTGAGCATTGGTGGCCTCATTTTAATATGTGAGGGGCTGTCAGGAGCCAGGGATTTGAGGATTGATGCCGTCCCCAAACAAACAGCAGGAAAAAGGAATTTAGGGGAAACAGGAAAATGATATATAATAAATATCCTCAGAGAAGTGGGAAATTAATTGCATCTTTGAAAACAAGAGCAGAATGCTATAAAAAAATCAGATTTGGGGAATGAGAAAGGTCTTGGAAATTTAAAGGATGATATAAGAAACAAAAGACTGGATGGAGTCTTGTCTGGTGTGGCTCAGTTGGTTGAGCATCGTCCCGTGCACTGAAGGGTCGCTGGTTTGATTCCTGGTCAGGGCACGTGCCTGGGTTGTGGGTTTGGTCTTCTGTTGGGGTGTATATGGGAGGCAAATGATTGATGTTTCTCTCTCTCTCTCTCTCTCTCTCTCTCTCTCTCCCCTGCCCCCCTTCCCACTTCCTTTTTCTTCCTTCCTCTCTCTCTTAAATAAATAAAAATATATTTAAAACACACCCCCCAAATTTGTGAATACTGATTTTCCTTAAAACAAACAAACACACCACTGGATAGAGAATGGAAGAGTGGATATAAGGGAAGTAAATCCTTAATTACTATAATAAAATTCTGTAAATAATGTCTGACTTACAATCTGGAAACCGCAGTATAAATGCGTAAATGAGTGTCAGAACAAATAGATAATAAACAGAAGTGGCTGGCCTGTTGAAAGGGAGGGCTGGGCAGGATTGCTGAATTTTGTTGTAGTCCTATTTGATTTAAAAAACCCCCCACAAATCTATGAGCATTTATGACTTTGATGGAGATTGAGAAAGAGGTAATGAGAGATTTACTCTGGAAATAATTCTGTTGGAAAATGTATTGAAGGTATAGAAAATGCTGCACAATATTACTGTCTTGGCAGTCAATAAACCTCTGGGAATAATGTGGTCTCCATTTTTTCAGTAGCTGTCTTTTCTCAGCACTGATTTCTTACCACTGTCAGGCATGATTACCCTACTACTTCCTCGATCTTTTTCCAGGCTTCGTGGCCTTAGAAATCACTTAATGTGCATGTGAACTGTAAATATCCAAATTAATTTGAACAAGTTTCTCTTCACATTACAGTCACATACTTTTTGTATTGCTAGTGATTATGGACTATTTTCAGTTAGACATTTCTCATGCTGCGTATCTTTAGTTTACTAGTAAGGAAGTACAAATTAAATAACAGAATTCCGAATGAGACCTTGAAGCTGAAATGATCTCTTTCCAGTATTTCCTGACTTAGGCACCATTTTCAGAGGTAAGCGGCCCCTGTCCTTCCCACTCCCTTGTAACCATGGATGGCTGTTGGAACAACAGGGAGCCGCACAGAACTTTAGAGCTAGAAGATGCTTTAAGGGGCCACCTAAGTCTACTCCCTTTGTCTGATAATTGAGGAATCTGTCAACGAGGGAGGACATGGCTTTCCAAGATTAAACCGTGGCCCCGGACTTGGTGTTCTTTCTGCTGCTCTGGGATTCCCGGACTTCAGGCCAACGTCTCGCTCCCTTTTCTTGATAGCTGTCTTGTGGTTTTGTGCCTCAGAATAAATACTTTCACAGATTTCCGGGAAATATTCTGCTGGGAGTTTGGGGTGTGTGAACTTCTTGAGAGATTTCAGGTTTATGTTTACTGTGTTCATATTCCGAAAGAGATGTGATACCTGCCTGTGGATTCCAACAGGCAGGCCTTGCGCTTGGAGTCCGGAGTTTTGGGGTAAACAGGGAGGATGGGGGAGAGGGCAAATGGGAAGGACAGAGCAGGGGTGCAAGGACCTGTTATGCTCCTTTTGGTGGGAAAGAATGAAAGTTTCACTGAATGTAACTGGAGCTGCTGAACGGAACTGGCCAGAAACGGTCTTAATTTATGTGAGAAAAGCTATGTTTTCAGTCTTCCAGAGCATTCCTAATAAGGAGAGCGGGACCTCTGGCTGCCATCGAGGGTCTGCAAAATTTGACTTACGTGCCTTCTCTGAGCTTTTTTCTGCTGACCCAGCCTCTAGATGTCCATTGGCCTGCTACCGTAATGGAGGCTCCTCCCTTCTCTGGTCGGCCTCCTTTTTTATTGGAGGGTGGTGGGTGTTACTGCTCTTAAAGCAACTCACAGTCAGGTGTTAATGATTACTCTGCTACTCCTCCTGGTGGGTATGTGCATATATATTCCCAGAGCTGATGCAGAAGATGATAGGCTGTGATATATTTTGTAACCCTACCTGCCTTGTTTCTCACTTTACCAACCCAAGGGGCTCTCTGGATCAAAGATGAGTCTTTCTGGAAAAAGTGGGAGAAGTTTTATCATTATTAAGAATATATCAAGGATGTAGGATAGTTGAACTGTACAGTAACTATTAACCTTGTAAATGACCCTCAAGAACTTCCTCTTTTATAGTTGTTTTGTACTAAAACTAGTAAAATAGAGTTTTTTTATTGAAAAAATGACTTCTTAATAATTCTGTTTTGTATTGTCTTTTTTTTAGATTGTTTTTTTTTTCTCCCTTTCCCAGTGAATAAAATCATGTTCAATCCATTGAAAACAGAATGTGTTTCTTGGTACATCAGTATTTATATTTCTTGATGATGATGGAGATCAGAGTTTTCATTTTTTATTCTCATCACCTTCCTCCCTGTTTTTTCTTTTTCTTTCTTTCTTTCTTTTTTTTTTTTTTAACCCATGACCTCTTTCGCAGTTTGGTGAATCCAGAGAAACGTTTTAAAATGCATAAAATAAAATGCATGGCATTATAATGGAAAACCAATTATATAAAAATTCAGTTACAAAATACTTAAGAAGCCTGTGATAGAGTCATATTTGTGTTTTATTAGTGCATTCAGTGACAAGATCTAACAGTGAGCCCAGTAGCTCCCATACTGTCCTGAGGTGATAATCAGCCATTTTTTTTATCTGTAATGTCTTATGAAAATGGCCATGATTTTTGTTGGTGATACAGTCAAAGGTACTACTAATAGTGTGCTTTATGGCCTACCTTTGTAATATGTGATGCAAATTTCTGTTAAAGGTTAGTGAAAAATATCTACTTTTCCCCTTTCTGAGTTCATGGACCCCCTGGTTTGCAATAACCCCTGTCAAAGTGGATGGTTTAAAATGAACATTGGTTTCCTTAGAGCTTGGAAGTGATAGCAGCGTGCCAGGTAGTTTTATAGCGACAACAATCTGAAATGGAAAGAACTGTTTATTGAGTGCCCCGTATGCCACTGCACTGGGCATGGTCAGGAAAATTGATGAGCACTACAGACATGATGTCTGGCCCTTTGGGTTGTGTAGACTAATAGAAGAAACAGTTTCAAAGGGAAGCATATACTAATAGTTGATTGCCTAAGGCAGTGGTCCGCGGCTCGGCAAACCGCAGCTTGCGAGCCACATGCAGCTCTTTGGCCCCTTCAGTGTGGCTCTTCCACAAAATACCGACTTCTGCACATGGGCCACGAAGTTTCAATCGCACTGCACGTGCACGCCTGCACGTGGTATTTTGTGGAAGAGCCACACTGAAGGGGCCAAAGAGCTGCATGTGGCTCGCGAGCCGCGGTTTGTCAGCCACGGGCCTAGGGGCTGAGTGTGCTGCCGTGCTGTGGTAGTGTATCCTGATGGGCCTTTACCTGCCTGAGTTGGGCACTAGTAGGGATATTGCAGTAGACATGTGAAGAGGGTAGAGGGCGTTGGCTGAGGGCAGAGCCTGTGCGCAGGCCCTGCGTAGGGCAGACCTTGGCCTACGGCCAGTGTGCATGAGGGCAGTGATTGGGGGTGAAGTGAGCAGCAGGCTGTGCGTTGAGGTTGGCAGAAAGATGCAGTTTGCATTTCACTCAATAGTATTTTCAATCCTGGTTGAAGAGGCACAGTTTACCTTTCAGCTTGACCACATGCATTATTTAGGATATTAATGGATGGCTCCTAAAAGCTTTAGCGATTCATCTGGAATATAGAGGCTGAAAAATTGATTGTAAACTTTATGAGAGCAAGGTCTCTTGCGAGAGCTGGACACTTAGGAACATTTTAAAAAGTTGTTTAATTCCTAAACATTTTTGCCCACCCAAATTTTCATTTGACTCCAATGGAAGGAAAACCCGAGAAAAAGCGAGGAAGTGCTTGGCTTCTCTGTATTGTAAGCAATTTGAACAGCCAAAATGCACACCTCCGCGTTCCTAGGCAGATGAGTGCTGCCACACATCCGGATTTTAAAGTGACAGGCTCCCCAGTCTGGCAGAGGCTCAGGCTCAGACGGAATAGACCAGGATTGGGCTGTGCTGAGGCAGGAATGTCACCATTCTGGTTGGGGCAGTTGGGAGGGACTCCTCTCTCCGTGGTTCCCATACTGTTCGGCCTTGTTTTTCAATTTGACTCCATAAAAGCACATTCTCCAGCGACTGTAGGAAACATGCATGGTTGGTTGGTGAATCTTAACTGCCTTTGGAGGACATGCTGAGCCAAGGAGAACTGGAAGTGGCGTCTGATTTCACGCTTGGAGATGGCAGGGAGTCGCAGGCAGGTAAAGAAGACTCGCCGAGAATGTGGTGGCTCCTTAACCTTTTGTCCATCGGTTGTAGCAAGGAAACCTCGGCAGGACTCAGTGAGCTCCGAATTAGTGTGGACAGTTCTGAATGACAGATCTTAAAGGATTTTGTCCTCTGGGTGACCTTGGAATTTTTAAAAAAAGCAGTTTTTCTTAACATTATGAAAAAAATAAATTACATGTAAAAAAATCTTACAAGGTCAGTCATTAACAACACTTTGGAAATGTGATTTGCTTTGCTGACTAGTCTTGAAGACATTCTAGGGCAGGGTGACTGTCGGCCTCAGAGCCTAGGGTAGGGCCTGTCAGGGAATGGAATGCATGCTTGTCTAATGTGAATGGATCGGGGCTGATGTCTAAGGAAACACTGTGAAAATGATCCTGTCACTTCTCTGTGATGGAAGGTGATTTTCCCCAAAGGGTTTGTTGTATGAAAATCATATGGGGATAGAAAACATCCTGTCTTCAAAACTACAAATGGGTTAATGAGTTGTAACCATAGCGCTATTCCAAATGCCTTCCTTTAACTTGTCCTTTCCTCTCTTGGTGTGGCCACTCACTTGTCATTTACTGCCTGTTTGCTGGAGTCACGTTCCAGAGCAGACTGCTGGGAAACAGACAAATAAGGCAAGATCCCTGCGTCTAGGCCCTTGACCACAGCGATTCTGTGCAATGTGGTAAGAGGTATGACAGTGGCACATCCCAGGTGCTGTGGGAACACGGGTAAGGAGGGATTGACTCCTGGACTTTTGTTCTTCTCTGGAGGGTCAGGGAATGTCTCCCAGAGGAGGGACCTTTCAGGTGGCAGAGAGAGTAGAAGGGAGGGGTTCCAGGCAGAGGGGAAAGTGTGTGTAAACGCAAAGGCGTGTTGGGTGAGTCACATGGAGAGATGCCGTTGGCATATTTATAATGAGCCTCCTCTCTCTCCCTTTGTCCGTCACCCCATCTATGGCTGGCTTGTAGCTCCAGGAACAACCTTTTTACAGGCTCTTTCCTCTGCCTGGAATATCAGAACCCCAGCACTTGGCTAGCCCCTTCCACTCTCTCTGGGGTTGGGCATGGGAATAAATTGCACCTCATCAGAGATGCCTGTCCTGACTACCCGCCTGAAGTAGATTTCCTCCTCTTGCCTACCACCTGCCCTGTTGTTTGCTTCAGCACAAATATCACAGTGCTGTTTGCTTTAACTTGGTTGTTGATAGTCCCTACTGTGCTCTCTGTAAGGGCAGGGAGCAAGATTTTCTAGTTCACCGCTGTCTGTAGTGCCTGGCACAGCCCCTGGCCTGTAAGGATGATGGATCTTGTGAATGAATGAATGAATGAATGAATGAATGAAAATATGTCATTAAAAAACACACGAAAGCACTCTTAAGAGATTTGCTATTCCTGTTTATTGCTTGAAGTTAGTAATTCTTAACTAGGCACCTAGGATCTTAGCTAAGAATTTTATTCAGTACCCTTGGGTATTACTTGGAGGTAAAAGAAAGTAGGACTTCTTTTGGAACTTGGAAGGAATGAGTAGAAAAACTGAAGGATTCCTTAAATTGAATACATAGGATGAGAGAAATTCTACTGGGAATACTAAGTACTGTTATAAACAAACAAAAAAAAATTCATGAATTTAAAGAAAATTAAATAGATTATTATTAAATTGAGTTATTCTTTATTGTAATTTTATAAAATTATTTACTACTCTATTTTTAAAAAAATATTTTTATTGATTTCAGTGAGGGAGGGAGAGGGAGAGAGAGATAGAAGCATCAGTGATAAGAGAGAATCATTGATTGGCTGCCTCCTGCATGTTCCACACTGAGGATTGAGCCCGCAACCCAGGCATGTGCCATGACTGGGAATTGAACCGTGACCTTCTGGTTCATAGGTCAACGCTAAACCACTGAGCCACACCAGGCACCTCTCTATATTTTTATTTGTACTTCTCAGTTCTCTGACATTTCCTGGGAATTTTGATGATTTATTTTTATCGGTGCTCCAAACCCTTATTTTTATAATTAGTATCACTATGTAAGTCTTCATCTGATGTACATCAGTGATGTTCTCATACTGATATTCTTTTTATTTGGTGCAGCATTCCTATGACAGCCATCCTTCATCAGTGGGCTCAATTTCATTGCCATTTTCCTCCATTCCTTTTGTCAGTTTTTATAGCTCATAAAATGGCTCCACTTCTACTCCACCTTATCCACACTTATTTTTCTTATACTTGTCACATATAGCACAAGACGTTTTCTATGAGATATAATCAGTGGATTATTTTTATCATGTTGAAAAGACGGTACAACACAATTTATTTTATGAACTCTGTAGTAATGGCAGGTGGACAACGTTATATGAAATGGTGTACTGAAAGAAAGGAAAACCCAAAGGTGGATTGCTCAAATGATCATGATTGCTTTTCCCATTTGGTCTTCTCCAAATGAGAATTTTCTACATAGATCCCTTCTCCCAAAGGGCTTCAGCCAGGGGGTTCAGGGGTCGGCACCCCCTGACATAGATGTTCATTGGTTATAGCTCTTGTCTTGGCTTCCAACTACAAGCTTTTGTTCTCTTCTTGGAGAAATTGGGAAAAACTATACTTATATACTACCCTGAAAGTGAGATTTTGGTTACCTTTATTTGTGAAGACAACTTTTTGTTTACCTGCTTGTTGGTTTCATTCATTCATTCATTCATTCAGTAAATATTTATTGCCTGCCTCCTATGTGCCAGGCACTATGCTAGTCACCAACATTAAAAAATGTTTTTGTCAGAACCAACATTTAAATTATTTCCCAGTAAACTGTTTTAGGAGGGGACTACGTAAAAAAAGTCATGTCAGCAGAGAAATATTATTTGATCTGTTTGCTATTTTTTTTTTTTTTTTTTTTTTACAAAATTGCCAAGGCAAGGACATGACGGTTTGCCCCTCTGACATTGTTGCTAATGCTGGGTTTCTTTGCTGCAGAGGCGAAAGATGTTTTGGGAGTCATTATTTCACCAGAATGCTGCACCTGTTGCTGGGTATTCTTGCATATGACATTTAGAACCTAGAGTCACTTGCTTTCGTTTCCTTTTCCTCTCCCTTTCCGGTGTGGAGGGGTTGAGTTAGTAAGTCATGTGTTGAGTAACCACCTTGCTCCTTCGGGGCTATGATTTCAGTGCCCTGGGGAGTGGAGGTGTGTTGGTATTTTTTTCATTCTGTTGCTGAAAGACTTCCTTCTGAGTGGCCTCAAGGTTCCGAGGCTTGTGTTGGTGCTGAGTTCGGGACTGTGGTGGGAGTGGGGGTGGGGGTGGGACTGTTCTCTGCAGCAGCTGCTGCTACCTGATACCTGGGACCTCCTGCTCTTGAGGAACATGCATTTCCTCTGGGTGTCATCTGGTTTTTGGCTGTGACTCTGAGGAGGAGAGGAAGTATTGCATGGTATCATTTATTTTCAGGAAAACAAATTTGCAGTGTCTGGACTTCCTCTTGGTTCAGGCCATGCTGGTGAGAGCCAGGGCTGCTGTAGGAAGCCCGCGAGAGGGACGGAGCTGGAGCTGGTCCTGAGGCTGAGAACACCCACAGCCTGGGTTTGGGGTTACACTCTGTGTTCACAAACCTCAGTTACCTCATTTTTCAAATGAGCGTTGAGGTGTTGACAGAGCTTAAGTTGTAAGCATTTTGCAGGCATCAATGGAAAGCGATGTGAAGGAACTTTCAAGTTCAGAGGTCCCGAAAGTTGGTCAGTTGTTACCGACCAAATTACATAGTGCCGTTCCAAGGGGAACAGTGGTGGTTCCCGCACGCCACCGAATTGGCAACCTCCAGGAAACCGCTCTTTTCGTCCAACATTCCTAATTTCAAACCAAGTTCATTATATTTGCTGTACTTATACTTTCACAGATAGACAGGCTTACTCGTGGAACTTCTCCGGAGGAGAATGTTTTGTAGAAAGTGGAGTTTTGTGTGAAATGGGACATACATGGCCCCAACCTGCCAACTCCAGGATGGTCCTCCTCCCTCAGGGACCGCACTGGAACCCGAGGGCCTGGTGTTGCTCTTCCCTTCTTTCCGAGCCACCCATTTCTCTTTCGTACCTTCTCTGTGACTCCTTAGAACACGTGAATAGTAGGCGTATTTCTTGCTTCTGTGGTGCTCACTCCCTCCTTGTTTCCTCCTTGAATATTTCGCAGGCTCAGGCCTGTCGTAGGGCTCCGGCCTGGTCCCTGAGGCCGCGATAGCCCTGGGTGTTAGGTGGTTTCCCCGGCCTGGAACTGGCTCTGCTCCCCGCTCTGCGTGGAACCCAGTAAGTGCTCAGGAAACAGATCATTAGCTGCCTGGCTCTCATGAGTACTCTTTTCTGGACCCCTGGGAGCTTGTCGCTGAGTCCTGTGGCTCCAATTCCCAAGCGATAAGCATTGTTTTCAGTCTCTGCTCCTCACCTGCTTACCCCTTGGAAACCTGGAACTGATTTAAAACACTCCCTGTCAGTTCCTTGGCATCGGTTCTGCCTAGTTCAGCCGTGGGCAAACTACGGCCCGCGGGCCGGATCTGGCCCGTTTGAAATGAATAAAACTAAAAAAAAAAAAAAAAGACCGTACCCTTTTATGTAATGATGTTTACTTTGAATTTTATTAGTTCACACAAACACTCCATGCATGCTTTTGTTCCGGCCCTCCGGTCCAGTTTAAGAACCCATTGTGGCCCTCGAGTCAAAAAGTTTGCCCACCCCTGGTCTAGTTACTGCCTCGCTCCTTCATTTTCTCCCCATGCTCAGCCCTCAGTTGTCACAAGTAGATGATGATGCCTTGTTCCCAAGCTGAGAGATGACACATGGGAGTGGGGGTGGGTGTGCCCGCAGACGGGACAATCTTTGTGTGCTACCCCTTACAGTTGACTCACGCATGTCTTCCCAGTGTCCAGCATCCTCAGCTTTGCCTAAGGGCAGGGGGGCTCCGTAGGCAAGACAGTAAATTGAGATCGTTGCTGCAGGTGACCAAGGGACAAAATTTTAGGAGTCACTTGGAGTCACAGGCTGTGTGCCCACTGGGACACTTAGATCACTTCTTCCACTCGATGGTTTTATTGTGAACAACAAAGAATAACCCTGTGCTTCCCTCTTCACACCTTCCCATGAAGCTTGAGGTTCTAGAACCCTCTAGAAACTAGTGTTTTCCTTGCCATGCCAGCAGTTGCGCTTCAGGAAAACTCGCTTGCTGACCTTGGCTCCACAGCCCAGCTGGGAGACAGTGTTATTGCCTCTATGGTTACAGCACTTTTATTTCCAAATTACTCTGTATATTCCTGAAAGTGCCTTTCTCGCCTGGCCACCGCTCTCTAGTCCCGGCGGAGTCTTTCTGCAGCGTTGGGATTGCTGAGTTTGCCTCAGAGCTGCTGTTTTGATTTTGCTCCTGCCTTAGACCCCACCACCTCCCTTCTGCCTCAGTGGGCGTGTCGCACGCTCGCTCTGTGCTCTTGGGGGTGGGGGTGGGGGGTGCCGCTGGCCTGGCTCCTCTCACTGTCCTGGCCCACCCTCCCTTCTGCACTGATGTCTGCCACATCATCTCATCCCTTTCCTTTCAGTAATTGTTCATTTATTAAGTCCATATCCCGTGTCAGGCGCTGTGCCAAGGGATGGCAATACAAAGGCAAATGAGAAAGACATTTTTTTTCCTCCTGATTGATAAAAACAGAACAAGGTAGAAAATCCAGAAAAATCACCCCTCCTTTTTAAAAATAGTGTTTTAAAAACTCCTCTTGCTTTTTAAAAGCATTTGCGTTCTATTAATCTCTTAATATCCCTGTAACTACTATGCCTGTTCCCTGAGGAACCCTGCAGTGAGCTTCCTTTTTACTGCTGGAGTGAGATGTTTGCAGCCGGAGTGGCTGTCCCAGGGACCCTTGCCTTAGCAGACAACACTGCAGGGCTCCTCCCAGGGCTCTGGCAGATTGGATCCTGGCATCTACAAAGTGGTGGCACCACCTGGCAGCCATATGTTGTCTGCTTGTTCTACTGGATGCCATACCCGTGGGTTCCAGGCAGTTGCTGGTCTGTTTGGAAGCAATTCGGCCAGACATACACATGTGCATGTGTACACACACACACACACACACACACACTGTTGTAAGAGGAAGGCCTCCCTGGCAGGGAACCCAGGTTCCCTGCTCAGAGCCTTCCTCACGTCACTCAGTATAGGGAGAGGATGTCAGCTCCTACAACCTCTCTCTACCCCCCTCATTAAGGGATTACTACTACTGTGCAATTTTCCTGGGAGAATTGTAAGAAAGGTTATAATTTTATCTTGAAATACAACTTCTAGGAATTTTTCCTTTAATTCGAAGTAGGTGTTTTTGACTGTTTGCACATTAGAAAGTAAAAGCAATAATACTTACCATATGATTTCTTTCCTCTTTCATTGGCATATTCCTTAAAGTCTGCATCTGAGGTCTGCCTCTGGGTGGTTTTGGATAAATTCTAAACTCTCCGATGGTGGGGATTTTTGTTTAATTCTCTCTAACATAATTCTGTTGATCATAATGTCATTTGATTGCATGAATATACTAATATGGAAACAAAGGCATGATTTCATATTTTATTTATATCTTTGTTCCTTGGAAAAAACAATCCCCATGAGAAAGCACTCAGACCGTTAAGTGCCATCCGTGGCGTTACTTTTTTGGGTTTGCTTGTTTTCAGAAAAGTTTCCCTGGCTTTTGCTTTTTGTAGTTGTTTTAACCATACCAACAGTAACATAGTGAGTATTTTTGGAAATGTGTTGTTCAAATCATGTGAAAAATTCCTTTTTTGTCAACATGTGGGATTCTGTTAGTTGTGTGATAGTACTGTTAGTCAATGTGGTCAAGAACTAAGGTAGAATTTTCTAGCTAGAAAAAAATGAGTTAAAACGCCTGATGTGCTCTTTGAATATTGGGAAGTTGTATTCTAAGTGTAATTAGTTCGATGAAAATATTAAAGAGAATGAATTAGATTGTGAGAATCTTGATGCTAGGGCTTGTGCCCTTTTTTGGGGGGGTTCTCCTTGGGTGTGATGCTGTGTAGATGGTCTGTGCAGTTGGAGGAGTTGGCTCAGGTGGTGGAGAGTTTTGTAAACCTCATGAAGATTAGACTTCCACCTCCATCCTCCTATGAATTTTGAAGCAAGGGAGCTGTAGGTGTTTTACAAAGATCACCCTGGGGGCTCCGTGGAAGGTGGGGATTGGAATGGAGAGAGTTTAGAGGCAGACCTAACCTTGCAGGTTATTTTGCCAGGAGAGGGAGTGACAGAAGATGTGGTGAAGAAGGGCAGGAGATGAGTGAAGCCATGGATTTCGTAAGTACAAATCCAAGTGGTCTCATTCCTTAAAAGTATTGTTGAGTTACAGTAGCCAAAAAGAGCTCTGAAGACCAAAAGGTATTTTCTTTGTAATTCATTTGACAGTAAAACCTGAGTTTGGCCTGAACTCATTTGGTGGCAACATTTGACCTGAACTGCTGGGACATTTTTCCAATCTTTATTTATCTCACTCACCATTAATAAATGACACATATTTGCTGCAGATGTATTAATGTGTTTAATTAGGGGAAATTTCTCTGGGTCTCACTGGTTTATGTTTCAATGATTGTAATAGATGGCTTGTGTGCTGTCTGACTTTTTCAATTGGGAAAAGTTCTGATTTGGAACGCAGCTAGCCCAAGAATTTTGGACAAGGGATTGTGAAGCTATATGAGCTGTACTTATGAGAGAAGTTTGATAAGACTTTCCAGATTAGATATGAAAGAATTTTGAAGGAAAAGGACATTTCTAGCTGGGAAAACTCAATGGTCAATAATGACACTACCTCATTAGCTTGAAAAACAACTATTGCGGGGGGTGTGTGTGGGGGGGTGGGTCAGGAATGTTCGTTAGATATTGCATGAATTATTGGAAAGGATGTATCTTGGATTTTTAAGGAGTTGCTTGTATGTAGGCTCTTGGATTGAATCATGATCCAGAAGAAGGGGAAATTATTGGAAATCCGAATAAGATCCGTAGAGTAGTTTATAGTATTGCATCGGTATTAAATCTCTGGTTTTGATAACTGTACTTTGATTATGTAAAGATGGTAACATTTGAGGAAGCTGGGAGAAGGAAATGAGAACGCTACTATTTTTACAACTTCAAAAAATATGTTTTTATTGATTTCAAAGAGGAAGGGAGAGGGAGAGATAGCAACATCAATGATGAGAGAGAATCATTGATTGGCTGCCTCCTGCATGCCTCCTACTGGGGATTGAGCCCACAACCTGGGCATGTGCCCTTGACCAGAATCGAACCCGGATCCTTCAGTCCCAGGCCGACGCTCTATCCACGGAACCAAACCGGCTAGGGCTTTACAACTTTTTTGGTAAATCTAAAATTATTTCAAGTTTTAAAAAATGAGAAGAAAATTGCTTGTTATAACAGGAAATAGCATCATCTATGTTCTTTTCAGTAGAGAATATCTGTTAGCAGGACTGTGTGTGTGTGTTTTTTAGATAATTCAAAGTTAAGAAAGAAATATCCAGTAGAATGCCAAAGTTAGGTTTTGATCCCCCCCCCCCCCCCACTATTTTTTTTAAAGGCTGACTTTGTTTTTATCATAAGATTAATTTAATATTTTCTTGATTCCACCTGAAGTGCAGACAGAAGAGTTACAAAGTGAAGCCACAGTGTCTGGAGCATTCACGGGAGGTGCTGTAACTCCAGGTCCCCTTGCACGTGGGCTCCCTGGTGTGGTTTGTCTCTAGCTTTTGTCTGCTGCTCTGCAGGGTTAGATGTAGGTTCATTAGTCAGGACTGGCGGTTATAATTAGATGCTCAAAGCCAAGAGGGTTTGCAGATAACAGAAAGAAGGGTAAAGTATGTGCCTTTAATAGCCAAGGTCAGCTCAACTGGTCTTGGCTGAGCTGATGTTGCTGGGCCTGTGTCTTCCCAGTGGAGAGGGGATTAGTCTTGAAATGACTTTGCTTCTCTCCCTCTCTTGTACACGACCTCCTGTAGTTTCAGCTCATTCGTCCTATAATTCTCTCTCCGGTCCAGTCTTTTTTTCCTTTCTGGTGAGAGTAGACCTAGGCTGGCAGCCAGTTACTGTTGAGATATAATAGAGCTGGTGGTATGTACAAAATTTGATTACTGCTGTCAACACCAGATTGAATAAGACAGCGCATACCCTAGACAGATCCTTGCAGCATAAATGGCCTATTGATTTCACAAGAACTAGAAATGAGGCCACCGGGTAACACAGAAGAAGAAGAAGGGGTCTGTGGATTGAGAGTGGGTTCTGACGTCACAGAGCAATTTTAAAAAGTGCCCTCCTGTTAGAGCTTTTTAGAAGGACCTTTAGATAACGTTGCTTAGCTGATCGCTGCTTCTGATTTTCTTCACAGTCAAGTATTTACAGAGACTCCAGGGAAGGCTTTGCACTTGTGCTTGCCTTTCCTGTGCAGAATCCAGTCAGGAGTTGTACTGGTTGATACAGACCACGTTTGCTCCTGAGCTGTGATGACATTCTCACTTAGCTTAATGTGCATGTTTTAGACATTTCCCACAATGGAAAGTTCTATTTGACATAGGAAAGTGCAGGGGTCAGCCTCATAGTCAGCCGTATGCCAAGAAATAACAAAAACAGTGGATTACATGGTGCAGGCTTGGGATGTGGAAAATTTCTTAGAAGATGGATGAATCATATTATTAGTACATGCTGCAAGGCCCGAGGCCTTATATTGGAAAATAAAGAAAAAAATGGTTACTTTTTAAAGTTTGTAGCCTTTTTATATTTGTGTGTGTGTGTGTGTGTGTGTGTGTGTGTGTGTGTGTGTGTTTGCTTTATGTTGATTATATTCTGTTTAGTTTTTTTTGGGGGGATTAAGATCCTAAAATAGGATGTTTTAGGAAAGAGATAATTAACATTGTCTATGAGTTTGTTCAAACACCACAAGGTCTGAAAAAAAAAAAAAGATAATTCCTCTGAATTAGATTGAAGCAGATTAGATAGTCCCTTAGAATTAGAAAAAAGTGATAATCCCTTCAAATTAGATTATTTTAGATGGTTTGAATTTTGAATTAGATAATCTCTTTGAATTAGTTTGGCTAATCCCTTTGATTTAGAATAATTACCACCCTCTTACAATATCATATTTTTAAGAGGGAAGGGGGATTCCTGATTTGTTGTCCTCCTTGGCTGCCTTCAAAATGTTTGAGATCTTTAATCTTAAATCACAACACAACTGATCTCTGTGTGCAGGAGGCAGCTGATCGATGACTCTCATCATTCATGTTTCTATCTCTTTTCCCCCTCCCCTCCTCTGAAATTAGTAAAAACATATTAAAAAATGGTGCCAGGTAGGTACTGGGAATATCAGGGAAACGCTTTGTAAAGTATATGATTGTCTAACCACTATGTTGTACACCTGAAACTAATGTGAAGTGAAACTGAATGTAAACTGTAATTGAAAAATAAAATAAAAAATTTTCCCCATAAACAATTATAGCTATTCACTTACAAAAGGCTGCTTTTTAATTGGGCCTATTTCTATTTAAGAAGAAAATAAAGCAGAAAGACCGATTGGAAGAACTGGTTTGTGAGTGATTGGAATGTCATATTTCCACTGAGAATTGCATCTCCTAATGCATTTTCTTAAGCAACCCTTTGGGAGAGCAAGCAGGATCAAGTACTTTAGCAGCTTCTTACCAGAGATAAGAAGGCCAGCAATATTTACCTGGTATAAATCCATACGACTATACCAGTTGAAAATGTTGAAATTCTTTTATACCTGTTTGGAAATACCCACTATTAAAGCTGGATACCTTCAAGGTCTTGCTTAAGCATTAGTAGCCAGTATCTATTCTGAGCAAGTGGTCCCCATGTCTTGCTGCTTGTCCTGTAGTTTGAGTATGTAGCCCTGCCTTTCAATATGGAAGTATTTTTAGGTTCCTGGTAGAAACTGGGCTTTAATAACCATCAGGGAACTGCAAATCACACCATGATGAGATGTCCTATCTACCCACTAGGATGGCTTCTATAATAGAAAGACAGGTAATAGGTACGGCTGAGGATGTGAAAAAATTGGAATCTGCACAGACAGGTAGTGGAAATACTTTGGAAAACTCTCTGGCAGTTTTTCTAACGGTTCACCATATGGTACTATGTGACCCAGCAATTCTACCCCTGGGTATATATACCCAAGAGAAATGAAAACATATAACAACATTCAGAGTTGTACATGAATGCTCAAAGCAGCATTATTCATAACCAAAAGGTAGAAACAACCCAAATATCCATCAACTGATAAATGGATAAATAAAATGGGGAGTATTATTACAATGGGATATTATTCATCCACAAAAAGGAATGCAGTACTGACACGAATGAACCTTGAAAACATTGTGTGGGAAGTGAAAAAAAAGACCATGTACATATTCAATGATTTCATTTACATGAAATGCTCAGAAGAGGCAAATCAATAGAGCAAATGTAGATTTCTGTGGTAGCCTGGGGCTGGAGGGTGGGAGGAGGAAGTGGAGCATGACAGCTTTTTGGGGTGATGAAAATGTTCTAAAATTGATTGTGATGATGGATGCACAACTTTGTGAATATATGAATAATCATTGAATTATACACTCTACGTGAGTTAATTGCATACAAAGGGAATTCTAAATCAATAAAGCTGTTACCAAAAAAAAAAAAAAATTGGGCTTTGATTATGTGACATAATCTGTATCACTGTTCTTCTCTCCTCGCAAGACTCTTAGGAGGCAGGTGAGGTCTCCACTCCCATTTTACAGGTTTGGAGATTGAGGCTTAGAGTGAGTATTTTGCCAGAGTCATACAGCTTCCAGTCTAGGCAAAATACACAGGTAAAGAGGAGGAGAGTGGGGTAGGTACTGGCTGGTTCTCTTTTCTATACCTCAGCCAGCAGTAGTAGGGAAGAACATGGCTTTTAATTTAAACCCGTGTGTTTCCTGGTAAGGGCACATATTCTATGAAAATCTTTGCTTAAGAGTAGGAAGTTTCTATACTCAAGAGAGAAAAAGAGAATAGGAATAGGAAAACAGGTGAGGTGATGTGGTGATGATTTATCTTGCTTATTATACATCTGTGGAAAACGTGCAGAAGTGATAGCCAAGAGGGCAAGGCAAATATAGAAAATAGAATAGCCTGGAAATGTGAGTTGAAATTGTAACCTCTTATCTTAGAATTCTATGTGGTTAATTTTTTCCATAATAGCAGTTTCTAAGGAATTAAGAAGAGATCATTTTGAGTTTTATTTCCTCAAGTTTTATTTATATATGTATATATATATATATATGCCCATTAAAGTGAAATAACAAGTCCAATTTATTCTTTGAAGTATAGTTAATTTGTAACCAAACTCTTCACCCAGTTGTATACCCAGGGCAGAAGCTTCTATTTATATACCTAGTGGGTAGAGAGGTGGGTGGAGATGTCCCTTAGTAGCTGAGCTGATGCTGTCAAAACAGGAAACAAAGTTATAATCTCTTGGTATATTCAAAGGCCCTTACTTGTGACAATTAACAAGCAAAACAAAACAGAAAACAAAAAAGAAATCAACCCCAGCCCCCAATGACCTAAGGCGTTTCACTGACGGCTAAGTGTAACTTCCTGTCTGTCTTGGGAGGAGACTGGGCTAGGGTTAGTCAGATCCTCTCATGGGAAAAGAAAAGCCACCCCAACACAGGACATCCCAGTGTGCAGTTCGCAGGCTGCTTTGTTGTCCGCTTCCTCTGCATCCCTTTCCTCGCCTTTCAAGCAGATGTAGGTGATGAGCAGCCCGGCAGTCACCGCATTTCGTTGGAAAAAGTGCAGATTTGACTTGGCAGGGCCAGGAGCTCGCCGGGTTTACCAGCGAGTGCCAGGTAAGTTTGTCAACTTGCCCGACTCCCCACCCTTGAGGTTTTGAAAGGGGGACGTCAGCAAGGACAAGGCTCCCTCAGTCACTTACCGCGTCTGTTTGCAACAAAGCCACTTGCTGGTGACGGACAGCCTTGTTCCTCCTGATGCCGCCTCTGCTGTAGACTGAATAGTGGAGACCAGTGCTGTCTGCTTCATCCTCCTCTTCAGAGTGTGATGGTCTGCCACATATTAGCTTCTTGGGGAAAAACACTCCAGGAACCATAACTTTATTGTGACAAGTGTGTTTCACTTGATTTCCCTGGATTTCTGAAGCAGCTTCTGATGTGTGGACTGTTTACAGTAATATAGAGAGCAAGTTTCCTCTGCTGTTGAATTGTGGTAGAGCTCAAGCCGTTCTGTATTTGATTCACTGTGCTGGCGAAAAGATATTTCACTTTTGAAAACGTATATAGTTCAGAGCTGACAAAGTGGGGGAGCCGGAGGTTTGTACTTTTGGGGGAAATGGAGATGAGGGGGTCTTGTTTTACTGGAGAACCGCCAGCGCAGAGCTTGACATGGGTTGTGCTCATGCCCGTTTCCATCACTGGACCCCACTTCCAAGTGACCTTTCTGGACCAGTTCATGTATATATTCATGTGCTGGCCATAGAAGCTTTCTGAGAAAAGCAGAACAAAGCAAGTCATGTGTTTTATTTGATCTCATATATCATGTTTGGACATCGTCACTATGGGAAAACTTTTAGGCTAGTTAGTATTAAACATTTCTTTCTTTCTTTTGGAATTACTTTGTCCCTTTTAATGTTTTATTCCTTATAAATCCATATAAATGAGGTGGTAAATGCTTGTAGGCAGTGTCTCTATGGAGGGCATTTAAAGGGAAATGATGGAGTGGCCCATATTTTCCTAGTAAATTTACTTTCTATGCCACATGTAATAGGAGATCAGTGTACCTATAATTCTCTTCCTGGGCTATTGACTTTTCTCTCTTATTTAAAGAACCATGTGGTCTCAACAGAAAATTAAAATAGCTTTCATGCACTGAATTAAAACCTCGTGCTTGGGAGTAGCAATCACAGCATTGTGGCTTTTTGAGGATACTTCTTAACTCTCACTTAATCCTCTTTCTTTCCCTGGCATTCATAATCTCTGTAGTTTGCTCGTTTGCATTTTATGGTCTTGCTACAAAGGGTCTCAGGTAACTCTGGTGATCAAAATCAGAAGATAATTAAAAGAAAAAAATACCAATAAACCTTTAAATAGTAAGCAAACTTGAAAGCAAGTAGACTGCAGCTTTAAACAGGAATTCCCATCCAATTAGACAAGATTTCTTTCCTGCCCTCTGACCAGTCCAAAGGCTTTAGGAAAATACAAAGCATTTAAAAAAAGATACTTCAGAACATGTTGTTTTTAACAAAAATAGAAAACCAATGGATCCATGATTTCAAATTCCACAAGGGCCTAAGCTCCCTTCACGTTGCTGTTACTGAACTGAGTACTTTACTTCCTTATACCTACAGGTAGGTCTCATTAGTGATCCTGTTAGAAATAAAGATATAAAAATTCATTTTTATGGATAGTATATTTCATTGCAACACATGGCCTTTTTTTGTTAAAGCTGCTCCATTCTAGCTTAAAGTTTGGGATGAATCTTTTATTTACAGACCTCATGTAAGGCAGAAAGTGAAACCATACGTGTTTTGTATTAAATTTTTGACAGTGCAGAAGTTGATAGGTCAAAGGACTGTTGCAGAATCTAAGTGGAATAATAAAACAAATTAAATAGAGTGGATTTAAAAGACATATTTGCTCAAAATTAGCCTTTCAGTGTTTTTGTTTGTTTTATTTTTTTGAAATTGTCAGTCTTTTGTTCTATGTTGCCATCTAGAAGGTAGAATGCTAGTTTGGTGAATTTGCCTCTCAGCTTACCCCTGAGATATAACAGGAGGAAACTGAAGAAGGTGGACATATGTATCTCTGTCTTTCATATAGAATCTTTTTATTTAAAACTTTTGTGGAATATTTTCTTATTCTTGATGTCTGTGTACAAATGGCCAAATGTTTAAAATAATGTAATTGAGAGAGACCAAAGTTAAAAAAAAAACACCTCACCCATCTTGAAAGTGTGAAGTAAAAATGTGTAGGAGTCGTAGGCAGGTACTATGGCACAGATGACTTCTGTCTGGAAATCGCCTGCTCAGGAAGCCACCTCTGAGAGGCCCTGCTCTTCTCGCCACCCTTCCTGCTTGGCTGGTGGGCCAACAGGACTCTGTGCCAGCTGCTTCCTTTTCAGATGGGCAGATTAAATCTTCTCAACCCCGGCCGCGCTCAGAATCCTTAAAGGGCTGGGGCCCTCACGTAATTGGATTCGGCCTTCACTGTGAAGCTTTTCCAAAATATCCAAGTGATTCTAAGGACTCAGCGAGGAGGAGCACAGGCCCAGGCTGCTCGTTCCTTACAAGGCCGAACGCTCCATGAGGACGAGGACGAGAGGGAAGCTCAGTCACCGTGGTACCCAGCACCTCACTGTGTGCCCAGCGTCAGGAAGGCTCAGAGTTTGCTTGTGGAATGGATGAATAAGCTTCTCTGAGCAGCAGGAGGGCTGGCAGAGGGTAGGATCTCTTAATGTCCAGTCTGTGTTGATGTGGAGGAGGGTTCTAGGAGACTGTGGCCTGTCTGAGTATCGGCTGTCATTTGGGAAGCTCTTAGGAGAGTGACGGGGACAGGCAAACCTCTCAGCACAGACGAGGCTGCAGGGTGGCGGTGTCTTCAGGGAGCAAGGCAGGTGGAGAGCTTGGGAATCAGACTTGCATCAGGGGCGTGAGTGCAAATGGGTGTGAATGTGGAGGTGGGGCCGGTGGGGGACTACCAGGAGGGTCTCCTAAAATGACCTGGCGAAGGGAGGAGTGTGATTATCTTTGGCAGGTCTTAGGGCCTGCCTGACCCACCGGTTGATGACAGTATGTAAGAATGAAGGAACACAGAATTCAGATCAGAGTGTGCTGAGGTTTGCCTGAAAAAACTTCTCAGGGCTTGTGAATTTTTAGCCAGTCTTAATGTTTATAAAAATGATTTCATGGCTAGGAAGAGCAAGTAGAATATAACTTGTGGAGGCTTGAGAGCAAATTATTAAGTTGGAAGAAGAAGGGTAGAGACAGAATGATTTGTTTGAAACAAAAGAATTTGGAGGGGAACTGAGAAGTATGATTAACATAGTATTGAGCAGTGGTTCAAGGGGTGGACCTGGATCTCAGGTCCACCTGCCATGGATTCTGGAGGCACTTACCTTCTGTGATGGGTCTTCTCACCAGCAGGATTCCCCCAGGGGGTCATGGTCAGGATTAATGATGGAACACATTTTAAAGCACCTTGAAAGCTATACAGTGGGGCCTTGACTTAGAGTGTCCCGACTAACGAGTTTTTTGAGATACCAGCCGTCTCTCGGCTGATTTTTTGCATTGAGTTGAGAGAGTAATTTGAGTTAACGAGCTCCTTAACGAACTCCTTAACGAGCTCCTTAATGAGCTCGGTCTCCGAACCGAATTAAACTCGTAAGTCAAGGCCCCACTGTATGTGACAGCTCCAGGTACATAGTAAAAGGAATAAGTTCTGTAAAAATTGTAAAAATCTAGTCAGTCGATAAAGAGCTTTGCCCGTGACCTAGAGCCTAGAAATAGGAAATCAAATATTTTGTTCATTATGGTACTTAAAATACATTACATTTGAATATATATATATTTAATATATTTAATCATCATCTTTTTTAGTTGTGTTTTTCCTTGACATTACTTGAAAGGTATGCTCATGACATGGATCCCAGGTCGGTTTTATGTTTCACTTGGGTTCTCTGACCCCTTTTTTGAGGGTACCAGGTGCTTCCTATTCTAGCTGTTTGCAGATTCAGGCTTTGGTTGTGTTATCAGTAGGGTGCTCTCTGTGTCCTCACCTGTTGCTGGTGGAAGTGGGCTTCTTGGGGTGCTGTGGGAATGGGAATTTCCTGAGGCCCCCACGGGAGGATGAGGTATCATGGAAAGCTTTATTTCTGTGGAACGAAACCCCTGACTCTCCAACGTCCCATCTCCCTCTGTTCCACCAAAGACATAGCCCCATTTTGTCTTCAGCAGAGCTAGGAGCAAAGCCATTGCCCAGAGTTTCTCCTCCATATTTGTTCAGACCAGTTCAACACCTGGCTAAGTTAGCTTGTGTGTTCCCAGCTGCAGGCCACTGTATAGGGTCCACATGGCATGGGGCATGGGGCATCTAGAGCCACATGGCTATGGAGGGAGCATGGATAAGTACAAGGAAGCAGGAGGGAGGCAAGAGGAGCAAGGGAGAGAGAACTCCTTTGTCTCGGGATTATGGATTCCCACATTTTCACAGACTTGAATTAGGTAACAGTTCCAAGTAAATAGTAAAAGGAAAAATAAGTTCTGTAAAATAAGGCGTGGCCAATGATCTTTATCGTGAGGCTAGACCAGGGGTGGGCAAACTTTTTGACTTGAGGTCCACAATGGGTTCTTAAACTGGACCGGAGGGCCAGAACAAAAGCATGGATGGAGTGTTTGTGTGAACTAATATAAATTCAAAGTAAACATCATTACATAAAAGGGTACGGTCTTTTTGTTTTTTAGTTTTATTCATTTCAAACGGGCCGAATCCGGCCCGCGGGCCGTAGTTTGCCCACGGCTGGGCTAGACTGACAGGCAAGCACCTTCCCTACACTACCCTGACTTCACTGTTCATGCACCTATCTTCCCCTTTGTTCGATCCCTTTCCCCAGTGATTTGCAGGGAATGGACCAGTGATTCACTGGGGAGTGTGTAGTTGCAGCTTCCTAGTGAAGCTGCCCAGATGACCATGCTTATAATGTCTGGCCTTCCCTTTGCTCTCTTCCTATTATTAATATTTCTTCCTGTTATTAATATTAACTAGTTATGACAATAACAGTTGAAGGCCCATTGAAAGGACTGATGCCAGAATGAGATAGGGTCTGGGCAGTGACACCTTGCTCTCACCCAATATTTTGACCTTGATTCGAATAGCTCGGTGAAATGGCAACTTAAGTAGTTTTTTCCCACTGAACTAGAACTTTCATTGTTTTGCAGAGGAAGATGAGTCATAGCCCAGTTTTAATATTGTGCCAAAGTGAAATTTTAGTCTAGGACTAGAGGAACAAGGATCAAACTTTCTGTCTAAACCACAGAGTATTCAAACTTGGATTGTGAGCTGGGCAGGAATTGGTGGGGCCCCCTCTGTAGGGTTGCTTTCAAGTTACAGAAGCATTCATTATAATACATTTTTTGACCTTCATCCTAACTTTTAATAATGTGTTTAAAAATGTCTTTTAAAATACTATAAGTAATCCAGCTCCTTCTTAAAAAAATTCAATGCAGAGTAAAAAATACTCAAGTGGAAAATTGTCATTCCCTCACTCCCTCCATAACTATTACCAGTTTTGTTTGTCCTGCCACAGTTTTTTTTCTATGAATATACAAATGTACAGCTTTACATCTAAGTTCCCACAAGCTCAATTTTTCTTTCTGAACCAAAGTTGAAACCACCCTGTAGTAGTGGCATCCCATTTTTTAAATTATTAAAAATAATGAGCTGTGTAGGTGTCTTAGTTCATTTGGGTAATTTCGGGGCAAATAGGCTTTTACTGTTAAATTGCTGTCTGTAAAGAGTAGAGAGATGAAAAGTAGAATATAATTGTTTGTACTTGTATTTCTTTTTCTGTGGAACTGAACTTCTCTGCATATGTTTATTGGCTATTTTGACAAGCTTCTTCAGTGAATTGCCTTATCCCCCCATTGCCCCTCCCCCCCCCATGCTCTCACCCCCGTGGTGTCTGTGTCCATTGGTTACGCTTATATGCATGCATACAAGTCCTTTGGTTGATCGAATTGCCTTTTTATACATTGACTATTTTCTTCCATTGTTTGGATCTTTGACTTTTAGGAAATCCCTACAAAATGGCAGATTTTGAATGACTACTTATTTGAATTTCTTTTGAGTTCTAAGACAGTTAACTTCTATCTGAAAAGACAGACATGATTTCCCGATCTCTGGGGCAGAGGTTTGAATCTTTAGAAATAAATTCTCTATTTTTTCTTTCTCTTTTTGGTAGTGTAAAGCTGTCATCATCCCAAATTGTGCTGGCACTGGTAATTATTTAGGTGTCCTCACTACTTTACTAACTTTTCATATTCTGATCAATTGTTTTTTACAGGGATAGTAAATCCCAGAGTTAACTGTTGGTGGAAGATGTTGGAATTAGCAGGAAGAGACCTAGAGCTGGAGTCTCAGTTTCCTCGCTTGCAAAATGGAGATAATGGGGCTATTCTAAGTCTTAAAAGATGTATGCATGTAAAATCCCTTGCACAGTACATGGCAAACGGCAGAAAGGATTATGGTCAATGGTGGCTGTTTTTGTCGGTGGAGACTTTCAAGTTAATGCAGGAAAAAGAATATACGAAGATATTAGTTTAAATGACATCCCGTGTGTACCATCATGCTGAAAATGTACGTTTGTCCTCATCTCTCAGTCTAGATCTGTTAGTGATTTTTCACATCAAAGCATCGAGGCTGTAATTCTATGCCAGGCTTATTCAACCACAGACCCACTACATGGCAAGAAATATAGAGCTATACAGGACAGCAAATGGCCCACAGTTGTCTGGAGAATATCCTTGTGGCAGGGTGCCCGAAATGTTTTGTTGGTTCCAAAGTTCACTTCCATTTGTTCAGAAAGGTTTTTATTGTTTGCAAGCAAGCAAGGCAAGAAGAGGGAAAGGGCACACAGCCTCCCATATGACTCTGCTGTGCGACCTATTTGCCTTTCAGTGCCTTATATAAAAAGCTTTATTTAGTCTGCAGAGAGGACTATTTCTCCAAATAGGGAGAACCGTCAGAATGGTCTGGAAACATGATAGATTTCAGTTTAATGCCTCTGATCCAGATAGTGTGAGAGGCTGGGCTACCCTGCAGTTGTAAGATAGGCATCTTGTACAAATTCTTCCAGGTCACTTGCATATCATCAATGGAAATGCCTCATCAGATAGCCATCTTCTTGGCCCTCTGAGAAAAGCTCCTCCAATCACGCAACACTGACCCTTTTCTTCTGGCCTGGCCAGCCCCTAGCTGAGTGAGTCTCCTGGCTTTTGACCTGGCCTGTTTTCTTGTTCGCCTCCCGGATTCTGTGCCTTTAGCTTCTGTTTCCACTCTTTGGCAATAACTTCCTTTCTAGTGTTAGTAGTTCCTGGTCTGTGTTTGACAGAAGAAATGTATTTCCCCAGTCGATTCACTTTCTCTCTAGATAACTCTGACTCACCTATCCCATGCAATCTGGTATCTGACAATACTCTGAGAGCTGTTTAGTTAGTTTTTAATAAATATTTATAGTCTAACTCTGAATAACTAGAGTTACAGGAGGAAGAAGAAAAGTATAGTTGTGTGTATGTGTGTCTGGCAGTGATTTATGGAACATTTGGAAATAGAGGAGAAAAAACATCATGAAATGGAAATACCATATTTTATCTCTGCACATGACAATTCTTTAAAGTACCTATGACATTCTATCTTTGTTCATATGCATTTTTACAAACCCTAGTGTATTTTACGGTGATGGATTTTAAACTGGGAAGTTATGGATATTTTACAAGTGGGTTGAGAAAAGTTCTCATTTTCCTCCTCCATGTCCCACTGGATTCTTCTTTTAAAAAAATATATATTTTTATTAATTTCAGAAAGGAAGGGAGAGGGAGAGAGAAATAAAAACATCAATGATGAGAGAGAATAATTGATTGGCTGCCTCCTGCACGCCCCCCCACTGGGAATCGAGCCCGCAATCTAGGCATGCGCCCTGACAGGGAATCGAATCATGACCTCCTGGTTTACAGGTCGATGCTCAACCACTGAGACATGCTGGCCAGGCCCCACTGGACCCATCTTGTCTACCTACCAATTTCTTCTGCTGTTACAAAGAGAATCTTATGTTTTATGATGAGAATTTATTTTGTAGCTAAATGAACTGTGACCTATTAAAAAAATCCTTGCGATTGCATACTGTGTATTCTGAATTTGTTGCTAGACCTTATGCTGCAAAATTTCTCTGAGTAATAAAATCTAAATGAAAATGAAAGGTGTTGAAGGTAAATCTATCCCTTGATTACTGTAATAAATAATCGATATTTACTTCCCATAATCTGGAAGTCATTCAGTAGGTAATATTTGCCTGGTGTTTTATGGTGAACAAGCCTTATCATATTGGGTTTGTATTAGGAAGAAAGTAAGCATTGATTTCCTTGTAATTTTTCAAATTTCTCATCTTCATGTTTCTTAAAAGAGTAGTGCTTAATGTTCTGTCAATCTTAACTGTGCCACACATGGCTAAGAATTAGAAATAAGGGGGGGAAAGGAGCCCCAAATAATTTAGAGAACTTTATTGAGACCTGCTGTTTTTTAGATCCTGTTACGGTTGTTGAGTGTTTGAAATCTGGTTTTTAACTTAATGATTCTGCTCACTGGCAGCCCAGACCACTGCATATCCTGCAGACCGCACATGGATAAGAATGGACATTTGTCCCTTGGTCTGTGCAGTGTGAGGCCCTCATTCAGTGACTCTTTTCTGAATTCACACCCAGGGACTCAATTTCTAGGTCTGGGGCAGTAAATGAGAAGGGTAGCAGGCGTGAGTGCTGCTAAAAATGGACACGATGACAATAATGAGATGTGCTGGTTGTGGAGGAGACGGAAAAAAAAAGCTGCCCAGAGAAGGCTCAAGCCCAAGCAACCTGGGTCAGATGGCATTCTATTTTGCTACTCCAGTAAGCAACAATTGGAAGACAAACACAAAAACATTAGCAGGTGAAAAGACCTCTTCCAGTGAAATGACTAGCAAGCGAGGGAAGGTTGCATGGGTGCCTGGGCTGCAGCAGGCACTCAGGCTTTCGAATCCTGTTGGTGTATTTTGTCGGAACCAAGTGAATGAAAACAAAGCCCTTTTCTCTGGCTCCAGAGTGGCCTGCGTTCAGCCCATCTGTGCTGGGGTTGGTACTCTGAGGACAGCGTTCGGTTCCTTTCGGAGCCACTGCCAGTGTTCTTGGGGCTGAGCCTTCCCCCCTGTGAGCAGGGTGTGTCCTCTGGTTTATTCTGCTATTAGATCACCAACAATCCACTCCTAAGGTTGGTCAGGTGCACCTTTTCCAGGAATTCGTTGCTTACCTCTCCTGATAGAAAGCGTTTAGAACAGCCTGTTGCTGCTCTCGTGCTATACAGGGTGTGGCAAACGTAGGCTTACAGCTGCGAGTATCTGAAGCACAGTTTATTCTTGTATTATTATTTCTTAATTATCGCATTGTTTTCCATATGAACAGCTGTCAAAAGTAAGTATACGTTTGCTTTTATACGTTTGCTTTTCTTTTTACTATTGTTATCTTCCGTCATTTCAGTGGTTTATTTCCAGTAAGTTAAAAATATACAGACCCCAGATTTCTTTATATAGTGAAATCACCACATGTACTCCAAATAAGGTTATATTTCCTTTACTCACAGTTTGTCAGTGATGCAGACATATGGTAGGAAGAAATGTTAGCTTTATCCACAAAGGAGGGTTTTCCACTTTCCTTACCCGCCTCACCGGCCACCTCCCTTCCTGCCACCAGCAGGCAGTGAAAATGGCTGGTGGGTGTGGGGTTTGGAGGCCAGTTGTTCCTAGACTCTGCACTGACCTGCTGTGAGTTGATAGCAGCTCAGCCAGGCTATGAGCTTGTACTTTGACTCATGCCAGATTCCCTTCCTTTCCCCGTGATGATATGTTATTAGTATCCTGATCCCTGTTATTTGTTGAGTTAATCTGCGCTTCAGGGATCTCAGAAGATCACAGCATTTTGTTTTCAGTGACCTCATTTTGTAATATACGCTTTGGGTAGGTGAGACTAGACTAGAGACCTTTAAGCCCAACAATTTAATATCTACAAGTAGTGTTTTATATTTAACGTTCCTATCCATCCCTCTGCAGCATTTTAGAAACAGATGCTTAACATGTTTAAACAGACAATCCCCTGTTACTTACTTTAAGGTATCCATTTTATCATTAACAGGATATAGGCTTATTTTTTTAAACCTCAAATCCATGAGAAGAGAATATTCAGTTGGGATATGAGGATCAGATGAAAACTCGTGTTGGAATCATTGATCAAAGGACTTCCTACAGAAATTCTGGCAGCCTTATTTTCTTTTTTCTTCAGCAGTTTTTGGCAAACATTTGTTTGTCAATATTGATTGATTGATTGATTATAAAAATAATTATTGAAAAAATTTAAAATGAGCTTCAGAATTAAATTTAGTAATTTAAACTTCTTTACAATATGAGATCTTGTTGGTTATGTCATTGTTATGTCTACTCAGACAAAGTAGAGAATGTACTTCAAAGGCAGGTTCTACATCCCACATAGCAGATCAATCAGTCCATTGCTGTAGGCAAGGGTGGAGAACGTTTTTTCTGCCAAGGGCCATTTGGATATTTAAAACATCATTCGAGGGCCATATAAAATTATCAGTTTAAAAATTAGCCTGCTATATTTGGTCAAACTTTTAATTAACTCACCCCTAATGCCTTGGTGTGGCCAGACCAAATGCTTTCTCAGGCCTTATAAGGCCCATGGGCTGGATGTGTACCACTCCTGTGTAGGGAGAGGAGGAAGGTAGAGCCTTTCCTCCCTGCCCCGGTCATGTTCCCAAGCACACACTGGGGCTTTGGAGTCACACTACCTGAATTTCAATTCAGGTATTTCCATTACTAGCTGTGTATAATCTAGGCAAGTTACTTAATTGTAAGTGTCTGTGATCTCTTTTGAACAATAGGGACCATAAGAACGTTTACCTGTAATGGATGTTGTGGGGCTTAGATTACATATTAATCCATGCAGGAAGCATTCAATGTATACTGCTAAGAATAGCAACAATAGTAAGGCTACTACCACTAGTATATAGTGTATATATAGTATTCCTAGTATTATTAACAAATTTAAAATAATAGTTTAAACTATCTTATAGAATAGAGCTGCTAAAATGAAATAGACTTGGCTGAATTGAAATTTGATTCCTTTTGCCCATTCTCTTTAGGTGATAGTGAGCCATGAAAAACTAAAAGGTAGAAATAAAGGCAGATAAACTATCTAGGTGATTTATTCGTACACTGCACAGCAGTCTCATGACTGTAGAATTTAAAGCACTAGCATTTGTTGCTGTTCCCTGGAAATCTGTATTTTGAATTTCTTAATATTAACTATCTTCTTAGCCTGTTTACCCTTTTATTGTTAAAATAAGATGTTCCTTATTTAATTAAAATTGTGTTCTTTAAAGAAAATTCCAAATTTCTTATCTTCATTGTTAAGTGCCTTTTCCTTTAAAAAATCACGTTTATATCAAAGAATATTAGAGAAGAAAAAATATCCATTCCCATTTCTACCATCTTAATACCATGCTAACTTTCATGTCTTATTTTCCCATTTCGTGTCTATAATAATATTTTAAAATAATTATAATTGTATAATCCTTTTAATTTTTTGTCCTGCTATTTTACTTTTATATTATTTTGTAAGTACTTTCCATGTTTCCATTAAGTAGTTACACTATCATTTATTGAACTCTTTCCCTGCTTTGGGGGATTTAGTTCATTCCTAGTACTTCAACATTATGGATAATAGTGCAGTGAAAAATTGTCTTATTGATCTGTAAAATGGAGATAATAAAAATAATTACTGTAGGGTTACTGGGAGGATTGTATGAGTGAATACATAAAAAGCAAGTTTTCTCAGCCACAGCACAATTGCCATTTGGGGCCAGGTAAGTTTGCTGTGGGAACTGTCCTCTTTGTAGATGTTTGACATCATCCCTGGCCTCTACCCACTGGTTCTGACAAAAAAAAAAAAAAAAGTCTCCAGAGGTTGCCAGGGGTCTCCCAGGGGGTAAAATGGATCCCAGTTGAAATCGCTCCCAGTCGAGAACCTCTGACCTAAAACAGTTAAAGCCCCAGTACTGCTCTAGTGAGCACTACATAAATATTTGCTATTACTATTATTGCTGTTGGTATCATTCTTCATTGTAGTTATTTATTTCTGATAAGTTCCTAGCAATAGAATTTTTGAAACAAGACGCGTTTCTGACGTGTTCCTAAATGCTCTCCAGGGCTGTGGGAAGCTCAATGCCATCAGTTGTATATACATATGTGAATATCTTGGCGATCTAGCCAGTATTCAATTGTGAATACCACATATTGTTTTATTTTTAATTTCTGTAATTATTAGTCAAGACAGGCATTTCCTATTATTCTTTATTTGTATTGTCATATCTGAAGATTCAGGAATTGCTTTTGTTGTGTTACCCTTTTTCAATTTTGTTTTTTAGCTGCTTTGTTATCTACCATTTGCAGTTGAAAAGTCATACCCCCAGTAACCAAGCCTGTATTACCTTTCTTTGCTTGACCTTAACAAGCATCCAAGTTGAACATGGCCGAGGTCCTTTCAGATTATTATGTTTCACCCAAATAGCCCTTTGCTTTTTCAGAATGAGAAATAGTAGTTGACAATGTCCCGTAATACGAGTAAAGACGAGACCGTCCAGGATTTAAATGTAAGGTTGCAGCCTCTGTTTTCTGAAGGACGATTTTGTGCAAAGCACTCAGCTGTGTACCCTGTGATATGGGCCATCTGATAACCATGGTTGCCTCTGGGTTACCCTTTTGAAAATTCCAGTCCTAGCTGTAGCAGAGGCCCTACCCGTAACCCCTGCTTTTAGCAGTTTCAAGTGCTGGGAACTTCCAGCTGCAGGCACCTCCAGTCCTTTGCCTGAGGGTATTCCTTTGCCTGGAAAAGCTCCTACTCAGGTTAGGCAGGAAGTGCCAGCTTCCAGCAGCCCACAGCCAGGGACTGCTGTGGTATCTCAATGAGCTACCTTTGAGATGAGTATTTTCCAGCGAGTCTCCGAGTTCCCATTTGGATCTTGATGCAGTGGTAACTTGCTTGAAAATGACCCTTTTATTGGCCACCTTTCCTTTCCTGTCTCACTTCTTCACTCCCTACCAGTGTTCCGTGGAATCACCTCCTAAATAATCTACTTGCACTTAAATCCTTGTCTCAGTGTTTGCTTCTGGGGAGAGGCAAACTAAGATGTTTTTCTCTGACCTTGATGAAAGAAGGGGACAAATTAGCCCAGGGGAATAGAAACCTTTTGAAAACCTGCCTGTATAGGAAGTAATGAGTTTAGTTTCATTGATTCTGAGACATTTTGGACAAATAAATATTCTAATTATGCTGCTGCCCAGAGTCTTGGGAGAGTCTCTGAAATTCTTAGTGGGGTTAGAGCCCCTGCAGAATGACTGAATGACCCCACTTAGTGTGACCTTCTGCCCCTTCCTTCACACCATGGAGTGACTCAGGGCCCGGCTGGATTTCAGAAAGACTGGTTTTCAGTTAGTGGCTTCTCCACATAGAGACGGGTGATATTAGGAAGAAAAAATATCCGAATCCATTGCTTTCCTAATTACATCCTTATTTTTGAGATCATTGTTAATGCCTTGGGGAAATGTTTAGCTTGCAGTTCCCCTGTTTGGCAGGAGGGGCAATCTTAGTTTTAATTTCGGTCTTAGTCCAGAGGGCTGTGTTCGAGTTAAAACCATCCAGGAGTTAAGGGGAAGACCTGATGGGTCTAATTCTGGATCTTCAAAGGGACTTTACTGGACTGATAAGGGACGTGCCTTTTAAATGTAAGGTTGATTCCGGGGATTTTTGTCATTAGTCTGTCACTTCCTTACTCAAAATTAAAGAATAACAAAAAAGGCCAGTTACACAATGTAATGCAGAGATGATATATCATAGAATTGTACACTTGAAACCTATATAATCTAATATGACCCCAATAAATTTAATAAAAAACAAAGGCCCAAATAATAGTAATAATAATAGTCACAGAGACAAAGAAAATGAGTAAAATAAAAAGAGTTGTAAATATTTGCTTTATTAATTTAAAAAAAACTTATCAGAGTTGATTTCTAAAAGTCAAATTTGGCTAGAACATAATAGCTAAATTTCTTTAAGGGGGGGGCGGGGGCAGAATGCTGAGGTCCTGATCTGGGTGTCTTACGCCCGGGTAGAAACTTCCGTCTCAGGCACTTACTGGAAGAGCCCTCCCAGGGAGGGCCTGTGGCCGGCATGTACACTGACACCTGCCTCCCTCACCCCCTCCCATCTGTCCATTACCCAGCTGCTGTCCTTCAGTGCTCCCTCTTCAGACTGCAGTCTCCAGAGCACTTGTCCTAAAGTCACATCACTGTTTTGTTTTCTCACCAGCAAAATGTTGAATGTAGTTTTTAAAAAGCTGAAGTCATTACCCAGTCTTCAATGACCCTAGTTGGACGTGAATATGACCCCGAGTGACCCAGGGTGCATGCTGGCCAGCATAGGTTTCACATTTTCCATGTGCAAGTTCTTCCTTTGTTGTTCATGATTAATAACTGAACAGGATATAAAGCCAAATGATTTCATTGTTGAACACAGACTTGAAGGTCATGAGAAAGTGCCTGTTCAAATGAAACTTTGCCAATATGTGGTCGAAAGGTCTGCATTAGCACCTGGATAGTTTTTGAAACTAGGCAGAGAAAAGACAGAAAAAAAAAGAACCATCATTCTTTATATGACATGAACATTGATTTCAACTAGACCAACTGATGTGTTGGATCCATAAGACAGGATTACCTATGAGGCTGAGTTTGTATCTAGAGTAACATTTTAAAACAAAGGTGTATTGAGGACCTGCTGTGTGCCAGGTTGTGCAGATGAATTTGTTGTGCCAAGAAATATGGTAAAGAATTAGCTGTAGGGTAAGCCTACTTTGGCAATAGCTTGATTTTTAAGTTTGGTATCTTATTGGTCCACTGTTTGAAATAAGATTTTGAATGAAGTTTCTTAGTACTTAGCACTCTGAATTTTATTAGGCTTTCAAAAGGGTTTAGTAGTCACATGATAACTGATAAAAATACAATAGTACTTTAAAAATGAAATGCAGTATCTTACAGAACTATATTTTATGTTTATCTTCCTTTTCTAAGTATTTTTTTAGGCTTTTGAGTCAGAAGTTAGGAAAAGATTGGCTTCTAGCCTGTCTACTTTTCCCACTTGTAGAAGAAACTGCCCCAACGCTTAGTTATATACATATATACGTATGTCCATTTTGTATGACGGAATGCCACAAGATCTAGCAGCTATAACTTTAAATCATAAGGGTAGATTCATTTTGAAAGCGACCCACGGAAAGCGTGGTCTTCCCAGGACTGGTGCGATGTGAAATGGTTGAGGGATGACTGGGCCTGGCTGGGGCCTGTTCCTTCCTGTGTTTTTACTCGTTTGCTTTCCAGCTGGGTCTTACATGTCCTCTCGAAGATGGCTTTTAGGTCCTAAGTCAACTGGTAGGAATTTGGTTGTGTGGTAGGAATAACGGCCAACGGGAGGGGATGCACTCTCTTCACTCAACAGTTCCCACTGGAATTTTCCCTGCTTAAAGCATGCAAACACAGAAAACCCTAAAACATTATAATTTTATTGGAGATGAATTATTCCTGTTAAAGATGTTTTCTTACATGGCGAATGCTTAAGTTTTTCTGAACCATCAGGATTTCTCTCTTTCTCCGCCCCCCTTCCCGCCCCCCCCCCCCCGCAACCCCCCGCAAGGATACATCAGGTTATTTCTTTGGTAAGGATTCCTATATATTTATGGTGCTTAAGTAACAGAAGCCAGGGAATAAGACAGTTTCTTCCTTTAGGGAGTTAAGAATCTCGTTAGAAGGGAGATCAATATGGTCCTGCATGTATATAATATTATTAAATCTTCAAGCTCCCCAGAGAGTTTGTTATAAGAACAACCTGTGAATTTAATAGGTGGGGTGTGGTGGGTGTAGGGCTGGAGAAGGAAGCTTTCTAACAGCTTCATGAAAAAAGGTACAATTTGATGTGGAAACGATGGGCGAGCTGGGGCTGGAGGACAAGGTTGCAGCCAGAGGGCACGGGTGAGTGGGGATGGCTAAAGGAAAGCATGCTGAATGCCATGAGCCTAAAAGGCATAGCTGTACCTGGTTTTGAGGGCAGTGGGTGATGTTTGGGAGCATCTGTATGTGCAGAATTTCATGATCCTAAGTTAATCTATTGAAGGTGCTCAGGATGCAAGTAGGAGGTGGATGATAGAGGATGTTTTTATAATACATCAAAGGCGAGGACCTGGCCATTGAGGTTGGTAGCTTGGGAATATCTTGGTTCTGGGGAGGGATGAAATGTTATGACAAAGCTCACTTCATGGTTTTTAGTATTTAAGATTCTGCTGCCAAAAGCTGAGCTCACTCTTCTCTTGGGTGTAACTGTGATGGAAAGAACTCGTGTGTGAAAGGCTCGTCCCTCTGGATGTATTTACAGTATCCATTTCTAGCTTAGGAGCTCAGCTGACACCTGCAGAAGTTGCTTCTGAGTGTGACCTGCTGTTTCTTTTGTGCTTTTCCACCTTATTTTTCCTTGATGGTAACAGAAGGAGCTCATGCCAAATTTGATTCCTTTGGGTCTGTGTGTGTGGGATTGCCTCTTGTGCAAGTTTGTTTGCAGGGGCTGATCTGTGTATTTTGCCCAGTTAGGGCTACAGGCTTGCACGGCTACAGCTGGGCTCTCCCGTCTGTGGGCTGCTACTTCTGACTTTGTATTTCAGTTTGTGACTCACAGGCAGGGATGAATGACTGAGAAATGTTGCAGGTGAATGGGTGTGATCATTTCCTGTTGCTGCTATGGTAAACCAGCGTGAATTTGAATAATGTTTAGAATTTTTAGAGTAATAACAATTGAAATAATTTTTAGAAAATATGCATTTTTGAAATACTTAGGTTACTGTTAGATTTGAAGTAAGGTTTTTGTCTTAGATGTCAGTGTAATAACCTACACACGTAGAAACTGCCTTAATCGTTTGTTTTCCTATGATAAATTGGATTAGCTTTTTTTTTTCAAGGAGAAAATTATCTTCAAGGATACAGTTATTTATTGGATATCTCTAAAAGTTATTTCTCTTGGAGGGCCGAGAGAAAAAGTGTAGGAGTGTTAAGTCCCTAGATAAGGGAAAGTTTGGGTTTCTTTTATCACTGACAATCCTTGGTGATCTAAGGATTGAAGGCTTATAAGTTTGTTGCTACTCTTCCTTCCCATTTCCTATAAAGAGACATCATAGGAGCAGGTGGAAATCATTACATGGACACTTAAGATGGTCTAATGTTTGAAATTTATTCCATCAGTTTCTTTATTCTGCAGCATGTAGAGGAAAGGACAATCCTGGGATATAACAAATAAGAATGACATTAAAGAACAATGAGACTGGCTTATAGTAGATGCTCAATAAATAACTGTTAAAGAAATGAATGGGATAACTTGTTCGTATATGTAGTTAAGGTTAGTGTTTATAAGGGTGGATTCTCTCCTTTTACTCTAGGAAAGATTTTTGCTTTGTATTTAAAGGAAAGAGAAACACATCTTTAACATTTAGAAGTATACATCAGAAGCTTAAAAATCAGATTATGTTAGTGTCATGCTAAGAATTACCCAGGAGGGCTTAAGGAGACCTAATGATTATTCTTTCATTATTTTGAAGGTGCCTTTACTGTGGTTGGCTTAAGGACTTTTGTTTTATTATTTGATCCTTTAATTTTTATCTTGACCTTTCATAAAATGAGACCTTATCATATTCTTTTAAGATAATGTTCTTAAATATTTTTGGAGTCAGAGAATCATTTTAAAAATGGATAAAAACTATGGAATTTCTGCCCCACTCAAAATCACATATGCAAGTACATAATTTTTTTCATGACTTAAAGTTTGTAAAGTCGCTAAAACATGCAGATGTGGACAAAATAAGAACTCTTGTTACTTAGAGAATGGGACCTTTGGTTGTTCTTTTAAAAACAATATTTTTATATATGTTTAAAAATTTAAACATTTTATTATGCAAAAAATATGCCTTCTTCCCAGGGGGAAAATGCCCACAACTAGATGTCATATTTTTGTTTGTGTGCATATGTATTATTCATTTTGCCTATTTTTAATAAATATAAGATCAGATTTTTTAATGTTGTTTTACAGGTCCCCCCCCCCCCCCCCCTTAACTATACATGTTTAATTCCTTTCCATGCCAGGATTGGTAGATCTAGCATGTTATTTTAAACCACTAGTTCACCCTTTATTTAGCGTGAACATAATTCTGTAGACGAACTAAAATTATTTGCAGATTACCTTTTATACTCACCGTGGTATATGGCAGAAATAAGAGGAGAATAAGAAGAGACTGGCTGGAATGACATCTTAGTTGCTAAAGCTCTGCTTTGTCCATTTCTCAGAGAGTGGCTGTGCAGGGCTGGGGGAGGCATGCATTTTGAACAAAGCGGGTTCTTGGCCAAGAAACAGGCCTCCACCTAACAGAACACCCACTGTGATGACTTACAATGTTTGAATCTCAGCAAAAATACCACTTGTATTCTGAATTCCTTTGTTTTCACTACATAACTCAATAAGAAAGAAAGTTTCCTACAATTGAAAAGAATAGACACTGTTCAGAGGCCAAGTTTTGCCTTTTATGGCTGAATGTGCTTTATTTTAAGTTACTTTTTCTTCTCAAGAAGACTGGTATAAACAACTGGAGGGGCCTCTGGCATTTCTATGCAAAGCATCAGTAACTATTTATTTTTAAGTTAGTTATTTTAAATCCTGGTTGCTTATTTAGTGCGCATTGCTATAGCACGTAATGAGCTCAGGGTCTCTGACAGTGCATCTTGCTGATGAGCGGCGGCAGCTTGCCTGGGTGGGGATCTCTGCTTCACTCCTATTAGCTATGAAACCCAAGCAAGTTTATTAACTGTTTCTTCATCTATGAAATGGTGGATACTCATTGTACTATCTCATGGCTCTTGAGAGGATGAAATAAGATAATGCAAGTGAATAGACAGCCCAGAGATGGGGAGAAAGTATTTGCAAAGCATATATCTGCTAAAAGGATCTAGAATCCAGAATATATAAAGAATTCTTGGAACTCACAATAAAAAGACAAGTAGCCCAATGGAGAAATGGGCAAGGATTTGAATAGACATTTCTTCAAAGGTACACAAATGGCCAAGAAGCTCATGAAAAGATGTTCAACAGCATTAGTCTTCAGGGAAATGTAAGTCAAAACCAGAACGGGGTTCCCACTTTCACACCCGCTAGAATTGGTATCATAAAAAATGTGGGAAAGAGCACATGTTGGCGAGGAGGTGAAGAAATGAGAACCCTCAGACATTGTTGGTGGAATTGTAACATGGGTACAGGAGCTTTGGAAAAACAGTTTGGCATTTCTTCAGAAAGTTGTGGTATCCCCTGATATTCCCCTCTAAGTTATATGCCCAAGAGAATTGAAGACATATGTCCACACAAAAATGTGTACAGGGATGTTCATAGGAGCAGTATTCATAATAGGCAAAAATTGGACACAACCAAGTTGATGGATGGATTAGCAAAATGTGGTCCCTCTATACAATGGAACGTTATTCAGCCATAAAAAGAAATGCGGTATTGATACAATGCACATGAACCTTGGAAATATAATGCTAAGTGAAAGAAGTCTGGTATCAATGGCCACATATCATATGACTATTTATATGAAGTGTTGAGAACAGGAAAATCCATAGAAAGTAGATCAGTGGTTGCCTAGGGCTGGGAGGCAGGGAGGGAGTGGGGAATGATTGCTAAAGGGTACAGGGTTTTGGGGGTAATGGATGTATTCTGGAATTGGATAGTGATGATCGTTGCTCAACTTTGCAAATATACTAAAAACCACTGAATTGTACACTTTAAATTGATGGGGTTTATGGCATGTGAATTATGTCTCAGTTGACAAAAGATAGGATAATGCATGGGAATTGGTGCCAAGCCTTCACACGGCAAGAGCTCTGCACGTATTAGCTACGTCTGTCACGGCTATCATCATCGTTGTTATAAAAAAGATAATTGCTTATAATTTGCTTATATTACTTTTAGTTCTTTCCTTCAGATTCCACAAGACTAGCAATTCAGTGCTTGAAAAATGTTTTTAGAGGTCTGTGTTTGTGAGCAGGTTTTGTGATGGAAAGCCTTCGAATTACTGTGAGTGTATGCATTTTTCCCACTTGCTTGCACTGCATCTTCTTAGAGAAAATAAAGTACTTCTTGGCATGTCCTATGGCACTTATAGATTTTTTTTTCTTTTTTACTCTATTGCATTGGATTTCTCTGATTGGACACACTCAGCTGCTTAAATGGAGAGGAAGCAGAGAAACCAAGAGCAGGGAAATCTAGAGGAATTCCTCAATCTTGATGAAATTTCCTCTTAGTGTTTTCCCTCCTGCAGTTAAATACATTTTTCTTCTCCTGGGCAATAGCTACATAGTTGTACATGCAATCTGCTACCGTAACCACACTTGTCTGTTTTTAAAAAACCACTTTATATAAAATGCATGTAAAATATACTCTTTTCTTTAGTCATTTATCTGGAATAACATTTGGACTGTGTTTGCTAAATATTGTGCAGCACATCCTAAAACTGATCATTTTAGAACTACTGATAAATGAGATTGGGGGCATTTCATGGTTTTAAGGATTACATGGTAGTTATGCATGTGTGTAAACTATGATAAATTATAGTTTTTAACAGGTTCTAATATTTGATCATGGCTAGGGAAGTGCACACTATCTGTGGATTATAGGATCTGAAATTGATCAGAACTGTAACTTTCGTTTCTGGGTTTATTCCTTCAGGCTTACACTGTGTTCTAGTTTCATTATTATCAACTAGTGTCCTGGTACATGGATTCGTGCACATTGAAAGGAAATTAATTAGAAGAAATATTTTAATATTGCTATTCGCCCTTTCTCTATAATAGAAGTGCCAATCAAATTCATGATCAACAATGACAGACCAAAATACACACATGGGATTGGCACCAGAGAGAGCTGTATATGTATCGCGCATGCGCGAGTCAACTTAGCCTTTTATATATATAGAATATCAAGACAAGATCATTTTGGTTTCCTTGTAGCTGGGCGTCATGGGGACTTTTTCTTTTTCTTGCCAAGCTCTTTGTTTGGTGTGACCTTGTTGACTTGTGTTCAGCTGTTGTAGGTCTCTACCCCCTGTCTGCTGGGCCTGGCTAGTCATTTGCTATTTCACTTTGACCTTTGATAAACCTTACACCGACTCTTTCTTTCCTAGTGGGGTCCCACCTGGTTGCCCTGCCAGTTGGATGCTTTGATCTTGCTTGCTGGTTGGAGTGTGTCCCTTGATGGCCCTAAATGTTGGCATTCTTGTTTCCTTGTCTGGGTGCTGCTTTGGGGCACCCCTCTTTTGTTCTAGTGCATAGGCTGGTTTCCGACACTTGATACCTTCTGCATGGCAGTTTAATGATATGCTTTCCCACCCTCACAAAGGTTAGCAGCCTTTTTTTATAAGTTGTAGTATATTTAACAGAGTATTAATATATGCACTTTATTTATTTATATATGAATAAATTATATATGGTTGTTGTTTTGATACCTAGTGTCATTCTGAGTTGAATTTTTCTAGAATAATTATTATAGCTTAAACTTTTATATTATTTTCTTTACCTCTTATTGTTTAGAAAACAAAGTTTCATCAGTGTGTTCTGGTAATTTATACATTAAAGAATTATGCATTCCATTGCCATGGGAATGGCTGGTTAAATTCCTTTATCAAAATTAAACTGAACACAGTAAAAATGGTCTAGCTTTATTACTTGGTTTATAAAGTAAATAAGTTATAGTTAATATTAATAATGTACTCTGAGCTACAATAAAACAAATAAATTATGTGTACCTATTTGTCACAATGAGTGGAATGACCAAAGCTATAGTTTTTTTTAAATTCAATGAGTATTCTATCTTTTCCTATACCAAGTAACATTTATTTCTCAGTGAGCAAGTGTATAATATATTACACAACGTGTTTATGAGTATAATTGAGTTTATCATGTTCTGTCACTGTGTATTCACATAAATCTATTAAGATGAAATATGTGTCACTCACCAGAGTTTGGCACAATGTTGTGTTTATATGTAAACCTGTGTGATCGTGGAATTTAGTCTTGGTAGTGGGCTGAGGTCTGTGTGTATGAATGTGGGTGGAAAGACTGATGCGTGCTGTGTGTTATTTCCACCATGGGTACCATGCACAGTGTCTTTCCTGGTTAATTGCTGCCAACACTACAGTGGGGCTGTTCCCTGTATGTGGCTTTGCCTCCTAACCTGCACACTGTCTGCTTCCAGCCCTGCTGCGTCGCTGGGTAGGAGTCAGAGCAGTATTGATTGGAAGCGAATGTCCGGGTGTTGTTGCTTCACTCTGTGCTTTAGCTGCCCTTACTAGTATTTCTTGGTTCTCCCATCAGCAGGTCTCTGATTACTTCATCAGAAAATAATCTTGTGCTGTGTCATGATCCTCCTGCCTTTACAAATCCACTGAGCTGTGGAAAGGGAAATTATTATTCATCAAAACTCTAAACACCAGGATAAAGTGTTCCTATTTAGATGAATTAGCGGTCAATTTAGTTTTCTAATGAGCTTTGGAATTGCTTTTTCAGTCTGCCTTTAGGGTTTATTTTTATACCAGTGGTTCCTTTAAAAAAAAACACATGCATTTTTATTGATGAGAGAGAGAGAAGAGAGAAGAGAGAAACTTTGATTGACTGATCACATCCATAACCTGGGCATGTGCTCTGACTGGGAATTGAACTGGTGACCTTTCAGTGTACTGGACGATGCTTAATCAACTAAGCCACACTGGCCAGGGCACTAGTGATTCTTTTTAATGTTCCTAGAAGGCCACATTTTATTCTTTGCTAATAAAAAAAGATCTTTAAATATGTGAAAAAGAGGAAGTGACAATGAAAGTCAGTGGGTCATCTTGATAATTATAATTTTAAAAATTTGCAGAAAAGGCCATAATATAATAGAATCAAGTTCTTTTTTCTGAAGTGGACAAATTAGAATTCTAGATTGAATAATGGTTAATACACAGTTTGTTTAGATTTAATGAACACATTAAATACACTCATTCAATAATTTTTTAATGGACACTCTATTGGGAACTGCATATACTATGGTAAACAAAGTAGACATTTATTGCCCTCATGGAATTATATAAATCAATAGGTAATCAAATTAAGTACTAGGGCAGTGATGGCGAACCTTTTGAGCTCGGTGTGTCAGCATTTTGAAAAACCCTAACTTAACTCTGGTGCCGTGTCACATATAGAAATTTTTTTGATATTTGCAACCATAGTGAAACAAAGATTTATATTTTTGCTATTTATTTTATATATTTAAATGCCATTTAACAAAGAAAAATCAACCAAAAAAATGAGTTCGCGTGTCACCTCTGACACGCGTGCCATAGGTTCGCCATCACTGTACTAGGGGGCAAAGGAAAAGAAAACAGATAACTGGATGCCTTGAGGGATTGGAGGAGCCCAGAGTCTGCTCTGAGGAAAGATGTTTAAAACTAGGCCTGAAATAAACATAGGAATTAAGCAGATAGAGAATGGGGTGAAGAGTACTGGAGGCAGACATAGCAGAATGAGCAAATATCCTGGGGCATCTGAGTAACTCAAAGACCTGTGAGGGCAATTGAGAGGAGGGAAGAGCATTGCAAATAAAACTTGCTATAGGCAGGGCTCACATGATTCAGAGCTTTGTAAACCATATTCATTTGTTTCAAAGTTCATGGTCAAGCTGGCTACCATTTCAAAAGTCGATTAAAAAGAAACAAGAACAGACATTAGGAGGTTAATGCCTGGTTATTGGTTTTAGGTTAGTGGATTCCAAGCAAGAGATGACAGTAGTTTGGACTGGGGGATGACTGGGAGATGAAGAGTTGTGGATGGATTCATGGTATATTTAGGAATTAGAACTAACAAAAGTTGGTGATAGATAGTAGTATGAGGTAGATTGTGGAATGCCAAGGATTGGTCTTAGGTTCCTGGCATGAACAAGTCAATGGATTTAGGTGCTTGTACTGATAAGAAAGACTAGAGACAGAATTTATTTGAAAGCCGACCAACAGTTCTGTATTAGACGTGTTAAATTTGAAATGGTCTGTGAGATATCTCGTGGAGATGTCAGGTAGGTTGTTGGAAACATGATATATGATTGATCTCTTGCTGCACAACAAGTTACTCTGAAACTTAGCAGCAGCTCTGTATTAGTAAAGTATTGTGTATTATATATTACTCCAATATTTAACAGTTTAAAACAGCAAATATTTATTATCTCATGAAGTCTCCTGGGTCAGGAACTTGGGAGTGGCTTTGCTAGGTGCTTTGCCCAGCATCTCTCATAAGGTTACAGTCAAGGTGTTGGCCAGGACTATAGTCAATTGAAAGCTTGGTGGGGTGGGAGGATCTGATTCCCTGGTGGCCAGTGCACATGGCTTTGGCAGAAGGCCTCATTTCCTTGCTGACTGTTGTTGGTGGGAGGCCATAGGTCCTCACCACGTGGACCTCTCCATAGAGCTGCTTGAGTGTCTTCATGGCATGGCAGCTGGCTTCTCCTGGAGCGAGTGATGTGAGAGAGCACAAGGAGGAAACTGTAAGGCCTTTTACACAGTCTCTGAAGTCCTGCGTCATCACTTCTGCCGTATTCTCTTCGTTAGACTTGAGTTAGCAAATCCAGCCTACATGGAAGGGGAGGGAATTAACTCTACCTCTTGAATGGCGGACGACCAAGTTGTGAATGTATTTTAAAATCATCCTATATAATAAAGTGCTAATATGCTAATTAGACTGGACAGCAGAACGACTTTCCTGAACAACCTTCTGGAATGATCTTCTGGAATGACCAGTGGGCGGGGCAGCCTGGGCCATGAGGCTGGGCCTGGGCCATGAATTGCACAATTTCATGCATCGGGCCTCTAGGTACATATAATTTGGTAATTTAGTGGAGAGCTTTGGATTGCAAATACAACATTGGGACTTTTGCACATAGATGGTATTTGAGACTATAAGGGTGGATTAAAGACTACTTAGTAAGAGCAAATATATTGAGGTAAGGTTCAGGACTGATCTCTTAGAATATCTGACATTTAGAAGAACTGGAGGAATAGAGGAGAAGGAGGAATTTGAATCTGGGAAGATAAGAAAAGAATGTTTTGAAAGGCAGGGAGTGTTGAAGGCTACTGAGATGCCTATTTGACTTACACTTTTTAAAAAATATATTTTATTGATTTTTTACAGAGAGGAAGGGAGAGGGATAGAGAGTTAGAAACATCGATGAGAGATAAACATCAATCAGCTGCCTTCTGCACACCCCCTACTGGGGATGTGCCCACAACCAAGGTACATGTTGACGGGAATCGAACCCGGGACCTTTCAGTCTGCAGGCCGACACTCTGTCCACTGAGCCAAACCGGTTAGGGCCTGACTTACACTTTTAAGAATTTGTCCTTTAAATGGATGAATGAATGAATGAATAAGTAAATAAATGAATCATGTATGTGTACAAAATTTTGACTCCAAGTATGTTTATTACAGAAATGCTTATAAAATTAAAAACAGAAACAGCATTGAAAATGTATAAGAGGGTGGTAATGGGTACAAGGATTATTGAATGTCAGTCAATGAAACACCTGTGTATCTTGAAAAATGACATTATAGAATAGTAGTATGTACTATGATGGAAGCATACTCATAGTGTATTTTAAGTAAAGACCATAAAATGCCATGTATTTTCTTTTTCATTCATTTTTTGTAAAAAAAATAAGCAGCCCAAAATGTCCAGGCAGGTGGACACAAATATGTTAACAGTGGTTATCTCTGAATGGATGAAAATGGGTGGTTTAAATTTTCTTGCTTTGGCTTATCTAAATCTTCCTTAATCCATTGGACTGATTTTGTGATAAATGTTTTCAAATATCTTCCCAAAGCAAAGCAAGTAGTTAAAATAATACTTATCTCCATGATACTTAAAAAGTGATTGAGGAAAACTGTAGTACAAAACTTTGCTCTGAACTTCCTGGCAGCCAAGACCAAGTGATACAGTGAGTGGATGAAATAGCACCAGGGTCTACGAGAAAGCAGAACTCTGATTTATCAGCACAGCCTGCCTTATTCCTGGTCCCAAAGTGAGAGGAGGCAATGCACATTGCCCTCTAAAGCAATTTCACATAAACTACAGAGAGGCTCTTAAATCTTAGTGAAATCAGAGAGCATTCTTTGAAATGTAGGTTCTGTGAAGGCAATTGTGTGGGCAGAGGGCAGATTCCCGAGTGTGGCTTAGGTATATAAGCTCTCTAATGATTTGGTGCAACAAAGTGGTATCTTGAGAGTACATTCTGCGGTCCAGAGTCCCCCCTCCCCCAAACCCCCACCCCTCCTCAATCTATGCATGACTGGGCACCCTCCTGCTTCAATAAGTCTGGTTGGCCGCAAGGAATCTGTACTGAGGAAATTCAACAGGGGATTCTGATGTTTAGCTCTTTCTTGGGAATTTGTGCAGTATGCTCTTCTTGATGAATGACAATCACTTTTTGTTGAGAACCATGTTCCCCTTGCTACATATGTTGATTATATTATCTTTTATTTAATTGTTGCATTTTTCTCCCCCTTTACTTAGGAGGAAAATCAGAGAGTTTGAATGAGTTAAGGCCTATACCTATCAAAAAGCAGTTCAATAAAGTGGCTGGGCATACAGGCTCTTCCTTGTAAGGTTGTTGGGATGAAATGAGAAAATTTGTGTAAAGTGATTACCCCTATGGCTGGCGTGCAGTAAGCATTTAATGAAGGTTAGTTTCACTAAGAAAAATATTGTTTGTGGATTGAGATTCTGATAGCATCCTTCATGCCTTCATCTCACTACTTCAATCATTTGTCTTTTACTTCTTAGATGGGGGAGTTACAATTCAGTCTTATCAATATCCCTTTTACAGAGGTAGAATGTCTAACTCCATCTTCTAGACCAGAAATATTTCTGAATTTCTTCCCTCAGACTTATCTCAGTGGTAACAGGTTGAGTTAAGATTGAATTTACCTAAAAGTAAGAGAAAGTCTTCTACTCTGGCTTAATGAAGAAAGAGTTCATTTTTTCTCTAGTAACCTTCAGTCTGTAGGTAGGCAATCCAAGACTGGTTACCTGCTCAGGGAAACTGGCTCCTCTGCCTTTTTGGAGAAAAGTAGAAGGCCAAGGGAAACATGTTATGCCAAATGAAATTGTTAATTTTTTGACAGGGAAATAATAGATTTCCTGGAAGTTTCACCCAACACCCTTTTGCATGCCATTGGCCAAAAACTGAGCCATATGGTTATCCCTAGTTGCAAGGGAGGTGAGTATTATAACTACCACCTTGCTTCAAGGAAAACAAGATTTGACTAGTAAAAAAGAGGGGGAGAAAGGGTTGTGTAGGTAACCAGCAGTATCTACCACAATGAATTTGACAGATAGTTCCTTCTTGAATAAGATGTCTGGAGACATCTTAATGAAAACAATTCTGATTCTAAAATTCAGATTACCTGTATTTACATTCCAAAAAGATGATTTGTTGAGAATAAAAGTTCTAAAAGATGAAATTGAAACCTAGTGAAATTTCCCCCTTTGTCTTGCTGGGGTATGTATGAACTAAGACATACCAAATATCTCTTCTTTGAAAATCAAGTTGAAATGGAAATGAAAAATATTTATTGCATGTGCTCTCCTTTCCTATTTTTTCCCCCTGTGGTGAATTACACATAACATAAATTTTACTATTGTAACCACTTTTAAGTGAACAGTTCAGTGATATTAAGTACATTTACATTGCTATGCGACCATCACAATAATCCATCTCTATATCTTCTCATCTTTCAAAGTGAAGCTGTCCCTATTAAACAATAACTCTCAATTTTATTCTTTGCCTAAACTATACCCACCATCATTCAACTTTCTGTCTCTATAAATTGGACTACTGTAGGTACCTCGTACAAGTGGAATTGTACAGTATTTGTCTTTTTTGTGACTGGCTTTTTTCCACTTAGCAAAAGGTCGTTAAGGTCCATCTATGTTGTGTCGTATGCCAGGATCTTCTTCCCTTTTAAAGACTAATTAATATTCCATTGTATGCACATATCACGTTGTGTTTATGCGGCCATTGATGGACACTGGGGTTGCTTCCGCCTCTTAGCTGTTGTGAGTAGTGCTGCTTGGAACATGGTGTGCAGATGTTTCTTCAGGATCCTGTGTTCAGGTTTGCTGACTTACTCTCGTCCTTAGAGAAGTGCTAAAGCTTTAAAGAAAGATTATCTGTTCAAATCTTTTTGTTTGATTCACTGTCTTGCTAACTTTAAGAAAAAATTGTCCTCACGAGTTATGTTTGTTTAATCTAGGGTCACGGAAGGGAGGAAGTAATTGTAGTGTTCTCAGAAGACACTGGCCTGGGAGTTGCTGCAATGAAAAAAAAAGACACTAGCACTAGTTTTTAGGGTGTGATTAGGAAGGAAACAGGAAAGAATACAGAACATTACCCTTCCTTTGCAAAGCTAAGGGTGACCGTACACATGGATTATTCCCCGAGACGCTGGTCCCCGTTTTAATTTAACAGCGAGAGAAGTCTAGTGAAGGAAACTTAAGTCCTGGAGCGAATACATTCGATGTTTTTATAAAACGGGCTAAAATGATTAGGACTCTTTGGTCTAAAATGATAAAAGTGAAGAGAAAATGTAATTACTGGTCATAAAAGCATTTATTTCAGAAGAGCAAACATGAACTTGTTCTTCTAATCTTCAACTAAATTAATTAAATTAATCGTTAACTAAGTTAAATTAATATGGACTTTTTGATGTTTCAAAGAGGAACATTTAAGACTAAAAAAGGAACTATTTTATGCAGAAGATAATTACCAAGTCTGTTATACCCAGAGACTGAGTTTACAAATTTCTGAAAAGGCAAAGAAACGTCAGATCCAGAGAAGACTATTAAAGGTGCTGATTTGAGGCAGGATCCTAAATTTCAGCAGTTCTTAGAGAGGATAAACGATATAGAGGATAACATTAGAATGTTGGGGTAAAGGCTTGAATAGGGGGCTTCTTGCATTTTTGTTCATATTGTAGATTTTTTCTATCTCCCTTGTCCATCACTACCTGAATAAGCTTTTCAGTGAAAAATATTAATAGATCATGTGAATTTTTAGTTATGTAAATTGAAAATGAGACAGTATACATTTTCAACATGAGATTCAGTATTTAAATTATTTTACTTATTAGCGTTCAATGTAAATACTTTTAAGTGAAGAATGCTGTGCTTCATGAGCCAATTTCATAACTGTGAAGTCCATGGGAAAAAGTCTTTACCCCTGAGTTTTTAAGGAGAAACGTAGTGTTCCTTTCTGGCTTGTTTTCCCTGCTTATTATAAATATTTATCTTGGACAAAGGATGGCATTTTAATGGACTTGAAATTTTGAAAATTCAATTATTACAATGACCCTTCCTTTTAAAAAAATTGTTTTAACTTGTCATGGCTTAACATTTTAACATTAAAATAAAGAAAATAAATTTAAAAAGTACATCTAAAATATTCCATTTTTTATTTTGAAAATTATGTTTCTAGTGGGTGGTATTTCATTAAAGTATATGAACAAAGAACAGATACTCCTTATGCCCCTCCTCCCCCCTGGTTTATGTTCATTTTCTTAAAGTGAGTAAAATATTCTATCCTTGAGACAGTCTGGTAGCTTGGTGTGATCCGTCAGTAACATTTGGTTTTGTATTAATCTTCCATGTTTGCCTTTCCATCTTAATAACTAATTATTATCGTGATAATTTTACCTAGAAATGCTTGAATTTATTGCAAATATTTTATTTTCAATGATGCACTTTCCTCTTCAACAGTGTTTCATAATGAATACACTAGAAGATGGGAAGAGATGGATCCCCATAGGTACTGTTATTTTTCATCTGGCTAATTATCTCTTCAGACTGGAATGGAACACTCAATGGAAAGACAGATACAAGAAAAGCAACTTAACCAGGAGAGTTTCATTTTTAGAAATATGTGACCTTAATGGCATCTGGCTGAGAAACTGGCTCCTCATGTATTTCTGTCATCCATCCTGTAGGGTTTGGTTCCATCAGAGAGCCCTTCTTGGGTATTGAGTGTGGCATCCCATCTCTCTCTCTCCTAGATCCTTCCTGTCTGCATGTAATGACAGGTAATGCAAGTCTCCCTTATTCTTATCCCCCCCCCCCCCCGAAAAAAGCAAGCAGACAGAGATCTTTCTCACTCAATTTAGTTTTTTGGCTGCTACATTCTCTTCCTCTCCTACTTGTCCACATCCACGTGGAGAAAAATACACTGTTTACAGGTGGGTGCTTTAAATATATATATATTTTATTGATTTTTTACAGAAAGGAAGGGAGAGGGAGAGGGATAGAGAGTTAGAAACATTGATGAGCGAGAAACATCGATCAGCTGCCTCCTGCACACCTCCTTCTGGGGATGTACCTGCAACCAAGGTACATGCCCTTGACTGGAACCGAACCTGGGACCCTTCAGTCCGTAGGCTGACACTCTGTCCACTGAGCCAAACCGGTCAGGGCAACAGGTGGGTGCTTTAAAGAAAAAAATGGTACAGAGTATTCTATTTTATTTATTATAAAAATAAGAATATATAGCTAATAAAATTAGGATATAAGAATCTTCTCTGGGTCTTCTTAGAAATAAACAATACTAATATTTTGGCTCTTTTTTTCCCTAGTCATTTATGTACACAGTGCATAAATATGCCCTATATACTCTTTTTAAAAAAATATATATTTTATTGATTTTTTACAGAGAGGAAGGGAGAGGGATAGAGAGTTAGAAACATCGATGAGAGAAACATCAATCAGCTGCCTCCTGCACACTCCCCACTGGGAATGTGCCCGCAACCAAGGCACATGCCCTTGACCGGAATCGAACCTAGGACCCTTAAGTCCACAGGCTGATGCTCTATCCACTGAGCCAAACCAGTTAGGGCCCTATATACTCTTTAGTGACCATAATTTTTATTCCTTAATGTACATATTGAGGAAAACCTTTCTATGTCTGTAAGTGTTCTTCCTTATAATATCATTTTAATGGTTGTATTTATGCACAAAACATACATTTAAGTAGTTCCCATGGATGGACATTTTGATTGTTTATAGTGTCTTACAATTATGAGGAGTATTTTGAAGAACATCCTTTTAAATATCTTTAATTTGTGTGTCTCATTATTTCCTTAAGATAAATCTCCAGAATTTCTGAATCAATGATTTTATAACTTTAAAATATTTTTGTTTAAAATACTGACTTAGCCCAGTGGGTACAGCTCAGTGGATTGAGCATTGTTCTAGGCACCAAGAGGTCACTGGTTTGATTCCCAGTCAGGGCACATGGCTGGGTTGCAGGAGGCAGCTGATCGATATTTCTCTCTCATCAGTGTTTCTCTCTCTCTCTCTCTCTCTCTCTCTCTCTCTCTCTCTCTCTCTCTCTTTCTCTCTCTCTCTCTCTCTCTCTCTCTCTCTCCCTCTCCCTTCCTCTCTCTCTAAAAATCAATAAAAAATATATTTAAAATACTGACTTAGTAAGAAAGAGAAAATGTTAGATATCAGTAGTTTTCAAAATATTACGCATGTATTAAAGTGAATATTTCGAATATATTGGTTAAATAACATATTACTAAAATTAATTATTCCTCTTCTTTAATGTAGCTACTAGAAACTTGAAAATTATGTATATGCCTCACATGTATTTCTATTGGACAGTGCTGTTTTAGAGAGAGGATTTAGTTAAAGGAATTAGTCAGCATCAGGAACTAGAATCCTCCTAGCCAATGGCTGAACACAGGGCCTTAAGGGATCTAGTCTCCTCATCTCGCCAGATTTTTATTCTGTTTAATCAGTGGTGGAGCATGTATATGAAATATTTTAGCCAATTCACATTCATTGAATAACACTAACTTCACCAGTGCCAATTCTCAAGCCACAGTAAAAACACATTTCTCACATGTACTAAATTAATTAGCCAAATCTCTGGTGTTAATCGTGACAAGATAGCTGATGCCTTGTATTGGCCACCTCTGGCATTTAGCCTTTCTAATTAAATTACAGCTCCCCTTCTCTGGAGTATTGTCCTGGGTTGGGACAACTGTGAGCCCCTAGCCTGGTTTGCATGCTGGAATATGTGTGTTGACCTATGACCAGCTTTTCCTGTGGTTAAGGAACCTGGGGAGGCATCTTAGGTACCTGCCTTCTCCCTTCCCATCTTTCCTTTCAGGATTCCCCTTCTTCATTTATCAACAAAAAGAACCATCTCTCACCCTTCTCAAATCTCACTGCATTACAGTGCTGTTAGGCACCAAGAAAGGGAGCAATTTAAGAATGCAAAACAAAGAATACTTCATTAAAAATTATTAAAAATGATCTGTGCCTTATTACATCTAGGAACAAGGCTTTGTGCCTGCCATCTTTATTCATCCATCCTTCCATCCATCCATCCATCCATCCATCAACCCATCTTAGAATGAGAATTCTGAAGTGAGCTGTTGTCCTGGAGATAGATATCAACAAGGTTTTTAGATAGAAAACTAAAATCAGACTTCCCTTGTCAGAAATTAAGTCTGATTTAGGTGACTAGTTTGACAATGAGGACTAGCTTTTGCCAGTTAGGTAACAGAGAAGACATTTTCTATTAATTGAAGAGCTAAATTTGAAGCTCCTTAACAATATGCTAGAAATTATATTTTCTTGCCTATTTAAATTTACCATAAATATTAGCTGTCAACTTAAAAAAAAAACATACATAGGAATTCTTTTAGAGGTTCATGAACACAAAATGTTTGAAGCCTCTGATTTAAACTGACATAAATATAGCATTACCCTTTCTCTGTAGATATTTTTAAAAGTCTATTATAGACATCATACAGGAAATTTCAAGAAGAGAAAGAAAAGATGCAAAAAAACATTCAAGAAAAAAAGTAGTGGAAAGAGACTCCAATGCTCTTGGATTGCTGTAGGGTGACCAGGACTGGTGTCGCCAGGCAGGCTTTATGGCTGAGAATTCTAGAATGGTCCAGGGAGGGATGTTGAAGAAGAATACTCAGGGAGGCAGGATGGAGGAGGTTTGGATGTTCAAAAAACTAAAGCAGTCAGAAGAAGGAAATGGGTACTGAACACAACGAAAGAGGGGAAGAGTCCTGGCTCCAGAGATTCTGCAAATATTGGGGTGTGGTCATGATAGCTCATAGTTCTGTTTGTGGGAATGTTCTGGCCTCTAAAATTGTCTAAACTTTTGCTAGCATCTAATCTGGATGACCTGGAAATGCTTTTTCTTTGATCCTTGAGTTCCTTGAAGTCACATTGCTCTTGGGGCTACCTGGGGACTCTCCTGCTTAGCTGATGACACACAGATAACTAAATTGAAGTAGATCTTAGGAGGGAAGCCAAACTATATTGCCACACTTCTTAATTCACTGGAGTTGTTGGCTTTGGAAGGTTATCACTGGCATCTACATTGCTCATTCATTTAGTCTATGTATTCAGTCTCTCTCTCTATATATATACTTGTATCTGAGTGTGATGATCCAAAGTTGTGATTATAGAAGACACATGGTACACAGGTAAAGGTTTTCTACATCAGGTTTATAGATAATAGTAGCATTCCTATAAAGGAGTGCAGGAAGCTATTTGGGTTCTGAAAGTGTTTTCTTTTTATTTTGATGTTTTTTTCTATAAGATTTTTTTTTGTTTGAGAATGACTATTTATTGTTTATATTTATTGTTTTATCATAAGGAATCTAAAAAATCTCTTAGATTTTTCATAATATGGAAAAAATGAAGCAAACTCAGAAAAAAAATGCTGAATATTTAACAGCTGGAAAGACATATTTTTTTCTTATTTTGGAAAGTAGAACTTGTCATGACAAAGTCTGAAGTCAGATCAGTGGAATGTTTTTTTACATTCGAAAAATTGTTCCCCATTCCCATGAAAAGTAATTTGCATGAATTTTCATATATCTAGAGATATCTGTTTATGAAGCAGTCATTCTTTTTTGAGATTTCTGTAGCGTTTGTAGAACATAATGGACTTTTACCTAATAGGAATAAAGTGAAGAATCAGATTTCACAGAAGTTTTATTTACTAAGTCTAAATTTTGTCAATAACTAAAAAAAAATTAGTTTTCTATTGGCTTTTCATGACAGTGACTCATCATCCTTATGACTCATTCAGTTCCTCCTAAATAACCTCTCTTTGTTCTGTGACATTTCAACTGATTGTAATAAAACTCTTTTGCTCCAGGATAAGAGTCCAAAGTGAAGTATTTATATGTCAAGTTTATAATTACTGTCCCCATAAGTTGAGTCCTTGTTCTTTTGCATTTGCATTACATATACTAAGGTTAATAATTAAGACATTAATAGTTTTTTTAAAAGCTATTTACAGAGAGGCTTCAAACATTACCAGATGTCTATAAATCTTACAGATAGTCTTCAGATTAAGTTTAGAAGCTCTAGAAAGTGAAAGTAGGAATATATTCCCTCTTGTATTCCTATGCATTTATTTAAACAACTTGAGGAGTTCATCAAGGAGAAAATAGGTAAAGTCCGAAATTAGAACATGGCCAGGACTTAACGGATCTATCTAATTCTGAAAGTAATTATTTGGGTATTAGATTAATGATTTTGCAACATTGTGTAGGATAAATGAAAAAGAACATCTCTGAACCCTAGATACTTTGGGGTGCCATGCTGTTGAAGTTGGACTAGTTCAGAACATCTTCAGGATATCTCAAAGGTTGGGGGGTTTTGCTTAATAGTTTTTGCATTTTCAAAACTCAGTCTTATGATCAACATCATTAGTGGTAAAGGAAATGCAAATCTAAACCACAACATATCATTTTATACCTACTAAGATGGTTATAATAATAAAAAGAAAATAAGTATTAGTGAGGGTGTGGAGAAATTGAAACCCTTGTACATTGCTGGGGAAAGTGTAAAAGGGTGTAGCCACTACATGAACAGTTTGGCGTTTCCTCCAAAATCGAAACATAGAATTGCCGTATGACCCCACAGTTCCCCTGGGAGGTATAGTGTACGCAAAGAACTGAAAGCAGGCACTTGAACAGACAGATACTAGTAGGCCAGTTGTCAATGCATCGTTTTTTACAATAGCCTAAAGGTAGGACAACCCAAGGGTCCACCAACAGATGAATGGATAAATAAAATGTGGCATGTATGTACAATGGACTATTTATTCAGCCATAAAAAGGAACAAAATTCTGACACATGTTACAGTATGGGCAAGCCTTGAACACATTTTACTAAGTGAAAGAAGCCAGACACAGGAAGTCAGATATATGATTCCACTTATATGAGATATCTAGATGAGGCAAATACATAGAAATAGAAAGGTTAGAGGTTACCAGGCCTGGGGGAAAGGGGAAGAGGAGAGTTCTTAGTGATTATAGAGTTTCTGTTTGGGTGGATGAAAAAGTTTTGGAAACAGATAGTGGCAATGGTTGCATAACACTCAAAATGTAATCAATGCCACTGAGTTATATACTTTAATGTGGTTATAATGACAAATTGTATGTAATATATATTTTACCACAATTTTAAAAATTAATAATGTAAAATACCAAAAACTGAATTGCAAACTTTAAATGGCTGAATTGTATGATATGTGAATTATATTTGAATAAAGATATTTTTTAAAAAAAATTTTGGGAGCTAGAGAAGTATTAGATAAAGAGGCATGGATCCTGACTTATTTATGACACCAACTAACTGCATGTTGTGGGCAAGCTTCTGACATTTCTGGTCTCTGGTTGATGAGGTGCCTCTTTATTTTCCTTCCTGCTCTTATGCACTGTGATTCCGTGATAGTAAGGTGGGCAGTCTAGTGGGTTAGGCTGGGTCTCAGCTGAAACATTTTCCTCCAATGCTGAGAGTAATAGAAACTGTCTATCCAGTCAAGGTGGGGCTGCGGACTTTCTTGAACCCAAGTGCTCCATAATTGTAATGAATTTGGGAGCCAAGTGGATGGGTCAGAGGTCATGCTAACAGAGCATGTGTTTACTTAAACAGGTTGATTTTCAAGGAATCTGTATCTTTTTATAAGGACATTCTTTTGACCATTTGACCCAGTAATCCCACTTCTTGGAATATATCCCAAGAAATTAGACCCACCAATCAGAAAGGATATATGCACCCCTATAGTCTTGGCAGCGCAATTTATAATAGCTAAGATTTGGAAACAGCCTAAGTGCCCATCAGCAGATGAGTGGATTAGAAAACTGTGGTACATCTGCACAATGGAATACTATGCTGCTGTAAAAAAGAAGGAACTCTTACCATTTGTAACAGCATGGATGGACCTGGAGAGCATTATGCTAAGCGAAATAAGCCAGTTGGAGAAAGATAAATATCACATGGTCTCACTCATTTGAGGAATATAATGAACAACATAAACTGATGAACAGAAATAGAGCCATCGAACAGACCATCCAACCTAAGAGGGAAGGCAGGGGAGGGGCTGGGGGAGAAGAGATCAACCAAAGGACTTGTATGCATAGAAGCATAACCAATGGACACAGACAGTAGGGGGGTGAGGGCATGTGCAGGGGGGTGGGCGTGGGAGTGGATGGGGAGAGGTCAATGGAGGGAAAAGGAGACTTATGTAATACTTTAAACAATAAAGAATTAAAAAAAGAATGATTTGGAGAAAATAACTTTCTTTTGAACATATATTTCTAACTCTGTACGCTTGATCCTTTTTATGGGTTTCAACTGTTTTCAGGATGGAAAACTTTCTGAAGATGGGGTTATTTTAGAATTATTGTCTTGACATCATTATATGTTACAGTCCTCTGTGTTTTTTTTATAGATACATAATTATATTTTATTAACTGTGCTCTTCTTTATAGGGTCTGGTATTTAGTCTGAGCCTGAAATGGAGAGGGTGTTATTCAATTATGTCTTAATCTGTCTAAAATGCCTTTCTTCCCATCTTTGCAAGAACCAAACTTCATCTGTCCTTCACTATATATTGTAAACACTGGTTTTCCCCATGAAACTCCCGTTGACCTTCTCTTGCTTGGATGTGCATTGAACATAGGCTCAGGAGGTGGTCAGACCTGGTTCTGTTTGTGACTCTGCGACGTAGTATGTGGGTGAGATTCTTTTAACTTTGGTCCCTGGGTTCAGCTTCTCATTTGAAAAGTGAATTGTTTTCCTCTTCCTTCTCACTCCATCCATCTCCACGTCTCCCTAAGAGACCATCCATCAACTGTTTTTTTTTTTGCTTTGTACAGAGTGAAGCAAAAGTCTGTTTTAAATGCAGTTTTTACTTTAAGAACTTCAAATTATAAATGCAACAAACTTACAAAAATATAATTTGAAATGTTATCACAATTTCTTATACATTTAGGTAGTTTGACAGTTTTGAAAAGCACATTTTTTAATTTTAAGTTTCCCCCCCCAGATCCTCTGAGCATGTCAGATTTTGAAACAGACTCAGGAATTTAAGCACTCTGCATTTGAGCCGTCTGTCTCCTCTTGTCTCTGTTTCTTTGTCTATATATTTATAGTATTTTACAGATTATTTACATAATATTTATGTTTCTGTATGACAATTTAATACATATTGTTTGAATAAATGAATTGGTGTTTTTCAGAGACCAATAAATTGGGTATGACAAAGCGGGAGAGGAGAATGACTAAGCCTTAGTAATAGATTTATTTTGGGGTTGATTCACATACTGGGAAAAAGAGGGTGGTCTGAAATGCTTTCACTGCTTCTGAAATCATCTCCTTTTGCTAATGAGAAACTGGCTTTCTAGGTTGTGTTCAATTTCTTGAAAGAGGCTTCCATAAAGTCAATCCAAGTTTGAAATCATCCAACAAGATATTCTTTTTTGGCCTAAATTCTAAGGACTTCTTTTCTGAAGAGTTGCATCTTATGAAACCCAGGTTATTGCCAGCCAATTGGACACTCTTCAGTTGCTTTGAAAAGTGTACAAGGGGTCATGCTTTCTCTCTAATAGTAGAGTTTTAATGGTGGTGTATGTGCTCCTGAGATGTGTGTGAGTGTTTCCCTAGGGGATGCAACTCCTAGTTTCTCTGCCCCATTTCCAGTTTAACGTTTACATTGAGATTTGTTGCTAAGCTCTGCTAAAGGCATTTTTGATATGCATTTGAGCTGGTGAAGTGAAATAAATTTCTAACTCGTTTCTTTGAAGATTTATCAGGCAGTTTTGTTGATGTTTCTTGCTTCGTTTCTCTTACCCATCACAGAAATAAAATTCCAGGCTAGGCAGCAGCCAAGGCCCTGGATCTGCGTGAGCATGTCAAAAGCATTCTAAGAAGAGCAAAATATTTAGAGGAAGAATTTGGAAAATCAGCCTTAAGGGATTTAACACATTTTTCTTCTAATTCAGTCCCGTGTTTGTCCCTCTAATGGAGAAAGGTCATTAATGGGTAAGATTTACTGAGGCAGGAAAGGCTTTCAGAAATTAAATGTGTTTCTAAACTCCAAATCTAAAGAAAATACTAGTTCGGGAACCAGAAAGAATATATTTAGACTGTAAATTATACTCACTCATTTAATTCATATATAACGAATATAGTTATATGTAAGTTAACTAATTGATAATAGAGAGTTAACAGAATTCGAGACTTTTGGAGTTCTGTATAAATTTCTAGGAAGGCAAAATGATTGATCAGAATAGCATGACTTAGATTTTGAGATGTCCTGCTACCACTTTGCTAGTATATTTTCACCTCCTTGTTACAGAGACCTGGGCCAAGGTCATAATTGTTGTGGTGTGGAGGGCAGTTCTATACTACCAAGTGTTCCAAAGCTGTTACATTTTTAATCTCATAATCGAAAAGCTGCAGGCTAATTCTTGTACTTTACTGAATTCCTGTCTGGGGGGTGTGTGTGTGTGTGTGTGTGTGTGTGTGTGTGTGTAAAGAGTAAAATGTGAACTTAAGGCTTATTGAAATATGAAATATGAATCCTTTTTTCCTCTGTAACTATACCACAAAAATTAATAGAAAAGAATTTTGATGAATTTTGGAGTGTTTTTGAAATGTTTGGATTTGATTATCTTTTACAAGCCAATATTTTATTTTATATTGGACTCAAAGATCAAAGACTATCGTAGAAACATTACCTCACTGATTTTTATAAACATCTCTGTATGGTGGGAATCTTTAAAATTTGATTTCATTCTATATTTGATAAAATTGAAAGATTTTATTTATCATTTGATAAGGTGATGGGTACTTCATTCTACTTTATACCTGTTGAGGACCTTATATAGTATTAGATAATTTAATATGTTTTTGAAAATAAGAAGGCTAAATACCTAGAAAAGAGGTTAAGAAAAAAATACAATGTAGTAATATTATCCCTTAGAATTTTTCTTATTTTATGGTCAAACATCCTTAAATTGTATGAAGGTTATAAAATTAACAGAATTTAATATTTATGACATATATATTTGTAGCATTAAAGAATAATAGATATGGCGACATTTACAAAAATAAATCTTTTGAAAGTAGTGGGACAAGTAATTGGATTTATCAAATGCTCTGAACACTGATTTTAATATATTTATATTGGTGGGCTGGTATAGGCTCTCTGCAGGTTGATGTATCTGGTTGCCTTATATTCTGTGTATAATCTGAGCTCTGTCCCTCTGGGGTGTGATGGTCAAGGCTGGGATATTCAGAATGTGTAAGCAAGTCCTCTAGGTTAATAAATGGCTGATATGTGGCATTGATCAGATGCAGAAATCTGACTGCATCTGCATTGTGTTCATCTGCATCTGCATTGTCCTCTCTGGAAGGAAGGCCTCTGCTTAGCACAATTAACATCAAGAAGTTTCTTAGAGAGCAGCTTTGTTTTTCTCCAGTTGTCCCCTCTGTGACCCGGAGTCAGTCTCCAATTACCCTATGGATCTATAGAAGTGCACTTTCCTGAAGCTGCTGCTATATTTATTCCAAGAATGACTTTTCATTACAAACTCTCCTTCCAGAAGAGAGTAAGGACCAAAGACGCCACAGACATGGGGAAGTATCAGGGGTGAATTTCAAATTATGCTGTTAGAGCTGAGTGAGGAGGTCTGGGTGGGAGGAAGCCCCTTCAGATTGATGGATGGAGGGCAGGGCACAGTGGGGTCTCCTCTCTTATTATTTTGCTGTTATCATGCGGCGGGGGGTGGGGGGTGGGTGGGTCTCGCGCAGCCTGGTGGTATGGACGGTAGTGGAACCAGCAGTGTGTATATAACAGCTTTCTGCACTGTTCCAGATGCTCCTTGGGCAGCTTTCAGAACTACTTAGGGGTTGTTAACAGGTTGCTTTGTAGGACTTAAACAGCAATGACTCTTGCTGGTTGTATTAGCGTATTGGTGAGCAATTGAAGAGGATATGATCAGAAGTAACAGAAAGGGTAAAATAGATGTCTATCTGATTTGTTCATACATATACTATACTAACAACAATAACAAGAACAAAGAAGAATTGAACACCAGCTCTTTGCCAAGTATTTTCCACTTATAGTCACTAATCCTCACAATGCCCTTATGAGCTGGGTGCTATTTATCCACATTTTACATATGGGAGTTTATAGGCCAGGAGCCCTTAAATGACTTACCCAAGCCCACAGGCTAGTACATTGGGATGTGGTCTATTTGGTTCTAAAGCCCTTTGATCTATTTGTTGTACTGCTAGGCCTCCTTATAGCCAACTAAATAACCCTGCCCATCTTCAAGAAGTTCAGGAAGCTTTAGTTTTTTAAGGTCAATTTTCATTTGTGCCTTGAAAAATGAATTTGTAATTATTTTTTAAAAATACTGATTTCTCTACTTGCAAAATATATAGATCATATTTATGGAACAAGATCATTCAAATCTTGCCATGTCATTCTTTCTATAGGAAATAGGGTATGGAATTGACTATAAACCTTATACTATACTCATACTAAACCTTGAACTAGTTTTGGAAGGCGTAGAACTCATATGAAAAGGAGGGAAATAATGAATTTCTTAGTTTTTAATGGATATTTTCGATTTTTGTTTTGAACATGCTGACATTTTTATTATGCTGAAATATTACTTAAAATGCAAGTCTGTATTGCATATGATAGTTCTATCCTACAAATGTGGATTTAATGGCTGCTGGCAATATACCGATGCTTGGGAAAGGTGCCTGAGCCTCCCTGTGCTGCATAATTGTGTTAGCGGGCTCCATAAATGCTGGTCGTCAGCCATGACATTCTTCATTAGCTGGGGATCATTGTGCCTCATGGAGTCTACCAGTAGCACCATTTAAAACTCTCTGGATAGAGATGATCTGGTGTAGCATGCTTACTGAAGGTCCAGTGTCTCATACTTTTCCCTTCTCTCTCTTTTTCCCTCCCACAGATGAACACAATGACGTGCAGAAGAAGACCTTTACCAAATGGATAAATGCTCGCTTTTCAAAGGTAACCAAGACTTTCCAAAACCTTCCGATGATTCAAATGCATCATTCTGATCGATGGAGCTTAGTGGGAAGTACAGTGAATTTTCCCCATGAAATGTCATCTAACAAAAAATATATAGATACACGTATTCTTCTTTTATTCTCTTCTAAGATAGGTCGAAGTGGAATTTCTGTTTAAATGGTTCAGGGTGCAAATGGCTCTTTATTTTCACCTGGCAGTCTCTGGACATTAAGCCAGTAGTTTGCTCCTTTTGCCTCTCTGAATCCTGGGTACATTTAGGAAATGAGTATATCATTGGGAAGATTTTGTGTTCACTTAACTAAAAAAGTGATATAATTTTGCCTGGTTAGGATCAAGTTGTTATCATTCAGGCAGCCGTTCTACCCTGTGCAGAAAAGTTTAGGGATTTTTACACTGGTTGTGGCTAATAATGCTTACCTACGATGTTCTTTTCTTGTGAACTTCCTCAATTTTTCCCCCAAAGTTGTATTCTTTCCCAGTATTTCTTACCACTTGGATTATAATCAAAGTTTTGATTTATATTTTGCTCAAGGGCAGAGTAAGCTGAAGAGAGGAATCACAACACTATTTTTTAAACTTGTCCTAATAGAGTTATCCATTGGTTATTGAACTGGTTCCCTCCTGGGGCCTCTGGGTAATCCAGGGGCTACTGGAATTTTGTTCTCTGAGTCTGAGATGAGAGGAAAATTTTCAGGTTGGGTTGTAGGATGACACTATAGCAAGATGAAAAATAAACCTTTCTCAGAGTAATGCCATTATGGTATTTAAAATAGTATGAAAGCTATTTTAATTGAGTTATTTTTTTTTTTAAATTCTACTTGGGAAGGTTGCAGAGGTTAGGAAAATAAACATTGCTGTTTCTTTGAAACAAAATGAAAGTGTTTTAAGATTACTTTGAATAGCAGTGCAGATAAAAATTGTTCCACATCACAATGCTTAAAGTTCGTTATTTGATTGCAATGAATTTTTAGGTTTTGCAAGTTTTTTGTTGAGGGAAATTTTATCTTGCCTCTGAGAATGTAAGGAGCGTGAAAACTGTCTGACATTGACAGAAAGGTCAAGCATATAGAAGTGCTTGCACAATTGGTGGTTTTCTGTGTAGGATTATTCCAAAGCAGACAGAGGTATTATTATTATTTTTTTTTTTTGGTAAATTTTAATTTGTTTTGTTGTAGAGGCATAGGTAACCTTCCGGTGCCTTTGATTGCCAGTGGTCTCAGGATAGATGATTTTATGAACTTGATATTTAAAATTGCACACTTATAATGTATATATTATTTTGTAACATTAGATCAGGGCTTTTAGTCCCATGCAAATCATTTGTTCCAGGAGGCTTGTAAGTATTGCCAGGACAATGAAAAGCCCAAGTAATGTTACCACTCAGTAAAAGTTGAAGTTATGTTAAAATGACACGGAAGTTAAAAGCTTGTTTTATTTGGAGAAACAGTATTAAAAGTTGAGCTGATCCTGGAAAAAAATTCTTTTAGATTACTTCTAATAAGAAATAGATGTCAAAAAAGAAATTTGGATGAGTCTAGAACAAATGTATCAAAGAAATTATGAATATTTGGATATAATGAAGTAGAGGAATATGTTAAACTTCATATACTATATATATGTGTGTGTATATATATATATATATATATATACTTATTTTTTATTTTTTTATTTGTTTATTCTTTTTTTAAAAAATATATTTTATTGATTTTTCACAGAGAGGAAGGGAGAGGGACAGAGAGCTAGAAACATCGATGAGAGAGAAACATTGATCAGCTGCCTCCTGCACAACCCCTACTGGGGATATGCCCACAACCAAGGCACATGCCCTTGACCGGAATCGAACCTGGGACCCCTCAGTCCGCAGGCCGACGCTCTATCCACTGAGCCAAACCGGTGAGGGCTGTTTATTCTTTATTCTTTTATTTTTTGTTTCTTCTGGCTGTCTTAAGTCCATAAGTCTGACTGCTTCCATACTGGTGACCAGGAAAGGAACAGACTGGGAGATTCCCATAGACTCCTTGCTCGGCTTAACTCCCGCAGAGCTGGTGTCAGGTTGTATTTGAGCATAGTATCATTAGGTAATCGAGAAGCTAGCACAAGGAAAAAATCCTGTTGAAGGGGATGAATTGTATGTCACTCCTACTTTATCCATGCCCTTTGGTATATCATGGTGAACTTTAAAATAGAATTCTTGATCAAGTCCGCTGCTTTCCTGTGGTGTGGGCCTCTCTGAAGAAATAGGGCCAGTCCCATGTGGTAGGAAATCCAACAGACCCTGATGGCATCTTCTGCCATTTAGGAATTTGCTTTAAACTCCTTCTCCAAACATTAAAAACATTGTGGCTTCCTCCCCGTCCAAAGTTTTGAACGTCAAGTCTTTGTTGATTCCAGTACCCTATATATTCAACATTGTCTCTTCCTCTCCATATTTATCGACACCTTTTGCCAAGTCAGTGTTATCTGAGTTAGGAAAATCTGTGAAAGACTTTAAGATTGGCAGAAAAGATTAGTGGGAGCCCTGCCAGCTAATCTATCTGGGTTATCTACCGTCCATTATTTTTGAGTTGCTGTGCAACTCTGTGACTTGTAGATAGTCATGCAAATGATACATATTCATAAAAATGTAAAGTAGCTTGGGATGCAATTGATTATTGCCCCCTGGAGAGACCTGTTTTTCACCTATTAAAAATTTATTTCACCTTTCCTTTACATAAACATATGGCATTTTGAATTCTACTTTGAACCAGTTTTAACACCTTACTGGTTCCCTCATTAATTAATGAGTTGAAGTCTTTGACACACGTTAATATTACATTTGAATGAAATCCACAACTTTACCTTTTTTAAAAAAATTATGCCTGAACACACAGACCACTGTAATACTTTGCCAACTGCTTCTTCCTTTCCATGCTTCACTTTATCCATCCCCTTCCTTTCACTTTCTACAGAGTAGCTGGAGTGATCTTACACTGTAAGCTTAATAATCGCTTTTTTTTCCTGTAAAATCTTTCAATGGCTGCTCATTGTTTGTATTCGGTTTTTAAGGCCCTAAATAGTTAGCCCCTCCCCCAATTTACTCCTTATTTCATTTTATTCTACTCTTGCCTCCTCATTATGCTCTAGCCACATAGTCTGTGTCGCCCCCACCCAGGGTCTTCCCATGGCTTGTACACAACTCCTTCCTCCATCATTTCCTGGCCAACTGCTACTCTTCCTTGCCTGAGCTTAAATGTCACTTACTCAGGACACTTTCTGAGCTCCCGAAGTAGGGTGGGTATGCTCTATACCAGGGGTGGGCAAACTTTTTGACTCGAGGGCCACAATGGGTTCTTAAACTGGACCGGAGGGCCGGAACAAAAGCATGGATGGAGTGTTTGTGCGAACTAATATAAATTCAAAGTAAACATCATTACATAAAAGGGTACGGTCTTTTTTTTTTTTAGTTTTATTCATTTCTAACGGGCCTGATGGGGCCGGCGGGCCGTAGTTTGCCCACGGCTGCTCTATACTCTTAAAGTGTTACCTTTTGAAGCACTCATCATAAATGTAATTTAAATAATTGTATCTGAAAGTATTTGTCTCTCCTCTCCTAGACGGTGGTATGTTCCATGGGTGCAGGGTTGTCTGTTTTGTTCACTGAAACAACTTCAGGCACTCCGCGAGCATCCAGTGGGTACTTATAGACGTAATAAGTAAATGAATGGCAATGACTGAAACACACATTTAAATGCCTAGTACTATATTATCTATAAACCAGTTAGAAGTTGATTGGAAAGAGATAGGATGTGGAAATGAGAGCAAAATGGCATAAACTGTGTTATTTCATGGATTTGAATGCTTCGGGGATTTTGCTGCATTTATTCACAAAAACAAACAAATCCAACTATGCAAAGGTTTCAAAATATCTGTTTGATATTTACCTGGTTTCTTGGATGTGTGCTGCAAAGTTTATTAAATCGCCATTTGGATTTAATAGGTATCATTTCCTTGTCTATTGGGTAGGAGTCTTCAAATAGGATCCACCTATAAATTTAGAGTGAAGAAAATGAGTTTTAAAACATAAAATTGGCTTAATTTATTCCTTGATAAAAGAGATTTGGAAAAGAGCTTGAGAATACTGAATACTATGGAACTAAAACCATATTTCAATTTTTAACTATATAAAAGAAATATGATCGCTAAGACAGCATTCACTATATATATATATATATATATATATATATATATATATATATATATATATATATAATTTGCTGTAAGTCCTTGTTAATATCTCACCGAGTACGCAGTGCTTTGGAGTTTGGTTATCCTGAGAAGTCACACAGTATAGAAAAACGTATGGTTGTTGGATTTTGAAAAGTTATGTAAAGCTCAGAAGAAGATGATTATCGAAAGGAGCTAAGAGTTAGGAAATTAAGCACTTCTTGCTGGATATGCATTTCTGACCTCTGGCAGATTATTAGCCAATTTTCTCAGGTCTCTTAGTTTTTATTTCTCTAACTATGAGACACACTTGATCATAATTGCTTGCCTCATATTACTAAGAAATAGAGAGGCATTATTGTGAAACATTATGGAAGATTATAATTAGAAATGCTAAATTAAAACCCTCAGGTACCCAAAACTTGTGGTATCCCTGGCCTGTGCTATTATATATATTTTAAAACAGAAATGGAAGAAGAAAGCATTGGCTCAGTAAGCCCACTTGATTCCATTTTCTGGTGGGTAAAGCGTGAGTGTTTTGTTCCCTCTAATTTGAAGAGCCTTCGGTTTGTTAGTGGGCTGGTCTCCTGGGGGACCAGCCTTGTTGCTTCACTGTTGGGAAATGTGCTCTGACTTTAAGCCTGCATTTTCTTTGGATGACTTTCAGAGCTTCTCATCTGGCAGAGCTGAGACGTACAAATTGCTGAAGCTCTTTTATCGGTTTAGTGAGGCGATTCTCAAAAAAAAGGTTTAACACATAATGGTTAGAGGTAGAAATGTGCAAACTTAAAAATGCTGAACTTGAGTTGGGCATATTTCTGCTTTTCCCCTTTTGAAAACAAAGGTGAGCCAAGTTTTCATTTAGTTACTATTCCAAACTTGACATTTAAATAGATAGAACAGAAAAGGGGAAATCTGGAGCATTTTTTTTATAGGTTTCAACGTGAAGAGCTATTCAAATGTGTTCCTTTTGGAGACAGTGGGACGTTGCTGTTAGTGGCCTATCGTTTTCTCCTTTTTTCATCTTAGAAGTTGATAGTCATAAAAATAGAATTGGGAAAAGATGTGTAGGGAGGTTTGTAGAGGAGGGAGCAACAAAAGCATCCTGCAGGTGTTTAAGCCTTTTTAAAATTCTCATTAAGGAGACTGTCCAGGCTTCCTTGTGTGACAGTAAATAGCATTTCCAGTAGAGATTTGAGCTCCACGGTTACACACTGGGTCTAGCATTGATTTATTTTCATGAATATGTGTGTGGCATATAAAACACTCAACTAAGTGTCTTAGGGGCCATAACCATTCAAGTGGCCCCTTAAGAAGTTTCAGTTTATGTTTACTCACCAATACCTCTCAAAAGCAAACAATAAAATGTATTCCATATTCCTAAACAGCTTCCAGATAGGTTTTGGCTATATTATATAAGTTTGCTTGTTTTGTTTTCATTCTGTTTGATTTTTGTTTGTTTGTTGGTTGGTTCCAAACATTACACTTGCAAAAGTCACTTTCACCTGGTTACTCTGATGAAACTAAAATAAATATCTAAGTAAATAATTAAATAAAAAAATTAAAAATTTAACAAGCTGTATTTTGTACATATTGAGTACTTAAATGATTTTGACTGAGCCTATTCATATTTATAGTTGTTAAATACATTTGGTATTATAGGCTGAATCTTTGTAATCAATGATCAAGTTTTGGATTAACCTGCTAAGAGGAGATGCCTTTTCACCCTTCACCTAGAAAGCAGTGAGCAGAGCCGCCTACTTGTGTCCTTCTATTCAGCCTGTGCGAACCCTCTCCCCCAATTTCGCCCACTCTTCCCCTCCAGGATCACTATACTCTCTCCTGTCACCACCCAGGGCCAGCTTTGGGTAAATGCCAGGTTAAGTGGTCCTTGCCCTTTAACTCTCAGGTCCATCCTGCCCCAGCTCTTCCAGTCCTCCTGCTGGTTACATCCAATGCAGGCATTTTAGGCCTGAGGAAGGACCCCCTCTCTGCTGGAGGCCTCCCACGGGGAGGGTAAAGCCCCCTGTCCTCTGACGCCTGGGCCTCTCCCACAGGCTCCTGCATCTTCTGCTGCTGCCTCTCAGGTGTGCCTGGAGGTTCCACTCCAGAATGGCCAAATGTATATTCTGCCTCCTGCAAACAAAAATAATTATTTTCTTGGAAAATTATTTCTGAACATACGGATCACTGTAATAACCTATTATCTGGTTCTTCCTTTCCATGCTTCACCTTATCCATTCCCTTCCTTCCACTTTCTACAGAGTGGCTAGAGCAGGGGTGGGCAAACTCGAGGGCCACAATGGGTTCTTAAACTGGACCGGAGGGCCAGAACAAAAGCATGAATGGAGTGTTTGTGTGAACTAATATAAATTCAAAGTAAACATCATTACATAAAAGGGTACTGTCTTTTTTTTTTTTTTTTTTTTTTAGTTTTATTCATTTCAAACAGGCCGAATCCAGCCCGCGGGCCGTAGTTTGCCCACGGCTGGGCTAGAGCGATCTTAAAGTGTAAGCCTGGGTGGGTTGGCCTAAGCCAGTGGGGGCCAGTGAGCTATAAAGAGAGGATTGGTGAAGAGAGGTGGTTTTGAGGGAAAGAAGCCTTTTCTGTTTAACAGAGCTAGGGGGCACTGGGCCCATTTCTAGTTATACCTGGCCTAAGAAGCTTTTAGCTGCAATTGCTACAGGAAGCCAGCCGCCACTAACCATGAGGGGAGCCTTACTGGGGTGCTGGGGACATTGTTATTGTTTTCCTTGCTAGGGAAATTAAAAAACAAACCTGCTAACAAAAAGGCCTTTATTCAATATAGAATATAAGGAAAACACAATTTTTTATTGAATATGCAGTTCAGACTAGTTGCATGCAGGCAGTGGCAAAAGACTAGAAAGTCTGGACAGAATTTCACATGAATATATGGAAAGTAGAAGAAAGAGCAGTGGGCACTCATCTCCTGGAGGGACAAATGGATGCACCTTGTGAGGTCTCTCGTCTACCTCCTGAGTGAGTGTTCAGATGTTTGTTATCTTGCATTGGAAGCTTAGAGGCAATTTAGTCCCTGATCAAAAAATTGGGCCTATTATGTTTTACGTTTTTTTTACCATTTAAAAATGTTATTAAATTTATTGGGGTGACATTGGTTAACAAATTATATAGGTTTCGGGTAGACAATTCTATAATACATCACCTGTGTATTGTATTGTGTGTTCACCATCTAAAGCCAAGTGTTCTTCTGTCAACATATATTTGACGCCCTTTGCCCTTTTCTGCCTCCCTCCCACCCCCTTTCCCTCTTGTAACCACCATAAACTTGTCTCTGTCTATGAGTTTTTTGTTGGTTTTGTGTGTTTGTTTGTGGCTTTCAGGTTAATATCTCACATGTGAGTGAAATCATATGGTTCCTAACTTTCTCCGTATGACTTACTTTGCTTAGAATGATATTCTCAAGATCAATCCATGTTGTCGCAAATGGCAGTATTTCATTCTTTCTTAAGGCCGAGTAGTATTCCATTGTACATATGTACCACATTTTCTTTATCCAATCATCTATCAAAGGACACTTCACTTGTTTCCATGTTCTGTCCACTGTGTATAATGCTGCCATGAACATAGGGATACATATATTTTTTCAAATAAATATTTTCAAAATTTTGGGTAATCTGAGGAGGGATTGCAGGGCCTGTTATGTTTTTAAACGGACACTCTAAGGGAAATGAAGGGGCAGGCAGCTGCCTCTCCTGTAGTAAACAAAGAAAGTGGCACTTTATTTACCTTTACGCTACCGTTGTCAATGCCATAACCAATGCCTCGCCCTGGTGCCACGGAAGCCCATCTTTTTAGGAACCACATTCTCCAAACGTCTCCACTGCTTTGCCAGGTGTGCATACATGGAATCAGCTGTGTTGTCTATTTAGTCTGCCTACAGACCTTGCCTGATGTGCATGTGGAATTGGGGTTAAGCCAGCCAGCAGCCCTTGCCTGGTTATTTGTCCATGGTGTGTGAGCCCCACATATGGGTCCTTACCATTGCAGTGTTATGAACACTATCTCAGTGACTTTGCTTATCAAAATCAAGGTAATAGTTCTGTTACTTGCTGTATGACTCCTGATGCTCTGAAAGACATATGTGGTGTAGCTTGTGTTTTATAGCATACCGTCATTTTTAAGGCACATGCACATTCATTGGTTTGATTCCTCCGTGAATACAGTGTAAATCATTGCTCTGGAGGTAAGGTGGTGTTAGTATGTCACCTGAGCCATCTGCTGCTCTTGTTCCCCTCTTTCTCCTTCCTTTTCTTCTCTCCCTCTCTCCTTCCAAACAAACTTCTAAGTGGAATCTTAAGATCTTGTGGTGACCACCATGAATTTTTAAGGATGAATTAAAAATTAAGCCCTGTACTCTCTGATTCTTCAAGTGACTATAGCACATCTTGCTAGTTTTCCGTTGTCAAGGTGTTTAAAGACTTTAGGCATTTCATTGAACTCATTCTGCTTTTAGTCAAAAGCCATGCTGTTTTCATTCTTTCACCAGACCATCCAGTCTTCATTTCATTGGTTAAGCTACACATTTTATAGTTGTGAGGAGCCTGAATTGCATCAGTTTACTTAATTTGGCATAAAGAGAGTGCAAAGAAATACAGGGAGAAAGGGGACCAGAGGGTGGGCAACCAGAGTTGGCCACTTGCAGCTTCTGTCTCTGGAATCATACAGTGTTGTTGCCTTTTTTATTTGTATTTTTTAAGGTTAAATGTGACTCAAGGCTTGTCTGTGCTCCAAGTTCAAGATTGTTTCTATTACTTTGTGTTTATTGGAAAACTATGGAAACCCTGTCATATGAACGGGGAGGGCGACCTGAACTTGGCATTTTTGCAAGACCAGGCACAAAGGGGGTTTTCGCCAAATATTTGTCTGATTGAATTATTAAACTGTTCTCTCTGTCAGAGAAATCTCTGCAAATATGTCTTTGTAAAGAACCGAAAATCTAAATAAGAGGTTAACTGTCTGGAAGAATGCTTTTATTTTTATTAAAGATGACTTCTGACATTCCCAAACTGTTTCTCAGGGCGGGTCCCGCGTTAGAGCCTGTGAAAGCACCAGCTCTGCTTGAAAGCCATGAGCTTGAGTTCATTTAAATGTTGCCCTCTTTGGGAAGTCATGGCACGTAACTTCCTCTGTTCTCTGCTCACAACTGATTAAGTATTTCCTTCTCTGTATGTTGCAGTTTTGTGACCTCATAATTTTAGTTACAATTTAGCACAGACTTTGAGGACCTGGGTTCGGAACCAAATTCTGTGTTATCCCATCCAGGTTCTGACTCTCAGTCGTCATGTCACCTCTACGTCTCAGTTTCCTTACCTTAAAATACTATTATAAAGAAACAAGTACTGCAAGTAAATAATACACCTAAATCTCTGTAAGTCTCTTAGAACATGTCTGAGTGATTGCTCTTACTATGTTGAAGAACATTGCTTGCTTCCACTCTCTGTTTTGGTATGGCCCACGAGCAAAAATTGTTTTTTACATTTTTACATTTTTGTGAAAAATCAGAAGAAGAATAAATATTTTGTGACACATAGACGTTATATGAAATTCAAATTTCAGAATCCACAAATAAAGTTTTATTGGAACCCAGTCATCATTCCGACCAGCTTATTTGTTTATGTAATGACTGTGGCTGTTTTCACATTACAACTGAATAGAGAGGTTTCAGTAGAGACCAACCCCCTGGCCAGCAGCACCTAACCTGGGTCCTCACTGGACCTTTACAAAAGACATTTTCTGACCCCTGCCATAGGGCACAGTGCACTGAATCACCACGCCTGCAGCTGTTACTCTCCGGGTTGTAGGCAGAACTTCCTATTGGGCTTAGGCTGTTTTTTTCCCAATCCACATCTGGGACAAATTGTGTTTGTCGGGGATATGTAGTATTATGTATTGGTTGGCCATATGTGCGGTGAGCATGGCTGTGCTTTTGTGTAATTTTGAACCATAGTTTTGGATTTGTATAAGCGTTGGTACCTTTTCTGGGAGGAGGTTCACAGGTTGTATTTTGTCCTCTTTGGCCGTCCTGCACACGGTCCTTCTGAAGGTAACAGGTGGGAGTGAGTACACACTGATAGTACCATCCTGGGGGGGGGGGGGAGGTGAGAAAGTGCTAGGATAAGGGGACAGCAGAAAGCATATTTCTTATTGATTGCCATCAATATTTGTCTGAGGATTTGAAACAATAAAGAAAGGGTTGTTACGGTACGGTTTGTGTTTTTAAAGAAAATAAAGGCATTGGCTGCCCTTGTCTGAGTGAGTGACTTCTAGAAAGGCAGGATTGGGTCTCAGTCATCTTTGTTTCAACAGAATGCTCCACAGGGAAACTTTCTCAAAATTTGTTGCTCAGTAGATGAATGAATGAATGGGATATGAGAGAGATGAAAAGAGTGTCTCATTCAGAAAAAATAATGCTACCTCTTAATTAACGCCCCCCACTTCACCATTGAGCAGCAGTGGAGCTCAAGGAGGAATCCAGTGAGTGTTCTGCAGAATTACGCCATCGCATGGTGCATACCTAAAGCACAGGCGTGCTCTCGGATCAGCACATTCCTTAGTTTTGAATGGGATGTATCCCTTCGTGAATTCAGGACCTGGAAGATACTTGTCTATGAATTGACACTACCATGTACTCAGGTTCAGAGCTTGCTTTTACATTCCTCCTGGGATGAAGAAGTGCTTATTTGTTTTATCCATCTTTTCAGACATTGTTGAAATTTTATGGCACCTTTATGACAGTAGAAATATTAAAGTTAAGAGTTTATGAGACGAATGACAACATTGCTTATTGAACTTCTGTCATCTTAGTTGTATTTTTGTTTTTTAAATTCTCACCCAAGGATATGTTTTACAGATTTTAGAGAGAAGGGGAGCGGGGGAGGAAGGGAGAGGGGGAGGGAGAGAGAGAGAGAGAGAGAGAGAGACAGTGATGTATGAGAGAAACATCAATCAGTTGCCTCCTGTATGCACCCCCATTGAGGATTGAACCGACAACCTAGTTATGTGTCCTGACTGGGATAGAACCGGCAGCCTTTCAGTGCCCAGTGTGTGCTCCAACCAACTGAGCCACACTGGCCGGGACTGTCATTTTAGTTTTTTAATAGATGAGCAAATAAACACAGAAAAACCAAGTAACTTTGCCCAAAGTTATATGGTGGGTAGGAAGCTTTTCTCGTCTACAGTGAGGTCATTGATGGACATTCATAATTAGTTGTAACACGGACAGATATTTACATGTATTTTATTTTATATTATGCTGCTTTATATTATCTTGTTTATACATGGAAAGTGAATTTGAGAAGGGTTCAATGCTGCCCGGACATTATTTAGCTTCCCTTGTCATCATTATTTCCTACAATCCTTCCTGTGCTGAAATTGCCCTATTTGTTTCTCCCATGAACTTGACCTCTATTCTTGCCTCTTCGATCTAAGACCAAGGTTGTTCACCTCTCCATGAGTCTGATTATTTGGTGGCAGGTGGCTGAAGTGCACTTTGGTTGGCGGAGGAAGGGGAAGGTAAGAGGCAGCAGGTGACCAGGCCACTTCTGCCCTTTGCTTTCCCTGAGAGCAGCAGGAGGTCTTTAATGTGCAGGAATCTCCCCCTTGCTCTGCCTCCCAAAATACTTCTGCCTCTGGACTGTGTCTCCTGCATCATGCAAATCTGTTTGTTATTGCAGTCGGTGGAGATCATCTATGTGTCCCTGACACCATCGCTGCTCACAAAAATGGTAACTGGGAAGAGAACAGCAGCTTTGTTTCACATACAAATGAGTCATAGCTTATTCTTTACTGATTCTATGCTGAAAACTTGGCCATACTTCTCCTCATTTAGAGTATTTAGAGTATATGGAAAAGCCACATGTTAGAATCGTTTGTTGAATAAGAATTACATTTCATTTAAAAAATGTAATGAATGAAGAGGAGAGGAAAAGGGGATAAATGTGAAGTTTCAGGAAACCTCAGATAGCTCCCGTTTTCCACCTCCATTTCAAACTCAGAGTAAAATTTTGCCTCATATGACTTTATGTATATGTTTTTTAAAGTAAAAAGGGAAGAAAGTAAAATAATTACTGCTTATAAAATATCTTTATTACTGAAAGGATCTAGGATGATTAATCTCTGAAAATTTTTTATTAGGGAGAAATTTGATGTGACAGAATGACGCAGTATTTACTACAGTGGACTTTGTAGTTTTCTGGACATCTTCACGTAGTATAAATTATTTGATCTTTACTATAATCTGTGACTCAGAAACAGGTTCAATAGCTGACTTAGATTCACCAGCAAATTAATGGTCAAACTGGGATTAAGGCTGAGCTTCCTGATTTTCTGTGTGGTGATCGTCCCGCTGCACACAACTCGTCTGATCACACAGACAGTCAGGACGGGATGCGCCTGGGATGGGGTGGCATCTCCTGGTTTCAAACACCAGAGCCTGTTTCTCGGGGCAGCTGATGCTATTTATCAGTCAGGGATGAGAGGAAGAGAGTTTAAGAATTCTATAAGCTTTATTATTGAAAACACTGAACCGATACTGAACTTCCACACAGAGCCCAAAGCATGTTAATCATTCAGAAATGAAATTGCTAGAAATACAGACATAGCACCCAAGAGCTGAAATTCATGCTCCCACAATGGAAATAGAACAAGACAGTCTCCTACCATGAGTGTAAGGGCAGTGATGGAGTAAGGACCCGCACACTTTTCATTGGCCTCTGTACCCAGGTGTTTGGAAACTCATAATTTTACTGTATCTTCTTATTATTCCTTCTCAGGACTATATACCATCGTCAAGGTATTGACATCTACCAAAGCTTTATTTGCTCCCTTTCTAAGAAATAATGCAATTTAAATCCTTCAGCTCACAACATTTGTGATGAGATCTCAACGTTCTCTGTATTTATGTTTATTCTTTTGATACAAGGCAAAGTTGTATAGTCAGCTGATCATTAGAAAAAATAAACCATTCCTTTGCCTGCCAGGCATGTATGGAATTTTTGCTGCTGAATTAAGTGGTATTTTACTCTTTCTTATGCAGAGTGGGAAACCGCCCATCAGTGATATGTTCACAGACCTCAAAGATGGAAGGAAACTGTTGGATCTTCTGGAAGGCCTCACAGGAGCATCGCTGGTAAGAGGCATCAGCCTAGAGAACCAGGACAAGGCGTTGCCTGTCTCTCAGCTTTAGTAGTACTTGAGGACCCACTGGGGCTGCTCAAAATGTAAAAGCTGACATACGAATGTTTAAAAAAAGTGTTTCAATGAACTTTTTGATAGAGCAATATTCAGACTTTCTGGGAGGGTACTATATGTTTATCAAAGATAAAATTACTCAAATGTTTATTTTTCTCAGACAGCCCAGTAGATAATGATAAAGAAGAACGGATACATAAAGAGGGCATAATGTTTTGAATAGCAGGGCATATAGAGACACGGTTAAATGTTATTTAACAAATATTAAAACAAGGCTGTTCAAATGATGAGATTTATTTTTATTCAAATCTAAAGTATTATTTTATTTCTCCATCAAATCCCACTCTGTTACTTTATATGCAAGGTACTGTTTACTTACACAGAAATAGCTCTGCTAATGAAGAGGATGCAATTTTATGAACACAGACTTGAACACTGGAGGTAGAATTACTATAAAAGGTATAGAGAGATGCACTCCCAAAGATGAATTCCTTTCTTACCAAAGTGTGGGGTGCTGCACACTCCCTTTTGCCTTCCAGATGGTGGGCAGGCCTGCGGAAGAGGCTGATCCCTCTCTCAGATAAGATTGCCTGGCCAGTGAGGCAGGAAGATGCCTCCCAGATCACCTTTCCCCGGTGGCAATTCCTGCCTTCCCCCTTGTAATGCTAGCTGGAACCTGGGATAGCGCCCCCGAGCCCCCCGGCTCTGTCCACCCTAGTGAAGTATGGATGTGATACGACTTCTAAACTTCCCTTCATCCAGACCAATTTAGAGAAAAGAAGCTTTGTCCCCCAAACTTAGTGCATTGGAATCACCAGGGAATTCTAAAAATTCCAAACCTTTACTGCACCCAGGCTCACTAAGTCAAAGAGGCTTTGGTGTTTTGGGAAGCTCACTGGAGGCTTCAGTGTCCAGGGAAGCTGGGGAACTACCGCCTTACGGTGTTGGAGTGGGGGAGTTTTCACCGGCAACATCAGCCCCGACGCGGCCTGAGAAGCAGCCAGAGCTCCAGCACAGAGGGGTCTCCATACTGAGCTGCTGTGCTCTGTCCATCTCAATGTCATTTTTTTTTGTCAGGCTGTGGAGGGACTGTCTCACTTGATGTTGTGTTTTATTTTCCAGCCGAAGGAACGTGGTTCCACAAGGGTGCATGCTTTAAATAATGTCAACAGAGTGCTGCAGGTTTTACATCAGAACAACGTAAGTTGGTCAGGTGACCTGGGGGCTCTTGGGTGCCATTGGGATTATTCATTGTTGAAACCAGCCACCTGCTCTGTGCATGGGCATCAGTTCATTTATGGAAACATTTTTCTTATGAGAAGTTTGAACTTTTTCTATGAGTGAAGGGATAGTCACTCTTTTTTTCTGATTACTTTAATGATTTAGTGTGCAAGTAACACATTTTTGAGATTTAGGTTTACCTGATTTCTCTTATCATTCACATGTGTGGCTGTCCGGATGTCCTCAATCCCAAACCTCAGCTTCCGTGGAGCAATTGTCTGAACCTTTATTTTCTTTTATCGTGTCAGGTGGATTTGGTGAATATCGGAGGAACGGACATTGTAGATGGAAATCACAAGCTGACGCTGGGCTTGCTGTGGAGCATCATTTTGCACTGGCAGGTGGGGCGTTTTCAGTCACTTACTAAACTGGAATGTGTCATTTGTGTTCTTAGTTTCTGAGCTCTGCATCACAGAGCACCACACACTGGGTAGCTTCGACAACAGAAATTATTTTCTGCCAATTCTGGAGGCTGCACAGCTGAGATCAAATTGTCAGCAAGGATTTCTTTTCTGCAGCCTCTTTCCTGGACTTGTGGGTCCTTCTTCCCTTGGTCCCCACATGGTCTTCCTCCTGTGTATGTCATGCCCTAATCTTGGCTTCTTATGCCAAGAAACCAGTCATATTGGATGAGGCCCCCTCCCTCTCCCCCATATGTTTACCTTAATTACCTCTTTCAAGACCCTTTCTACAAATACAGTCACATTACGAGGTACTGGGGGTTAGGACTTCAACGTAGAATTTTGCGGGGGACACCATTCAATGCCTAACAGTTTGGAATGGAAGAGACAGACAAACTGCTCTATTTTCCTGGCCTAGACAAAAGAAAATGCCTTTTTAAAATATTGAATTTAAAAATTTCAGACATCAAAAAGTTGCTAAAATAGCCCTGACCTGTTTGGCTCAGTGGATGGAGCCTCAGCCTGCGGACTGAAGGGTCCCGGGTTCGATTCCGGTCAAGGGCATGTACCTTGGTTGCGGGCACATCCCTGGTGGGGGGTGTGCAGAAGGCAGCTGATCGATGTTCCTCTCTCATCGATGTTTCTGACTCTCTGTCCTTCTCCCTTCCTCTCTGTAAAAAATCAATAAAATATATATATTTTTTAAAATGTTGCTAAAATAGCTCAAAGAAATTCCAGGTACCTTTACTCATATTCCCCAAATGTTAACAATTATCTGTATTTATGTTTTCTCTCTCTTTTTCTCTTTGCCTAAATGCTTCAGTGTATATTTTCTAAAAACAAATTGTTCTCCTAAAATCAAGGAGTTCTCTTACACAACTACAATATATTGTCATAATATAAAATGTGTACTATGACCTTAATAGTTCTAACTTACTTATCATGTCTCTTTCATCTTCTTTACTCTGGAATAGTTTCTGAGGCTCTGTGTTTCATGATATTGACATTTTTGAAGAGTACTGGACAGTTATTTTATAGAATGTCTCTTTTTGTGGGTTGCTGATATTCTCTCATGATTAGATTCAGGTTATTCATTTTGGGCAGGAATGCCGCAAAAGTGATATTGATTTATTCTTGGTGCACCTCACCAGGAAACACACACTGTCCATTAGGTTTGTTCTGGCAGCGTTAACTTTCATCATTTGGGTAATGTGGTATCTGCCTATGCCTCCACTGTAACGTGACTGTCCCATGTTATTAAAAAAATATCTTGTGAGATATACTTTGAGACTGTGTAAATATTCAGCTACTTATCAAATCTTCCCCATTAGTTTATTTTATTTTATTATTTTATTTATTGATTAAGGTATTACATATGTGTCCTTATCACCCCATTGTCCCCCTACCCCCCACTCATGTCCTCACCCCCCTGTTGTCTGTGTCCATTGGTTAGGCTTATATGCATGCATACAAGTCCTTTAGTTACTCTCGCCCCCTTACTCCCCGCCCTCCCCTACCTTCCCTCTGAGGTTTGACAGTCTGATCGATGCTTCTGTGTCTCTGGATCTGTTTTTGTTCATCAGTCTATGTTGTTCATTATATTCTATAAATGAGTGAGATCATGTGATATTTATGTTTCTCTGACTGGCTTATTTCGCTTAGCATAATGCTCTCCAGTTCTATCCATGATGTTGCAAATGGTTAAGATCCATTCATAATTGTTAGCTGATCAGTTAATATTATGATGCTTGGCAAATAGTAAATTTCTAATGTCATTGTTCCTTTTACATTGTAAGGAAGAGCTTTCCCTTGACTCTTGTTTATCTGTCTGTCCACCTACTTTTTAATTCGTTCATTGTACATGCAGTGTACACTCAGGGATTTTTACGTATTTAATAGCCTGTAACTTTGCTATTATTATTTATTTTGATGCTTAAATTATCCTAAATTTGGCCCATGTGATTGATCCCCCCCTCCCCAAATCAGCTCTTGTGTCCTTTTGACATGTCCACATCACTCTTTGAGCACTTTCTTAAAACACATGTATTTCTTTAGAATAATAATGTGCAATATTAGTTCTTGATATAATCGGAAAAGTTACTTCATTCTTTGATTTTGCATTCAGTCAAAAGGTCTACCTTGCATCCTCATCTTTTGTAGAAAATCAAAACTGAGTTTTCTTCCTATCAAAAGTTCTTTGTAAATGTATAGTATTAAAATATTATTCTTTTAGTGACTATAAAAGTAATGTTTATTGTAACCAAATCTAATATAAGTATTTGTTAAGATATAGAAAGTATGGTAATGTATAATGATGAAGTAAAAAATCACCTCTAAATCCTAGTACTTCAAAATAATCACTGTTTAAAGAAAAATTTGAAATAAATTGAATAACCAGTGACCTGATCCATATGGTTAATTAATGAAATAGTCCTCATTCAAGGACTTGATCTCAGTAGCTGCTTTAAGTCAGAGGCAGACATGGTTTCTCTCCCAGGTGAAAGATGTGATGAAGGACATCATGTCAGCCTTGCAGCAGACAAACAGCGAGAAGATCCTGCTGAGCTGGGTGCGCCAGTCCACCAGGCCATACAGCCAGGTCAACGTCCTCAACTTCACCACCAGCTGGACAGACGGACTCGCCTTTAATGCCCTGCTCCACCGACATAAGTGAGACATGACTCTACTTAGACGTGGACTTTCCAAATGTGTATCTCCTTTCTCCCTCCCTCACTGCTCCTCCCTAAAGCCCCTCCCCACTACCCCTGCTATCCTCTCTGCACACCTTCTACCAAAATATTAAGAAAAGAAATATCATGGAAAAAACTACCCACCAAGTGTGTATTCTGTAGGACTTAAATGGCACAGTGCAGCCACGGTTGCTTCTACGCATTCATAAGTTAAAACATGTAAAATGATTCACATAGTTCAGACCCACTCATTCAGCACTAACCAGAAATATATGCAAAGAATTGTGCTAGTATTTATTCTTGTACCAAAGGGAAAGTTCTATAATTCAGTGCAATCCCAGTTAATTATAGAAAATGATTTTTTAATGAAATTTGTAAACAGATTCTAATTATATGAAAGACCAAAAGCCCATGAGGAGCCAGTACAATTGTGAAACAGTAGAACCAGGCTGAAGTACTTCTCAAACAGAAACCAAAACTATTTATGAAGCTACATTAATTAAAACTATAGTGCTATAAATAAATACACTAATTTAATTATAGGCTGAACCATATGAAATTGCCAGTATTTGACTGTTTTTTTGACATATAACAATGGCATTTTCTATACTTCAACCTAACAGAATAAAGGGCTCAGAAATAGCTCCATCCTGATATACAACTGAACTGATTGCTATTAAAATAGATGGTATGGGACAACTGGTTACCCATATGTAAATAATCGTATTGGATCTTTACCTCACCATACCCACAAATAAATTTCAGATGCATCAAGGATTTAAATGTGAAAGGTGAAATTTCGTACATGTTTTATTGCTATTTTAAATAATTTATTGTTTCAAGTTTTGTTTCCTGTATATGCTCTGTTTATATATAAAAATATAATTGACATCTCTATATCTTAGATCTAGAAACTTGTTAAAATTTTACAAAATTTAAATTTGTTTCTGTAGATTTAAAAACATATTTTTGGTAGACCATCCATAGATTATAATAGTCCCTCCCCTCCCCTCCGCTCCCCTCCCCTCCCCTCCCTTCCCCTCCCTTCTTCTTTTTCCCTGTTCATTTGTGCCTTGTCCTTCAATACAATACTGATTTGAATTGGTAATAGTGAGCAGAATATTTTGTTCTTGAAAATGAAGGGAATGTTTTTAATGTTTTACAATAACAATGATATTTGCTGTATATATATATATATATATATATATATATATATATATATATAATCTGGTTAGAGAACCCCCACACCCAATCTTTTTTCACTGTATTAGTTTAGAGAGGTTACCCTCTGTTCCTAGTTGGATAAGACTTGTAGTCAGAAAACTTGAGTTTTAGCCCAAACTTTTTTCCATTGATTACTTAATTGGTTCAATAAGTGTGTTTGTAGTACTTTCTCTGTGTTAGGCTCAGGTTGTACAACAGAGAAAAAAGGCAAACACCCCCATCTCCTTGGGGTTTATGTTCAAGTAGAGGGAGGCTGACAAGAAAGAAAGAAAAGGAAATGTAAGTTGTGTAGCATAAAGAAGTGGTAAACATGCTGAAGAAAAACGTAGCAGGCAAGAGGGGAGGCCAGTGGGTGCAGGGCGTGAGTAGGGAGAGTAATAGGAGATGAAGTCAGAAAGGAAACGGGTGGAGTGGGCGAGGCGATCCCAGGAGGTAGCTGGGTCTAGGATGCAAGAACAGATAGAGTGCAAAAAAAATCATCAACTTTTGGATAAGTCAAAGCACAAAATGTCCAATTTCTAGGATTAAAGGAAAATCTAGATGGAAATGAAATCCAAGTAATGTAATATGGAGGGGGTGACGAGGGTGACTCTCTCAGGACCTTTGGTTTAGGAATATCCTGTGAACAGATTAAAGCTGGACTTTCCACTCTGCTAATAATTGGTCTTTCAATAAGAGAACTAATTCATTAATATTAATGGTGGTAATTGATGTATATAGGTTAATTTTTCATTTTTTTACCAATTTATTTTGAGCTTTTTATTTCTCTTTTCTGTACCTCTTTTCTTTTCTTTTCTTTTTTTATCTTATATTAATAGGTTCGTCCTCCTCTTATTTCTCTTTTACTATTTGGGAAGTATTACATACTCTTTTTAATCTTCTAATGATTACTCCAGGAAATTTCATAGGTATGTTTAGCCAATACAAGAAACTTAGAATATATTATCCATTGTTTTCATTTTTATAAGTTACTTTAAAATACTATATATTTGGCAAGGTTTTGGGATATAAAGTTAAACTTTTTAATTTAAACTCACAAACAAAAAAAATCTAAAACTGCAATGTGTTAGATTATAACAATGACCGCTTCGTTTCCCCATGTGTTGTTTTCATCGCGTTTTCTTTGCATGGTGTTCTCAGACCTGATCTCTTCAGCTGGGATAGCGTTGTCAGGATGTCCCCCACTGAGAGGCTTGAGCATGCCTTCGGCCAGGCCCAGACGTACTTGGGAATTGAAAAGCTGTTAGATCCTGAAGGTATTGTTCCGTGCTTATTTTTAATCTTGATTTTGCTGCACAATTTTGGACACTTGAAGAGCAGTGTTTTTTGTTGTGGTGGTGTTCTTTTTTTCAAAAGGAATTATGAGAACTGAGCAGTGTTCTTCCTTTTGAAACATGGTGCAAGTTATTTGGACTTTTGGACTTAACAATTTGTAGGGTCCTTTAGGAGGAAATTTAATTACATCATTGGAGAATAGTTATTTGATGCCCCAGAGGAGTTAAAGTTTTAGGAAAATATAATTATTAGATAACCAATTCAGTATTTGGTTTATTTTACTGAAATGCATTTTTATATATGCTTCTTGTATGTGATGTGAAAACTTTAGTTACAAATGTTGTGGAATTTAATTCTAGAGTTATTTTTATAATATTAATAAAATCTGGCATTATCTTAAATGTCAGCTTATCTTGAGCATTTGGGAGAAGCTTTTAGGGAAGAATTTAAAGAAATGGGATACCGAACAAAATTAAGAAAGTGTCCTTGCCTTTGTCTCATCTATCATTATATGAAACAGAAACTTACTGAGCTATGGTACTGCAAAAATTATATAATAGTATTGTTTATGGGTGCTGAGGATAGTTATTTTATATCTCCCACTGAGCTGTTCACATATTTTGGACATCTAATTTCAGCTGGTCTTTATTTCCTTCCTCTTTTAGATGTTGCTGTTCAGCTTCCTGACAAGAAATCCATAATTATGTATTTAACATCTTTGTTTGAGGTGCTACCTCAGCAAGTCACCATAGATGCCATCCGTGAAGTAGAGACTCTCCCAAGGAAATACAAGAGAGAATGTGAAGAAGGGGATATTAATATACAGGTAAAGGTAAATTTTATTGAAATGTTTGACTGGCCGTATTTGTTATCTCTTTGGTACCAGATAAAAACACTTTTAGGTGATTATTTTTCTTTCCTTTTTTTTTTTAATGTTTTTATTAATTTGAGAGAGAGAGGAAGGGAGAGAGAGAGAGAGAGAAACATTGATCAGCTGCCTCCTACTGGGGACTAAGCCCAAAACCTGGGCATGTGCCCTAACCGAGAATCAAACTGGCCACTGCTTGGTGCATAGGGCCAACGCTCCACCAGCTGAGCCACACTGGCCAGGGCAGGGGATTTTTTTTTTCTTGACTGAGAACATCTTGGCTTGTCCACTTGCGTACACCTTAGAAGTTCAATTTATCAGTTAGCATGCTGTCACGTGTCACATGTGTGTAACGGAAAACCATAACTCAACTGATTTCTTAAGAAGGAAATATACTGTTTCACACCATAAGGGGGCCCACAGCTGTGATGATACTGCTGCATGACATGCTTCAGAAGCAATGTTGTTCCATCATTTGGTCCCCATCTTCCATCAGTGCCATTTTGTGTTGAAGGTGGTTTCTCTCATGTCAGCCTAGCTTTGTTCTAAGTACTAGTTTTCTTTTCATTTTGTCTTTAGCAAAAGGATTTTTACCATTATATTTTCATAAGGGCTATCAAAATACAAGGTTTATTTTCTCTTTCATTTAGAAGGAATAATTGACAATATGTTACTCGGTGGGTTTTTCACTTAAAGATTTATAATTCAATAGGATAAAGATTAGTTTTTTAAAATAAAGTCATGAATTTTTCTTCCTGGATTATCCTGCCTTGAATTAATACATATTTTATCTTACTCTGTTTCAATGTAACTGGTCCTCTTAATTCGTAAAATGAGAGAATCTTAACAGTTGGGTAAGACCTTAAAAACTCGTTCAGTCCAACATTTCAGCAACCAAGAGATGGACATGAATTTCAAAATGATAAGAAATATATTTTAGAGAGGCAGAAGCATGGACTTTGAAGCTGAAATTATATTCCTGTCACTACTTGTTGTGGATTGGTTACTTTCCCTCTCAACCACAGTTTTATCTGTAAAATCTGGATAAAATCACCCACTTTATAATGATAAGCAACTCAGAGTGTCTAAAATAATATTAATAAGCACTCCATAAGCAGCAGCTACCATTACTATAATTTCTCCTTCTTAATTTGTTTTGGTGTTCATTCTCACTCAACAAATTCCTTTGTAAAAATGTTCGTTAATTCTCATATGATGATAATGGTCTTGAATTGGGCATGTCATCTTCTTTTTCCTTTTCCAAGGTTCAAAGAACTTATTATTTCACATTTTTTTGGAGTAGTAGGTACCAATCCTTTTAACTTCTTCATTCAAAAATAGTATGATGTATAGAAAAAGAAAAAGACTTACTGAGCAAAAGAGGCAAGAGATGGGGCCAAATTGTGATCCTAGGGCTCTTTTTTTTTTTTAGTTTTGAAAGTCAAGTGAAATTGAGGAAAAGCTGTAATTTTTATAGCTGGGAAGCATTTGTCTCTAGTGGTGAAATTATTATCCTGTGTTAATGATGTGCCCTTTTAAGTGGCTCAGATAATCTGCTGAGCTTGCTTTTTGGTTTGAGTTATTTGTTTATTGAATTGGGCTTCTTTTGTTAGAAAGCTGGGGTATTTTACTTCTTATAGTTAAGGCCATTCTCTCTTAAAAAGAAAGATTTCATTTGCCTTTCATGAGGTGTAGATAAAATGATCGCGTCTGTGTAGGGCTCAGGGTGGCATGATAAGAATTGTAGAACCTATTTTCTGTTTGATTAAGAGCAGGTGCATTAACCCGAACCTCTTCATTTGCATGCTTTCATTAGTGCCTTAGAGATTGAATTAAGATAATTAACGAAATAAAATGTGGTCCACTTTTAATCATTTACTGTTTGACAGAGCTTGCCATCCGATACTTTGCAATGAACACTAATAGCCAGCCTTCCTCTCTCGCTGTGTCTTTCCACAAATGTGCTGCAGAGCAGTAGGTGGTCAGCAAATAGTTCTTGCATTTCTCTTTAATGTCTCGGTTGAAAGTCTCCTCTTGTGTTTTAACTAATACCTTCTGGACATTTGCATCCAGACAGTGCCTTCCATCTATCTCCCACCTCCCTAGATCCTAGTGCTTATCTCAGCGACCTCTGGCTGGTCACTCACTAAGTTTCCTAGTCTCAGATAGCCTCATTAGAGCAGAGAGGTTTGCTACTCAAAGTTCCCCAGGGCTATTTTGTGTCTACAGTTTCAGAACATGAAGTCCGGAACTTAACTCATTTTCCCTTCTCTGTCTTTGGTATCCAGTGTTTCATCTGTGCGCTCACGGATTCATTTTTTTAACTCCTGCATACAGTTGACTGGGTTCTATGTGATTCTTTCTCCAAAATGTGCCTGGTGCATGTTTCCTTTCTGTTGCAGCCCTCATGCTAATCGAAGACTCGTCTTCTCTTGTCCTTTACAACACCCAGCCTCCCTCCACAATTCATCTCCGGCCACCGCACTGCAGTCGTGTGGACTGTTTCCTCTCCTTCCCCAAGACTCTTCTACACGTGGGTTTCTCTCTATGAAATGCTCCTCCACCCACTGTTTGCATGGCAAGCTTCCAATCTTTCCTCAGTGTCAATGGGACTTTTTCAGGGAAGTCTTCCCCCATTAACTTATTGAAATCCAACCCTACACACTCACTCACTCCGTTTTTTGCTGTCACAGTATTTTTGTAAACTATGTTAAGAATTTTAAATTGCATCTTGTAGCACTGGGAAAGCAGGGAAAGATTTTAAGTGGGGATGTCTTGCGATGTGATTATATTGTCAGGGATCATTCTGGAGGCCGAGTGAGAAGGGGTTGTAGGGGTGGCAGTGCGGGTGGCAACGGGAAGTGAGATACTGGTTAGCAGGTGAGCAGGCTGTTGTAGTCCTGGGGACAGACGATGCTGGTTGTGGAGATGGAAAGGTCTGGATGGCTTGGAGACGCATTTTGAAGGTAGGAATTGCTCACATATTAAACATGAGAGGTGAAAGAAAAAGAGAATCCAAGGCTGGCTCCCTGGTTCTTGGCTGGAGAAGCTTAGTGCATGAAGGAGCCACGTAGGAAAATGGAAAAGCATGAGGAAGAATAAGTTTGGGGGGGAAAAAAAAGGGTAAGTATAGACATGGTCTGATATGCCTTTCACAATGATGTGAAGATGCTAGGGTAGCTGGACACAGGAGTCTGGAGTTTGGGTTCAGAAATAAAAAGGCAAATGTCTGTGGGATATAGATGGTTCTTTAAACCCAATGGGAATGAATGAAACCTCTCAGAGCAAGTACACCGAGTTAAGAAAAAAGGGCCCAGACTTAATTTTAAGGAGATTCATGACTTACAGATTGGCTGCGGAATCAGGAGGAAGACCAAAGTGGTGTTACTGAGGTAGAGAAAGGAGGGCTTCAGGGGGGTGGGAAGTCAGCCATGGAGTGGGGTTGAGAGTTTAAGTAAGAGAGAGGGTGACCAGATCTCTAGGTTTGCTTGGGACAGTTCTGGTTTATGTGTGTTGTAATAGCACCGTTTTTATAAAAATGTTCTAGTTTGTTGGTTAATAACATGATCACCCTAAAGATCTTGCTAGAAGAGTGGATTTGTCAGTGGGAAGGTGTTTGGTGACATTGGCAAAGCCTTTTCAATTGCGTGGTGGGGGACCAATACCAAATCTGAAAGGGACTGTTAACAAATCGTAGCTGTCAAATCCATGAGAATTTCTCATGTTTCCCCTCTACATTTGTGTATGTTTGAAATATATAAAAATTGTGGATGGGACGTGATTAAGTGAAGATAGTCTATCAGCAAATTTTAAAGAAATTTTTCTCTAAAAGGGAACAAATGAATGAAAGAGAGAGTTCATTTGGTTATAAGATTCTAAGGTAAATAAAAATATTCCATTGCTTGAGATAAATTTATTCCCATGGGCTTAAAAAAAAAAATAGACTAGCAAGTAAACTAGAGGATAGCAGCCTCCAAAAATTACCATCAGCAGCTTGTATGTGTGGCTGCCTTTCAGGGTCAAAAATAAAGTGCTAACATGTATTTCAGTAAAAGCAGTTTCATTAGGGTCAGAGCAGAGTTCTAATCTTTACCTCCTTTTCTTTAACTGAGATTTACCCTTTAAGGCCCAACACAATCCTGCGTGAACCTTTCCTATTTTAGCCCTGGCTGAACTCAAATAGCATCCCTAGGCTTATCGGGATCATGGAATTTCTAGCTTCGCAATAGCTATTACATTTTTGTTCAGAAGTGATTCTCGTGGGTTGTCTCTTTCCACCTATGCTGGGATCCCCGTGAGCACAGGATCCAGGAGGGCAGGCTGCTTCTGTGCTCTTTGCCATCCTCCGGCACTTCATACATGCTTTCCGAGTAGCTTCTGGCATGGCTCACCCAGCGCCTGAGAGCTGGCTGAATGTCTGAGACACAGTGGGCTCTTCCTCCCTGAGGGCTCTCCAGACAGTGTGTCTCCATTGAACACCTTCTCATCTTCATGATGCTTGAGGGTTTTCTCTTGGCTTTGTTTTCCTAGAGCTCAGCGCTGGAGGAGGAGCACGGGAGCCCCCGGGCCGACACCCCCAGCACCGTCACCGAGGTGGACATGGACCTGGACAGCTATCAGACAGCCCTGGAGGACGTGCTGACCTGGCTGCTTTCTGCCGAGGACACGTTCCAGGAGCAGGAGGACATCTCGGAGGATGTGGAGGAAGTCAAGGAGCAGTTTGCCACCCACGAAGTAAATAATCTGTCGCCCATGAGCGGGCCCTGTCCACCATGGTGCCTGTGCCTTATCGGGGCTCTGCCCTGCGATGTGTGCTCACTGAGTTCTGCTCTGCAGGAAGGTCACGGCACATTTTAGGACTCGTGATATTGAAATAGGGCTTTGTTTTAAAGTTGGCGTGGGTGACTCACTGTGCATTGGAATTAGGTTTCAGATTTTAATCTTATTGTAACTTGTAAAATCTGTGGAGCCACTGACACAAATCAATGCACGGCACTCCTAGTTTCTGAAGTGTATTGTTCTAGTTAAAACACAAAGTGGCTAATTAATACAAATACACCAAGTCTTTAGACTTGGAATGTTCCCCAGGAAGCGGTTATTTTTATTTATTGTATGATTAAGCAAATGTCATATCCAGTGTTCATGTATGCTTTCATACAATGAAAATTTCCTACTATTTTGAGGATATAGTGTATTGCACTGTAGTGATTAGCTAATATGGAGATTTCTTTTTGATTAAGTAGTTGTTTTGTGCCAGTATGTTAATTGATAGGTCTCATGTGCTGTTTTGGTTTGAAAATAATAGAAGTTGTCAGATTCTTTCAGCAGTTTCTCTTGGGTGAGCATGGTGTTTTATTTATTCTGTTTTCTCATAATTCCATGTCATGATCTCTCAGTATCATAATCAGCATTTACTTAAAAATAGTTACTATTAGCAGAAGTAATATTGTTTTCTTTGATCGATTATCCTTTTTTAGTTAGGCCAGTGGTTCTTTGCTATATTCAAAGTTGGGTCAAAGTCTACTTTATTTACACTCTACATGGCTGCCTTTTTCTGCAGCCTCGATATTGAAACATTAATTTATTTATATATTTTTTGCAATGAGCTGCTCACAAATCACAATGATATACCTTTCTAGGCTTTTATGATGGAGCTGACTGCACACCAGAGCAGCGTGGGGAGCGTCCTGCAGGCCGGAAACCAACTGATAACACAAGGGACTCTGTCCGATGAAGAGGAGTTTGAAATTCAGGAGCAGATGACCCTGCTGAATGCTAGATGGGAGGCCCTTAGGGTGGAGAGTATGGACAGACAGTCCCGGTGAGTGGAAGCAAAGAATGAACACTTTATTCCACAATGTGTGTTGCTCAGTTTCGTTGAAATAAATGTCTGTATGTCCGTGAATGCAAGATAATTACAGAGCTTGCCTTGTAAAATTTGACTCTTTTCTTTGTGTAATGCTGCTGGAGTTTTGTATGATCTTTGTTTCTCCTTTGATGTGTTAACCAAATTAAAAGGTAAAAAGTTGGAGGACAGAAATTAGGTAAAAGGAAAGGACATTTTATATGGATAGATATTGACTTGCAGTATTAAAATTGGTTAACCATTAACCCAATGTGAAGACAGGATTATGTAGTATTTATTTACAATTTATTACATTTTTAAAGCAGTACTACCCCCCCCCCCCCCCCCCCGCCTCCCATGGTTCTTTTTTCTCCTCTGCATTGTGTATTAAGGAGCAAACTACATCCATTGCAATTTCCACCTATTTAATATGCAGGAATTCCTGATTGAAGAAACAATGATTCTGATAGGAATGGTGGGTGCTGTTATTTGCATTCTTGGACTGCATTTAATTGATTCCATTTAGGAGGAAAATGAAAGTGTTGTTTTTTTTGTGTGTTATTTTTTTGTTGTTGCTTGTTTCTATATTTAAAGATTAAGTGCTGCTTTAAATGGTTAGACAGGAGTGAGTTTCTGTGCCCCCCACCCCCCACCCCATCCCACCCAGTTTGTTTGCTGCCAGGAGTGTGTATTGTGTGCATTTGCCTTTGCAAAGGAGAAAAGCAAGTGGGACTGATGCTGTGTCCCTCCCCACAGGCTGCACGACGTGCTGATGGAGTTGCAGAAGCAGCAGCTGCAGCAGCTCTCTGCCTGGTTGACGCTCACGGAAGAACGCATTCAGAAGATGGAGACCTGTCCCCTGGATGATGATTTACAATCCTTGCAAAAGCTGCTAGAAGATCATAAAGTAAACCTGGCTCACATTTCTTTTCTACCTTATCAAATATGAAACAGCAGCACGTGGCCTTCTCACGGCTTCTGTCCTTAGTGCAGAGGTGGGACACTTCTCCGTGTCCTCTGCTCATCAGCAGCTTAGAGGGTGGAGTCCATGGGCATGTGACTTTACTAAAATTTTATGTGGGTATGTATAGTGTCCTAAGGAAAGCTCTATCCCAGTGGTTCTCAACCTTGGCTGCACATTAGAATCACCCGGGATTCTTTTTAAAATCCTGATTTCTGGGCCTCATCCTCCGGAAATTGTTTCTTTGTTACTAATGTTGTGGCCCCACCCCATAACAAAGAAACAGAATTTCCGGAGGATGAGGCCCAGAAATCAGGATTTCAAAAAAATTCCCAGGTGATTCTAATGTGCAGCCAAGGTTGAGAACCACTGCTCTATGCTTTCCTAAGATTCTCAAGGGTTGTTTTGGACCTGTAAGTGGTTAAGAACCCTAGTGTGTGAGCATCAAGGCCGTGAAAAGAAGCAAACCCTCAGATTTATCTGTATCTTACCCTTTGAGGAAAGCTATTCCGATCTGGAAAAGTATCTGGCACTAGGTGAAGAATCAAAATTTGGTGGCCAATTTAATTTGATCACAAATTAAGGAGAAAACTTTTCATAGTCAAGGCAAGGTAGAGCAAATAGCTCCTTTTCAGGTAATCTGAATAATCTGATTTTTCAATGAAATATCTGGATAACTGGTAAATAAAGCTTTAGGGATACTTTAAATGCAACTCAAAGGCATTTGACAGCACTGTTAGTAGTGTTTAAATAAATTACCTGTATATATACATCTTAGCACTTGCCATGCTCTTCCTGTGGAAGGGGTGAGAATGGAAGTCATCTGTGTCCTTAACTGCTTTCCCGGGTAGCTATTCAGAATAGCTTCCGACTATCAAATATTACCTACTTATCTCTCGCTTTATGTTATGCTGCACTAGAGAAAATGATCTTGGTATAGTTAAATTTGGGACTTCTTTGATTTACCAATTCTACATTCTTAACTTAATTCCTAATATAGACATTCAACTCATTTATGCTACACTAGAGGCCCGGTGCACAAAAATTTGTGCCCGGGGGGGGGGGGGGGTCCCTCAGCCTGGCCTGTGCCCTCTCACAGTCTGGGACCCATCAGGGGATGACCATCTGCTGGCTTAGGCCTGCTCCCCGGGGGTTTGGGCCTAAGCTGGCAATCAGACATCCCTCTGGAGGCCTGGCAGCCCTCAGGGGATGTCCACTTGCCAGCGGGGAGCAGACCTAAGCTGCAGTTGGACATCCTTAGTGCTGCTGAGGAGGCAGGAGAGGCTCCCACCACCACCGCTGTACTGGCAGCCATCAGCCTGGCTTGTGGCTGAGCAGAGCTCCCCCATGTGGGAGCGCACTGACCTGCATTGAGCGTCTGCCCCCTGGTGGGCAGTGTGTGTAATAGTGACCAGTCATTCCCAGTCTTTCTGCTGTTAGGGTCAGTTTGCATATTACCCTTTTACTATCTAGGATCGAGCAGCCGTGGGCAAACTACGGCCCGCGGGCTGGATCCGGCCCGTTTGGAATGAATAAAACTAAAAAAAAAAAAAGACCGTACCCTTTTATGTAATGATATTTACTTTGAATTTATATTAGTTCACACAAACACTCCATCCATGCTTTTGTTCCGGTCCTCTGGTCCAGTTTAAGAACCCATTGTGGCCCTCAAGTCAAAAAGTTTGCCCACCCCTGGGATAGAGGCTTGGTGCACGGGTGGGGGCCAGCTGGTTTGCCCTGAAGGGTGTCCCGGATCAGGGTGGGGGTCCTGCTTGGGTGCCTGGCCAGCCTGGATGAGGGACAGATGGCTATTTGCAGCTGGTCACACTCCCTTCAGGTCGGGGGTCCCCACTGGGGTGCCTGGCCAGCCTGGATGAGGGGCTGAGGACCGTTTTCAAGCTGGCCGGTGACTGAAGCTCCCAGCCTCTCCTTTTTTTCTTTTTTTTAAATTCTGGGATTTGTTTACCTTCTATAATTGAAACTTTGTTGCCGTCACTGGAGCTGAGGGCTGGCTCTTGCTTGCTCCAGCTCTGAGGCCACGGCCTGCTGAAAGCAGGTATCTAGGGTTTGTTTAGCTTCTATAATTGAAACTTTGTTGCTTTCGGAGCTCAGAGCCGGGCCACGGCAGGCGGGGAACTTTGGCTTCCTCCATCACTGGAGCAAGCAAGCCTCCTGCTTGCTTCAGCTGCATGGCTACCGGCCACCATCTTTGTTGGCGGTTAATTTGCATATCACCCTGATTAGCCAGTGGGAAGTGTAGTGAAGGTACAGTCAATTACCCTTTTTGTCATTTATTAGATTGGATTATTTTTTGCCACAATTTGGACTAAAAGTAATGGCATCCCATTTGCCATCTGTTATGACATTGCATTTTCAAATTGCTTTGGTTCATAATGAAATGTAAAGATGTATAACGGGCTTGTTTCATTAGTAGAACACTTAGGGTAATGATTGGAAATTTAAACACGATGCCTCATTAAATATCCTTAATTACTATTGACAACCAAGTGGATTTTAAATAGGTAAATGTGAGAGAGTAGAGATAATGGTATATCTTAATTTTTTTTCTCTAGAGCTTGCAAAATGATCTTGAGGCTGAGCAGGTGAAGGTAAATTCATTAACTCACATGGTGGTGATTGTTGATGAAAACAGCGGTGAGAGTGCCACAGCTGTCCTGGAAGATCAGCTACAGGTAAGGACCCTGAGGAGGAGGGTGACCCCAAGGGGCCCATGGTCTGAGACCCAATTCCATGTACCCTTATTTTTTTTACATCTCATCACACTGTTTATGTAGAAGAGTAGATGAACCTACTTTAGACTGTCCTTCCCAGGTGGGGTTCCACAGCATATGGGTTACAGGAGTACCTCGGTACCTTCCTTTACATCAGCCCTTGGGATGAATGGGCAGGGTGTTTTGTGTGTAATAGTAACAAGGTTGGGAAGCACAGGAACTGATCTCGACAAGTGGCCCACAGGCTTCTTGCTCAGAATCACTTGAGGAATTTGCTGAAATATAGATTTCTGGGCTCCATGCAGACCTGAATTCCTGGGATTGGGGCTCAGTGGATCTGCACTTTAAAAAAATGTCCAGGCATATTAACATTTGAGAATTTCAGCCATGTAGGATTTCATATCCCTGTTTCTTTGGTTGGACCAATGTGTGAATTTCAGTAGCAGTTTTGGGAACCCCAACAGATTGCTTCTTTTCTCACAAAGGTTATAGTGTAAAGTCTTTACAAAGAGATTGATTGGTATTTCATTTGAATAATACTGGAATCATCTGCTATGATGTTGCCAGTTTATGATATTTGGAAACTTTCGGACATGTATCTTCATTTAAAGTTGGCCAGTGGTCATGAGACTTTGTGCAGAAGTGCTTAGTTTTTACAGTAACCTGAGAGGTAGGCATTCGTGTCTAGCCTGTTTAGACAGTGGGTTTTCATGATGAGACCTGTCTTCTGGCTCTGTCTTTGACCCGCTGCACTGTCCAAAGTGTTCTCTGGTATTACATATCAAAATAGGATACTATGAATTAACTCTTGCTCATATCTAAGTGTATGTGCTGCCGAAGCGAGCACTCATATTTAAGTAATGTAGAAATAAGTTGAACATTTGTTAGTTATTATTTATATAATGGTAACAAAGTAATTTATTAGGAAACATCATGAATAATACTTTTTTTTAAAAAAGTAATCAAAATTATTTATTTAGTATTGCTAGTACTTGTACATATTCTGTGGCTAAATTTTGTGGAATTTTCTATGGATCATGAGATGTAAGCAGAAAAAAATCAATTAAGTATATTTAATAGAAATTCTCTCATTCAACACATAGTTTTTGTAAGGTTAAAAGTTTTTCATAACTCTTGTATTACAGATGAAAATTTTCTTGGCATATAAAAGTGGTTAAAAATTACTGATGTGTTGTATTTTGTTTTAAAGACAATTATAGCCTGAAAACAATTTCAGCACAAAAAGTAGATGTTTGCTCTATTTTGAAGATATATGTAAAAATGCTAAATTCTCAAATAAAAACCACAATAAAATGGAAAGGGCAGGAATTTGGAGTAGACAGTTACAGGATAGAGTTCTAGTTGTGATACTTATTAGCTCTATAGTGTAAAATAATTAGTTACAGTTTATGGAAATTAGTTTTTCTCATCTATAAATATATAGGATTCATCTGTATTATTTTAAAGCAATTTTTATTATATATATTTAAAACTTTGTAATAGAGAACAACTGATGTCAAGAGTTTCTTTGAGGATCATGGTAACTATCTCTTAAAGCTGTGTTGACAAAGGGTGGTTTCTCCCTTTACTAGAAACTTGGTCAACGTTGGACAGCAGTGTGCCGATGGACTGAGGAACGCTGGAATAGGTTACACGAAATCAATATCTTGTGGCAGGAATTATTGGAAGAACAGGTATGAAACTGTTATCCATATGGTCAAAATAGATGGTGGGAGGTAACTCATCTTTAATTATGGCATTAGAATGAAGTCTTACTTTTCTTCTAAAGGAACCTTTATAAGTAATTATTTGTTATTTTTAAAGTCAGATTTGTATCCATTTTACATGATGAGTATTCATGGAGATTATACTGTATTGCTCCATTGTAACAATAATGTGATCTGTGTTTATTTTTAAGAATGTTAGTATTTAGACATGCTACTTTCAGGGTTTGCTTGACATTATAATTTCATGCATTTGTGCTGGGTTATGTGTTTGAACTTGTACCAACACAGTGCCTAGCATTTAGTTTGTGCTCCATAAATAAGTAATCCACTTAATACTTTGTGGCCTTTAAGTCATAAGAATTTTTAATGATTTTAAAACAGAATAACTACTGAATTTAACTAGAAAACATTATTTAGCAACACCATTGATTTTACATTTGGATGATAGTATATTTTTTCCTACTAAGTGTTACCATAGTAAACGAACCTTTTGTGCAAAACTGCCCCTTTAAGTTTTCAGTCAGAGTGGTGGCCCTTTGCCTCCTCCATCCTTCCAGAAAAGCAGCCATCAAAACAGAATACAAATAAGCAAAACTTGCCCTGAAAACACCAAACAGTTGTGGTTTAGAAAATAAACAGATACTCTATTCCCTCATTTCAGTGTCCATTTCAATTCTTTTAAATGCATCTCATTTCCATCTACAAAAAAGGAACTGTATGCTTTTCAGGCAATAAAAACAAGTGTGCAGTGCTTTGTGGTTCACTAAATATGGTGCAGATAGAACATCTGCAAAAGTGGGGTACAAAATCTGTCCCAGTATAAATTGTTAATCACTACTCCCCACCCCCAATCATTGGTCACAATATTCCTGTTAAGAATCCCAAATGGGCCAGATTTCTGATGTCTGAAATATTTACAGTTCACTTTACAAAATACTTACATTTACTTAGATCCTGTTTTCACTCCAAGGCGTAACATCGAATAGTTAAAAATTTACTTTAATAATGACAGTAGGAGACATCGATTGCCAGAGAAAACGATTGTGTTGCTTTTCTGCTAAGTAAAATAATTTAAAATTTGGAAGGAATTTTAATTTGGCAAAAAAAAAAATATTTACAGGTAAGGAATAGCTGCTATTTGGGCCAGTATTTTAGGTTTATAACTCACCTTTGAATGGCTTTCTGCTAGTGACATGGAAGGAGGGATCTTCTGAAAATGGAGAGTTGAATCCAGCATGGGTGCTTAATGTAGAGAAATCTGCTATTGCAGAAATGAGCCCAAGTTAGTCGTATCTCATTTAGAACATCTTTCATGGGATTATTTTGCATTCAGCTGCAGAGGCCTCAAGCGTCAGAAATGGGCTGTGAGAATGAGTTCCAAACTTCTGTAGCTTGAAGTGTAGCAGGGGGTACTCTGTAAAGGACTCCAACCTACCTTTCCAGCCTTCATGTTCCCTCTGTCCTTCCATGTGCCCAGTGCTCAAACCCTGAATTCCCAGTCCCTAGCCCATGGCTAGGCTGCCAATGCTGCAAGAATAGTGCTGGTTCTTTTTTACTTTCTATTCCAGTGCATGGAGCCTTGTAAGTGCCTCCTGGTTTAGGTTGTTGTTTTCTTGTCTTTGTTTTTTGAAAGAGTGTCTGTATTTCATCTGTTTTCTAGCCTTCGGTGTTTTTGGTTAAGGATTGGCATCGGCTATGGAATGTCCTTAGACTCATCTCCTCATTTTTAAGTTCTCTCCAGCCATCAGGAACCGTGAAGCCATCTATAAATCCCCCGCTCTCCTTGTCTCTAAACTGGAATCGGTCTCTTATGTGGTGTCTGCACTTTGTATCTTGTGCCATGGTGACTCCTGCACATATCTTATTACCCTTATTATTGCTGAGGGCAGGACCCACTCTTGTCTTTTATGTCCTTCATCTTCATCTTTTTGTTTGTGTGTAATATAGAGGAAAGGAATAGTTGTAAAATTCACTGATTAAAAAAATACAGTTAGAGAAAGAATTGATTCTATTGCAAACATAGAACCAAGACTCCCCCCCCCCCCCCCCCCAGTCTATAGAAAAGGGTTTGTGTGGTAGATGCCACGTTTTGGGAAGAATTATCCCGATGAGGTTATGTTGTTTTCCACCCCTGCTTCAAATTGATCTCTCTACTTCTGCCTAAAACAACATGTATTGTTGGCCAGTGAAGTTTAACTGTCTTTCTACTTTGGACTGTCCTCAGACCGTAATTGCTGTCGAACCTGGAGTGTTGGTGCGGTTTTGCAGCATGATGCTCTGGAAAAACCATTAGCTTTGCAGTGTGGGTCCCTGATCTGGCTCTTCTGTGAACTAGCCAAGGGACCTTGGCTGTATAACTTGGCTCTCCTCTCTCTCCTTCCTAAAACAAGGGACTGAGACAAGGCAATCTCCGAGATTCCCCCTGTCTCTGGAGTGTTACAATGTGATTCTTTTGGAGACTTGAATAGGTTTACTTATCCAGGAGTGGGGCTAATTTCAGGTTGATCTGTTGCAAATCTATGCAGGATAATGACTTTTCTGTGTCACGCATGCCTCATGCTTAGGTTTTTGGGGTTCTTCTTAGTCAAGATAAGGATAAAGCTTCTAAGAACATAAATCTTAGCGATTTGGGAACTTGGTTGAATCGAATTACCAAGTGACTCCCCACATGTATTTCTAACTTTTGTTATTACTTATAGTGCTTGCTGAAAGCTTGGCTAACCGAAAAAGAAGAGGCGTTAAATAAAGTCCAGACGAGCACCTTCAGAGACCAAAAGGAGCTAAGCATAAGTGTTCGCCGCCTGGCTGTAAGTGATGTCATTGTCAGCGTCTGTCTTGTGAGCCTGTGATATTTTAGCGTTTTACATCAGTGGTTGAAACCATTTAGAAAATCCAGAGTAGGACACATTACCCAGCACTGGAATGCTGCCGTGGAATGGTCTAGAACCAGGAGTCTTACGTTTTAGCATCAGATACTAGTAACTGCAAGGGTACATTCTCCTGTAAAATATATACATATTTACATGTTCTGACTGGGAAACAGGAAGATAAAGTCCTGTGAAAAGAGAGTCATCTAACGAATATCTGAAATACTAGATTTTGAAGGAAGACATGGAAATGAAGCGTCAAGCATTGGACCAGCTGAGTGAGATTGGCCAGGATGTGGGCCAATTACTTGATAACCCTAAGGCATCTAAGAAGATCAACAGTGATTCCGAGGAACTGACTCAGAGATGGGATTCTCTGGTTCAGAGACTAGAAGATTCCTCCAACCAGGTATCGTTTGCTCCAGATAATATGTTGTGCCATTAAGTAGAAGTTAAATTTCAGGTTAGTTTTAGTTTTTATGAAATAAAAGAGTAGTAGCTAAACTAAAAAGTTGGTTCCTTATACCTGGTTTACTATAAAATTGAAAAATTGACATGAAAATGTCTTTTAGTTTTCTAAAGTAAATTTTAATGGATCTTAAAAAAAGGATTAATATCCAGTGATTTAACGCTTGCTAACTGATAACAGACATGAATCCATTAAATGATCTTTAAATTTTATGCATTTGAAAATATTTTAGCGAATTGATAAAAAACCCAAAACTTTGGTTGGTACATGAATGTTCATAGCAACATTATTCATAATAGACAAAAAGTGAAATGACTCAAATATACAGTAGGTCAATTGATTAACAAAATGTGGTATAGACATACAATGGAATATTTTTTGGCAATAAAAAAAGTAAGTACTGATATGTGCGATGACATGGATCAACCTTGAAAACATACAAGTGAAAGGAGCCAGTACCAAGTTTATAGGCACCATGATTCTATCTATATGAACTATATAGGATATACAAACTCATAGAGACAGAAGGTAGATTAGTGGTTGCCAGGAGCCAAGGCGGGAGAGAGGTTGGGAAGTGACTGTTAATGGGTACTGGGTTTCTTTATGAAATAATAATAAAATTATTCTGGGAATAGAAAGTGGGCATGGTTGCATAAGTCTGTACACTAATAACCATTGCATTTACATCCTCAAAGAAAGAACCTTCTGGCATATGAATGATATCTCAATAAAGCTGTAATAAAACCTAAAACTTTGGCTGCTCTTACTTCAGGTGACTCAGGCTGTCGGAAAGCTGGGGATGTCCCAAATTCCTCAGAAGGACCTTTTGGAGACTGTTCACATAAGAGAACAAGTGACCACCAAAAGGTCTAAGCAAGAGCTGCCTCCTCCTCCTCCTCCAAAGAAGAGACAGATCCCCGTGGACATGGAAGCGAAGAAAAAGTGAGAACAGACAGACGTTTTCCAAACCCAGGACCCCACACTATGTATTTTGTACTCAGCACCTATGTCATACTAACCACGAATGATATGCAAATTTAGACATAATTATTGTTAGGAACCACTCACTACCCCTGAGTGCTCTGAGTATTCTACTTCCCACTGGCTAAGTATCCGTGTTGTCTCGGATGGTTTTATTTATCCTGTGTTCAACCTGAACTGTGTGCTGACGCCCTTGCTTCTTCCTTTCCTATCGTTTACCTGGAGGATATGATTGCCCATGATCCCTCATTTTTTCTTTCTTTCACTGCCACCCTTCTGACAGTCTTGCTTTACTTACATCTCCTTATTGTTTGTGAATCTGCTTTCTTCTCTCAAGTAATTATTCCAGGGAAGTAATTAGTCTCCTTTTTTTCTGTTTTTTTTTTTTTTTTCCACCCCTCATTCTTTTTTCATGTTTTCTTTCTGCCTTTGTTAATTCTATTTTCTAGATTCATTTACAGATTCTTTGTGTTTGGCTTGAAGATTCATCTTTAGCATACGCTATCTTTTCATCTTATTGATTCAAAATAAACTTGGGATCTTTATAAGGGGATCAATCAGCCCTGGCATAGATAGAATGCCAGCTACCCTGTTAAGCCATGCTGTGGCCCAGGTACCTCACATGAACTGTAGCAGGTAGTCCTCAAAACACCCTTGAGTAGAACTATTTTTCTCTCCCTTTTACAGTAGCGTCCCAGTGCTCGGGTAAGTGGGCAGTTAGTTTTGCCTGAATAAAAATGATGTGATTTCACCAATTTAGCTTTTGTCAGACAAAGCAGGATTCCAGTTTTACCAGATGATTTTCATTTTGATGACAGGGCTGTGCGTCCTCCCAATAGCACCTCCTTGCAGGACCAGTGTACCTCCTTGGAACTGTTACTTTTGGAGCCAAGACAGCAGATGAGGAAGGTGCTTTTGATGTTCATATTGTTGTAGACCTTTCATTTCATGAGTGTTTGTATTCTGCCAGTATATCCAGCAACGTATCTCTCCAGGGCTGACTCTGTGCTTTTGGAAGCTGAGAAGGTTTTAAAAAACTAGGGTGCATCAGTAAGTTCTGGTACCTATTCCAGTGTAGGTGGGAAAGGGAGGATTCTCCCAAAAAGCAGGTCAGGGGACACTAGCTGGGTGTCCTACAATTAAGCTCAATTCTGACACTTCCTACAGCATCGGATTCTAGGTTAATGGTTCAGTCCAATGAGTTGTTACCTGTGCGTCTAACTGACTGGCTATACATTGGAGGTTCCTAAGACCTCCTCTGTGGGTTTGATTAACTTGTGAGAGTGGCTCACCCAACTCAGAAGCATTTTACTTACTAGACCACTGGTTTATTATAAGAGGATATAACCCAGGAACCGCCAGATGGAAGAGGTGCATAGGATAAGAGAAAAAGCACAGAGCTTCCACGCCCTCTCCAGGCGGCAACTCTCCTGGCACCTCCACTTGTTCACCCCCCCCCCCCCCGGAAGCTCTCTGAACCCCGTCCTTTTGGGTTTTTACAGAGGCTTCATTACCTAGGCATGATTGATTAAATCATTAGCCATTGGTGATGGATTCAACTTCCCTCCCCTTCCTCCTCCAGAGGTCAGGATGGTGGGGTGGGACTGAAAGTTCCAGCCCCTAATCACAGGTTGGGTCTCCTGGCACCCAGCCTCCATCTTTAGGTGGGATCCAAAAGTCAGCTCATTCACATAAAAAGTGATAACTCTGTTGCTCTCATCAGTTAGGAAGTTTCAAGGGTTTTAGGCACTCTGAGCCAGAAATGGGACTAAGACCAAATATATATTTCTTACTATAAATCACAATATCGCAAGTGCTTAACTATAAGATCTTAAACATGGCCTGTTGTATAATTTGCATTCTGCTGCAAGAAACACAGTACTGTACCTGTGACTTAGTGAGGTCTCATTTCATGTTACGAGGAGTCTGGAGGTAGGGATGGTCATGCAGCATCCTGCACATTGTCTCCGCCTTCCTCAGCCTGGTGGCTTTTACCCCCAGGCCTGTCTTCTCAGGGTCCCCAAGGTGCTACTGAAGCATGGACATCCTGCACAACCTGCTTTATAGGCAGTAAGGGCAGTTTTTTCTTATTTTCTCTCTCTCTCTCTCTCTCTCTCTCTCTCTCTCTCTCTCTCTCTCTCTCTCTCTCTTAAATCAGGGAGACCTTTCCTGGGAGACATCAGCTAAGTTCCCCCAGCCTCACTAGTCAGGACTCAGTCACTTGTCCATGCTCTGGGTGCTTGGGAGGTTGAAGCTGCCCCGCCTCTCCAGCCGTTGTAGTTTTGCTCTGGGGACTCTGGCAGCAAGGAGGAAGTGTGGGGAGGGAGGTGTCTGTTGGGTAAGCAACCAGCTGTGAGGACCACAGTTTTCTAGTTTACTGGTTGATTGAGGTAGACATTCTTTAGATGGTCCCTGGACAAATAGAAGTTTGAGGATGTCCAGTTCATTCTAATAGAAGGCAGTGAAATCTCAGTATTAGAAATTAAACCCCAACTCGGCCCCCTCTCAGTCTACCCATGTGTGATGTGATGGGATCCAGAGGCTTCCTGGAAAATAAATGTAGCCATAACACAGCTTTGTGATTCAAGCTAGCTCAGTCTTTCTGGGGCAAGACATACCCGCCCTCTTTAGTATTTGAGGATAGGCTTCATATTCCAATTTCCATTCATTGTCCTAAAGTCCAGGGAATTCTTTACCATTTCTATTATAAAATGGCTTCCAGACCCTTAGAAACCACTATCAACTTGTGTTAAAAATGAGCTGTCCAAGCGGATATGGACCTTAAGTAACTGCTGGGTACAACTTCATGTAATAATATAAGCTTCCGAAATGGTGGTTTATTGTCCCTGCTCTTCCCTTGGTGCTGCTGGTGGCTGTTTGCCACCATAGGGGCAGCCCTTTCCTGTAATCTAGATATGGCTAAAGTGACCTGAGCTTTCCCAGAAATGGACTAAGTCTCCAAGGTCATTTAAATGTGTCACCTTCGGGTGGTGCTCCCCTTCTCTGAAAGAGTAAAGAGAAATCAACTGATAAGATGGCAGGAGGAGTGTACCATGGTTTGAGCGGCACACTGACCTCTGGTGATGTACCTGGAGTGTCACGAAATCTTTTACAAGCTACAAAGAAAATTTACGTGGATGAAAAAGCAAATATCCATATGTTCCTCCTCCTGTTCCTCCTCACTGTGGTTTTCACTAGGAAAACTTTAAGCGAAGTTTCCCAAAAGAATCAGGAAGGACAACCCATGCTCACCTTAAAGTACCTGAAAGTATCCAGAGGTTGTTTTGAGAAACGCTGGCAGGAGAGTCTGTCAAGAGAACAGACGGCCTCAGTTGGACTCCCAGCTCCATCATTTATTAACTTTGTGGCCTCCACTTTGTGGAGTTATTTAAAACTCCCAGAAGCTCAATTCCTTCATCATTCAAAGGGAAGTAATAGTGTCTTCTTCATAGGATTGTTGCAAAGAGGCCTTGAGTAAAGAATACACAGAACGCTTAGAAAAGGGCCTGGTGGATGGCCAGCAATCCTTGAATGTTTCCCCTGTTGTTCCTCCTCACTGTGTTTTGACTTCCCTTCCCAACACCTCTCAAGTCTGCACATTTTCCTTCCTCCCCACTGGCATTACCTTCTCTCTGGCTCCTGTTCCCACCACAGCCCTTTCTCGGATCTTGCCTCTCTTGATTCTTCTCTGTGAGCACCCACAGGTAGATAGGATCTTGTCAGTCCTATGCTTTAGACCCTTCACTGGCTCTCAGTTGCCTTTTGTTTAAACCCAAACTCTTTCACCTGTTCTCTAGGGCTGTCTAGTAACTGGTTGGTGTACTCCCTGCCTAGTACTCACCGTTCCAGCCGCATCTAAATACTTGCAGTTTGCAAAGTGTGGTCCTTCCTTTCTTTGTTCTCCCTTTGCGAGGAAAACTCCTGGCTCAATGCTGTTCTACTCCAGGAAGCCATTCCTCCCTGACCGGATGAGGAGCCGGCCTATGGATTCCTGGAATTAGCACCTTGAAAATTCCTTTTGCTATTGCCCTTCACTTTACATTGCCCTCCCTACAGGCTGGGATTGTCTCATTTACCTTCATGTCAAGAGCCCAGACCAGAGCCTGGCATATAATAGGCTCACTTCAGAAACATGCTGAATTAAAGAAGGCATGAACGTTAGCACTGTCCCTACTTGTTCTTTTTTGTCATTATCTAACCAAATCTGTTTTTCATTATCTACGAGCGTTTATAAAAATACAAGTAATTTCTTCAACCATTTCAACCTTTTAATATTTATTTTCTTTACTTATTAACACGACACTATTATTCCTCTGTTCATACTTTGAATTGTGCATGCATGTTGTTATGTTGTGTGGTTTCTGTATTTCTGGGTTGGCTCTTCCGTTTGTTGTCTGAGGGGTGTTTAAAACGCTTGCTGGATGGGTGCTGTTCTCTTTCTTGAGCCAAGTGAAACAATAGAAGGAAACGAATGACAAGTGGTAACATCTGAATCTCAAATCAGGTTTGATGCCCTGAGTGCAGAGCTGCTGGACTGGATTTTGAAATCAAAGACTGCCATTCAGGCCACAGAGATAAAAGAATATAAGAAGATGCAAGAGACTTCAGAAATGAAAAAGAAGTTGAAGGTAAAACATAAAACAAAAGTACACTAGTGAATAAAATATTTCATCAGGATAGATTTACTTTGGCATAAAGATGGGATGGGACCCAAAAGCTTCCTATAAAATAAATGTAGCCACAACGCAGCTTTTAGAACATTGTAGTAAATTTTGAATTGATTCAAGCTGGCTGGGATCAGATCCCTGTGTGGAAGAGAAATTTTTTCCCTTCTTCCTTAACCACTAAGTTGTGTAGGAAGAACTCTTACTTCCTAAGGTGATCTAAATATTATTTCTATTTTTAGATTGATTAGATCTTTTTTAAAAATTTAAATTTGTTATTGTTTAAAGTATTACATGAGTCTCCTTTTTCCCCCATTGACCTCTCCCCAGCCACTCCCACCCCCCTCTTGATTAGCTCTTAATCTGGTACCTAATAATTTGTGACTTTGTGTGTGCAGAAGACGTTTTGCTTTCTGAATGCAGCAAACTACAGTAGTACTTCCTTATGCACAGTTGTCTGCAATCAACCGCAGCCCAAGAATATTAAATGGAGAATTCTAGAAATAAACAGTTCAGAAGTTTTAAATTGCATGCCGTTCTGAGCGGCATGATGACATCTCTCACTGTCCTGCTTCACCCCACCTGGGACATGAATCCCACCTTTATTCAGTGTATCCACGTTGTACAGGCTACCCTTTTATTAGTCATTTAGTGGCTAATTCATTATCAGATCGACTGTTGAGGTATCACTGTGCTTATGTGCAATAATGCTTATTTTACTTAATAATGGCCCCAAAGCACAAGAGTAGTGATACTGGCACTTTAGATATGTGAAAAGAAAAGGTGAGTACAGTGCAATAAAGTATTTTGAGAGAGAGGGAGACCACATATACATAACTTTTATTACAACGTATTGTTATAATTGTTCTATTTTATTATTAGTATCTTGTTAGTTCCTTTTTGTGCCTCATTTATCATAGTTGTATATAAATAGGAAGATATATAGCATATATTGGATTTGGTATTCTTTGTGGTTTCAGACATCTCATGGGGATCTTGGGAAGTATCCCCGAGGATAAGGGGGGTTACAGTATTTCAACTTTCTTTAATGTACTCTCTTCAGAGAAGAGACACCGTTGTTTAAACACAAATGCTAATCAAATGAATGGAGCTTAGCTCTGCTGCTTTGTACCCATATGTGTGTGACTGAAATTGTGACAGGGGGCTGCCATGATTTCTGTCACTGGTGGTCATTAAGCCTCTGTACATCCTTTCATCAACTATTGGGCATCTAGAGCAAGCCTGTATTGCATGTACATTAGCAATGGAGTTTGTCGGTCAGGAGCTTGGGGAACGTTTAAAAATCCCCACCTGGAGAATCCCTAGTCTAGTAGTTGGCAGACTGCGGCTCGCGAGCCACATGCAGCTCTTTGGCCCCTTGAATGTGGCCATTAAGTTTCAATCGCACTGTACGTGCGCGCCCGCACGTGGTATTTTGTGGAAGAGCCACACTCAAGGGGCCGCAGTTTGCCGACCACTGCCCTAATCCAATCCACCACCACCATCAAAGGTATCAAACATCAGTTTGTATAAAGGGGGTAATCATTCTTCTCCAGTTTGATGGTGACTTTTTGCATTAGTACTTAGCTTAACAAAAAGAAATGGTATTTCTTAGACTCTCTTGTTATTTCTTGACCTTTGACTAAACAAATGGCTGTGTTTCTTAGTCACATTAAAGTTTGTGTGGATCAAAATAGGAAAGCTATTTATTTGACAGTGCTTACATGTATCATAAGTTAGAAAGGGCATCCTTCTCTGGATTGTCTGGTTGAAATAATATGGGTTTCCTACAAGTTTTTATTGAGCTATTTTAGACACAATTTGAGTAGTTAATATCAATTGGGAATTGAGGAGATGGAAAAATTTCAAATACTGAGTGTGCACACATGTGTGTATGTGTGTGTATATATTCTCGTGATCTTATTCAGCCCTTTCTTAGAGGTTGTGGAGTTTGTCTTCACAACCTAGACACAACTAAGCCATTTTTAAAACATAAAGAACAAAATGCTTTAGTTTGGATCCTAAAGTATGTTGGAATTATTTATAAATTATGTATGAATTTATGTTGATGATTGACGTTTGCAATACACTCTAGACTTAATATAATACCAACAAAAAATACTGCGACTCAAATTATTTTGGTCTCTTTTTCTTTCTTTTTTTAAAAATAATTTTTATTGATTTTAGAGAGGAAGGGAGAGGGAGAGAGAGGTTGAAACATCAATGATGAGAGAGAATCATTGATCAGCTTCCTCCTGCATGCCCCCTACTAGGGACTGAGCCTGCAACCCAGGCATGTGCCGTTGACCACAGTCAAACCTGGGACCCTTCAGTCAATAGGCCGACATGCTATTCACTGAGCCAAACTAGCGAGGGCTGTTTCTTTTTCTTGTTAATTAATTTTTGTTCAGTGATCTCTGTCCGAGCACATTCAGTTCACTGGATGCAAACCCTTATTTTTATGGTGTGGCATATGTGGAGGCTATTATATGTGAATAGTTAGATATCCTGGATCTAAACCACTAATTTTACTTATTTCCTCTTGATAGAAACTTATAACTATAGTGTAAAATTAAAAAAAAACACCCAAGTTTTTTATTGTTTGTTTGAATATACCTTTTAAAATTTAATCATCTCTGGTGCTCTGGAAAGTGGCCTGTAGTTGCATAGTTGTGTATGGTAGTATCCTCTTAGGTAAACAGTGTGACACCTAAAGGGAATGTGGGAGGGACTTTAAACACTAAAACTTAAAAGAGCATTAGCATTATATTGAGAAGAAAATTTGCAATATTCTTATATTGAGACTTTATTTCCAGGGAATAGAAAAAGAACAGACAGAAAGAAGACCCAGATTAGACGAATTAAACAAAACTGGACAAATTCTTTTGGAGCAAATGGGAAAAGGTGAGACCCTTGATTTTTTTTTTTAATGTGTTTTTAGATGGTGGCATTGCATCATATTTACAGTTTGACAAATCAAATATATATGTTTTGATACTCTAACCCTCTTTGCTAGAAGAGTGGTTTTCAGAAACTTTTTTGTCAGCAAAATGTTTTTTTTTTCAAATGAAATCTTATGCTGAGGCTGATTTATCAAACTGATAAAAGCAAAGTTGTTCTGCTTTTAGATAGGATCAGGGAACCTAAAACTCTGATATCTCAGCAAAACAGTTACATTCCACTGCATAGATTTTTAAAATCTCCTCCTTTGGGGTATATGCTGGGAAATTTTTTGTGTGTGTGTGTGTGGGGGGAGGGGGTGGGGAGGTCGGGGGAGTGGTTGTAAAAGAAAATTTTTTGCTTTGGCAACATCAGAGAGATAAAATTACATTAAGGTATGAATTTTGTGACCTAATATATGCTTTTTTAATTTCATAGGAAACCTTTTATATTTTGCATTACCATTTTTTTGAGCTTTGGTAGGACTGGAAATGCATTCATTACAGAACCCTGATTCTATTTATTTAATATGTTATTAAAATTTTTTAGGATGGGGTGGGAAGCTGAGAAATGGGGGCACTGATCTGACTAGGGATTATATGTTCTGGGTTTAATTTTATCATTTTCTGAAGGTGTTTGTTTTTTATTAGTGAGAGAATAAAAGTGATTTTTTAAAAGTTCCCCACTGTCGTTCCATGTTATCCATTATTGTAATTTTATAGTATTGCATATTATTTCTCCACTTGTGGTTAGTGCTGAAAGTCCTGCTGCTGCTCTAAAACCAGAATGTTCAACAGAAATGAGAGCACAATTGGGTGATCCTCTCTGTTCCCCTTTCTCCTCCCCTAGAAATTTGAAGTAAGTCCTAGAACACCGAAAATTAATAAGAGGATTTTTTTTATAGGGTGTAATCTGGCCATAGTCTGCCTAGGTAAGGAGGCAGGTAAATGATTCAGTTCATTTAGAAAAGCATATTCAAATAATCATGTCAAGAATATGTTCTATTTTATCCTTTTTAAGTAATTAGTAAAATGAGGAGCTATCAATTTGGCTTCGATTAGTCCTCTACGAGTTGGGTGTTCTATAGAGGTAGAAAAGTTATTATTTTGTGTCTCTGGGAGCAAAACAATTATTTTAAAAAACTGTGTGTAGGTTTCCTTTTTTATGATGCAAATTGTGCTTTCCTTATTACTTGATATTGGTCCAACCTATATTACCTCAAGCTTGGAGGAGGGAGATTTAAATTCTGAGAATTGGTTTGAAGGGGCAACATAAATGGATCATGGAATACTGTCAGTGAATAAACAAAGGAATTGGAGAAGCTGCTTCGGCTTCCCTAGTACCTAACGTGAGCACCCATTGCCTGTTTTCTAAATGAGCAGCGATACTTTTCATCTCAAAACTGTGTTTACCTGCTTGATTTTCTTTCTTGTTTAGCACAGAGTGCTGACATGAAATGAAGTGGTTGGCGTTATTCTTTTGCCCACTCAGAACAGAAGTGGCCTGGCGGAAGCACAGCCTCTGTTTCCATCGCTCAGTTAGTTGTCAGGAAGATGTCAATGTGTTTTGCTTATGACCCCCATTAACAGGGATGATTGAACTTGGACTGTGGTGTGAATGTCTTGCATAGGTCTAATTAATATTCCGTTACCTGCCTGACAGTCAGTGAACTTCAGCCACTGACATGGGTGATGTATTCAAATCCTGTCATGTGTGCATTTCTAATTTTCAGCGGATACAGGATGTTATAGGAATTTTTGAAATTGCATCATTTGTGGGTCTTAAGTGAACTTTCATTGTACTTGCCTTTTTTTCCTTAGTGCTCTCATTTCCCTGGATTTCGATGGTATATATTTACAAAGTATAATTGTCTTTATTGGCCTCCTATCTTCCCAACATACATGCTCTCCTGTGCAGATTTCTCATACTTTTTCATAGTACTTTTACAGATTTTATATGACAAAAGCTATTATTATATACTAGTGGCCTGGTGTACGAAATTCGTGCACAGGGGGTGGGAGGGGTGTCCCTCAGCCCGGCCTGCACCCTCTCCAATCTGGGACTCCTCAGGGGATGTCTGACTGTCGATTTAGGTGGGATCGGGCCTAAACCGGCAGTTGGACATCCCTCTTGCAATCCGGGACTGCTGGCTCCTAATCGCTCACCTGCCTGCCTGCCTGATTGCCCCTAACCACTCTGCCTGTCGGCCTGCTCGCCCCAAACTTACCCCGCCGCCAGCCTGATCACTCCCAACTGCCCCCCCCCCCGCCAGCCTGCTTGCCCCCAACTCCCCCCACTACTGGCCTGCTTGCCCCCACCTGCCCTCCCCGCTGGTCTGCTTGCGCCCAACCGTCCCCCTGTTGGCCTGCTGACCCCTAACTGCCCCCCCCCGCCGGCCTGACTGCCCCCAATTGACCCCCACCAATGTCCTGCTCACCCCCAACTGGCCCCCCCTGCTGGCCTGCTCACCTCTGACGGCCCCCCCCACTGGCCTGATCACCCACAACTGCCATCCCCTCTTGGCCCTAACCACCTCTACCTCGGCCCTGCCACCACGGCTTTGTCCAGAAGAACGTCTGGAAGGTCTCCCAGTCTAATTAGCATATTTCTTTTTATTAGTATAGATAGAGGCCTGGTACATGGGTGGGGGCTGGCTGGCTTGCCCTGAAGGGTGTCCTGGTTCAGGGTAGTGGTTCCCTTGGGGGGCGGGGCAGCCTGGGCAAGGGGCCTATGGTGGTTTGTAGGCCGACCACGCCCCCATTGGGGTGGGAGTCCCCACTGGGGACGTTGCCAGTCTGGGTGAGGGGTGGGGCAGTTTGTAGGCCAGCCATGCCCCCATGGAGTGAGGGTCCCCGCTGGGAGGGCGTGGCCAGCCTGGGTAAGGGGCTGAGGGCCATTTTCAGGCGGACCATGCCCCCCAGCGGGGACCCCATGAGGGTGTGGCCAGCCTGGGTGAGGGGCTGAGGGCTGTTTGCAGGCCCCTCTGGCTGGCCAAGTGACCCAAGCCTCCCTCGGCTCAGGCTGGCTCCGTGGCGCCTGCCCACAGGCCCCTCCTTTGGTGGCTGGCCCAGGCGGGAAGCTTGGCTTCCTCCATCTCCAGGGGCAACCCAAGCCTCTCGCTGCTCCAGCTGGCTCTGTGGCTGCCATCTTTGTTCCACTAATTTGCATATTCCCTCCTGATTGGCTGTGGGTCGTGTGGAGGTAGGTCAATTTATATATTTGTCTATTATTAGAGTAGATAACTTGATTATTTCTATGAACATCCTAACTCTCAAAAATGTGAGATAAGCCCTAGCAGGTTTGGCTAAGTGGATTGAGCTTCGGCCTGCGAACTGAAGGATCTCGGGTTCAATTCTGGTCAAGGTCACATGCCAGGTTGCAGGCTTGATCCCCAGTGGGGGGCATGCAAGAGGCAGGTGATCAATGGTTCTCTCTCATCATTGATGTTCCTATCTCTCTCTCCCTCTTCCTTCCTGAAATCAAAAAAAAAAAAAAATGTGAGACAAGCAAAATTATATATAAGATAAACAAGTCCTGGGGATATAATGTATCAAAATAAATAAGTAAAACTGTTGGGATATTCCTGCTTAAAAGTAAGTATAAGATACCAGTAATAAACATAATGGCATTTTTTCTGATGTATTTCTGAAGTAGGTAATATTACTGATGCATTGATGTTCTGGTATTTGCTGGTCTGTGTGTGGCGTGCCGGCTAGGCTTGCTGATGCTTGCGGGTCTGGCTGGTGGCTGACTGTCCCTACACTCCCCAGGCTGCTCCCAGCACTGGGAATTCTTGCTATTCATTTTGCAATTCCTATGACACTGTGGTTTGGTCACCAAAGACTTAAGCTGCTTTCTGGTTTTTGTAGCCAGCTGCCCTTTTTCTGATAACAGAGCGTCTACCTTCTGATGTCAGAGCCCCAGACACCTCCAGACAGTCCGTTTTATTTCCCTGGCTTAGGCTAGAAGCTAGCAGAGTGCCAGGATGCCAAGGATGCAAACACACCTTGTATAGGAAAGGCAGTGGCTGAAGTTCTGAGCTCTACTGATGGTCCTTTTTGTGATAGTGACAGCACTCCTGAAACACCATTTCAAGCTCCCCCTCTCTCACTTTGGTCAAGGAATTGAGCAGTTATTTTTAGCAGCGGCAGCAGCAGCATATTATTGCATCATTATAATTTAGATTTTATATTTATTTATTTTATTTTATTTCATGACTATATATATATTTTTTGTTTTGTTAAAAGGGACTTACGGAATGATCATTATATGTGAGATTACCTCATTATTTTGAGTATGTTAGAATCTTTATAACAAATTCCGAACTTTAGGATATATGAAGTGTTTGCTTATTTTTCATGTCTGTGTAGAAGGTCTTCCGACTGAAGATATAAAGCATATCCTGGAGAAGGTATTATCAGAATGGAAGACTGTATCTCAGCATTTGGAAGATCTGGCAAGAAAGATTCAGCTCCAGGAAGATACAAACACTTACTTTAAGCAACTCGACGAGCTTGACAAGACCATAAAGACAAAGGAGGAGTGGCTAGAACATGCCCCCTCTTCGGAATCCCCCCAGCAGGCCTTGCGGAGTGTGAAGGTAGAGAGACACCATGCGGATGTGAACGAATTCTGTGTCCAGTCCTGTATTGAAGGGAATGCTCCTTGTATCATGACCGTTAGGTTAATTCTGCTCTGATCAGCTTTCTGTGAGGACGTCCATCCTCTGGTGAGTTGTGTGACCCGATTTTCTCGTCCACAGCGGGAACTGACGAGTCTCCTTGGCCTCCACCCCAGAATTGAAACGGTGCGTGCCAGCTGTGCAGCCCTGAAGTCTAGGCCTTCTGCCCCCGATTTTGTCCAGCAGAGCTTTGAACGCCTCCTGGGCCGCTACCGATCTGTGCAGCAGGATTTAGAGGATCGTCAGCAACAGCTAGAGAACGGTAAACGTGCTGTCTCCTGCATCACCTCCCTGTTCGCTCTAATTGAAGAATTCCTCCCAATATTTGGACCTTTAGCACGTTGGCTTGTTTTTAGGACACGCACTCTGTTTGCCTCTGTGCCTGCTACTGTTCCAAGTCAGAAAGCACAGACTATTTCCTGGATTCACAATTGTTTGTGAAAATACAAACAGCTTTCACCTGCTGTAAAACCGTGTGGTAATAGGGTATCAGGCTTTTATTAAAGGGTGCTGTTCTTCCCTTTCCTTTAAGGAGGCCAGTCCATATCATTACTAAGGGCTAAAAAGAATGGTAAGTTTACTTCAGTTTGCTCAAGCTGGTTCACGTTTTAGCAGTACCATTTTCCCTTTTAAAAGAAATCATGTTCCTGTTTTGAAGTCTGAACATTTTAAAAGAGTTTTTACTTTTAGAATAAACCTGGTTTTGGCAAGTTAGCTGTTAAAAGTTTTGAGAGCTTATTCCTCATGTAATGTTTTTTTCTCCTTAGCTGTTGTTTAAGCCAGGAATTGTGTTGTATTAGGTAATGTTATGGGCAGTGCATGTTAAAAAGCTGCACGTTTAACCATACCCTTACCTGCAGCAATTGTAGATTGTGTATTGGTGAGCAAATGTGTCACATGCCCTTCCTTCTGGAAAGGCATTTAGACACCATACTCTTTGTTCATAGAATTCAGTTAACCTGGAATGTCAAATGTTTGACATTACGACCTCTTTTTGAATTGACTGTTACAAAACATGCTTTCCTTTTTGACAAGGATCCATAGGCAATTGAAATGTTTAGTTACTTAAAAATTCAATTTATTTTTATTTTTTGGGGGGTTTTTCATTGTGGGAAAATACATGTAACATTAATTTGACCACTTGAACCATTTTTAAGGGTGGGGTTCAGTAGTGTTAAATATACTCACATTGTTGTGCAACCAATCCCCAGAGCTCATTTCATCTTGTAAAACTGAAACTATACCCATTAAACAAGAGTTCTCCATTTCCCCCTCCCTCTAGTTGGCAACCACCATTCTACTTTCAGTTTCAATGAGTTTGACTACCCTAGATTCCGCATATAAGTGGAATCGAGTAGTCTTTGTTTTCTTGTGACCAGCTTATGTTGCTTAGTGTAAGATTCTCTAAGTTCATCTATGCCGTAGCATGTGTCAGAATTCCTTTCCTTTTTAAGGCTGAGTAATATTCCATTGTGTGTACGCACTACATTTTGTTTAGCCATTCATTTGTCGATGGGCATCTGGGTGTTTTCACCTTTTGACTGTTCTGAGTAATGCTGCTAGTTTTACTTTTGCTGCTAGCTGGTTTCATCACTTTGTGCTTCAAATAAGTTTACTCCTTTCCACACAAGCGTTGCTTATCTGTGGTTTTTACATTTGCGGGTGCAGTAGACTTCATTCCAGTTGGCGTTTGAAGTCATTGTTTCTCAGGGTGCCTGCAGCAGCCTGGTGTGGTGTCCCATATAGTGTCCACCACTCTGCAATGGCAGTCCGTCTGCACACTTGCGGAGGAAGACTGGCTGAAGGGATCTTTGTTTTCTTTTGTTCTTTGCATAGCTACTGGGGAAAAAGAGATGATATGAGACAGGGAAGCATTGTAGTACCATCTTCAGAGAGACATTTCATCATGACACAATGAAGAAAAATGATAGTGGGTTAGTTAATATTTCAAACATCAACATCCATAGGAATGATGTCACTGTCTGACTCTCAGAGATGCCAGTGAATGATTTCAGTATCTAACAGAGACCCTTTTAAATTTTAATTACAGCGTTTAACTTTTTTTTTGTACTAGAATTCCCTTAGTATATACAGAAGATTAATGTTATATACAGTAATATTAGGCTTCTAGCATTGTTCTCTCAAACTAAGTATTTTTAAATAAACAGAAATGAAGAGCCAACCTGGACATGCGTATTTGGAAACGTTGAAAACTCTGAAAGATATGCTAAATGATTTAGAAAGCAAGGCCCAGACATCGTTGGATGTCTTGAATGAACCTGCAAAGGTGGAGAATGCCCTGCAGGAAAAAAAGGTAATATATATTTTAGGTCTTAGAAATCTAGAGTCACTTCTAATATGTCACATATTTTGAAATATATTTTTCAACTATTTTAAAAAGCGTTAGTCACTTTTGGTCATAATTGGCCAAAAATTTCTTACAATTGAAAGCTACTATAATGTAGCACCTTAGCTAAAAGAAAAGATAGTCATATTAAATATTTTAATAGAATGAAACCATATTTTTCTTTTATTGTAAGTAACTTAAAATTCTCAACCTATTTATAATCTACTAAAATACATTTAACAAAATGAACAATATCAATTAAATTGACGTGTTGTACTTTTTCCATGCTGAGGGAAAATGCTTCTCTGATCATTTAGGATACATGGCTCTGAACCATTTCATCAGATAAAGCAGGCCACCGAGTGAGCCCCACGCCCGGGCCCTCACTGGGTGTGTTATTACAGAAGGTTTAGTGTAGAGAATGCACTACACTACACTACATGTACACTCACCCACATACAACTCATGAAGGGAAAGCTTTAACTTTTCTGATTGTGCTTATTTTTTTGATGATTTTTTCACAGTCTTTGAAAAATATATTTTTATTGATTTTAGAGAGGAAGGGAGAAGGGGAGAGAGAGAGAAACATCAGTGATGAGAATCATCAACCACCTGCCTCCTGCATGCCCCCTACTGAGGATTGAACCGGTAACCAGGCATGTGCCCTGACTGGGAATCAAACTGTGACCTCCTGGTTCATAGGTCAGTGCTCCACCACTGAGCCACGCTGGCTGGGCCACAGTTTTTTTTTTTGTTTGTTTTTTGTTTTTAATTTAATGCTTTTTAAAAGGTGACTTTTAACTGTTTATAGCTCATATTATTACATCTGTACAGGTAATTTGTTGTACATATTGTTAATCTTTTAAAATTTTCTTCCAGGCTCTTGATGAAATCCTTGAGAATAAAAAACCTACGTTATTTAAACTTGCAGAAGAAACAAAGGCTTTGGAGAAAAACGTTTCTCCAGATGTAGGAAAAATGTATAATCAAGAATTTAGTGATGTTCAAGGAAAGTGGAACAAAGTGAAGGTCAAGGTTTCCAAAGATCTGCATTTGCTTGAAGAAATTATCCCCAAACTGAGAGCTTTTGAGGTAAATCTAGAGACCATTAGGAATTTATGTTTATTCCAGGGTAAAAGAGTAGTTATCATGTAAGACTCAAATATCTATTATTTGAATATCTTGCATTTTTTCTACTGCCACATTTATTATGTACTTAAGTAGGGATTTATAACTTGCCTAACAAAGCTGTATGTTTACTGTGCTGGAGAGCACAAAGATAAGAGAAAATTACTTAAAAATGGTCAAAATAAAGTTTCAGGGATGAGGAGCTCGCATGATATACAGACTGGTGACTAGATTGCAGGGGTACCTAAGAGTGGTCGAAGTTGCCTGGGTAGCAACAGATACCTGAGTCTTTGAGGCTGGTCTTGTTTTTAAGGTTTTAGATATTTGGAGTTGAAAAATCTGAACTAGGCCCTCAACAGACTGTGTCAGATTGGAAAAGCAGGTAATTTGAGGTGTACGAAAATTCAGAAATGGGATCCTTTGCTACGTATTAAAATGTCTACAGAGGAAGAAGCAATGATAAAATCCCAGAGGAAAGGATAAATGTGATCACACAAGGAGAAAATGGTAAAAGTCAATGTCAGAATATTAAACACTTGCCTGTGAGGAAGATGGAGAAGTAGAGTTTCCAAACCGCCTGGTTTTGCAATAGGAAATATCTGGATGAAGAGTGTTCCCATCATACTCACCCTCCATAGGCTCTGTGTCCTCCTGAGCCTCCTTACTGGGTCTTTTGTGTATGTTTTTTTGCACGTAAGTATCCCAAAATGTACTTCTAGAACAGAACCTGGCTCAGAGAAGGAACTCCATAAATATTTCCAATGCCTGAAATGAGATCAGTACTAGGGGGCTTAGCTATGGAACTATATATCCCAAGAGAACATATGTAAGAGATTATGTATATTTATATATTTGGATTTAGATCCCAAGAGAATTTGTGTTAAAGGTGATGTTAAAAAAGTGAGAAGATTAAAAATGAAGAAAATAATTCATTTTTATTGAGCATCGGCTCAGACCGGCTCCGTGGCGCCCGCCCACAGGCCCCTCCTTTGGTGGCCCGCCCAGGCAGGAAGCTTGGCTTCCTCCGTCTCAGGGGGCAACCCAAGCCTCCCGCTGCTCCAGCTGGCTCTGTGGCCACCATCTTTTCTCCATATTGAGAATGATGGTTTAAAAATTAAAATCAGAGGGCATGTAGAAGAGGGTGGGGAAGGCTGTACAGATGAGTGTGAAAGGATCCAGAATGATGAGATGACAGTGGTGACCATTGAACTTGGAGGGAAGCTCTTTGGCTCAAGAACCAGTGGACAGGTCCAGTGAATGATGAGGAGGAGAGTAAAGATGGTAAGGTTTTTTTTTGTGTGTGTGTGTGTGTGTGTGTGTGTTTGTGTGTGTGTGTGTGTGTGGTGATGGTGGTGGAGGAAGGAAGTGGTTTTCTCTAAGTGTAAGTTTTAGTTCTATACTGAGATATCATTAGAACAAACCTGTAGTTTCCAATTGGTGTGCTGCAAGAATTCTTAAAACATGCAGTACCTGACCAGTCAGGGGCACTGAACTCTTTTCCCTTAGATTGTAAAGTAAAAAAAAAAAAAAAAAAAAAAAAATAGCCAACACAGCAATAGCTGTCCAGTGTGAACAAATCAAAATTACACCTATTTTTTTTTTGTCAGGTTGGCAAAAAATATATTTTTTGGTGTTCCACCAAAGTTTAGTAATTAATTTATGTGTTCCATGAGATGAAAAAGTTGAAATGGCTGGATTAAATCATTCATTTTGAAGAAGAATATGTTATGTGTAGCTTAGTATTTTTGACTCACTTAACATTGTGAGTGGATCCATTTCCCCTCGTCTGTCTTCAGTTATAATTCTTTCCAGCTTTAAAAAACAGAATTACCTTTATTCACAATTCTAAAATTTTTGGGTGGTATCCAAGCATTGGATTATCAGTGGTTCTTAGGCCAGGGGTGATTTTGCCCCCTAGAGGACATTTGTTATTGCTTCCAGACAGTTTGTTTGCTGCAACATGGGGGAAGAGAGGGTGCTATTAGCTCTAATGGTAGGGACCCGGGCTGCAGGTGAACATCCTACAGTGCACAGGACAGTAGTGCTAAAGTTGAGCAATGCTGGATTAAATCTTTCCCATCTTTTCAAAAGATCATTGTTTTGTTTTTTTTCAAATTTTATTCCTAGGTGTAGTTCAGGAAATTCATAGGTGAAGACTAACCCAAAGGTTAATCTCCTTTTGACTCTTAAAAGTGTATTATAGGGAGAGGGAAGTTTGGGGTGGGGGGGGGTGTGAGTAGTGAGAGATTAACCAAAGAATTTATATGCATATGTGCATAAACCATGGACACGGACAATAGTGTGGTGAAGGCCTGGGGAGGCCAGAGTGCCGGGGTCCAACCCCAGCAGGTCCAGGGGTTCCCAAAGGCGTGGACGGAGTCGGCGAAGAAGGAGTGACACGGAGACAGCATTCAGTTGATCAGCGGCCTAGCCAGGATCTCCATCCAAGTTCTGGTCTCGATCTCCAGGGAGGTTCTGCTTAGGATCTCCAGCCAGGTTCTGTGTCCATGTTGTCTTGCTAGGTTCTCCAGCCAGGTTCTCCAGGTTCTCCAGCCAGGTTCTGTAGCCATGTTCCCTCGTTAGGTTCTCCAGCCAGGTTCTGTCCAGGTTCTCCAGCCAGGTTCAGTCACCAGGTTCTAGTCAGGTTCTCTTGCCAATTTCTGTAGTCAGGTTCAGTCCAGGATCTTTTGCTATGTTCTCTCGCTAGGTTCTGTCTCTAGGTTCTGAGGCCAGTTTCTGTCCAGGATCTTTTGCCATGTTCTCTCCAGTGAAGTTCTTCTGTCTCTAGAGAACTTTCTGTGTAGGTTCTGTGCCAATTTCTGTCTCTCTAGTTCTGTCTCCTGCTGTCTTGTTACATCTGTATTTATACCAGTTGATTCAATCCTATCAATCTCTATTACAAAGGTTAGGGCGTTTCTTCTCTCCATTCCAGGGAGTAAAGATTATGTAGCTTAAGCATGATTGTTCGTAGTTAAAGTGATTAATTACCCGCCTGGCACTTAGTTGAGGGGTTTTATTCCCTCCCTAACTTCAGGGGAAAATCCCTACCTGGGGAAACAATCTTTCTCAGAGAGGAGACCTTGGTTAAAACACATAGTGCCAAGAAGGTGAGCAAACATTTTAAGAACAGTATGCCATATATGCCAGGTCCTTTGAAACAGCAAGGATGGACCGGCTCCCGGCACCAGAGCGGGGTGGAGAGGGTCAAAGGGAAAAAAGGGGGACATCCTATCTAATAAAAGATAAAAAGGGTAATTAACCGTACCTCCGCTACGCTTCCCATTGGCTAATCAGGGCAATAGGCAAATTAACTGCCAACCAAGATGGTGGCCGGCAGCCATGCAGCTGAAGCGAGCAGGAGGCTTGCTTGCTGCAGTGATGGAGGAAGCCAAGGTTCCCTGCCTGCCGTGGCCCGGCTCTGAGCCCGAAAGCAATAATGTTTCAATTATAGAAGCTAAACAAACCCCAGATACCTGCTTTCAACCGGCTGAGACCTCAGAGCTGGGAGCGCCAGTGATGGCAACAATGTTTCAATTATAGAAGGTAAATAAATCTCAGAATAAAAAAGAAAAAAAAGAAAAAAAGGAGAGCCTGGGAGCTTCAGTCGCTGGCCAGCCTGAAAACGGCCCTCAGCCCCTCATCCAGGCTGGCCAGGCACCCTAGTGGGGACCCCCACCCTAAAGGGGGTGCAGGCAGCCTGAAAACAGCCATCAACCCCTCATCCAGGCTGGCCAGGCACCCCAGTGGGGACCACCACCCTGAAGGCGATGTGACCAGCTGCAAACAGCCATCAGCCCCTCACCCAGGCTGGCCAGGCACCCAAGTGGGACCCCCACCCTGATCCGGGACACCCTTCAGGGCAAATCAGCCGGTCCCCACCTGTGCACCAGGCCTCTATTCTATATAGTAAATGGGTAATATGGAAACTGACTCTAACAGCAGAAGGACTGGGAATGACTGGTCACTATGACACACACTGACCACCAGGGGGCAGATGCTCAATGCAGGAGCTGCCTTCTGGTGGTCAGTGAGCTCCCACATGGGGGAGGCTCTGCTCAGCCACAAGCCAGGCTGATGGCTGCCAGTACAGCGGTGGTGGTGGAAGCCTCTCCTGCCTCCTCAGCAGCGCTAAGGATGTCCGACCGCAGCTTAGGTCTGCTCCCTGCTGGCAAGTAGACATCCCCCGAGGGCTGCTGGGCTGCCAGAGGGATGTCTGATTTCCAGCTTAGGCCCAATCCTCCGGGGAGCAGGCCTAAGCCAGCAGGTGGTCATCCCCCGAGGGGTCCCAGACTTCGAGAGGGCACAGGCCGGGCTGAGGGGCCCCCCCTACCCCCCAGTGCACAAATTTTTTGTGCACCGGGCCTCTAGTATGTAATATATTCAACGATAAAGATAAAATAAAAAAAACAACAACCCTGCATTATAGGGTTAGCTAGATGTGTGCCAACATTTTAATGTGAAATTTAAAGATAATACATGTTCTTCAAAACACAGAAGAGAGTCCTGTGGTTATAGTAATCCAGCTTTAGGCTTTAGCCTGTGGTTACTACTGTAGCAAATTTAGGCACTTCAAGTGACCAGTTGGAGTGCATGCTAAATTTATTTCCATGGAAAATATCCCACATCAAACACATGTCTCTTGATAATTAGATTTTTTTATTTTTACAGTAGCAGATTTGTAATGTCCAGTTATTTTTAGCTTACTTTTTTGTCCTAACTATAAGATTGTTGAGTGTCAGTATTACCTAATTATACAACTTTCTTATTGAAATATACATTTTTAAATTCTAAAGAACACTTATAGTCCTTTATTTGCTTTGAATGAATTGGTTGTTACTTAACTACTTAGGGAATTCACTTAGGGAAACTTTGAATGTCCACCCCCCCAAAGATAATTACAATAAATATTCATTTTGAGGTTAGCCTTCATTTCCCCTTTTTAATGACCTGATTTATAATATTTTAGTTCTATTTGTCTTTAAGCAGTGAAGCACAGTAGGTTTTTATTCAGTTCCAATTTATGATAAGGTTTCCTAGGAATGCAGTGTATGACTTGTTTATTATGAAAATGCATTTTAAGTTGTATAAGTTATCCATGAATAACACTCATTGAAGCAACTGAATAACAGAGAAGTATTTAGAGTTAGCACTTAGAGTTCCCTTTCTGGCCCAATACCATTTCCTTTCCTGGAGGCAGCTAACATTAGCAGTGATTTTTGAAGGAGGTTAACATATTCAAAGTAAAAAAGGAAAGTTCATGAATATTACTAATTCGAATCATTCTTTTTCCACATTCATTGAAACAACTGATATTGAATTTCATGAGGGGCATTGAAAAAGATAGTACTCAAATGCACGAGCCTCGAGTATGAATTTTTGTTACTCAATAATGCCTTTCATTGAAATGCCTTTTGTTGAAATGTTGACAGCATACTCATAGCTATTGCTTACTTTTTTCCTACCATCCTACAATACACATAAAGAGTTCATTTTATTTGTTTATGTGCAAATTTTAGTTTTCTGTGTTTTTTTTTTTTTGTCGGCAAATAGTGTTTTCCTATGTGCCTGAGTTTCCTTTGTCTACACAGCTGGTTCCTTTTGCACAGATCGAGAATGGGCCTGCACACTTTCAGTCAGCGATTTTCAACCTTTTTCATCTCATGGCACGCAAACTAATAACTAAAATTCTGTGGCACACCAAACAATATATTCTATTTTTGGCCGATCTGACCAAAAAAAAAAAGCATAATTTTGATTCATTCACACTGGATGGCTATTGTTGTGTGTGCTGTTGTCATTTTTTAATTTGACAATCTAAGGGAAAAGAGGTCAGTTTCATGTACTTAATAGCCAGGTAGTACTCCTTTTAAACATTCTTGTGGCATACCGGTTGAAAATTGCTGTTCTAAGGGATAGTGTTATGCTCAAATACATGCTTAAATTTTTCTTTTTCATCTATTCTGTGCCAAAGTAGTGACCTCAATTCCTGTAATTAAGAGTTAAAATGTTAATTGGTGCATTGAAAATTACCTCATGGAAAGTCCTCCCACTCCTACTAGGCAGCAAAACATTTAAAAAATCCACAAAAGAGGTAATTTGTTATTGCCGATTTTACTGACAAGATTTCCTTATGAGTGATGGCAATGAAATATTATAGAATTCTGAGGCTGCTTATCCCCAGCCATAATACATTTGATTCAGGGGCTGAAAGGTGCTTCTTGTTGTTTCCTTTCTGCTTTTCAAGATCTCCTGCCTTGTGGTGTAACTGTGGGACCATGAAACCATCCTCAAGGCCCACACAAAACTCTGCCTTAAATTCCCTGCCACTCCTGCCTCTTTGGACCCCACCGCCAGCCCCTTCCAGCTGTGTGCAGACTCTCAAGTCACCTCCTGCCCTGACAGTCTCATCACCCTTAAAATCTGACTGCTGCTTCCAGTCTCTTTCCTCTTGAATTCTTGTTCCCACTGGGGCCCGAGCTGCACTTCTGGGAAGGATCTGGTTGTCTTTCCAGGGTAATACAAAGTGTTTTCCCAAATGTCTTGTCGAGCCTGCCTGTTCCTTTCCCTCAAATGCTGCCTGCATTTTCCTTTGTGAGCTGAGCTGGGTCAGGAGACAATATGGTGGTTTCAAAGACCACCCTGGACAATTGCCTTTCTCTGGAAATTCCCTCACTTGCTGGGAATTTCCATCCTTCTCAGCTCATACTCATCCTTTAAGAGAAAGCTGCTTCTACAAGCAGTCTTGAATCTTGCTTACCACAGCACCCACAGCGGTCTTCCCTTCTCCATGATTCTCTGTTGTTTACACCTTCAGATACACCTTAAACCAGGGGTGGGCAAACTTTTTGACTGAGGGCCACAATGGGTTCTTAAACTGGACCGGAGGGCCGGAACAGAAGCATGGATGGAGTGTTTGTGTGAACTAATATAAATTCAAAGTAAACATCATTACATAAAAGGGTACAGTCTTTTTTTTTCAATAGTTTTATTCATTTCAAACTGGCCGGATCTGGCCTGCAGGCAGTAGTTTGCCCACAGCTGCCTTACACCATCTCAGGCCAGCCTTTATTACAGCCTTTATTACTGCTAGACCTGCTGGTCTGTCCTCCCCCAAGGCATGCCTTTTTTGAGGATAGATATCAACCTTGTCTGGCCTCCAGCAAGGAAGCAGGTGTGAATGTAACTACTTTGAAGGCACATTCAGACATCTTAGCCATTGTTCCTCCCTAGTGAGGTTGGATCTATAAAACCTAAATGGCAGGACACCTGTGCAGTCACACAATTTCCTCAGTGGCTGAACAGTCACAGGCACACAGTGAACAGACTGCATGCTGTGCTCTGACCCAGAGGGTGGAGGGGCCGTGTGGCGCTCTGAGACATGCGGAAGCAGGCTCTGACATTACTTTGGGAAGCATTTTAGCGTAAAAACACAATGCTAACTACTTCCTCAGAGTAATGTGCAGTATGGCTGATTTAACTCTTTCAAGATAATATATAATTGAAAGAATTATTTCAGAAGGTTTTCCCCCCTCATTTTGAATACATTTTACTTCATTTTACTGATGCATTCTAAACCTCAGATTTAGGAACTTTGTTAGTTTCAGATAAGAAATGTAGCAATGTCATTGCTAGTCTTCCCCACGAAATGAGGTCATGACACTTGTGTTGCAGAGGTTAATGAATATTATAAAACCAAATAAAATAGAAGCCTTCTTACCTTAAATTACTGTTTTAATTCTGGTTTCACAATTTTTTTTTTCTTATGTCTTGGCTTAGAAATTGACTGCTTGAAAGCTGTGGAAATTATAAAAGATGGGGGAGGAGCAAAAGAAAATGCCAAGAATTTAGCTGTAAACAAAATCTCAGGGAGGTGATTGTGTACCTTGGAATCTCACTGTCTTCAATCCAGAGTTGCCAAGCTTCAGAATTCCTCCGCCCTTGGCTCAGGGGCTGGGCTGGGAGAGGCTGTGACAGGGTAAAGGGATTGTTTAGTGACCTTACATTCCTTTTCCGTGACCTACAGCAGGTGTTACCCATCCACATGCTTACAGATCCGTGCTTTTGAGTAGGAATGGTCAATGCAGAATTTTGGCCCTCCTAACTAGAATATTTGATGCTTTGCTTTTCAAAACTACCATATTAATCATTTTATATCTGAGAATTTGTGAGTATAAATAGGAGTGGGAAATGGCTGCTCTAGATGGTACTTACAGTTCACATGTTTTATTATAGAATTTTAAAAAAATTTCAATTACTGTTTACATTCCATATTCTGTGTTAGATTCAACTGTACAGTGAAGTGGTTAGACAATCATATACTTTACACAGTAGTCCCCCTGATTTTTCAAGTGCCCACCTGGCACCATACAGAGTTATTACAATATTATTTGACTATCTTCTCTATGTTGTAATTTGCATCCCTGGGACTATTCTGTGATTACCAATTTGTATTTCTTAATCCCTTCACCTCTTTCATCTGCCAGCCCCCTCCCCTCTGTCAACCATCAGTCTATTATCTGTATCTATGAGTCTGGTTCTATTTTGTTTGTTTGTTTCTTTATTTTTTTTCTTTAGATTCCATATATAAGTGAAATTATAGGTATTTGTCTTTCTCTATCTGACATATTTCACAGAGCATAATACCCATGCTGTCACAAAATGTAAGATTTCATTGTATTTTTTTTTTATGACCGAGTAGTATTCCATTATGCATATGCACCACAACTTTTTTACCCACTGATCTACTGATGGGCGCTTTGGGTTGCTTCCTCATCTTGCCTATTGTAAATAATGCAGTTTACAGTTTTTTTGCATGTGAAATAATGACAGACATTTATTTATGAAATACACTAAGTTTTTAAATGACTGAGGTCCCCCAAAGAAGATAGGACATTAGAAATTGCCTAATCTAATATACAGTATATTCATATATTCATTGGTTCAATGAATATGTTCGTATTCTGCAAGTGGATGGAGGTGGAGAAAACATTAAATGCTCCTGGTACATTAGAAGCTCACAGTGCATCAGGGCAGTGATTTTTAACTGGACAGAGAAACTCTGCATGTGAGCGCTTTCACTGTTTCTGTCCCCTCTTTGCTGAATGATTGAATGAAAGATAAGCTGACTTTTGGTATTTTTAAAAATATTTTTATTGACTTTTAGAGAGAGAGGGAGGGAGAGGGAGAGAGAAAGAGAAACATCAATGTGAGAGCAGACCGTCTATGATCGGCTGCCTCCTGCTCAACCCCACCTGAGATGAAGCCTGCAATCCAGCCATGTGCCCTGGTGCAGAACCGAACTAGCAACCTTTCGGTGAACAGGATGATGCCCAACCACCTGAGCCAAACCTGCCAGGACTTGATATTTTTTAAATCACAGGGAATGTTATGACAAGTGAAGTGAGGCAATGTTTTTCTTCCAAGGAAAGAGGAGCCGCGGGAGGGCGGAGCAGAGCTCCCTCTCTGGTGTCAGCAGTGGTCTTAGTGACCCTCCCCCTGCTGTGGCTGGCAGGGGCAGTTATGTGATGCTGCTCTCCAGGTATTTTTAAAGTCGGGCCTTTCCTCATTTATTTGGCTTCCTTCCGCTGAGCTGGATTCAGTCAGGAAATATCATAAGTAGCAGTTCTTCAAACTGTTATTTTTAAACAGTTACTTTTCAACAGTTATATGACAGAACAAGCATTACTGTTGGCAGTAATTTAAAAAACATTAAACACCCTTAAGCAAACATGTACTCACCCTTGCTTATTTCTGTGGAGTCTCCAATGGGAATAAACACCAGAGTTTGGAAGTGGTAACTCTTATGGAGCTAATCTTGGTCCTAAAGCACTTAGTTTTGTAGGTCTTAGTAATATAGCTACCTTTTATTGCATCCCGGCTCTGAACCTTTGCAAACATTACCTGTTTTTCAGGAATTTTTCAGGCAAGGTATTTGTTATTTTTCCTATAGGCTTCTGCTGCTCAAAGAAGAGAAATTAGAAAGTTGCTAAGCTTGGCGTTCAGACTGTAGTCTTCCTCTTCCTGGGTGCACGCTGTCTCCTAGGACTCAGGATGGTCGAGGGCCATGTGGGGCTCTTGGTTGTGAAAACAGCTTTTCAGATGCCTGTCTGTGGTCAGTGGTCTGCATGGCCGGTGCCTGTTGCTTTCCTCTTTCTTTTTCCTCGTAGTGAAGTGTATGCCAGGACGGGCGTGTGTGAATTGGGTGTCTCCACATGGTCTGTGTGTGAGAGAGAGGGAGGAAAGGTGGGGGTTGACGCCATAAAACTTCCCTCATGCCAGCAACAGGGATCGTGCAGGCCACTTGCTCCAGTCAAGGCTGACTGTGACTAAACTTCCTTGCAGCATAAAGCTTCCATGCAAATGTCAAAAAGCCTTGGCCCAGGAGACTGTCAGTTTCCTTATTCAAAACTAGATTTATTGAATTGTCAGTTATATGGCAGTAATGCTCTTGCTAATCTTAAAACGTTCGAAATGGAGATTGACAGTGCAAGAAGTGGCAACAACTTAAATGGGCAGGTCGAATTCTTTATGAATTCTATAGAAGTTTCATACTTTTCTCTCTTCTTGTTTTTTAGATTTTTTTTTTTTTATTGATTTCAGAGAGAAAGGGAAAGGGAGAGAGAGATAGAAGCATCAATGATGAGAGAGAATCATTGATCGGCTGCTTCCTGCACGCCCCACACTGGGGATCGAGCCCACAACCCCGGGCACATGTCCTGACCGGGAATCCAACCCTGACCTCCTGGTTCATAGGTTGACACTGAGCCACGCTGACTGGACTCTCTCTTGTACTTTTGTCTCCTTGCACACCCCACCCCCACTTGTCCTGACCATGTCTTCCTAAGCAGTCTTCTGTGGTAAGATCCTCAAATGCTGGAGCCAATACAAAGAAGAGATAAATCACCAAAGCAAGCAATAGCAAAGAGTAAGAGTAGCACGGGCCTATGGAACAGGAGCAGGCCAGCGAAAGAACAGACGGAAAGGGAGCTGTGGAAAGTGCGCAGGGGGATAAAAGGGCTTTCACAGCTGTGTATGGAAAAGGGAGGAGGTGGTTGTGCAGGGTGGTATAATATTAATAGAGACAGAAAGGCCTCAGTGTATTAGCACGTGTTGCTTTCCATCTTCATCAGAGAATGGCCCTGCAAACTAGAAAGTGTGGAATAGTCATTACTGAGAGTGCATTAGAGCCTGAATTCTGAGTTAGGTGGAAAAACTACACAGATCCTTCAGATGCCTAAATCTACATCCCAAGCCACCTGGGATTTTTACCCATGATCTCAAGGTCACATCATGTATTTTGTAAGAAATTACCAGAAAGATGGAGATGGATGAAAGTCCTAATTAAAGGGGAACATTTTTTAGAAGTTAAAGACCTGAAGTAAGATTGATGTTGGTTCTTGGCTGTAGATAAATGACCAACCAGAGGTCTCATATGTGCTTAGCAAAGACTGTGTGGTTGCCAAGAATCAACATGGACACCATTCAGAAGCCTTGCCTAGACTCATTTCCTTGAAGGACTGATTTTATTTTAAACTTATTTTTTTTTGGAGGAGGGATATTAGATTATTTGAATCACAGATTCATAGAATCACACTTCATGTTTGCTCATTTAGTTCAAATAATGCTACAAACCATCATTTTTGGCAAGCCTAGATTTCAGTAAAGAATTTGAGAAAATCTCTTATAGTAACCTTATGAGAAGGAGATGGAAAGTTAATTGGATGCTAGTATTAGGTTGACTCCTATATTTTGAAAAGTAAGCTGAAAATTTGTTGAATAATGAATGACATGGTGTCCTCACAAGAGAATGCTCAGGTAGGCACTGCCATTATCTTTATTTTTTTACCAGAGAAAACCCAACTACCCCCCAAAAATCAACAGAAAAGGAATGCTTCACTCTCAGATTTGCAAGTAAGAAAGAGATGGGAGGGTTAGCTGATATGAAAGTAGAGAGGCTAGCCTGGCTCGTGTGGCTCAGTGGTTGAGTTTTGACTTATGAACCTATGAATCATGCAGGAGGCAGCCAATCAGTGATTCTCTCTCCATTGGTGTTTCTGTCTCTCTCTACCTCTCCTTTCCTCTCTGAAGTCAATAAAAATATTTTTTTTAAAAATAAAGTAGGGAGACTAAAAATTCAAATCATTTTGTGAGTTAACAAGGCAAGGTTTGTTTGTAAACATCAACTCCTAATTGTAAGCCATACAAGATAGGGAAAATGTAATTTTGTAGAAGTTATGGGAATTTTGGAGTTTCAGTTAACCATTTTTTTGTGTGAAAAATATATCTATAAACAATCAAATAAAAGACAAAAGAAACAAAACAACCCTACAGTAGGAAAAATAAAACTTAAAGAATTTTAGGTGGCATTTCATGAATGTAATTATCTGCAGGTGAAATACCCCTTAGCTTCCTTTGTTGTCATTCAACCCAACATTATAAGAATACTCCGTTCTGTGTGGCATACACGCTGTAAGGACATTAAGAAGTTGATGTAGTTTCCGGAACGTGTTGATCAGAGTGGGGAGGGCAATTCTTGGAGATCATGTCCTGGAGCCGTCATGGAAGGAATTGGGGATCTTTAACCAATGGAAGACCAAGGGGAAGCATGGTGGTTGCCTTTAAACCTGAAGGTATTTTTTGAACAGGATAGAAAACTTATATTTATTCCATGGGTCGGACGAGAAGCAAAGAGCCAACGAAGGTGCCAGGAAACAAAGTGAGCTTACTACAAAGGCAATGAAGAAGTCAGACTGACCGATGGTGTTATGGGAGGCCTTGGAAGGAAATGACCACTACTTTTCTCCAGTGGTAGAGACCAAGTTGGATTTACTGACTTGCATTCTTTCAGGGCCACTCCCAATGTTGCTGCCTCTGAAGTCTCTTTCCCTCTGCAGAACATTTCCTTTCTTAATTGTTTTAGACCTCCCAGCACCATACACAGCATCGGGCTATTGTGGGTATTAGTATGTTGTGGATGAAAGCGTGAATGTAGCTGGGCAGCGGACGGTCCTGGGCTCTCAGATAACAGTGTCCAGCAGAACTAAGAACAACCTGTTTCATTCCCTCCACTATGCTCTTTATTTATTTCTGCTCTGAGTAGCTAACTGTAGAAGAAAACTTGTTCTAAATTGTGTAAGGACAAAAGATATTTCGCTGTTTATACCGAGAAAAGCATTTTCCCCCCCTGTAATTTGAAGTTTTAATCGTAGATACCACTGACATTGAGGCAAAATAGCTTGGTTCACTGGGGAGTGTTTTGAAGCTTCTAGAATGATTAGGAAACTGTCAAATCATGGGGAATCGAGTTATTTATGAAGAAAAATTATTATTTTTAAAATTGAAATATTAAAAAAAAATAAGTAAATGAAAATGATGCTATCAAAGTTTTAAACAAATGTCTTTTTTTCCAGTAGTAATAGATTTTGAGATGCAGTAGGTTGGATGTCACTGAGTAATATCCCCCTTTGTTATTGTGTTCCATTAGGCTGATTCGAAAGTCATTGAGAAGTGGATGGAGGGTGCGAAAGACTTCTTAATGGAAGAGCAGGCTGTCCAGGGCGATGCTGAAGGGCTACAAAGGCAGCTTGACCAATGCTCGGTGAGCCCTGCTGACCTTGGGGACCTGCTGTTATAAATAACGTGTTCTTCTTTTCCTTTATTATTTGCAGCTATTATTAACATTGTTAGAATATGATATGACAGTACACTGAGATAAAATATCTTTCATTATAAAGCTTTTTTTGCTTTAGAGTTAATAAAAAGTGACTGATTATTTATATTTTATTTTTGGCCATGGTTATAGAAATTTGGGTAGAGAGAACAAGAGCTGCCGTTTTATGCCACGATGACAATCTTAGTGTCATAATTACCAATTGCATATTGCTCTTATTGTGCCACATGGTGGAGCATTAAGAAAAACATACTTAATAGTTGAAATTTCCCAGTAATAGTGCATACAGTTTATATTTGGTGAAATCATTAGGCTTCTCTAAATTAATTAAAAGTGCTGTTTCCTACTGAGAGTCAAGTATTTCCACTCTAATTTGGCAATTGTCTATATGAAGCACCCAGGTGAAATCAACTTCTTAAGGTACAATATTTCTGAAGCAGTTAAACTTTTGCGTCCCAAACGTTCGTTCTTACAATATTTGCAGAGATAAAAACAAACTATAATTATGGTATACGCCTCTATGGCAATGAACTCAACAAGGTCTTAATTTACGTGTTCAGGCTTTTGTTAACGAAATAGATACAGCGGAGTCGTCGCTGAAAGACATGAAGGAAGTAGAGGCACACCTTCGAAGTTTCCCGGTTGCTGGAATCAAAGCCTGGGTGCAGACTAAACTAGTTGACTACCAAACCCAACTGGAGAAATGTAGCAGGGAGGTAAGTTTTTCAGCTTTGCTGTCTGTGTTTTTCAAGAGGTAGATTCCATTGATAACATTGACTGGTATAGCCCATACCGTCTGAAAACCAGAGAGCATACTAATTGTCCAGTTTGGCTCCTCACTGGGAATGAGCTTGCTGTGCTTAGTAAAGAACAAGAAAGACACTGCAGCTGGGATTGAGTGAGCAGGGGAGGTAGTGGGCTGGAGAGCAGTGAGATGTGAGGTAGGAAGGGAGTTGGGCTGTTTATGGCCTTGGAGACAAAGGTGGGGGATTCTGTTTTAAGGATAACATCACACAGAAGGCAACTTGTAGAGTTTTGAACAGGGAAGTGACATGTGATAGGTCTTTTAAGATCACTCTGGATTCATCTGGAAAGGCAAGAGGTCATTGCTGCCTTAAGAGAGAATGGCTCCTGGACTGGGGAGATGGTGGTGGAGGCCATGAGAAATGTTAGGTGTGGATTGTGGTTTGTAAGTAGAGATGAGAGTCTAGTAATGGCCTGGAAGTGTGATATAAGAAAAAGTGAGCAGTCAAGGAAAGGCTAGGAATTTTGCAAAAACGTTCACTTTGTGTGAATTGTGGTGCCATTTACTGAAATGGTGGAGACTCAAGGGGCAGAAGCTTTTGTTGGAGCAGGTGACATGATGATTTCCATCTGGAAGGGTTCAAGTCGAGATCCTTATTAGACATGCAGGTGGAGTTCTTTAGCACTTACCTCTGGAAAGAGGAAGGGACAGAGGCCAAGGATGCTGAGAAGGGAAGGTTGGCCAGAGGAGAAACGCCAGGAGAGTGTGAGGTCCCGGAGGCGGGTGGAGAAAGCACCCCACAGAGCCAGGTGCTGGACTTGACAAATGGAGGCTTTTAAAGACCCTGAGAAAGTGACTGTTGAAGTAGTTTGGAAACAGTGACATTGCACAATGTTGAGGAGAGAACGGGAAGTGAGGAATGGGGACAGCATGTATAACTAGCTTTGAGACATTTTTCTATTCAAGAAAGCAGAGAAATGGGGTGGGTGATGTGCATAGGCATCCAAGGAGATGTTTTTGTAATTTTTAAAAGTAATAGATACTGTAGGATGTTTGCATGCTGAAAAGAAGGACCTCGCCTAGAAGGAGAAAATAATGATGCAGAAGAGATTGAGGGAACATAATTTCTGAAGTGAAGTCTGTGATTATGTGTGAGAGGGAACGAGATTTACTCTCTAAGCGAAAGAATTACTGATGCAGAGTTTCTCCATGGTAATGGAAGGGAAAGTGATTATTCTGATTGCTTCTCTTTTGTTAGTGAAACAGCAGTGGTGTGAGGAAAGGGTAAAAAATGAGAGGAGAAAATGTGAAATACAGGAATATTTCACAGACAGTCCTGTGGATAGTATATCTCTTAATACAATGTTTTTTGGTTAATGTTTATCTAAAAAATTTATATTGCATCCTTGAGTATTTTCTTTATGGTTTCCCCTCAAGTTGCTTAATTTGCATATGTTTAAACTGAAAGAAAAGTTGAAATAATGGTACAGGGAGCAGCCTCATAACGGTTTCTGAATTTGCCCGTTTTTAATGTTTTACGATGTTTGCTTTCTCATTTTATCCCCCGCCCTCTTTTATATGCATACATACATACATGTATATTTCTTTTGTTTTTGGTTAAAAATGTACTTTTGACAAGGATTTGGAAATATCATAACACTTCACCCCTCAATGAGGACACTATTACACAAAACCGCCACACCATGACCATACTTAAAAAAATATTTTATAATATCTTAATAATAAAAGCCTAGGTGGTCCTCACACTGCCACGCTGTGATGCCCTCACGCCATCACAAGATGGCTGCGTGCAGGTGGCTGCGTGCAGGTGGCCGCGTGCAGCGGGGCTTGAGGCTGCGTGCACGAGGGCGCTGGAGGGAAGTGGACCGGGAGGTGCATTGGGGAGTCCCGCAGGGCGCTGGCCGGCAGCGGGGCAGGACTTGGGGGAGTCCCGCTGCCCCGCGGACTAAATATCAGGACAGAGGGCACCGCCCCCCTGTCCCCCCGCCCCGGGGAAATGAGATTCAGCTCCGGTGTCAGGATAAACCTGGGGTAGCGGGGGCTGCCCACCCTCCACGTCCACCCCAGCCTTGACCTGGGGTATGAACAGGACAGCAAACCTCCCTGGTCACTGCCTGGACCCCTCCCCTGAGCTTCTCCTTACACAGGAGCAGTGATTTCATTTCCGGGCAAGAACTGTGACCTCACTTCCTGACCGTGGAGCCCAGCAGAACGTGGAACCGTAGCCAGGCAACCCTGTTCTCAAACAGTCCCAACCCCTACCCCGCTCCTTGATGGAGAGACTGACTCGCAGACATGTTGTGCTGTATGCCAAAGGCCCGCGGCGGCCGCTGCTGCCGCTGGCGCCGCCTTTGGCCCTTTTCTCGGGGGAACCCGCAGGTAACCGGGGGAGGCCCAGGGCGGCTTTCTTAGAGCCAGGCCACCACGCTCACCCGCCTCGCCAGCCCCGTGTGCCCTGGGGCGCCGGCCCTTCGGGGCTGTGGCACTCCGGGACTCACACAGTTTCACGCGTTGAGTCACTAGTCATCTAATAATTTAGCCAAATTCAGATTTCTCTAAGTGTGCTATAATCTGATGCTATATGCTTGAATGGGGCTTTTGGGGTAGTAAATAAGGAAAATGGTTTCGAAGTGGCAGTGAGAAGCCAGGAAGGTGATGGATACATACAGACAGATATAGACATCGATGTTCAGATCTGTATCTGTCTCTCTTTCCCTATCCACATGTATACATACACACATATGACAATATGGAATTAGTTGTGAATTATTGCTGGTTCAAAACATGGGATTGAATGTAGGGAACATGGTTCAATGTCCTCAGCAGGAGGCAACCCTCCAGACTATTGCATTTCATTGAGTCGTAAAAAGGTTGAAGAAGTTTGAGATAAACATAATGCTGCCAAATTTTTATTTTGCTAAGAAGGGACAGGCATATGAAATCAATCAACAAGCAAAAACCAGTCCATGCCATCTATTCTACCTAGCCAGGATCTCATGAAAGGAAGCACACTATAATGCCAGATATTAGAAAATTTATAATTTCAGGGGAGTTAATTACAATTTTGAGCTTTGCTTTTTCTGAAAAGTTTGCTAGTGTCTCTCTCTTCTTTTTTTTTCATTTCTTTATGGATCCATGAAAATTATATAACTAACTAGTGTCCAGAAACTAGCAAAGAGAATGTTTTGGAAGTGGGGCCCAAGAAGTGTGTGTGTGTGTGTGTGTGTGTGTGTGTGTGTGTGTGTGTGAAGCTGAAGCTGATCAGGTTAAACTCTTGATCAGCCAGGCCTTGGCCAGGCTCTTAGAGTACCAGACTGGTGTGAGATCAAAGCTCCTGTTTGACCCCTTTCTATTTTTATGACTGTGATCCGGTTGGAGAGTGGAGACAGGAAAGCCACTAAGCCATGCCCCTTACTCTCAGGAGAGCCATCTATTCCTGTCCTGGCCTTTGGTCACTATCAGCTGTGCAACCAAGCAGCCCTGGCAGGTGACGCTGCCGTGAGATTGAATTGGAGGGGGAGGGTGAATAGCGAGTGAGCATGGTCTCTGTGGATGGTATCTCTCCCCTAGTAGTGAGTTTGCAGTAACAGGGAGGAGTTCTTAGGAAGCATTTTAGGTTTCTCTGAAATGTTGAAGTTATTGAACCAGGTTGAGAAAAAAACACCTATTCTCTCATGTAACATTTTTGTGTCTCAGTGGAATATACAAGTATAGTAAATTATCAAAACCAAAATTTTCTAGAGCAGTATTTTATGAACATTGTTAATAAAAATTGAAATCATTACAGCGAATCTTGTTAAAAAGGAGAAAATGGATATTTTGGTTGCATTTAGGTTTTTTTCCTACAATAAACAATGCTACAGTAAAATTTCTTGTAACATGTGCTTTTATTGCTAATAGGTTAGGTTCCTTCATTTGGGAAGTTATGCATTTTTAAAATTATAATAGACTAGAGGCCCGATGCATGAAATTTGTGCAAGAGTAGGCCTTCCTTCTCCTGGCTGCTGGCACCGGCTTCCCTCTGGCATCCGGGACCTGGGCTTCCCTCGAAGCCCGGCTTTGTCTGGAAGGTTGTCTGGAAGGATGTCCGGAAGGATGTGTGGTCTAGTTAGCATATTATGCTTTTATTATTATTGATATGTCCAGATTAGATTAATATCCAAAATGTGAACTAGAAACACAGATATCATTATTGTTTTCATTATTGCTTAAATTTTCACAGCATCAGCAGAAAGTGTGTAGAGGCTTTTATCTGAATTTTAACCGTCAGGGTCTTTGTGGAGAGTTACCACTTTGTCATTAGCTATTAGAAACTTGACATTTACTGTATTAATGCTTGTTTATTTGGCTAAATGGCTTTTCTTTTCTAGATTTCTTTTAAGAAAAATAGGTTGTCTGAAAGACAGGAAAAAGTGGTGAACCTGAAGAAAGACTTGTCAGAAATGCAGGAATGGCTGATTCAGGCGGAAGAAGAATACCTGGAGAAAGATTTTGAATACAAGTCACCGGAAGAACTTGAGAGTGCTGTGGAAGAAATGAAGGTGAGGCTGGGACAGTCAATGTCAGCAGAGTTTATCTCTCCCTTTAAAGTCAATCAATCACACAAACAATCATCCATCTGGCTATAAACCATGATTGTGCAATTGACCCTTGAACAACACAGGTTTGAACTGTAGGGGTCCATTTATACACAGAATTTAAAAAATAAATACTGTAAATGTATTTTCTCTTTCGTTTGGTTTTCTTCATAACTTCTTTTTCTCCACCTTACATATAACATACAAAATATGTGTTCATTGACTATGTTATTCATAAGGCTGTTTATGTTACTGGTCAGCAGTAGGCTCTTAGTAGTTAAGTTTTGGGGGAGTCAAAAGCTATTCATGAATTTTGATCCGTTGTGTTGTTCAAGGATCAATGGTACATAATCTTTCATAAGAGGATTTAAAATTTAAAAAAGAAGGAAGGGGAGCTGCTGTGATTCTAGTAAGGGAAGGAAGTTCAATGTGGCCCATGAGTTGAATCCATGTAGGGCCCTGAGATGTTTTCCTATATTAGAACCTTGGGGAATCACAGAGAATGAATTAAAAAAATTCAGTGGCATCAATCACATTCACAATGTTGTGCAACCATCACAACTATTTCCAAAAATTTTCAGGAATAATTTTTTTTTCATTAGGAATAAGAAAGACTTTCCAGTTTGCTTGGGGTTTATCCTTATTTCATCAGATGTGTTCTTCCAGTTACTACATGGGGCACACATATATATAAGCGGTTTGTTAGAGCAGGTAGAGTTGCAGTAGGAACATTGTCAAGGGATTTAATATAGGCTGGGGCCACAGGATATATTTTCCGTGAACTTATATTCCTCTGTCAGTAGTCTTGAACACTTTTTTAAAAAAAATATGATAAAAGAACTGGGCATCATTCCCAAATTTCCAACCTCACTTCAAGTCTCCTTCAGTGTCCAAGCCAAAGGAGATAGTGATTAAAGACTATTTTAAAAAATAAGATTAAGCAACACATTGAATGTTTTAGGCCAAAGTTAACTTGCCTAAAAGTGTAACTAAAGCAAACATCTCTGCAGATATTTTTTAAAAAGTATTAAATTTTGCCCAGCCTGTGTGACTCAGTGGTTGAGTGTCAACCTGTGAACCAGGAGGTCACCGTTCAGTTCCAGGTCAGGGCACATGCCCAGGTTGCAGGCTTGATCCCCAGTAGGGCACTTGCAGGAGGCGGCGAATCAATAATTCTCTCTCATTATTGATGTTGCTATCTCTCCCTCTCTGAAATCAATAAAAATACATTTTAAAGAAAGGATTAGATTTCATCCATGCATTATTATATATGACAAAGGACTTTTATTGTACTTGTATTTTCACAGAAACATCTTTCTTAGTGTAGCTTTTTTTAAAAAAAAATATTTTTATTGATTTCAGAGAGGAAGGGGGAAGGAAAGAGAGAAAGAAACATCAATGATGAGAGAGAACCATTGATCGGCTGCTCCTGCATGCCCCACACTGAGGATCGAGCCCACAACCCAGGCATGTGACCTGATTGAGAATGAACCTTGATCTTCTGGTTCATTGGTCAGCACCCAACCATTGGGCAACACCAGCCGGACTAGTGTAGCTTTTTTTTTTTTTTAAAGCTTTAAAAATATTCAGTATATAAGGTATTTTAAAGGTAGCCTACCACGTTAAGAACCATATTATTTCATTTATTTTCTTTACAGTACTGGCTTTGTGGTTTATTTAAGTCTCTAGGGATGAGAGTTTAGAAAAATGAGATTCAACACCCTTGATTGGGCAACATTCTATTTTTATTTTTCCAAACAACCATTTGAATTTTAAAAACCACTGCTCTTAACTATTTTATCCAACCTAGGAAAGTTTAAAACCATTGAGAAATAAAGAAAGCTGAACAAGAAAGTATAAAGCTGTTTGTGGTTGATTTCCCTGAAAGTGAGACTTTATATTAAGTGCAGAGTGGGAGTCAGGAAAGAACTATTTCTAGATCAGATCTTCCTAGTATAACTTCATCATCTTGGAAATGTTGTTCAGTATCAGAAGGCTAGATATACCGATGTCACAGAGAGAAAAATACATTTGCATGATTTTTAAAGGACATCTCTACCATCGTGCATCTCAACTTTTGTGACCATTTATTCATTTCAGTCTAATATTTTCAGAACTCTAGTGGCTAATTAAAATTAATTCACTTAGATTCTCATCATGGGCCCAGACTTTGAAAATATTTAACGTCAGTAAATATAACTTAAGGATGACTTAGGTGCTAACGTTGCCTGCCTGTTATTAAACGAAAATGTTTGTGTGGGACTGTATTCATTGGGGCATATAATGAGTGAGATTTTATAGTTAGTATTTTATTTTATTTTATTTTTCAAAAAGCAGTCTTTTTAGTGATTACCTAAATACTGTTCTAAATTAGGTAGTTGAAATCATGTAGACGTTTTAATTTTGGTTTAGTTATTTTAGGAAAAAGAAAGACATTGGTTAGTGAGAAAGGGGGACAGTTTTCATTTCTCTCCTTCCTTGGAACAGAGGGCGAAAGAGGATGTACTGCAGAAGGAGGTGAGAGTGAAGATTCTGAAGGACAACATCAAGTCAATGGCTGCAAAGGTGCCCTCTGGTGGCCAGGAGTTGAAATCTGAGCTGAGTGTTGTGCTGGAGAATTACCAGCTTCTTTGCAACAGAATTCGAGGAAAGTGCCACACGCTCGAGGTATGCTATTGTTCAGGAATGTGTTTCTGAGATTAAAACTTTGTAATGTACTGACCATTTCCATTTCTTGGAAAAACTTCATTTTTTTCCAAATACAGGATCATAAAGGAAAATAGTTGTTGGTTAATAGGTTAATACAACGAAGCAGGGATAAAAAATATATAGGAGACCAAGATCTGCCCTCAATTAAGGTTCTTGGGAAAGTCATTTAACATCCTTAGACTACATTTTTTATATGTAAAATCAAGTTTTTCATATCACAGGTAATCTATAGGCAGATTCTATAGATTATAGAGCAATGTACTGTGAACATCTCTTTTGTTTTTTTTTTGGTTAGTGCACAGACAGGAATTGAGGTTTTAAAATTTTTTTATTTAGAGTGGCATCTACAGTTAGAATCACCTGAAAGGAAGCAGAACTTGAATATGCTGGTAATTAACTGGGCATTGGGTTTAAGATGCAGATGATTCTATGAGTTTTGTTTTTTTACTTAAAATAAAATTGAGTTCTTTCTTATTCGTTTCTATATTAGTGTGACTTTTATGTCATTGAAAATAGTTTAAGAACACTTCAATTTGAATTCAGCTCACCCTCAAATAAACGATCATATTGAAGTATATCCTAAAATGGTAAACAACACAACTATAATATTTAAACTGAACTCAACCATTACTTGCTTGTTCTGAAACTATTTTGTGGTAAAGATAAACATGGGTAACTGAGACTAGTTAATAAGAAAGCTACAACTCAAAACCTCACTGTTTAATATTAACATATTGTCTGATGTAAAATACAGGAGGTTACTCCTTTGAGAAATTAAAAATTCTGTAAACACAACATATAGTGTTATGCATGCCTAATCTTAAGTTCTACCGAATGATCTTGGAATTGAGCTTCACTACAGTCTTATGCATGTTTTCTTCTCTGTCATAACCACCCTTGATTTTGCTCTTTTTTCTTTTCCTTTTATTTCTAGCCAAAGTAACAACTAACTCTCCCCCCCCCCATATATAATTTTTTTAATTAAAAGATTTTTTTATTGATTTCAGAGCAGAAGCGAGAGAGAGCGAGAGAGATGGAAACATCAGTGATGAGAGAGACTCATCAATCGCTGCCTCCTGCATGCCCCACACTGGGGATTGAGCCCACAATGCCCTTACCTGGACTTGAACGGCAACCTCCTGGTTCATAGGTCGATGCTCAACCACTGAGCCACGCCGCCTGGGCTACATAATGAACGGAGTCCCCAAATTATCCTGGCTAACAGAAGGCCACCATATAGTGTATCATTTCTTCAAGCTGTCTTTATGATCTAGAGGTGACAATTTTATAATAAGGAATGAGGGTTTGGAATGGCTTTGAGAATTACTTTTATAGTTACTTTGAAATTAGTTTGAGAGAAGAGAAGGAAAATGCAAAAAACAAGATATAGGTAAAAGAGAAAAAATAAGGCCTTGATATTTTAAAAATGGTAAATGAAAAAGAAGAAAAAAGGGATTTAAAAGTGGGAATTATTTTAAAATTATGTCAGCAATTACCAAGGAATTTTGGGCAGAAACAGACCAAATTTCTAAATTGGAGTGAGAATGCCCTTCTTAGAGGAATCCAAATGTATCACCTGGATTATTTTTAGGCTCCTTAAAAATATATGAAATCAGGAACTAGTTCAGACTTACAGAAGAATAGAGGTAATACTATTAATACATCTTTTAACTATAACTAATGTTAACATTTTGCCATATTTTCCCAGATCTCGTTTTTAAAATAAAGTACATTAGTATTGTGGAACCTGTTTTCTTCTTTTCCATCCCATCTCATTTCTCTCTTGAAGTAATCATCACCCAGAAGTTGGCGTATATTCTTCCCAACCATATTTTTATATTGGTAATATATACACCCACTTGTGTCTCAGTTATCAATTGCTATGCATCAATCTCCCCAAAACGTAGTGACTTTTGAAACAGCCATTCATTATTTCTCATGGTTCCGTGGTTGAGGTGGCTCAGTGGGGTGGCTTTCTGCTCCATGTGGTCCATGACTAGCTCACTCAGGTGGCTGCATTCGACTGGGGGCTCAGTGGGGACATCACGATGACCTCTCATCTCCCAAGCCTCTCTCCATGTGGTCTTCCAGTTTCACAGCTTCTCTACTGCATGGCAGCTGGCCTTTCAGAGGGAGAAAGCAGAAGCTCCCAGTCCTCTTAAAGGCTTGGTCTGCAATTCAACAGTCACATCTGTAACATTCTTGTGGTCTAAGCAAGTCACAAGGCCAACCCACGTTCCAGAGCAGGAGAAAAGAATTTCACCACTTAATGAGAGTAAAGGCAAAAAACTGTGGCCATCGTTAATCCACCGTAGTCTACCCTCTGGTCATACGTTAGTGTCACTCCTCCCATATCCACTTACGCTGTCCCAGGGACTCCCCAAAGCGTACCCAGTACAGCATCAAGCTCGAAACCCAGCATCAGGTCTAAATAACTGTGACTCTCAGGGCAGTTTCTTTAGGTGCAGGTGTGGCACCGCTCAATCTGGAGACTTTCCCATTAAAAAGATAGGTTATCATGCCCCATACACTCACATTCAAAGGTGAGCGAGACATAGGAAAACCTCAGCGGACACTCCATTCAAAAAAGTGGGAGCAGTGGAAGGTAAATAGCAGTCACTGTTAATAGTGACTGAATTGTAATAGGAGTCACTCTGAAATCTGGCCAGGGCCCCTACACCAGGGGCAGGACTGGGACTTGATTAGGGACCAGTTCTGTTTCCTGGGAATGCTGCTCATTTTTCCTTTCCCATAAGAAATTGGGCTCTGCTTGCAGCCGAGTAGATGTCTCTGCTGCTTTCCACCTGTAGAAATTTGGGGGACCAGACACACCGTTTATCTTTTAGTCTTATTCAAGGGCTGGCAAATTGCAGCCTGAGGGTCAAATCTGGTTTGTGTCTCTTCCACTATGGCCTGTGAGCTAACAATGGTTTGTATGTTTTTCATTTTTAAAGGATTATTAACAACAAACAAAAACACACACAAAATAAACAGAAGAATCTGTGGCAGGGACCAGACTAGCTTGTGAACTTACAATATTTACTGTCTGGCCTTTAATGGAAAAAGTCGCTGCCCCCTGACCCGGTAAACACAACTCATTCGGAGTGCAGGCTAGAACATGCCTCTCTCAGTCAGTGGATCCGAAAGAGAACCAACCGGGAGGCTCTATGTGGAACTCTTTTCCCTACATTTATCAGTCAAATAAGCTCCTCTTCTGTGGGGAAGGGGCTGTTCCTCCCATAATTTTCTCCTCGGAAGTGGGGCGTATAAATTTATCCCCCTGAAATCCCTCATAGGAATGGGGAATAGTGATTGCCATTAATACAGTTAGTATAACTCCATTTTGGCAAAATATGGCTCTTTGCATATAGAGACATGTTCATATGAATTTAGAAAACAGTTGGAAAGAGTATACAGCAAATTGTTATGTCCATTAGCTCTGAGTTGGAATAGGATAGACCCACGGAATTCCAGTTTTCTAAATAAATGTTAAAAAGTGTTGCAATTATGAGTGCTTTTACCTTTCTAGTTTAAAAGCAAACTAAGAATATATTCCTCCTATTCTTTTCTGCTACTAATTAAATAATTTATTTTTTACTTTTAACCAGTTCCTTGGAACTTATTTTCCTGTAAAGAGCAGCTCGCTCCTCTTTGCCTCCCGTCTCCTTCTGATTGGTCCAATGTGATTTAGTAAAGAATAAGGTTTTATTTCATTTATTTGAAATTCCAATTTCATCAGTTTCTGGATCTCCGCCTATGCTCCTGTCTAAATGCAGTGATTGTTGAGTAGAGAGAATAGGTAGCGCTGGAGATACACGCATCTCTAAATGGCTGCTTGTCTAATGCACCTTCCTCCTTGCCTGCTCTAGGAGGTATGGTCTTGCTGGATTGAACTTCTTCACTATTTGGACCTGGAGACCAGCTGGCTGAACACTCTGGAAGAGCGGATGAGGAGCACAGCGGCCCTGCCGGAGAAGGAAGACGCTATCAACGAGGCCCTGGAGGTGGGCATCGGCGTCCTCTGTGGTATTTCTTGTTGTAGGGCAGTCAAATGAGCATTAAAATGAGGGACATTCTGCCTTACGCCAGCAAGGCGTTTTCTCCCTCAGCAGTTTTCAGTGTTGCCTTCTATTGCTTGAAGTGTTTGTACCGTCCTTTATATTTAGATTAATGGTGACCCACTAACTCAGTCCCCAAGTGGGTACTTGTTTGTTAATTAGTGTATTGCAGACGTCGTCAGGAAAGCACTGGAGTAATTTTCCTGCTTCTTTTTACCAGTCCCTGGACAGAAATCTGCCTTATGTTATTAGGACAATTGCTCTCTTGTTTCTTCATAAAGTTATTTTTGCTCCTAAGATATGGCAGTGACTGTTTGCAATGGCTCCTACCGTGTTATCTTCAGATGTAACAAGTTGGAGGACAGGGTGGAGAGGGACGAGTGAGAAGTGTGGGATCCTGTTCAAGGAGCTCGACTTGAATTCCTTGAGGCCAAGAAATGCACCTGATTTTTCTTTCGCGATGACTTAATAACCGTTTCTTAAATGAAATAAAATATGAAGACAATAGATCTGCTTTTAAAAAAAAAGGCTAGGAAGAGGATAGATATGCTTTTGAAATTGTAGGGACATGTGATAATTTAGTGGGTGACTGGATTGAAGGTCAGAAGTAAGTCAAAGGTGGTACCTGAATCCCAGGAGCTGGATGCTCTGCTGGAGAAAAGATGTCACTTCTCAGATAAAGGAGCAGAGTGAGAGGTGAAGAGCATGAAAACAATGAAAAGCTTAATTTAAAAATGAATGTTTTCCTAACATGAGAATTAAAACATGTGCATTCTAGAAATATGGAAGATGGAGAAAAGTATAAAACAAACTCTAAGATAAATACTTTTAAACATTTTGGCAAATTTCTTCCTACTTATTATTAATATTTTTTTGTTAATCTTCACCTGAGGATATTTTTTTCATTGCTTTTCAGAGAGAATGGAAGGAAGGAAGGGGGGTGGGGAGAAAGAGAGAGAGAGAAAGAAACATCAATGTGAGAGAGACTCATCGACTGGTTGCCTGTTGCACAAGCCCCAGGGGAGGGGGGGCGGGGAGTGAACCCGCAACCCAGGTAGGTGCCCTGACCAGGAATTGAACTGCAACCCTTTGATGCCCAAACTGACCTCTAACCACTGAGAGGCACTGGCCAGGGTTCTAATTATTGTTAATTATTGTTAATTATTGTTATTACTTTTTAACACACACACTGGAAGGGAGTACATTATAGTAATTGGATCAAAGACTTTGAAATCATAAGGAGTCAGGTTGGAATCTTAGCTCTTCTTTTTACCATATGTATGTAGGCAAAGTACTTAAGCTTTCTGAACTTCAGTTTTCCCGTCTGTAATATGAAATAATAAAATTTAACTCCAAGGTTACTTAGATTTATGTACATATAAAGTGTGTATACAAAATAGTACCTAGCTTTCTATATATGTTACAGAAAACTGAGTACCTATTTTTTGTAACATAATCAACAGTTTGAGATAATTTTGCTTTATAGTATTGTGTTCTGATTTGAAACTTTGTATCACACCATGACCATTTCCCCATGTAATTAATAATTACTAAAATTATTTTATGATGTTGTATTGTCATATGTCATCTTTCATGCTTTGTCAATTTTATGTATTGTTTAATACCATGATGGATATTTTTGAAAATTAATTATTCCTAGTCTTTTTCTTGGGTAGAAAATTAAATTAGTTGTTTAAAAAACAGACACTTTTGGATCCTTGGTACATTTTACCTCAGTAAGTGCATTGTTTCTCCCCTCCCATCCCTGTCCAGTCTCTAGAATCTGTTTTGCGACATCCAGCGGATAATCGCACCCAGATTCGGGAACTTGGCCAGACCCTGATCGATGGAGGGATCCTCGATGACATAATCAGTGAGAAACTGGAGGCTTTCAACAGTCGATACGAAGAATTGAGTCACCTGGTAAGAACTGGGACGTGCATGAGTGCAGACTAGGTGTTTGTGAGATGGAGCTGACTTCAAGAACTTGTACCAAGGGAAAAGTTGGTAGCCAACATTACGGGGGTGTTGTGGGCTTTGGAATACTAGCTGAGGAAGAGTAAACCCAGCTCTACAGGCCGGCAAAACTTGATGATTAAAAAAATCTATCTTTGAGATGGTTTCTGTTGATGAACTATTTCATTTCCTTTGAGTTATATTGTAGCTGTATATAAGAATAACTCATATTGTCCTAGTAAATACTAGGCCGGCTGAATTTGACATAAGCTGTTGTGATAAAATGCCAAGCTGTCTTAGATGCATATCCAGAATGAATTGCAACGTGCATGCTCGTATCAGTAAGTAGAGAAAGGAGACTGCTCTTCCCTAGGGGGGTTAGATGGATATTAGTGCCTTCAAATCCATATTAAATAATAACTGTTGATGCTGAGCTCTGGAAAAGAATCAAGCTTGATTCAAAAGTGTAGCAAGTAGTGGTTTACACACACGTGCATGGAATTTGTTTCAGACTTTGGAAAAAGCTTTATATGTTCACTCTACTGATAGATGTTTGTTATATTTTATATCCTTGTTGATAGGCTAATTGCTGGTTTCTGAAAAACCTTAAACTCATAATAAGTGGCAAATTCTTTGTTTAATATATTATGTCGGACCTTTACATTTTTATATATTGTCATTGTATGTAGAAAGAAGTAAAAATGAGTAACTCACTGCAAGATATATAAGATACCAGAAGGACCTTTTCATTGTTATCATTGCTAGTTATTTATTCGTACTGCTCACCAAAGTCTTGAACTAGAGCCTGCATTTCTTTTCTTGGTGATCAGATCATAGGGTTTTCTTATATTCAGCTATTTATGTTTGTGCTGAGAGACTAATGATTCAGTTTTATCCCCTGTGTAGGCAGAGAGTAAGCAGATTTCTTTGGAAAAACAACTCCACGTCCTGCGGGAAACTGATCACATGCTTCAAGTTTTGCAGGAGAGCTTACGAGAGCTGGACAAGCAGCTCACAACCTACCTGACAGACAGGGTAGACGCCCTCCAAGTTCCGCAGGAAGCTCAGGTACTGCCATGGATCTGAGGTGTTTGAGTTGTCAGAAGAGCAAGTGTAATTGCCTCCCCACCTGCAAGAGAACCAGCCCCTCCTGCCATCCCAAACCAGCAGTCAGTGAGAAAGGGTGACCTTGCTTTTGGGACAGCATGTGGGTTTTGGAGTTCTCTTGGCCTTTCTGTGAAACCCTGGTAAACGATAGCTTTCTTAGCTACGAAACTGGGAAAATTCCTTTTTTATAAATAAGCAGTGAACATTAGAAATGACAAATGCAAAGACCATAGTTTGTGCACAACATACAGCAGTCCGCGTTTTTATTATTATACTGTGAACTTACTGAAACTTGAACAGGGCTCTGCATATTCTTATGTAATATATGATTATATGAAACTTAAAAAAATACAATCTTCCCCCTTTCTAATCTCTTTGTAGAAAATGCAAGCAGAGATCTCTGCCCATGAGCTAACGCTGGAGGAGTTGAGAAGAAATGCGCGCTCTCAGCCTCCAACCTCCCCGGAAGGCAGGACTGCCAGAGGAGGAAGTCAGATGGATGTCCTGCAGGTGAGAGGGGGAGCGGTGTGTTGGCAGTGATTACTTGGATGCCTTTGGTCTTCTTTTTGATGTGAACAGTGAGCTGAGTGACACATTGCAGGTGCATTGCATCCCAGGCAGAGCTGCAGGAACAGATTATTGCATGCGTGGAAGATATCGAATGTGATTCTATAGTTGAATTGAGAAGAGATAGCAAGCTAGGTCTAGAAGTTAGCTTGAAAAGTCTTCCCCCTAATGCAGAGTCCCCATCAGTTCTGTGTGGCTAATTCACCGGGCACCACTCAGTTCTTGGTGGTGTGTGTGAGATTGACTTTCACTATGAGCTCATGAAAAATACTCTGAGTTCTAGGTTCCTGACTGTAGTTTTCAGATAGGTGAGAAACTTAGTGACATTTTAATTTCAGCGAGGCCAGCTTAGCCTTTTATTATATCTAAGACTGACACACTGAATATCAAGTGATGTATGATCCTGGGTAACCTCGCTGAGTTCCTTTACGGAATGCTTTTATTGGTGCTTTATTTTTATAGCTTTTTAGCAGCATGTGTTATACTAATACCGTCTGTTGAGAGAGATTATCATTCTGATGTGAATTGCTTATTATTTTCATTTCTTCAAACAGAGGAAACTTCGAGAGGTATCCACCAAGTTCCAGCTTTTCCAGAAGCCTGCGAACTTCGAACAGCGCATGCTTGACTGCAAGCGTGTGCTGGATGGTGTGAAAGCAGAACTGCATGTGCTGGATGTGAAGGACGTGGACCCTGATGTCATCCAGACCCACCTGGACAAGTGTATGGTGAGGGCGCTGGTGGTTAATGGGCCCCCTGGGGTTCCAGCAGCAAATATGGCTTCATCTAGTATAATGTACATGGTTTGCTCAATATTTATTTGTCTCCAGTGTGCTAACAATAGGGGTTAATGATGAAAAACAGTTTATAAAATAAGAAGTGTGGTATTTTCCTCCAAAGACATTAGGAGAGATAGGAGAGATAGGAGGGAGTAAAATCAATTATTACAGTGTCATGAAATTAAAAAAATGAGAAAAGGCATAAATATACATATATATATATAAATAAACATAATTAAAAAACAAAGGAAACACTCATAATCACAGTATGATGTTAGAAAAGGTTTTGGCAGAATATGACTAATAAACTAACCTTTAAAGGATAAATTTGAGGTAGCCAGAAGAACCATACTTAGAATGGATGTTAGGAATATTACCATGTAAAAAAATGATTCTTAAGGATACTTAAACTTTAAATTTTAATTTATAAAGTCTAAATCTAAAATATGAAAGAAGAAATTATACTTAGAACAGATGTCAGGGATATTATTACAGAAAAAATCATTCTCTAGGAAAATTAATTTTAAATCAAAGTTTAAACCTAAGATCTGAAAAAAAATATTTAGAAGGCCTTAATGCTGTTGCAGTCTTGAATTTTAAAATTCAATTGCTTATACATTTTAAAATGTGGCTAAGCATACACACTCTTAGAAATAGTGTTCTGCTTGAGAAGAATCATGAAGAAGCTGAAGATGACACTTGTTAGGACAAAAGTTTGGGATGAGTTCTTTGTGCTTATCAAAACTGTAATCTCCACATGTCTGTTATATACCAAAGGTTGTTTGATTACTCAGAAGCTGAAATAGGTGGAAGAAGGAATAAATAGGATACATTTCTGCGTGTGTGTGTGTGTGTGCACGTGTGCACACACTTATATATGTAAATATTTACTGAGATAATAGAGGTCAGCAAAGCAAGCACCATTCTTGACTGTGTGTAACTTGGCCCAGTGGTCTGTTATGTGACAGAGCCACCTGAGATGTTTCAGGTCAGGATCACGATGAGTGGAGACAAGAGAACCTGCACAGAATAGTTTAAGGTAACTAAGATGAAGACAGCTCTGAATTTGACTTGATGACTAAAATTTCTCAAAGTCATATTCATCTTGACGTGTTGAGTTGTCATATATCTTTTCATTACATAAGTAATATGTACCGATGTAGTAGACTTGGTACTTCAGAATTGAAAGGAAAAAAAATAAGAATGCTAATACTTCCAAATTCCAATAGGCAGAAATATAGTCAGAATTGGCTTTTTTTCTAATGATAGCATTTAGGACTTTTAAAGTCATAATTTTAAAAATGATAGACATTCCAATTTTTAGTCCTGATATTTTCACATTTTATGTTGGAAAAATGTTCATAAACTTTTAGAATACATATCTGAGTGGTTTTTTTTAAACAAGTATAAATGCCATTTGTTTGTTTTCTTCTGATTTAAAAAAGTTATTGCAAACTTGATGACATTTTACTCATCCTTTGAATCCAAATCGGGGAAAGATAAAGCCCTTTGATCTCCGTAGTAAAATCCTAGCTGTCAATCTGGATAAGCCGTGTTCTGAAATGGGTTACTGGGTTTTCACTGTGATGTGTGCTATTTGTCTTGTTTTCTTTTTAAGAAACTCTATAAAACTCTAAGTGAAGTCAAGCTTGAAGTGGAGACAGTAATCAAAACAGGAAGGCACATTGTTCAGAAGCAGCAAACCGACAACCCTAAGGGGCTGGACGAGCAGCTGACTTCTCTGAAGGTGCTCTACAATGACCTGGGTGCCCAGGTGAGGACAGCAGTGCACCACCACCTCTCTCGTCTCTCTCGTCTCTCTGTCTCTCTGTTTCTCTCTGTGTGTGTCTCTCTCTCTCTTTTGTGCACTTTAAAATTTTACTTTTGGGAGAATGCATGTTTAAATTTTATGGTATTAATAATGTTTTCAGTGATTCCAAGAATTTTTATTAATTTTTAAATGTTTGTGCTAATATTGCAGTTATTACTAGTTGTATTTATTGAAACTTATTTTTAATATTTAATCCAGATTCACTTTATATTTTCAATGACTATTGACATTTCAAAAGTAAACTTTAAAAATAATAGTCCCCGTTTAAACTCAGGTTATTGGTTTATACCAATAATAGCATTTAGGATTTTTAAAATCATAATTTTAAACATTGAATTTAAATTGATATTTAAATTGAATAGTCTACTGAAAGTGTTCAAACATCAGGGTTCTAATAAATATTATGTGACAAGAAGGTCACATTGATCTAGCAGGACTTAAAATCCTTTCAGGAAACAGCTATAATTTGAGCATTTTAGTAAATCGGTGGGGGAGTTTTGGGTCATTTACTGACTGGATCCAATAGGCTGAGTGTCTTCTCTCACTGAGAATCTCAGTCTTGAAACCAGGGAAGTAAGAAAAAAAAAGTGTGGAACTGAAAACTTGGCAATATTAAAAGGCTGTGTTAGATTGTATTTTAGATCCTTCTTGAGTTATTAAATAGTAACTGAGTTTCTACAAGAGCCCAGAGAAAACCAGCTAAACTGTTATCACTTTCAAACAAGTGAAAATGGGAAGTTCATATATTTCCTGGGTGTTCACTTCGGCAAGATTGGGTTGTTGATTTTGATACATTTTGATGCACTGTACCACTGGATCACATTTCTCAGCACATCATTTTGGTATTACACAGCTGAAGTTATTTTTGAAGCATTATATTTATTTATTGACTGGGCAATTTATGCGTGGGAATGGTGTTGCTGGTTTTTACACCAGTTCCCTAATTCAGGCTTCTGGTTCAGACCAGGCTTAATCCAATGACTGTGTCACTTTGGTCATAGTCCTATTACAGAGGTGGTTGTGGGTTTTATTGCATAACGTGTATGATTTCTTAACACCATTTGTGAGATGTATCAAAAGCCTGGTAAATGTTAATTCAGTTCATTTTGCTTTTTTTTTAAGAAAAAAATAATAAAGGGCTTTATTGCATAATCATTTACTGTATTTTTCATTAAGTGGGTAATTGTAAAACATGATTGTGAAAATCATGCTATTTCCCCTCAAATTGCTAGAATATAATGTTTTTTTAAACAGAGTCCTTCATTGAGATGATTCTAAGCATCTTCTGTTCAAAATAGTAAAAGATACTACTTACCGATCCCTTAACTTTGTTGCAAGGATTGGGCCAAGTCCTTTGTGTATATATTTTTCTCCTTTAAAACTCATAACAACCTTTGAGGCTCATACCTCTATCAAGGTCCCTTAGCTCTGCTAAGATGAAAACCCAGGGTTGCCTGACACTTAACCACGACTGTCTAGTGTCCCCTTGCAGAAATACAAGAGTAACTCTTGGTGCTAGAGATAAAGGTTGTATATCTCTTGGGGTTCAATCCGAGTCAGTTTGGATCCTCAGCTGTTATCCATGCTTAGTCCTCTCTCGCTTCCCTCTTTTCAGGTGACGGAGGGAAAACAGGACCTGGAAAGAGCTTCCCATCTGGCCCGGAAAATGAAGAAAGAGGCTGCTTCTCTCTCGGAGTGGCTTTCGGTGACTGAAACGGAACTGGTACAGAAATCCAACTCGGAAGGTTTGCTTGGAGACTTGGATACAGAGATTTCCTGGGCTAAAGTGAGTCACAGTTCAGGGGGACCACCAATATCACACCAGCGTGACCTGTGGCATTTTTGTTCAGGGCAATCTGGGTGGATGTTCTTTTTCTCCATTTTATATTAAATATAGCCTTTCCCTTTTTCCATTACTTTTTCTACTTCTCTGTCCTAAGAAAAACAATAAGAATATTTTTAAAACAACTATTCCAAGAAGCTACTTTTGTCTTGATTCCAAAAATGTTGAACTCTGATCTGTCATCAAAAGGCCTTCAGAGGCGTTCTGTTTATGTGTCACTTGAAAATATGATAGTTACACTTTCAAAGTTGGTGATAAGTTGGTGATTTCTTTTTGAGCATTCATTCCTCACACAGTGTTGTGCTGAATTTATTTGTTAATTCTTCTACAATAACTTTTGTGCCAGTTACTAGTTTTTCTATTGCAAACTGATGTAAAGAGCACAGAGACAGAATTTTCAAAAGAATCAATGAAAGATCCAAGAGTTTTCTTTGGCTCTTTAGTTACGTTGCTATTATAGAGATTAGAGAGTGGATTTTCCAGTTCTCTTTTGAAGTGGACAAAGAAGGAATGGAATACAAAACTGTTTTGTTTTACCAAGGCATTTTATTTTCCCAAATTTATTTTCTAAGAAAGAGGCATGTATTCTAGAGATAAGTCCTGAAAATAATGATCAATACTGTGACAAAAATTTCTATAAAGTCACAAGATCCTCCGTTATGGCTGCCTACACTCATGCTGGCCTGTGGGAAGTGAAGAGGATGTGATTATAGATCATAGGGGGTGATGCAACTCTTTAATTTGAATGCTCTGTGAAGAGAACAGTTGAATGAAAGTCAAGATATTAGGCACTAGAGAGAGTGTTCTCAGTTTAGAAAATAGCTGATGAAAAGCATAATTATGCCATGGGCTGTGTGAAGTGAAAAAAAAAAATATGCAGGCAATGAAGAATGTTGGCATTTATAGGTGTATTGTGGGTGAATGGGAAGCAAAGGCACCAAACTTCATTTTTGTTAAGTTTAGCCTTTTCAAGGAAATATTACCTTCTTTGTACAATACATTTTGAAAGCCCTTGCTTTCTTATTAGTAACATAAGTTATATAAGCTAAGTGAATGACATTTTTATAGTGTAAAAAAAAAGAGGGGAGCAAAAATCATCTATAATGAAAGAATACCGTTATCTTTTCAGCTTTTTACAGGCACATATAGACATGCACAGGCACAGCATGTGTTTGAAAAGAATTCTTTTACATTTAGTGTTTCATGACTTTCTTTAAAAAAACAAACACCTTATATCTTTAACATTTTTCTTTACCTACATGTTGTATCACATATTGGAGACAGGCCTAATATTTAATTGCATAATTTATTTTTGATTGTTCCATTTCTCTACTCATGTCCATTTGATTTATTACCAGTTTTCACGATTATGAAAAATGCTATGCCCTGTCTGGTGTGATCAATGGTTAGAGCATCGGCCTGTGCACTGAAGGGTCGCAGGTTCGATACCCAGGCAAAGGTACATACCTGGATTGCAGGTTCAATTCCCACCACAGTTGGGGCACATGCAGGAGGCAACCAATCAATGTGTGTCTCTCACATGGATGTTTCTCTCTCTCTCTCTCTCTCTTTCTCTCTCTCTCTCTCCCCCTCCCTCCCACCCTCCCTCCCTCCTTGCCACTTTCTCTAAAAAGCAATGGAAAAAAGTATCCTCGGGTGATGATTAACAAAAAATAAAGACATGCTGTGATGAATATACTTGTAGCTAAATCATAACATGTATTCATATTTTTTTTCTGAGGATAAATTCTTAGACCTAAAAATGTTGAGTCTAGGGATATATCCATTTTAAAGTCTTAGACAAATTATCAAATTGTCCTTCAGAAATTGTACCTACCAGCTCCATGTGAGAATTCCTACTTGCTTGTTTTAACCACAACTTTGACAGTGGTAGGCAGAGATCATATTTTGGTTAGTTAATTAGAACATTTTCCATCAGTTTATAGGCCATTTGTAGTTCTTTTTTTAAAAAATTGCCTTTTATTGTAATTCTGACCATTTTTCTTTCACCTGTTAGGTCTTTTGATTTAGAGCACTTTATCTATTAAATTATTAATGTTTTGTATGTTGTCTATTATTGCAAAAATTTTTTTGCTACTGTAGTTCCCTTCCTGTTCTGTATATATTTTAAAAATACTGTTGTTATATATTTTTAAATAATAAAATCATCTTTTTCTTCATTATTTATGCCATAGTGCTTAGAAAGTTCAACTCTGCTCCAAGGTTATGTAATTATTTACTTACATTTTCTTGTAGCTCTTTTATAGTTTCATCTTTTTATCTTTAATGCTTTAATCCTTCTGGAATTTATTTTGGTGTATATGATGAGGTAAGGCTCTAACCTTTTTCCAAGTAGTTAACCAGTTATGTCAGCACTATCTACTAGTAATTATCCCTTCCCCACTGATTTGACATGCTAACTTCATCTATTACTTTTGGCTGTTGATTTTCTTTGTTTACTGATTTACTGAAATTTTTTTTAGCTGTTTAACTATATGGCTTTATAATATGTTTGAATATACACTTAAGAGATTCCCTGTTTTTAATGTTCCTTTTTTTGTATACACTCATATAAACTTTAGAAGTGTTAGTCTCAAATTCTTAAAATATATATTTTGTTAGAAATTTTTATTTGAATTGCCTTAAATTTATAGATTTGTTTCGAGAGGATTTGACATCATTGTTATATTGTCACATGGCATGTCTCATTTCCCACCAAATTTTTAAAATCCCTTTATAATGCTTTGGTTATTTTCTTCATAGACACACACACACACACACACACACACACACACACACACGTTAATTTATACTTATTTATTTTACATACTTTAAAAAGCATGCCTTTTCTCTTTTTTATTAATTGCTTATAGCTGGTACATATAACATTTTTGCATATTTAATCTTTATTCATTCATCTTTGTACAGATATAAGTTCAATTAATTTTTCAGATTAAGATTGTAAAAATAAGCTTGTTTTTTCTGTAACTACTCACTCTTAAATTTTCATTTAGTCTTATTTTGGATTTGAAATAATGATGATGGCATATACAAGTCATGAATTCACAGCACATTTTCTTCACTAGAGTAAATCGAATGAAACATCAATATGTAACATGAACATCCATTTTTTCAAAGTTGTGTTTTCAGATTTAAGAAACATGCATATTTACAATATTTTAATATATTTGCACTTAAGAATTAAAGTTATTTTCAATGCAAAATTTAAATAGCATTTTTATTCCTGAACTTAGTGTTTTCATTCCATGGCTTCAATGTCATTATCTTAGATGTGGTCATTTTCTTTACAATAAAATCTGTCACCATAGATAGCATGTGTACTGTTTCAACTTAATTACTCATAGTTAATTCTTTCTTCTAGTTCTTAAAGACTACACTAGTCAGTCAGTACATGCTCACTGAAGGAATGCAGAAAGTCTTAACTTCAGGAAGCATGGCTGTGGGTATCCTATTTCCACCCCCCCCCCCCCCCCCCCTCTGCTGGAGAAGGACACTTGAGAGAACCATTTCAGTTCCTTTAAAAATATCACTAATTGACATGGCCAAGTAATTGTTCAAACCTTGACTCACTGGTAACTATAGCTGGTAAAGCAGAACTACCCCAGAACTCAGAATTCTAAAACTCATCATGAATGCATCTCCTTGGTTCCTACAGGAGACAATGGAGTACTGTAGTTACTTGCAAGGACTGCATTCTATAACTAAATGGCCTAAAATATAATTTCTTGTAAAAGCATTACAAAAGTATTTCATCTTAAGTAAACCATAAGAACTAGAACATCTAAGTTTTGGTCTTACAATTGTCATAATACTCTGGATAGTATAATGACAAAGTATAATGTACAAAGATGAATGAATTTTTATTCACATATAAATTCAATTAATTTTTCAGATTAAGATTGTAAAAGATAATCTTACAAAAATTTGAAATTTTTATGCTTTCCAAAATATGATTTAATGATGTGAGATTAAATATAGACTCGTGCTCCTTTAAAGAATTTGTTTTAATGTTGGTTTAAAAAGATGCCAACAGCAGTAGGTTAGATATGCACATGTCACTTTATGATTGAAAGAACATTGTAGTTTTAATTTTGGAGTCCAATATTCTCTCTATAACTCTCTGACTATACACCTTACCTATTGAATTTTATGAACGTGAGAATTAAGTTGTCATTATACTATCCATAGTATTATGACAACTGTAAGACCAAAACTTAGATGTTCTAGTTCTTATGGTTTACTTAAGATGAAATACTTTTGTAATGCTTTTACAAGAAATTACATGTTAGGCCATTTAGTTATAGGATGCAGTCCTTGCAAGTAACTTTAGTACTCCATTGTCTCCTGTAGGAACCAAGGAGATGCATTCATGATGAGTTTTAGAATTCTGAGTTCTGGGGTAGTTCTGCTTTACCAGCTATAGTTACAGAAAGTGAAATTGATTGTTTACACCCGGAGTTATGATGAAGATAAATTAGTATTTGTGTATGATACATGGAATTTATACTTAAAATAAATAAATGACCTTTTTTTTTCATACCTGAATTTAATACATTTCCTGTTATGTGCATAAGTAAACATTTCAATTTTTGTTAGCATCTTAAGAACTCTCACATGTTAGTAAGTTATAAAGTTTTGTAAACCTTTGGCAGTTGTAAACTTTCTAGGGAGTATGTGAAAGAAAAGTTTTCTGTTTCTTTTAAAGGAAGGTTGTATGAACTTTTACCATGTTCTGAAAGATCAAATGGGTTTTGGTATTTTTATTTTCTAGAATGTTCTGAAGGATCTGGAAAAGAGAAAAGCTGATTTAAATACCATCACAGAGAGCAGTGCTGCCCTTCAGAACTTGGTCGAGGGCAGCGAGCCTGTTTTAGAAGAGAGGCTGTGTGTCCTCAACGCTGGCTGGAGCAGAGTGCGCACCTGGACTGAGGATTGGTGCAATACCTTAATGGTATGTTTTGGGAAAAGTTAATGATGAAATCTTCTCTCCTTTAATTCTTTAAAAATGACTACAACTTTGATTAGAATTCCAAATTCTATTTTCTCTGTGTCACAATAATGTTTTGCTTGTGAATTAATTTCATTAGATTACATTTTATTTGTTTCTTTAAAAAGACAATAGCTAGAAAGAGTTTGAAATATTTCTATTAGATAATAGCCATTTGTGATATACATGGAAGTATATACTTTAATATCTTAGTAAATGTACTTATTTGTTACATTTTAATGATTTATTATTATATTTAATTATCGTAAGCTATATATTATTAATAATCCTATATAGTAAAAGGGTAATATGCAAATTGACTGAACGGTGGAACAACCGGTCACTATGATGCGCAATGACCACAAGGTGGGCGCCACTCAGCCACAAGCTGGGCCGATGGCGGTGGTGGGAGCGCCCGAGGGCTCCTGGACTGCTAAAGGGCACAGGCCGGGCTGAGGCGTTTCCCCAACCCCCCACCCCCATTCACAAATGTCTCGCATTGGGCCTCTAATTTCTAATAATAGTGTACTAGTTAAGAGCATAGGCTCTGGCATCTGATGGCCTAAGTAAAAACTTTGACTAGTTGGGTGACATTGGTCAAGGTACTTAAATGCTCTCTAAGTCTTAGTTTTCTCATATGTAAAATGGGCATTATTATTATTTCTACCTCATACACCTCGTACAGTTTTTATGATGATTATATGACATAAAGCATGTAGTGCTCTTATCTAACTATGCCTAAAATAACCAATTTTAGATTTTAGTATGATGATTATGATTATGATAATTGTTTAGTGTTATATGTTGTTAGTCTTTGGTTATACCACTACACTATTAATTACTTCATGGATATAGTTACCATCTAATGTTCCTCTTCTATTACCAATAAATATTATTAGTAGAAATTAGTATTTTGTTCTGACATATCATATATAGGACTATTCCAAATTTCAGAGAATTACTAGGTAATGGATAGAGACAAAATAAATTATTGTGTGTTTGAGCATTTATTTAAATCAGTTAGAATGTGTAGAGCATTGAAGGTCATGAGCTTACATTGTGATCTGTGAGATTCAAGTCCAGAGTTTACCCATAATTTATTATCTGCTTTAATTTTCCTATGTAAAAATGGGAATAAAAGAACATACTAAAAAAGTATCAAATGTGAAATTCTTGGGTAATAGAATATGTTCACTAAATTATATATATCTTTATCCACATTCTCATAACCCTTACTTCTGTATTTTTCAGTCTGTACCTTGCAATTTTCTTTTCAAGTAGTGTCTTCCTAGTCTGGTTAGAATATTGATTTACCTGCTTTACTGGGGCAAATAAGTCTGGTGCTTATCAATTCTTCTTTCTTAAAATGCAGAACACTGCCAAAACATTTCTCATGTCATTACTAGTTCTCATTTTATTTTTCAACTGTTTTTCTATGTTTTAGATTAATAATTTGTTTCCTTGTCATCTAAACACTTTTTATAAATTTATTAGTTTCATTTATCCTATAAACAGTTTCTAAAAGTTAATTTTATCTATGTCTCCACCCCCCCTTTTTTTAAAAAAATTTTATTTTCTTGTTTAAAGTATTACAAATATGATAATCAAATTTAAACAAATATGATCAAGGAGGCAAATGAGAGTAGTACTTATGTCTCCTTTCTTCCCCCCATTGACCTTCCCCCGGCCTCTCCCCCCCCCCCCCCCACGGCACATGCCCTTACCCCACCCCTCCAGTGTCTTGTGTCCATTGATTATGCTTATATGCATGCATATAAGTCCTTCGATTAATCTCTTACCCCCCCCAACACACCCCAGCCTCCCTGCTGTAATTTGATAGTCTGTTCGATGCTTCTCTGCCTCTGTATCTATCTTTTTGATCATTAGGTTATAATGTTCTTTATTATCTATAAATTAGTGAGTTCATGTGGTATTTTCCACCCCTTTTTGATCAAGTTCTAAATTCTCACTTTAGTGCCAGCAATTTTGCCAGTTTATTCAGCTTAATCAGTTTGATTTTGTTTTTGGATTTATTTGCTCGATCACATTTTATATCCTGCTTCAGGAAATAGTACTGAGTGAGGTCTGTGCCAGATGTGATATTAAGTGCTGATGACACCGCAATGAAAAGACACAGGACCTGCCCTCTATGATGTTAGTCTATTGAACAGCAGACGCTTATTCATTCCATATTTTAATCATTCTTTTATGTTATTACTTTCTTAAATGAGTTTTAAACAGATATGATCAAGGAGGCAAATGAGATTATTTGCAATGTAAGAATGAAGAATAAGGGAGGCAAATAAAATGAGATTGAAAAGGAAACTTTCAGTAAGGTGGAAACCCTTTAAATTCAGCATATAACGAGCTCTTTGAAGGCTTTTTAAAGCTCTTTGAAGATTATCATGTTAAATATTTCATATGGTTGTATCAACACTTTATTATTTCCCTTCCAGAGCCATCAGAATCAGCTGGAGCTATTTGACGGAAATGTTGCTCATATAAGTACCTGGCTTTATCAAGCTGAAGCCCTATTGGATGAGATTGAAAAAAAACCAGCAAGTAAACAGGAAGAAATTGTGAAGGTAGCAAAAGAGGAGCAGTCATACTTCTGGGGGTGGAAGGTTTTGCTGTAGGCTTTCTCTTGTGGAATGTGCCAAGTTGCCTGTGCACACATTCTCCCATTCATCAATGTGTATTTTTGGTGGGAGGACCTGAAGTCTTGAATGAGTCTTAATATATGAACAGCTCTTACGCAAGTTGATTGTATTAAAATCTCTTCTTAGGAATCCCAGACATTTATTTAAACTGCCTTTAATACTGAGTTAATGTCGCACCCATGTTTGGTTTTGATTTTCCCTACGTGATAATGTGTGTTTTCTTACAATTAGCGTTTACTATCTGAGCTGGATGATGTCAGACTGCAAGTTGAGGATGTTCGCGATCAAGCCGTTGTTTTGATGAATGCTCGTGGAGGCTCATCCAGGGAACTTGTAGAACCCAAATTAGCTGAACTGAATAGAAACTTTGAAAAGGTGTCTCAACACATCGAAAGTGCCAACGTGAGTAATGATATTTTTATATAAGGCTATTTTTCATATAATTATGCATCTAAATTATAGATAACTATGTGGTACAAGTAAATAATTTTAAAAGTAAATTTTTAAAAGTAAGTTTGTCTTTGAATGGAGCATTTGTCCTTGAGAAATATGGCCTTTCGCTGAAGTTTGGCTGTCCCACTCCAAGGGCACGTCTACTGGCGAAAGGTAACAGGAGGCTTTCTGTGGGACATACCTGTACTAGGTGGTGGCCTTTCTCTCGGTCTGTGGCCATGACAGGGATGGCTTTTGGATCATGGCACTGTTTCCTACTGTGCTCACATGTGGTCTCAGAATCCTCCAAACAGCATTCGAGGCAGCCACAGCCATTTGCACACTACTTCACATCCCTTGCTATGACGTTGGAGAAAATGGGTAATTCAGAGAAGCTCAAATTGGTAAAATCATTGCTGTAAATGAGTGAAATTAAAGTCAATTCAAATAAATGCTGATTCCTTTTCTGACATTCCATCCCTCTGATTAATGACAGAAAGTCAAGTGAAGAATATCTTTTTAAAGAATAATTTCCCTTCCACAGCTGCTAATTGGCCAGGAACCAGTATCATACCAGTCTCTGGTCACCACTGAAGCACTTGAAGCTGATGTGCCTTTCTCTGACTTGGAAAAATTAGAAAGTGACATAGAATATATGTTAAAAGTTGTGGAAAAGCCCTTGGAATCCAGTAATGAAGATGAAAAGGTTGGTTCAGAATTTTTCAAACTATGATGTTCTTCTTTTTATTCTCTGCTAATTATAGTTTTACACCAATATTGTTTACCCAGATATCTGCCAAACATGATAGAACAGTCCAAAAATGATTTTCTGATGTGTCAATATAATTGATTTATGCAATGCTTAAAAAAATAGACATCACACTTTCTGACTAAAAATAATGTCATCTTAATGCTAAACTAGCTAGCATTCTTTGTTTTAACATCAAATATGAAATATTTTAAGAAAAACATGATGTTTTGTTGTATATAATTTAAAAGAACATATCTTGAGTTATATTTTGTAGGTTAGTTTTCCTCTTTGGGAACTGATGGTAAGTGACCCTCTATGCATTTTTTTTTTGAGTAAATTTTTTCTTTCTAAACATTCAGATGGATGAGGAAAGAGCCCAAATTGAGGACGTTCTTCAAAGAGGAGAACAAATGTTACATCAACCTATGGAGGATAATAAAAAAGAAAAGATCCGTTTGCAGTTATTACTTTTGCACACAAGATACAACAAAACGAAGGTATTGTCATGGGGAGTGTCTGTCCCACTGAAATAACTCAGCCCTTGTCATTCAGATGTTTGATGTTGCATTCATGGACACCTCAAAACACACCTTCTCCTTTCTGGTGTGCATTGCTAAACATGTTTATACTTTTAGGTGGGGCAAGAGTCAAAGAAAATAGGAACATAAAACCTTATTATTGGGCATCTCTGTTGGATTTCTGATAATGTACTAAATCTTAAAAGGAACCTTTTTCTTTTAGAGTAGATTCCTCCTTTGAATTCATAGTTCATATGGAGAGGCCTGACCATGTCAAAAAAATTTCTAGTTTACAAATAACCAAATTTGTGAAGTTGATAAACTATGCTTTATATTCTAGAAAAGCTTCACTACCAGCTCCCTTTCCAGTGGCCACATACCCAGCCACATTGTAAATGTGCTGGTGTTCCCCAGAGGCCTGTTCTTGTTGCAAGTAAATGCAGAACTCTAGGTTAAACATCTTGTTATTGACTCCATGATTTTAGCCTTGAGTTTCGGTTTCATTTAGGAATTGTAACCATTTTCAGGGTCACTAACTCAGTGAACATGTATTTGTGATCATTTTACTATAATTTTCAATTTACAGAGGATGAAGTTCAAATAGGGGTACAGTGAAACTATGAAACTATCTTAATTCATGAGTAGATGAACTGTGGCTATTTGCAAGTAGTAGCCAGCATTTATTAAATTGTACCCATCTACGTGTAAAATACTTCAATTCCTTAAAGACTAGTGAGTGGACCATCCCCTTTGTTATTTTGAAAGTTCTGATTAGAGGACACAGAAAATAGAATTATTAGGGCAGATAAATAGTCCACTCAGTTTAGCTTAGTTTTGTCTGAGGACCTATTATTGTCTTATGTAGGCTATTCATGTTCTGTAATATTGTTCTCCAAGGTTAAGATTATATATTGAATTACCTGTATGTTATTTTACATTGAATTTCTTGTTATGTTATAAATACATATTTAACTTAGTTACATTTTTTTTAAAATATATATTTTATTGATTTTTACAGAGAAGAAGGGAGAGGGATAGAGAGCCAGAAACATCGATGAGAGAGATCGATCAGCTGCCTCCTGCACGCCCCCCATTGGGGATGTGCCCGCAACCAAGATACATGCCCTTGACCGGAATCGAACCTGGGACCCCTCAGTCCGCAGGCCGACGCTCTATCCACTGAGCCAAACCGGTTCGGCAAACTTAGTTACATTTTTAACAGTAAGGCCCTGAGGTCTTTAATATAATTGTGAGATTTTAAAAATGGCTGAAATAATAATGGTATTAAAATGTTTTATTTCATATGGAAGTTTATGATTTGCAGCATATTCTTCTGTCCTCAGTAACTCTGGAAAGAACCTGTTATGCTTTCCTGTTTGCTAATTGAGTTTAGGTGGCATTGGTCTTAAAGTGAAACATTTCTGTTTAAGAGTAGGCTGCAAACAAAAATTAGAATAGAGATTGTTAAGGGTTTATATAGCAAAGCAGGGCAAAAATATAAAAAATCAAAATATAGTTTTAAAAAATTTGGTTCTGAGTATTGTACTTCTCTGCAAAATAGTCTTGTGCTTTTTTCAATTCATTGTGGGGATATTTTAAGAGATGTACATTATTATTTTTAATGATTTTACAGGAAATTCCTATTCAACAGAGGAGAACAAGCCAACTAGCTTCCGGAATTAAATCATCACTTCTCCCTCCAGATTATTTGGTTGAAATTAACAAGGTTTTACTTTCTATGGATGATGCTGAGTTATCACTTAATACTCCAGAGCTAAGCACTGCTGTGTATGAAGACTTCTCTTTTCAGGAAGATGCTCTGAAGGTAAATCTCCAGGCAGGGCATTGGAATAGCTGCAGTTAATGTAGAAATAATGCAAGGAATTTGTCATTGTGCCTACCTAGATGATCTGTAGCTTTTAAAACTTAGGCCAAGGAATTAATAATGTGTATGAATAATAAACCTTTCTATATTCACCAAGGAAATATTCTAAAAATTTATTTTTTAAAAGTAGATACGGATTGTTAGTATGCAGTTACTTCTTTCCATCATCAGAGATGTTTTTTAATCAAACACCTGCACAAAACATATTGCTTTCTTATAAACTGGACTGCCAGTTGGATATGAAATGTCAGCATTAATCTTGCCACCTATAATGATTTAACATTGACCAATGGTTGGGGTATGGGATGGCATGTTGATTGTAAGTTAATTAGGGATCTAGAAGTTTTCAGTTAACTCACAACACTATTAAATATCATTAAGGCTTGTTTATATAATCTGATTATACTTATACTAGAGGCCCAGTGCACGAAATCGTGCACTTAGATGGATTACCTCAGCCCAGCCTGCTCCCTCTCGCAGTTTGGGAGCCCTTGGACATCCTTAGTGCTGCTTCAAAGGTGGGAGAGGCTCCTGCCACCGCCGCTGCACTTGCCAGTCTTGAGCCTGGCTCAGGGCTTCTGGCTGAGTAGCACTCCCCCTTGGGAGCGCACTGACCACCAGGGCAGCTCCTGCATTGAGCATCTGCCCCCTGGTGGCCAGTGTGCATTATAGTGACCGGTCATTCCACTGTTTGGTCTATTTGCATATTAGCCTTTTATTATATAGGCTATAAGGTCACAATAAAATTGCTGATAGATTTGATGGCTTTGATTGACAGTTCATTTCTGTCATTTAAACTAGCATTATTATATATATGAAAATATTAATGATTTTAACTTCAAACTCTTCATTACCTTTATAGAATATTATTGAATTTTTTCAATATCTGGACAAATGCCACATGGAACATCTGTTAGGATTTTTTTCTCACCATTGGGATATCATGTAGTGTTCCTAACACTTTGGTCAATACAGAGTATTTTTTTTTTTTTAAGTTTCCAGTTTTAATTAGCAGAAATTATATCTCATTATCTATTAAATAAGTATTATACCATATACATTTTCATCTGTGATTTCATTCTTTTTATCTCTTTGCTGGATTTTGTGACTGTTTTGGCAATATATTTGTAGAATATCAAAGACCAACTGGACAAACTTGGAGAGCAGATCGCAGTCATTCACGAGGAACAACCAGATGTTATCCTCGAAGCTTCTGTACCTGAAGTCATTCAGATCCGGGATACACTGACTCAACTGGATGCGAAATGGGACAGAATTAATAGAATGTACAATGATCGTAAAGGGTATGTATAAATTAAGTTAAAATTTAATTTAAAAAAAACCCGATAAGCTCATGAGCCATGACAAAGGTCACATTACATTAAGATTAACGAGAGTATGTTTCACATCCCTGGAAGAGGCCCTGTTTAATAAATTGTGATGAGTGTAGTTCCTTAAAGAAAGAGGAAAGATATTACATACAGGCGATCATTTGCAACAAAATATCTTAATAATTAAAGGAAGCACCTTTAATTTTTAATATCTAAATAGTGTCCATTTTCTTTAAAATAATTTAAGAGTTTTCATTAATGTTCACTTTCCCAACATATTGATGATTAATGTGAGTGAGAGACAGGTACAGATAATTGGAATCCATATATAACCACAAACTCTTTAAAAATAACCTGTTAAATAAAATGATTCTAGGTTTTGACCAGGCCTATTAATAGATGGAAATAAAAAAAATGAGAAGATTTTTGGCAGTAACTGTGTATGTAGTAGAAAGGCAGATAGGCAAGTAAGATGTGAAATAGCCCAATATAAAGGACCATGTAAGAGAAAGTTAACACAGAAAAATACACTGGAAAACTTTAGAGCCACAGACACAAAAATTAAGCATCATGGTCTTCATCGTTTTTGTTTTGTTTTGTTGTAGCCTACATAGTCTATGTACTTATATAATCCTTGAGAAGATAACTTTCAGTGGCCTTTTGGTATATTTCTTTGTATGGATTTTTAAATTCAGCTGTATACATTTAGAGAATATTGTTTTAAGTATCGCTTTATGCATACTTCAATTTAATTACACTTGTTTATTAGATAAAGATTAAATTCTTCAAAGTAATAACATCTTAAGGCTCAGTGTTGCATTATGAGATTGGTTATTATACTCCTGCCAATAGTATATGTGAAAGTTAACTGAACCCTTGTTAACAATGAAAGGTTGGTTGTTGTTTTTTAAGACCTTTACCAATTGTATAGTGAAGATTTCATCTCAATAGATTTTCACTTCTTTATCAGCGACATTTCAGTATCCTTACACAGATTTATTGGCCCCAGTGTTACTTCTTCTGTCAATTGTTAGGTCATGTCTTTGCTCATTTTTCTATTATGGGATTACTATTTACTGATTTGTAAGAGCTTTTTTCTACATTAAGGGTATTACCTATTCATATTTCTTGTTTATTGCTTAGTCCCAACTTTTCATATGCCATCTAATTTTGTTAACGGTATTTTTTTGATGTATAGGTTTAATTTTATATAATTATATTTTATGAGTCTTTTTCCTTTGTGATTTTGGTTTGTTTATATGCATGCAAATTACTTTTTGTGTGATATTAGTTAAATATTTATGTATCATTTAAAAACAATTTTGTTTGATTTAAAATTAACATTTAATAACTAAGCCACCTGAATTTTGTTTTAAATATGTTTTGTGTTAAGGCTGTAGTGGGTGGTTCTATATACTGACTCTTCAGTATCAAGCCTAGAGACCCAGGTAGGCAATGGTAACATTGTCAGAGACCAGGAACTTAGGTGACGAATGTTTTGGGGGAAAGATATCAATGCCAGTTAAAATATTAGAGAAAGCAAACTTGTATGTTTCTAGATTAAGACTTGGACTTTGCGTCCTTTGACTCTCTGGGAGTCCATAGACCTTCACAATTCCATACTGCCTCCCATATGAACTGACCGTATTCAGAAAGGAGGCGATGACTTAGGGAATCCTAGTTGAACATCTCTCTCTCTCTCTCTCTCTCTCTCTCTCTCTCTCTCTCTTTCTCTCATTTAATCTATGGCTATACTGCTTAGATTTATTTGGTTTACTGTTTATATTCTCAGAGTCTTTAGATATTTGGAGCAGCCTTTCTAGCAACATTTTCTCTTTATTTATTGCAACATCCCCAAAGTTGAAATTTGTGGTTGTTATTTAGTGACTGCACATTTTTACCAAAGGCGATAAAGATTGTTTTAATATTTTCTCATAGTATTTTGTTTGAAGTGCTTAATTTTGTCATGCCCAATAGAATGTTGCTTCCCTGTGGGCACTTAACAAATATTAACTATATTTTCAAAATGATGTTCATGGGAGAAGGAAAAATAAACATTTTTTTAGAGTTAGAGATGTCAGGGATCATTTTATTATTTTTTAAAATGGTAATATCTTTTTATTATAGAAAGTAAAATTTTATTAATATTAAAAAATCTCAGAGGTATCTTCTAAGCTTTCTCAGCACCACTTATGGAAATGAAAAGGCAAAAGGAAAGTGTTTAGAATCTGACTGCAGTAAAACTTAAACTTTTTCATACTTATTTTATATGTTCCAAATACGACTAGCACTGGACTTTGACTTTATCTTATTTCTAAAGGAGAGAGGATTAAATGGGCAACTCAGTAGTACTTTGTCTCATTGCCTAACCTGGGCTTTGCAGGCACTTCCATACTGTACTGTGGATTAGTCATTGCACAGAGGGTGTTAGTCTGCTAGAGCTACCTTAATAAGACCACAGGTTGGGTGGCTTACTCAACATACATTTATTATCTCTCAGTTCTGGAGGCTGTAACTCCAAGATCAAGGTTCCAGCAGGGTTAGTTGTGTTGAGGCCTCTCTTACTGGCTTGCAGATGGCCACCTTCTCCCTGTGTCCTTCATCGCCTTTTCTCTCTGCTCTCTCAGACACAAAAAGAGATCTGTGGTGTCTCTTCCTCTTCTTATTAGGACACCAGTTGTGTGGGATTAGGGCCCCACCCTTATGACCTCATTTTAAAAGTTACCTCCCTGAAGGCCCTATCTCTAAAAAGTCACTTTGGGGGTTAGGGCTTCAACACATGAGTTTTGGGGTCACAATACAGTCCATCACACAGAGAATAAGGGAGGGAAAGGAAATGTAGAAGTGTTTTGGCATTTTGTTCTTCCTGAGAAGTAAAACACCATAATTTTTTCCAAAGAGAATAGAGTAATGAATCATATTTGACATTTCATGGTATTTGAAATGTTAAGTGTTTAAAGTTGGGTGGGTTAACTGCCTGTAGCTAATCCATCTTGATTTTCCAAGCTGGAGAAGGCTGTCTTTTCAGTTAATAAGCTGCCTAGTATGTGGGTGTATGTGTGCAGGCATGTGTGTGAGAGAAAGGGGGGTAGGATGGTGCTTGTGCTGATTTCTTGGTACAATACATGTTTCTCTAAAAGGAATCATTAACTGTAATCCATTATGAAAACTGATCCTAGAGCAGTGAGCTGTGAATTTGCTGATTTTGGAGCATTCTGTTTAAATGAGATTTGAATTTGTTTAGAAAAATTGCTTCAAAGCAGTTCTGGAAAGTTTGGAAACCTATTTTATGTTAATTTTTGTCCTCTAGTTATTTTGACAGGGCTATGGAAGAATGGAGACAGTTCCACTGTGACCTTAATGACCTCACCCAGTGGACAACTGAAGCTGAAGAGTTACTGGCTGACACCTTGGCTCCAGATGGTGGCCTGGACCTAGAGAAAGCCAGGGCCCACCAGCAGGTGAGTGCTCTCCATCACAGGATGCAGATCTGCTAAGAAGGTGCCATATTCCTTTTTGTTTTTTTAATTTCAGAGAGGAAGGGAGAGGGAGAGAGAGATAGAAACATCAATGATGTGAGAGAATCATTGATCAGCTGCCTCCTGCATGCCCCCCACTGGGGATTTGAGCACGAGACCCTGGCATGCGCCGTGTTCAGAAATCATCGAACCGTGACCTCCTGGTTCATAGGTCGATGCTGAACCACTGAGCCACGCCGGATAGGCAGTATTCTTTTAGTATGTGGCATTTAAGATGTATTTCGAAAGTTAGAGCTAAATATATGAATTTTTAGGTGCATTACAACCTATAATTTTTGTTCCACATCTAGTTTTTTGGTCATAAAGGCTTAAGAAACATTATTTACATTTTTAATTAGAATTTTAATGAAATTTAATTAAAAATACTCTTTAGTGGCTAATATGAAAAAAAAATTATTAAAAAAATTATATTTATGCCCGGCCAGTGTGGCTCAGTGATTGAGGGTCGACTTATGAACGGTTCGATTCCCAGTCAGGGCCCATGCCTGGGTTGCAGGCTGGATCCCCAGTGTGGGGCATGCAGGAGGCAGTCAGTCAATGATTCTCTGTCATCATTGATACTTCTTTCTCTCTTCCCTCTCCCTCCCTCTCTGAAATCAATTAAAATATATTTTAAAAATTTTAAAAAATTAAATTTAGAATGACATTTGTAAAATTTTGTACCCAAGACTAAGGCAGAAAGATATCAGCATGCCTCACCTCTGCTTTCTGTACTTAACACTTAGGCATCTTATTTCCACTTTGTATTACTGATAATTATTATAAAAGTAAACTATTCATGAGCTACATCAGGGCAGCTGCTCATGTAAGTCTAATTCAGTTTTGGAAAATATAAGAGTAGCAAAATCAGTTCTGCTGATAACAGTAGGTCTTTAAAAATATGGTCGAAAAGCAAGCAAAATTTCACTTTACCATTGTTAAAATATTTTCTCTTTTATTATATTTTAAGAACGTATTTTATATAGAAGGTTCATGAGGCATTAACACATACATTTATTTTTCTCGTATACATGTTAATGCATTTTTCTTATTTTTAGAGATATAGATGAGTGCTTAAATTTAACTTTAAAATATTCTCTTTAAATCTGTTGCTTAAAAATTTAGAGACCAGTGAAGCAATGTCTCCAGAAAATGCACATTGAGGTTTACCTATATGTGGTAGGACATAAGGGCATATGGGTTTACTTTTCCTTTTGAGAGATGCTTTCAAGCACATATTTGGAAAAAGATAAGCAATCCAATTTAATCAAACCTGATTGATGCTTACGCTTCAGTTGTAAACAGCTGCTATTTATTTTATGTTATTTATCTATCCTGTTTCACTGTATGACATTCACAAGCGTGGGTGAGATTTCAAAATGGATTTTGTTTAGTGTGTTTATTGAAATTTAATGAAAGTGTTTTTAAATGCCTTTTTCATGAACGTAATGTATCCCCGCAGGACTTTATTCCTCTAAAACTTCAATTAATGCCTGGGAACCTGGGGGATCCCTTGCATCAGAACATCTTAATTTAGTGGCAGAATTCATCTTGGGTTGTACTCTCTTGTAGGAACTTGAAGCGGGAATCAGCAGTCACCAGCCCAGTTTTGCAGCACTAAACAGAACTGGGGACGGGATTGTCCAGAGACTCTCCCCCACAGATGGGAGCTTCTTAAAAGACAAGCTGGCAGCTTTAAACCAGCGTTGGGGTGCCATCATCGCCGAGGTGAAGGATCGGCAGCCAAGGTGACTGAGCCTCAATAAGTTAAGGGCACAGGGGTAGACTTTTTGGGCAGGGCCTTTTTAAGATACAATCAGATGAGTTCAAAATTCTCTTATTGTCTGATATTATAGTAGGCGCTTTACTGACATTTAAGACCTGCACTGTCCATGTTCTGCATTTTAGAACCCTTTTCCTAACTGAATTTTCAGGCTGTCCATGAGGTCCCACTTTTCTATGCAGTTGTGTTACACGTAAAAACTGCCTTGTTCTTTTTATTTCTGACTGTTTATTGTGATATGGTGACCATGTGGCAGGAACTGGAAGTAGTTGAAAGAACACTCCGGACTTCCAGTCTGAAGCTCTGGGTTCAGGGTCAGGCTTCACGCTTGCTCATTTCCTGACTGGACCTTCCTACTAATCTTCATTAGTAATCCTCTCACTCAGTCGTTCTTAGTCACAGGGTGTGCTGTGCTCATATATATGTCAGTACTTGGTAAATAATACCGCTCCTCTTCTGGTAATAGGATACGTATGATGTATTGTTGTTTGTTCTTATGTCAAATTATGTTCAATGCCCCAGATTTTATTAGGGTATCTTCTGGTTGTAAACACTTTACCAGTGACTGTAAAGTTCAATATTATATGTGTGTTATATATTACTTTAAAATTACTTGAAGTTATTTTCCTGAGATGGTTAATAACTAATGGATAATTTCTACTTTGCTTAATACATTCTGTCTCATAAATGACCTTTTTTTAGGTTAAAAATTTCCAGATATTTTTTCTGCTAATTTTAACTCTGTAGATGATGTATTATTTTAGAACTATGCTAATATTTTGTTAAAGGCCAACCTAATACCTTTTTAAGTCCAATACAGGCATACTTTGGAGATATGGTGGGTTTGGATCCAGACCACTATAATAAATCAATTATCACAATAAAGCAAGCCACACATATTTTTTTTGGTTCCCCACTGCATATAAAAGTCATGTTTAAGCTATACTGTAGTCTATTAAGTGCGCAGTAGCATTTTGTCTAAACAACCCATTACATACCTTAATTCAAAAATACTTTATTGCTAAAAAATGCTATCCATCATCTGAGTCTTCAATGAGTCATAATCTTTTTGCTGGCTGAGGGAGTTACCTTCAATTTGTAAGAAAATGCAAATTCTGTCAAACACAGTAAAGTGAAACACAATAAAGTGAAGTGTGCCTATATTATAACATAAAATATTCAAGTATGACTATTTGGCCTTTGGCTGCTTTTTATAAAATAACATCTATCATTTTGTGTGTTTTGGTAAGAAGTAATAGTAGTTTGTATGTCTTGGTTGAGAGCTTGCCACGTAACAGAGAGAGCGTTTGGCACCTTGTACACCATGCCCCATTTAATCTTCACCACTATCCACTAGGACAAGGGTGGGGAACCGTTTCTCTGCCAAGGGCCATTTGGATATTTATAACATCATTTACGGGCCATGCAAAATTATTAACTTAAAAATTAGCCTGCTGTATTTGGTCAAATATTTAATTAACTCACCCCTAATGCCTTGGCAGGGCCAGACCAAATGATTTCTCGGGCCTTATACCACCCAGGGCCCGTTGCACAGCTTTAGAAACTGAGGCTCAGAGAGGTGAGGTCCAAGGTCTCACACAAAGTTATTGATGGTGCTAACTTATGCTCTCAAATACAGTGCTGTACAAACCTAGGAAGGCCACAGACCTCTGTAGCTGAGTTTTCTCTCTGTAAATGAGAACTCTGATATTTTCTTAGAGGAGTGTCCTAAGGATTAAATAAGAAGAGTGTTTATGAAAAGCATATGTCCTGACTATTCATAGTAAACACACAAAATATCTCATTCTTTTAATAGCAAGTTAATATAGACTTGATCTCCAGGCATGTGTTTGTTGAATTTTGCCAATGATTGATTGATTTAATCCATATTTATTGAGCCCTGTGTTTATCACTGGGGATACAAATATGACTAAGAACTCAGAGACTAATAATAAGAAAATATATATATATATATATATATTTAACTTTAAAAAAGATATTTTTATTGATTTTAGCGAGGAAGGGAGGAGAGAGAGATAGAAACATCATGAGAGAGAATATTTGATCAGCTGCCTCCTGCATGCCCCCTACTGGGGATCGAGCCTGTAACCCAGGCATGTGCCCTTGAACTGAATCAAACCTGGGACCCTTCAGTCCCCAGGCTGAATATCAGCTGAGCCAAATCAACTAGGGCAAGAAGAAAATATTTTAAGGAAAAAATGCTATGTTTTGATGAAGATGCAGTGTTTCGCAGAGGTGGGGTGATGGGCCATGGAATTTAGGCATCACAGGGGAAGGATCGTGAAACTGAGCTTTGAGGCATTTATAGCAATTTCCCATAAATTCCTCCTGGGGAGGGCCTTCTAGGGGAAAAAAGTAGAACAGGCAAGGTGGGAGGGAGGCATGAAACAGTATGGCCAGGTGAGAGATCTGCCAAGGTTAGATGGAGAGGAAGGTTCAGGGACCAGGGCCAGGATTGGAAGCTGAGGTTCTTAGGATCTTTTATGTCATGCCCATGAGTTTTCATGGGGAATCTCTTTAGCGTGAAAATTATCTATCTGCCAGGTCTTCTAAAGGAAAAGGATGTACCCGCTGGCATGGTATTAGCAACAGTGCAGAAATTCTAAAGTTTTTCAAATGGATCTCTGTGGGGTGTGCTAATTATTGTTTCCAGAACTAATAAGTTGAAGCCACTACTTATTTTACTCATTTTTTTTGGAAGAGAAAAGAATAATGCACCTCTTCTCCAACATCTGATATTTTAACTAAAATGCTTTTATAAATTCATGGTTTAACTCCACTTCAGTTAGTCATTTATCTTAAACTAGAGGCCCAGTGCACAAAATTTGTGCATTGTGTGTGTGTGTGTGTGTGTGTGTGTGTGTGTCCCTCAGCCCAGCCTGCACCCTCTCCAATCTGCGACCCCTTGGGGGATGTCCAACTGCCGGTTTAGGCACACAGGGATCGGGCCTAAACCAGCAGTCAGACATCCCTCTCACAATCCGGGACTACTGGCTCCCAACTGCCTGCCTGCCTGCCTTCCTGCCTGCCTGATCACCCCGTAAACACTCCCCTGCCAGCCCGATCGCCCCCAACTGCCCTCCCCTGCAGGCCTGGTTCCCCCCAACTGCCCTCCCTCCCGTGCAGGCCCCGTAGCCCCCAACTGCCCTCCCCTGCTGGCCATCTTGTGGTGGCCATCTTGTGATGACATGGGTGCAGCCATCTTGTGACCACATGAGGGCGGCCATCTTGTGAGAGGGCATGATGGTCAATTTGCATATTACCTCTTTATTATATAGGATTAGAGCCATGTTGGCACTTTAAGAGCTTAGATGTGTACTGTTATCATAGTCATCAAGAAAGCACACACTTCAATCTGTTTTGTATTAAATGCTGGTAGTTAAATAATTGCACAGGTCAGCAGCTCACAGTGTTATTCCTTAATGAGCAATTGTTGTCTGCTGTTTGAACATGAATTTAAAGCTTGTTTTTATTCATAGGATAACATTTAAAATGTAGGTTATATTCAGCTAGTTTGCAGATGAAAATTTTGTGACTCAAATATGCAGTATTGAAATAACTTGCTATTTTCCTTCATAGATATATTTTCAAAATACTAAATTAGTCATGATTATGAAACATGAAACATTTAAATGCCAGCTTATTTTTTTGAAATACAAGTCTATAATAGTATTTTAGGTATTTCTAAAGTTGTTATTATAGTGAAATACTCTTTGATACAGAGGGTAAATTACCTGTTTTGGTATTTTTAGTCTTTACAATTAGTACTGTTGCTTGATTTTTTGTTTGTTTTTAATTTTGAAGCAGTATTCTCTCCTAATGGATATTTAAATTAGAAAACTTGTGATTTTCATTAGCTTTTAATTATTAAAATACCCTCTTTCAAATATTACTGATTCTCTACTAAATATATAAGTACTTATTTAGCATTTTATTATATGTATATGTGTGTGTGTGTGTATATATATATATATATATATAGCATTATGTTTTTTCTGTGGTTGAAAAGACAAAATTATAGCTATAAAAATATAAATGATACAATATAATTTATTAAAAAATTGCATTCTATTTTTAAATCATCAGCTATAAAAATAATGGTACCACCCTCAAGCTCTAAATAGCTTTCAAACCCGTTCTTAAAAATAAATAATCTTGTTTGTCATATGGGTTCTAATCTTATTCTCATTTTCTGACACATGGTTTATATACTTATAAATGTTATTCTTATATTTAAATGATCTAATTAAGGCAGTTCCTTTTTTTGTATTCATAATGCCTATTTGTGTCCTTATGTCCTTTAAAACTTTTCTTTATCTTCTAGATCTCTTTTATGACTTGGTTATATTTAAATATCAGTTTTATTTTACTGAACCAACTAAATTTCCATTTTCTAATACTTGTAAAAAAATTCCATTCTCAGTATCTATTTTTTCTTTCCTGTGAATAAAGTGGGATAATAGTTGCCACCTAATGTGAATAATATGTCATATAATGAAGTCTTTCTGTCTCTATGGAGTAATTATGTGCTTTTTCTTATAATTTTAGATCAAGACACTTTTCATGGTTTTTAAAAAGTCCATTATGTTGAACAGTGGTATCTAGCTTAGAAAATTTCAATGTAATTTTCACGATGAGAGAAAATAACAGTCTTTAGTTTCAATGTTTTTGAATTTAATGAAGGAACAATTCTTCTTACATTGTCAAATAATCTTTGGTATTGCAGAATGTATACATTATTATTTACACATTAAAATGTATTAAAATAATTATCAGGAGTTATTTCATTTGCGGTTTATTTAGTGCAGATATGCAAAGTAAATGTGTGATGTTCTGCTTAATTGGATAATTTTTCTCAATATTTTTCAATAATATATTCTTTTAGGCTAAAAGGAGAAAGCAAGCAAGTGATGGAATATAGAAAGAGACTAGACGAGATTATCTGTTGGTTAACAAAAGCCGAGAATGCTGTGCAAAAGAGATCCACCACTGAGCTGGAAGAAAACCGGAAAGAATTAACCGTAAGTGGCTTGATGCATGAACAATCACACTAAAAATAAGATAAAATATTAGAAGAAGAAAAGGTAAGAAACTTTGTACTTTGTGGTATAGGTGGTGAACTTTAAAGAGGACTGTCTTTGTCTTTTCTTCTAAAGAGTAGCTGTATTTTGTTCTTGCAGAGGTAAGGCGTCCCTCATAAAAATGATAAGTCCTGTGGTCTCAGTATTAGACCTAAGGTTTTTAGGATATCTTAAACAGACATTGTCATTATAAAATAAATTATTGCTTTGAAGTAAAGTTTTTGCTTTCAGATTTAGAAGATAATTGCTAATTACTAGCTATAAAGTTGAGTTTTGTAGAAACAAAACTCTAAGTGACTTGAGAGTAACTCACGGAGGGTTACTCTAGACTCAGTGTCATGGTTGTATTAATAAAATTTTTTTGTTTATCTACAACCTACAAGGATTGTTTATAGTTGTTTATTTATACTATGTATAAAATACATAAAGATATATAAATAAATATACTCAAATAGCCATAAATTTTATATTTTTTTGTGTTAAGAATTGAAAGACTTATTGCAGAACATAAGCATACTGTGTTCATATTTTTATTTTAAAAAAGAAGAAATTGGGTATGTATGTGGATGAACACACAGGCATGCATCAAAGTATACCTAAAAGGATGCCCACTAATTTGAAGAGATTTTGTCTAAAGGAGTAAGATTGAGGCATTTTGGGAAACTATTAGTAACAACAACAAAAATATTGTTGGAAACAGTTATTAAGTTTACTTTTCAAAATGTGACATCAAATAGCTAACAAACTTGTTCCTGTTTTAACTACAAATTTCATTCATATTCTTGGAACATCCCTTCTGTAAACAATTTGGGGGCCGTCACAAAGGGCTGGACAGGACAATAGGGTCGATAGAGATGAGGTAGAGAGAGGTGCATACAGGCTCCTGCTGGCTTTTTATTTTGTTTTGCCCTTTCATTGGAACAGACATCATTTTCATCATCTAAGAACAGAATGTTAAGTTATCAGTGTAGATATGAGGATATGGCCCTATTATAAGACAGGGTGGTGGGTGGGAGCACCCAAGTACACATTGCAGGTGAGTGGTCTTTCCCATATCAATTACAATTTGTTAACATATGTTCAAGCTTCTTATAAGTTTATTGTCTACTTAAGAAATTAAAAATTCACGTCTGTAAAATACCCAAAGTATGTTAGTTTCTAATACAGTTCTTGAACTTTCTCTAGTATGACAACCTTCTAATCATACTTCTCTTCTGACACCTTTAGGACTTAAACCAGGAGATGGACGTACAAGCTGAGAAACTCAAATGGCTGAATAGAACTGAATTGGAAATGCTTTCAGATGAAAGTCTAAGTTTACATGAAAGAGAAAAGATTTCAGAAAGCTTAAGAACTGTAAATTCGACGTGGAATAAGGTGTGCATTAAGAATCACTGTGGCACCTTTCTAAGTAACTTTATCCTAGAACTTCACCGATTTTACTGTATGTAGGTGAATTATGAATGCCCAAGAACAAGCAGGGCTGACTGTGCAGAGAATTCCAGCAAACACACTTTGGGAAATACTATTCTGGAATATTTCATTCATTCATGCAGTCATTCACTCACTGAATAGGTTTTAACTGGACTCTCACTTTATGCCAGTCACCATTTTAATACAGCAAAGAGTATGTCACTCCTAATCCAAAGAGTTTATTGTGGGGAGACAAGTTGCTAAGCAATTATAACATAGAGGGATCCATAGGGATATAAAAGTAGGGCATATGACCTGGCCTTAGGGGGTAACTGTGGATGGTTTTGGAGGAGAAAATTTCCAAGCTAATTTGTAAAGGATGAATAAGAATTGGACAGATGAATAATGGGGGAAAGGGCATTGCAGAGAGAACAGCAGCAAGTGACATGGTCTAGAAGAGACAGAGAATGAGCACAATGCACTTGGGTCCTGGAAGTCGCTCAGTATGAAGTGAAGAATGAGTGATGCTTGCAAACATCAGATCCTGGAGGCCTCACCATGCATCACAAAGAATTTAATCTGTGTCTTGAGAACAGTTCATCACTTTGAGAGCAGTGGGCAGCTATTGAAGGTGGTTAAGCAGGAGAATGTTACCTTTTGAAAGCTCACTATAGCTGAACTATAGAGATGAAGTGATCCTAGGATGGATGTCCTCAGGATATCAGGAAGTCAAGTAACTCCTCTTAGCAAAACCTACAACCAGATCAGGATAACTGATCTGGAAAGATCAATTAGTCATTAGCTTTGTCAAGGGCGCTTCAGGGAGACACATGATGACTTCAGATTTGGACATGTCTGAATATCCAGTTGCCAGAGGGAGCCAGACTGAAGATATATTTTGGGAGTCCTTGGCATCTTTAACTCTGTATGGTAGATGTAACCATTAGAAACCAGGACCCAGGGAGAGAAGCCTGAGTCAATGGTAGAAAGACTAAAAACCTACCTTTTAGAATGTTAGCATTTGATGGATGGGCAGAGGAGAATGAGCTGGTGAAGGACACTTAGAAGGTCAGAGAGAGGTGGGAGGAAAGTCAGGAGTACAGACTATTCAGAGTTCCAGGAGGGGAAGTGACAGCATTAAATGTTTCAAAGGCCCAGGGCAGCTAAGGACTGGATGGCGTTCTTTTTTAAAAAAGTATATATTTTTATTGATTTCAGAGAGGAAGGGAGAGGGAGAGAGAGATAGAAGCATCAATGGTGAGAGAGAATCATTGATTGGCTGACTCCTGCACGCCCCCTACTGGGGATTGAGCCTGAGACCAGGGCATGTGCCCTGACTGGGAACAGAACCATGATCTCCTGGTTCATAGGTCGATGCTCAACCACTGAGCCATGATGGCTGGGCTGGATGGCATTCTTGATAGTAATGTTGGTGGAGTAGGGGCTTAAGCGAGGCTGCAGTGGATAGCAAAGCAGTCATGTAGAATGACACTTACTCTTTGGGAAACATAATCATCTTTATTTATATGGTACTCTTCTCTTTCCATTTGGCCGGATGCTGTAGGTATGCAGAGACGTGCCCAGTGCACTGAAGGAACGCGTTCCGGAGCCCTGTTCTGTTTCTCAGACAAGAACTGCTGGTAAGATACAGTTTATTCCTTAACCATTTTTTATAAAAATAGCAAAATATTATGACTGTGGGCATCATATATGAATTAGAGAAAACTTTAAACTGGAAAACACAACGCAGTTGTGATTTGTTATTCTATTTTCAGTTATTTGAAAGGAACATCTTCTTTAAATCCAACACATACTTGACGGCAAGGCACTCGTGAGAGAGAAAATGTTTGCCTTTCCTGGGCCCAGAGCGGGACCTGGTCCCCTTCCTGGGAAGGGAAGGGAGGAGACAAGGTGGGGAAACTGAGGACGTGCGGTTTTTCAGGAGGTCAGCTGTACCGTTACACAACATGCCCTGTGTGGGGTGTAACTGCATGCAGATCAAGACTGAGAACGAAGGACTAGGTACCCTGCAACCAGGCGGGAGATGGGGTTTTAGAAGAGTGCTCCATCCCAGGGAGGCTATTTACTGATAGATGCTGATGATCACGTAGGTGTGGAGGAAAAAGTTTTCTCACTGTTTCCTTCTCTCCTTGTCCCGATCAGAGTGCAGGTTATGGCACCATAGCTATTACACCATGCCCTGCTCTCTTGACTGTTCTTGACCCTTTACTGTATTAATTTTAGAAACAGGAAATTTCAGTATATGATTTTGTCAAGATATATGCAAGTATGTTGGGGCTTTTAATTTAAATTGTGCTGAATTTATGGATTGACTATATGTTTTAGAAGATTATTTAAGCCTTATCTAATATACCGTATGCTCAAGTGGGCTCCAGATGGGTCTAATAATTCAGCTACCTTGTATAAAACTAAAGAAAAACAACCAACCTTCCATCATTTAAAAACAAAAGACAAACACAAACAACCAAGAGAGAAAAATATGTATCCAAGTTTTGAAGAAGAGAAGAATCTCTAACTGAAAGTTCTGGAAAAACAATCTTCCAGGACAGATTTATGGATCTGATCACCCAAATTTGATAACATCTATATGTTAAAAAGAAAACACACATTAAAAATCCTAAAGTAGAAACAGTGTTTTCAGCAATATGGCAAGATTCATCTTTCCTATAAAAATGAGTTCTTGCAAGTTGAAAAGGAAGCAGATAAAGACCAGAGTTATAAATTATACTATACTTGGTTAACAAACGAAAAATGTTTGCTCTCCCTGATAATAAAAAACCAGTAAGTGAGCACACTGTGTGTTCATCCATTGAGACAGAGTATCGCTGGTGTGGATCCTTCATGCGGACTCCACATGTCGCTGTTGCAAGTCTCAGCTTTCAACTTTTAAGGAAAAATTGGCTAATAAATATTAAGTACATTAATTTTTTCATATTTTCTGATCCAGTCATTCTACTTTAGCAAATCAATACCAAAGTGTTCATCAGAAATATGCAAAATACTCTACACAAAAAAGACATTCCTTGCGAGTTCTTTTTTAATGTGAAATGTAAGGAGCCATCTAAATATCCAGCTGTAGAGAAAGAGTTAAGTAACAGGTAGTGAATACATATATATTCTTAGGCATTCACAAGGATGTGGATGAAGAATTGCTAATGCTCATGTTGTAAAGTTAAGTGCCTTGCAAGCCCTCTGAACAACAGAAAACTATGAATAAATTGGCTTTATAATTAAGGCAAACCTCTTCACAAAATAAAATATCAGTGCTAGTTTTCTCACAGTTGGTGTATTTTTCATTTTATCTTCTCTTGGTGTCAGTGTTAGTTACTTCTGAGTTATTGCTGCCCTAGAATATTGTGTAACTGGGTGTTTAATTGGCTTTACCACCACCAAAGACATAGATACTGCTGGAAATACCATTGCCACTTCCATATGAAGAAATAGAAACTCTCATGATTTTTAAACCTAATCTAAATTTTACATAAGCACACAGACACTTGTCACCATTGCCCCACCACAGTCAGAACATCCTACTGATCCGGTGGTACTTTGCTACATTTTTTATTTCAGCTCATCCTGGTGCCGTAAAGGTGGTGCTAGTATCCTCTGCATCAGAACCTCCTGCCCAGTCTCCTCATACTTCAGAAATTTCAATCCCTGCTGATCTGGATAAAACGATAACAGAACTAGCCGACTGGCTGGTATTGATCGACCAGATGCTGAAGTCCAACATTGTCACTGTCGGGGATGTGGAAGAGATCAATAAGACGGTTTCCAGAATGAAAGTAGGTGCACAGGGTACAGACTTGTCATGGCAACACCTTAGCACGCGGGTAGACACGATCTGTTTGGCTCCCTTTTGTTTGTCCTGAACTCTGGGAGAGTGAGCTTTAAGAACTTCTTTATCTGCCAAACAGCCATCCCAGGCTAGCTCTGAAGAGTCTAGATTTTCTTGCATTTATGCTGTTTTGGTAAGATTACCTTTACCAACTTGAGTGTAGACTCAGTGTATATTTTAACATCTGAAACGGAGATTGTAAATCTAGTCCCATCAGTACAAATATAAACTAGCGTTACAGTTAATGTCTAGTGTGATGTAGTATAATTTCCTGAAGTGCCTTTTCAACTTATGCTTTATAATGAGCTTATTTGTTTAATTGCTGACATTAGCAGTGAGAATGCCTGACCATAATTTTATATATATACACAAACACACCATGTCACGCCAATTTGTAAAGTTCTTTTTCCATATTCAGTGTGTGCTAGGTTCTGGGCTTGTGTGCTGTATAGAGATAGGGAAAAGAATACACTAAATACAAATTGGGAATGAACCATTAAATAACAGTGATTGCTAACTGTTATTAAGTACTTAATGTGTGTTGGACACTTTTGTAAGTAATTTACATGCTTACTTCCTTAACTATCTATTGAAATAGTTACCAAATTTATCCCAGATTACACATATGCCCCGACTGTGATGGAGGCACTGAATGTGTACAAGTGAACAGTCTCTGTGCAGAGCAGTGTGTAGTAACAGGCACAGGCAGGTACATGTGACCTGATAGGGGAGCCCGGTGAAGAAGAGAGTTACTGCCACAGTGACGGAAGGCGGACCATGTGGGATTTTCTCATCTAGAGACAAGTAAATGGCATTCCTGGTCTGGGGAGCAGAGTGAACAAAGGCATGAGGTGGGGGAGCATGGAGGGTGAGGGACATGGGGTCAACATTTGTGCAGCGAAGAAATGCAGTGGGAAGTGAGATAGCACGGGCAGCTCGAGTTCACCCTGATGGAGCTTGCAGGCCACGCAGAACCCTTTTCATCTGTAAGCGATGGGCACGTGTTTTTATTCCTTTTCTTTTTTAAAATTGTGGCTGGAGACTGATGATAACAATGATCTATTTTAGCAGGAAGAATAGGAATAGTGCAAGAGATGCTTAATACAAAAAAAAATAAAAAATAAAGAGCCTTTCGGGGCTGCTAAGACCATGCTGTTGCAATTAGCGGAGATTCAGAATAGCAGAAGTGAAATGTAGATGAGGGTTTGATTGATTCAGTTTTGAGTAGGTTGTGTTGAGAGGTTCTTATGCCATTTAGAAAGAAATGATCAGCATTCACTGAAATGTCCCTCTGGACTCAGGATTGGAAGTTGTGAATAATCCATTTAGGAATAACATTTGACACTGTAGGAGTAATTGGAGTCTGCAAAATTAGTGAATTCCTTAAGAGGAAGAGCTGGGAGAGAATCTTTGCCATACCATTTGTACCTATTGGAAATAGTCTTGATGGCTATTAGTTCTATATTTAAAACACACCATTTTCTGACATTAACTTTTCTCCCATCGTTATCAGTACTAAGAGATAACTGTAGAGCAACAGTTTTTTGCGTCTAAAATTATTTAACTTACAATTACTCCAAATAGCATTTTTCTAATACCTCATTGCCATCCCTGTAGGTGACATTAGTTTGTGTTACATACCTGATGTAGGCCTGATATGCAAGGTATCATCTGCAGAAATCACTGCTCATGTTTTCAGAACAGTTTTTAGTTTTTAAAGGGACTTCTTACATTTAATCTCCTCAGACCTGATATAGCTGAGCTGTCAGTATTTTATTATTTCTTTTTGTGAAAACAAAAACAGAGAGATGAAGTGCCCGGTTACCTAGGTGGTAAGTGGCAGAGCTGAGATTTGAACCTAGGACTTACTGTGCCACCTCTCAGATGCCTCACTGTCCTGTACACCGGCTTTGCTCCTTAGTGTTCTTGGCGAATAGACGATTAGCCTGTCTTAAAAATCATGTTTTCTTAAACAGATCACAAAGGCGGACTTGGAACAGCGCCATCCTCAGCTTGATGATGTTTTTACACTGGCTCAAAATTTGAAAAATAAAGCTTCCAGCTTAGATGTGAGAACAGCAATAACAGAAAAATGTAAGTCCAAAAAAATCGTATGTCATCATCTACTTTCACTGAAAATGATTACACACATATACACCTTTTCAAAGATTATTCAATGAGAAATTAATATTATTTGATACTCTTTATCTATTAATAAATACGGTTTTCCCTTGTGTTTTTTTTATCTTTTGTGAACAGTCAGAATTCCCTTTTGAATTCCTCAAAGTATTAATATTATTATGTTTAAGTAGTTACTGACTCATTGGATTATTTGCTGTTAAGTTAATATTCCTTTTGAAGGAACCAAGAAAACAAAAATTAGAGAAACCCACAGGAATGCGACCCCATTCTTTCATTGTAATTCATTCACTAAAACTAAATCTTAGCATGTCTTTTAACTCATGTTCTCAAAATTCAGTCTAAAAATATTTATTGAGCAACTACTCTGTACCTCTGTAGCTGGCAGTAATTTGGGAACACCTTAGCTAAAGACAAAATAAAGCAAAATAAAAAAATAAGCAAACAACATAACCACAGCCACAATTTCTGTTTCGAGTTTAATATCTGGCTTAAAAGCATCTGTATGTCATATCAAACAAAGTCTAAATTCTCAAGAATGGGAAGACAAAAACAATCTAATAATAAAAGGAGGGAGAAAGAAGTAAAATGGCGAATTCAGGAAAAATAACCCCACTTTGTGAGACACTAAAAGTGCTCTGCTAGCTCATCTGTTATAATAAACCTTGTTGCCACATTTATTTTGAAATCCAAACATACTTTAGGGACGGTCATAGTCTGCTTTTATCACCTTCTTCCACTACAGCCCTCGGCCCCATCTGTAGCTGTTTTGTACTGTACATGTTCTTTAAAACTTCTGGACAGTTCTTATTCTACTTACCTTTATTCGCATATTTTTTCCCCTCAGCCTTTTCTCCCCAGGTGAAATTCTCCTCAGCTAATAAAATGTCACCCCCTCTATAAAGTCTTTCCCACCCTGTTCTGGTCCCTGGTGTTTTCTATCTTTAGATCTTTGCCCCCATAACTTCATTGTGAATCTCACAGTTACTGAAATTTCTCTCCGCCACAGATTGTGAAAAGTCACCTTTCTGGGGCCTCCCACTGTGCTCCATACAAGTGATGGACTTAATTTGTGACAGAATATAAACTGGAATGTATTTTATCACCTTGTTTACTATTTCTCGAGGGGAGAAATTCGACTATTTCTCCTATAAAAAAGGCGCTTTGATTTCAAAATAAATGTGTGGCAGCAAGGTTGTTGCAAGAGATGAGTTAGCAAAGAGCTTTTACTGTCTTAAAGTGTTGCTTTATTTTTACTGATTCAGCCATTTTTCCTTTCTTTTCTGAACTGATGGATTACTATGCCTATGGAGATCCAGAGGGACCCCATTTCCCATCGCTGGCAGGGGAGCTTCTCTGGTTTAATGACACCAAACTCTTTGCAAATCCATCTCCATTTTGCCTTTTCTACCATCTTACGTTTATTTTTTTTCCTTTTCCCCACCACCTCTGCATTTGTCCAAAGTTTCTTCCCTTCTCCCAAATATCTTCCCTTTCCAATTTAACTCTCTCTCTCTGTTTTCTCTCCATTTTCTTATGTAGAGACTGCATAGTCTTTATCATTATTTATTATATGAGAAGCCATCCTCAGCTTCTACAACAAAAAGTAACCTGCATTTTGCTCTTATTCACAAATAATAGGATCATTTGCTTATTTTTATGATAAACCGGTGATATTTGCAGTCGCTTGATGTCTTTAGTTTTATTTGTTCAATATTTCAGGATTCTGTTTGTAGTAGAATTGGTCAAAACTATTGTATATAATTCTTTAACTGACAAGTAGAACATTATGATAGATTTGTCTTCTCCTTAAGTTACAATCTTAAGCAATTTATTTAAGCTTTTATTCAGACAGTATAAAACAAATCATCTCATTGACACAATTTTTTAGAATTAACACATGTAAGTGTAATTTGCGGGTTTCTGAACAATATTGGATTGATAGCTTTATATAGCCTGTATTATCCCAAGAATTTTACCAGAAGAAATGTTATATTGTAATTAAGTTCTTCTTGGCCTGGTACTTAATTATAGCCCTTCAGTCTGTCTGACATTCAAAATAACTTCTAGAAGTTTGTTTTTCAGTTTCTACCTCTTATCAATGGGTTGTTGAAGATATTGAAAGCTATTGCTTATTGGTACTTTAGTTTAAGATCATTAACTGCCCTCGAAGTCATTAATCAGAAGTTTGTTTCCTTAGATCTTTCTTAACTTCATCTTAAAAATGAGAAGAGGAAAGAAGGGAGGGAAGGAGAGAAAGAGACTGAGAATGAAAGAAAGAGAAAGAGAAAGAAACAATAAAAAAGAGCAGACAAGAGCCAATATTTATGAGCTGTTGTTTGTTGTTGTTTTTTGTTGTTTTTTTATGATAAAGGGCTGCTGGTTACACAGAACTTGAATTTACCTTACTTTTAGTGTTTCTCTTGAACTTCAACATAGAAAAATACTTCCTTTTAGAGAGATTTAATGCTACAGTAAAACAAATGTGAAAGTATTCTTAAGGAGTTTTCTTTTCAAATCAAGATTACCTTAGAGCATCTCCTTTGAGGATGACAAGTGACTATGCCTGTGTCTTAAAGTTCTGTCACAAAGTGCTATTAATACCTTTCTAAACCAGGTCCTGTAAATATAAAACAATATAGAAAATTATTTTTCTTAGAATTTTTCGCTTTATCAGTTCACAGTAGTAGATATTTTTATTGTGAGGTATTTTAGTGCATTTGAAATATATATTAACCAAAGAGCTTGTATGACTTGTATGCATACATGCGTAACCCGTGGCCACAGGCAATAGTGTGGTGAGGCCTGGGATGGGGCAGGAGCCTGGTGGAGAGGGGTCATGGGCGGGAAATGGGGGACATCTTTAATACTCTCAACAATAAAGATAAACTAAAATATATAAAAAAAAACTGCTCATATATCAAAAAAAGAAAAGAAATAAAAGTGAGGCCAGCAGTTGGAACAGTAAAAAAAATAAAATTTAATAGAGTTTAACATAAGAATTTTTCCTCAAAAATGGTTTCCAAAATATATCAATTGTATAGCATGACAGACTGACGTTTCTTTAAAATGTGTGTCGACTTGCCTCTTTTCTCTTTTCTATTGATAGCTTCGTTTGTAATAAATTTGGTATCAGATACTTTTCCCCTTTCCTGAGAGTCACTTTCAGGAATTCTTTTTTGTAATGTTTCCTGTAGTGGAGAAGGTCAGGAACCAGTGGGACAGCACTCAGCATGGTGTAGAGTTGCGGCAGCAGCAGCTGGAGGACATGGTGATTGACAGCCTACAGTGGGATGACCACAGAGAAGAGACTGAAGAACTTATGAGAAAATATGAGGCTCGACTCTATATTCTTCAACAAGCCCGAAGGGATCCACTTATCAAACAAATTTCTGATAATCAAGTAAGACCCATTAGATATCTTTTGGCGATATTGATTTGTTGGTTGTGTGTGTGTGTTTTTTTTGGTTCTGTAATTTTAAGGATTCTTGTCATGATGTTTCCCCAAGTTCTTAGAATACACATTGAAATTAATATAAAGCATTTGACCAGGAAGGATTCTGAAAAATTCTTGGAGGCATAACAAATGGAAATGTACATATATCTTAGATTTACAGCTCACTGACTCCTTTCAAATGGAACACACCCACAAACCGGCCACTAGGAAGGGAACATATTTAGGATCCCAAGAACCTTCTTTTGTTCCCTTCATGTGTACCCTGAAGGTTATTTCTATTTAGGAAATTTCTTGAGACTTTCATTTGAGGGCTACTGTAGGGAACAAATCAGGTAATAAGTAAGTTTAGTTTCTTTTAATACCTTTATAACAAACTGATTTATCAATGTCATCAGAGCAGGTACCTTCTGTGATCAGTTTGGCTAATAGAGTTGATGATATTGAACATGTATGGCACTATTTTAAATTTTCTCTGCAATCACAGAAAATATTCTTGAATTAGAGGTTATGGTTGTCAGTTTATATTTTAGTGTAACATTTATTTGCCCTTCAGATAGCCTAAGATAAAAGTGTACATTTGTGAAGAATATAATAACGGATATGTGGGAATCTAAATCTAAATCATGAAAGTATATTTTCATTCTTCATACATATGGACTTTCTGTGGTTACAATATAAAATCAAGTGGCCAGGTGTCCTGATTTCCTGGATCATTCCCTGTGTTTATGATATCTGCTAATTGTTTTTACCAAGTGAATCAAAAGTAATATCAGCAGAGCCCCTGAAACTTCACTAAAGGAATACAATTCAAAGTGGTATCAATGGTTTAATCATCATATGTAGAATATTCTTTTATAATTAGCAGTATGGTCATTTCCTTCTGAAACTTTAGGGTTGACTTTTCTATCAATAGCCACAAAAAACTATAGGAACTTTCATTTGTCCTTTAGATTTCATGAGGATTATCTTGATCCAGGGACTCTCAGAGTCTGAAAAAGTGTGTCAAGGAATTGATATGCCAATGGATATAGCCTCAGTGTAGCTATTCAAGCAACTCCCAGTGAACCTTGCGTGGCAGCTTGATCCACTCAAGCAGTTACCTATAAACATACACAGTGATCGAGGGGCAGGAGACAGAAGACTTCTGTATTGTTGGCCCTTTCCATTGCTATACATACATATAAGGGAACTCTATAGTCAATTCATTCCTAATCAGTGCATGTTCCTATAAGGATCATATGTTTAGCAGAAGAAATGAAAAAAGACATTGTTTTTAGGAAATAAAATATCTAAAAGAGGAAGAGCCAATCATTTGTTTAATGTCATCTGCTATGTACCTGATCACTTTCTTAGTTATTTTTCTTTTCACGTCTGTAATTATTTTGGTTTAAACTTACATGCAAGAGTTTGTCCAATAATTTGTTTTCTCCTTTTGATATCTGTGTCTAAAACATATTAAAACCTGCTGGGAGGAACAATGTTTTGGCAATACTGGTTACTGAGTGACCAAGTCTAACCATGGCGCCTGAAATTGCACCGTAGATACTGCTTCAAGAACTGGGTCCTGGAGACGGGATCGTGATGGCGTTCGATAACATCCTGCAGAAGCTGCTGGGGGAATATGGTAGCGATGACACGAGGAACGTGAAGGAAACCACCGAGTATCTGAAAGCGTCGTGGATCAATCTCAAACAAAGGTAAACGCTGAGGCCCTGGCAGGTAACGGTGTCTTGTCAGGTTGAGAATTTGATGGCTTTGGCTTTTTCATGGAAACATGTCAAAATGTGTGACTACTAGAAGTACATTTTATTGTGATTAAAATTTTTTTAATGCTATTCTGAGTGTTATCATACAGAATGTATATTTATATTTATACAATATCTACTTGACTTAGCACATGGAGATTTTCCTTAAATAAGTCTAAACCTTGCCAGTGATTATTTATGTGTTCTGATTTTTTTTTTTTTTGGTCTCCTTGGTGTTACCTAGAGTAAATCTTGTAGCTGCGTGATGCTAAGGAATACTCAGGTATGCACAGCTTCATTAGGGTGATAGTAATCCTAATGATCATTAAAATAGTGGGCTGTTTGATCGGATTGCCTCAGTTGAGGCTGAGAACACATGGATCCAACTCTAGACTCCTGAACTATTCTGTGTGTATTCAGGGCTTAACTAACATATATATATATGTATTTTATATATATATATATGTATTTTATTACTCTGTCTAGTCAGTATGTTTGGAACAGTCTAAAATAGCATGTGGGTTTATAAGAGAGATTTTTCTGTCACTTGAAGACCTAGGATTTGAGGACCTATAAACAGTGGTTAGCATCTGTTTAAGATAGCATATTTATATTCACCATCAGTCAAGATGTGTTTACCTTCAGCATCCTGCAGGGAGCACCTTGCCTAAGGGAATTTGGTTTCACACACATCTTTACATATGCAAATGCAGCTGCCTGAAAGCTATCAAAGATATCATAACACATTTGTTTTTCTGTGAATAAAATGGATAATATTAGAATACTTTTTGATGTGTATTTTTTTTTAAATATATTTTATTGATTTTTTACAGAGAGGAAGGGAGAGAGATAGTTAGAAACATCAATGAGAGAGAAACATCGATCAGCTGCCTCCTGCACATCTCCTACTGGGGATATGCCCGCAACCCAGGTACATGCCCTTGACCAGAATCGAACCTGGGACCTTTCAGTCCGCAGGCCGACGCTCTATCCACTGAGCCAAACCGGTTTTGGCTTGATGTGTATTAGTGGTAATAAAGTATGGTCAAGCATTTAATAACAGTTTGACATGAAGATGTTTTATACAATTTTAGAATGCCATTTTTAGTTACAACTTCTAAAGTGGAGTTTTGGAAAACTCAAAATTAAGAGGGTGGTATATGAGCATGAAAAACCTAGGATTCTGGAGGAAATAAGACTGGGGTTGCAAATACAAAACTTCATAAGTGGTTAAAGCAGAAAATAGCTATAATATTGATCTTTCTAGCGTTTTATACAACTGTTTTCTTTTGTTGTAACAAGGTATTTGGGTGTAGAAAGGATTAGAATCCAAGGCTGGGAAGAAGGTGAATTAAAAACAGATTTAAGATACAAACTTACAGTTATAAAACGAATGTAATGTGCATCATGGTGACTATAGTTAACAATACTGTATTGTATATTTGAAAGTTGCTGTGAAAGGGTAGATCTTAAAAGTTCTCATTACAAGAAAAATTGTAACTGTGGTGATCGATGCTAATCACACTACAATAAATACATAAATCAAATCATTATGTTGTATACCTAAAAATAATACAAGGTTGTATGTCAATCATGTTTGTTTTAAAAAGACAGCTGTAACACTAAGAGAGTCCTTAATCATACTTTATCTGTTTCCCAAAATTCACATATAAGTTATGACTTTGTTTTTGTTGTAAACAATGCCCAAAAACTTGATCACGTAGAAATGTGTGGCCTGCTTTATTTAGCACCCCCAATTCTTTATTTTTGCTTTTACTTTGTAAATATTTTATGACAGACTCCAGCAGTAGTTAGATTAGATGGAAGAGGCAATTAAAAATGAATTATATTCCAAGGTGATCTTTCATTTATCATAGCGAAGACAGCCACAGTGTTCCAACTTCATGGTGGTTACAAATAGTTGCCCTTATTCTAGTTTCTTTCCCCATTTTGAGGGGAAAAAAACTAAGTATATTCATATCTAGACATGATTTGGGTAAACTGTCATCTATAAAGTAGGGAAAATCCTACACAACTGTGGCGGTCCCTTCATGAGTGACAGCTGGGGTTTCTTTGATTTGAGAGGATTTTCTCTTTTAAATACAGTGACATTTACAATTTTTAACTGTTTTAATCGGAGATCTTTCTAAAATATGCAAATCTGTCCTAACCTTCTTAAACAAAGTGCGTGAACTTATAGTAAACATTTTTTTGAATTCTTGGCATTATTGTTGTAAAGATAGGATTAAGGACGGTTAAGAGCTGCATGTAAACTTACGGTTCATTTAAACCAGTATTTCTCAACCTTTTAAAAATTGTTATTAACCCTCTAAGAAGCCTTTTAAAGTACCTTTCCTCATGAAATTTTAATACCATGGTTATACTGTGTGTCTGTTTTTGTACTTTATAGTTATGCTTTATACATAAAAAGAGTCATTTCTTCCCTCCACTGCTGTCCTCCACCTTACCCTGCCAAAGAACCACTTACCGCCTCCCTTAAGAATGCATGGTGTAACCGGGTGCTACAAGGCTCTGAGAAGTTTCAATGGCATGTTTAAGGTTTCATAGCATAGCTAAGATGAGATTTCTCTATACGAAATTATGATCACTTTCGAGTTCTGAAGAGTTGATAGTAAGTTTATTCAGGCTGCTATGCTTTGTGAGTTTTGTGCTTTATTTTTACTGTGTAAATTGTATTGAGTATCTTCTCATTGTCAGGCACTGTGCTAAACTCTTTACAGGCATTATTTCATTTAATCCTCACAACAGCCACAGGAGACAGGCAGTGTTTTCCTCAACACTATGTCGCTGATGAAACTGGAGCAGAGAGAAGTTCAGGAATGCCCAAGGTCACCCAGCTCATACAGGCAGAGCCGAGATTGGAATGCAAGACTTTTTGTCTAGGTAGCAAGGCTCTTTTCTTTACCTTTTTTCTTTGCTGTCAGAATGCCAGCTATCTGGTGACTGCTCCGTGTATTCACCTCTTGGATCTGTCTGTGATTCCACTTACTGGTTCTTACCTGTGTTGAGTTTAGAAGCCAGATCTGATTAAAGATATGGGGCTTCTGCTATGAATAATGTAACACTCCCTAGTATGTGGCCATTGTAATGACCGCTGGGAGGCCTTGCACATGGCCCACCTCCTGCCTCCCAGCTGTATTCTTTTGTTGTTTGTTTTATAAATACAAAAATATATTTTATTGTTGACAGTATTACAGATGTCCCCCATTTTCCCCTCTTTTGCCTCCCTCCACCCAACTCCTACCACCCCCCAGGCCCTCACCACACTATTGCCTGTGTCCATGGGCTGTGTATACACATACATATTTAAGTTCTTTGGCTAATTTCTTCCCATCCCTTGCCCACTCCTCTGAGATATGTCAGTTTGTTCCATGCTTCCATGCCTCTGGACCTATTTTGTTAGTCAGTATATTTTGCTCATTAGATTCCAGCTCAATTCTGAACATATACCATTGGTAGCCAAGTGTTGGAGGGGTGAAGTTTATTATACTTGCCAGTGGAATATTGTGATTGTGGGATAATCTGTGAAGTTTAATATCAGCTTTCAAAGGAAATGTTTTCTGTGAACTGCAATTGGCTTAAGTAACTTGGCCACTCACAGTTGCAGGTCCATAGTCCCTTATCTGCAGTGCCAAAATCCAATATGCTGAGATATCAGAAAACTTTGGCTTGACATGAAACCATTTATTATAGTCTTTATTTATCCTTCTTGGTGTGAATAGCCTTGTTCCTAAGTGCAGACATATTAATGTGTTTGCCGCTTCACATCCTACTTAGAGGTAATAAGTCATATAGATACATTCATAATAGATTTCTAATGTGCAAAAAAGTTTAAATTCTGAAACACAACTAGCTCCTGATATTTTGGATTCTATATACAATAGGTCTGTCTCTAACATTTTAACCTAATTGATGTATCTTGGCTGCTACTCTTAACCTGTGATATTTTTTCTTTTACATCTCTTAATGCCAATTAACAATTTTTTTTTTTAGTACTGAGTTAACAATAGATAAAATATCTTCATAGTAACTTTTGGAGTGTAGGTGCCTTTTTGGGTCTGAAAAGTTATTTTAACCCTGGAGTGCCTATGTGTGTGTGTGTATGTGCGCACACAATTGTAGTACTATAGGCATACGTGTGTATACACACACATACTTTCATATATACATATACACACATGTAGTGATTGGTGGTGAAATATTGTAAAGGAAATGAGGTAATATAACTTTATGTTTTAAATATTCTCTTATAGATAATTAATTGCTCTGCATTTTTCTCTTTGCCCTTACCCTCCAGAAGCCATATTTTGCCTTGCCTCTTTAAGGCAATCCTCAGTTTGTACAGGCAGAACGGAAGGTAAACTCACTATGGTACCTGCCATTCTTGATTAAATCCCAGTATATTCATTTCCTATCTGTGTGACTTAACACCCTTGAGCTTATTATTTTAAATGACTGAGACACTTTCTTTGGTTCTAAATTGGAGATCATATCTAAGTGTATGATTATTATGAGGACAAAGATTATATGTAAACATTTCTTGTACATGATATATGCTCAACAGAAGGTTAGCCAGATTATCATCATGTGCTCTGTCTTTTTAAATGTTTTTTAAAAACATGTTTTTATTGATTTTAGAGAGAGAGGAAGGGGAGGGATAGAAAGACAGAAACATCTATTGGCTGCCTCCCGCATGCCCCTACTTGGGATTGAGCCTGCAACCCAGGCATGTGCCCTGATTAGGAATTGAACTGGTGACTTCCTGGTTCATGGGTCGACGCTCACCCACTGAGCTACACCAGTCGGGCATGTGCTCTATCTTTTGATGTCTTCCTTAGAAACCCACTGCCCTTAGTCTGTTTTGTGATACTGGTGAGAATAGCAGAAGGTTGAGTCACTGTCAGTCATTTGTCTATAGTCATTTCAAACAGTTTCTATGTACGTTAATTATAAACTAGTTGGTTATCTGATTTATTGAATGCAGTATAGGTACTCTAAATATTTCTTACTAGATGAAACTATGAGAATATGTAACTTTCTTCGTTAGTGTCTTAGTTCGTTCAGGCTGTTGTAACAAAATACCACATGATTTGGGTAAACTGTTATCTATAAAACAGGGAAAATCCAACAAAACTGTGGTTCACAGGGTCCCTTCACCGGTCACAGCTGGAGTTTCTATGTATTGAGAGGATTTTCTCTTTTAAATACAGTGGCATTTACAGTTTTTAACTGTTTTATTTGGAGCTCTTTCTAAAACGTACAAATCTGTCCTTGCCTTCTTAAACAAAGTATGTGAACTTATCGTAAGCATTTTTTGAATTCTTGACATTGTTGTTGTGAAGATAGAAGTAAGGAACTTTAAGAATTGTACATAAATTTATAGTTCATTTAAACCAGTATTTCTCAACCTTTAAAAAAATATTATTAACCCCCTAAGAAGCCTTTTTTAGGTACCTTCCTTCATGAAATTTTAATACTATGGGTATACTGTATGTCTGTTTCTGTACTTTATAGTTGTGCGTTATACATAGAAAGTGTCAATTTTTCCCCGTTCCCGTCCTCCACCTTACCCTTCTAAAGAATTACTTACTGCCTCCATTAAGAATGCATGGTCTAATTGGATGCTATAAGGCTCAGAGAAGTTTCATTGACATGTTTAAAGTTACTTAGCACAGCTAAGATGAGATTTCTCTACACTTAAAATGATCATTTCTGAGAATGAGGTGAAGGTGAGGAAGTAGAACCAAGTTGTGGAAAGAACATTAGAAATGCTTGTTGTGAAGAGGGAGAGAGATTGGGTACTACCTGGAGGGCTTGTTGTTTCTCAGTGTGGTCATTGATTTTTCTTTAGAATGGGACATGGTAGAGCATGGTTTTGTGCTCATGGGAATGATCCAGTAGAGAAAAGACTGATGATTCAAGACAGAACAAAGTAGAGGAAAGAAGGTCCTAGAGTAGACTAGAAGGCGAAATCTGGACAATTTGGTTTGGTAAGAGCTGGGATGTGTTTTCCGTTAGGGCAGGAAGGACAATGAGGGGAAGAGTACGCAATGTGGATTGGAGCCTGAGTGAGAGGAAGATGAAAGGTTCTCTGTGTAGTGCTTCTGCTTTCTTTATGATCTGTGAGGCATGCTCTCGGTGAGACTTCAGATTTTATATCCAAAGAAAGAAGATCAGATATAAAGTCAGAATTCTGATGTGTGGGACAGAGAGCTTCCTAGGGGTCTTTGCATTATTGCTGGACAGTGCCGGTGCCTACTTGTGGTTTATAATAATACATGCATAGTGAAGATATGCATGTAGTGTTCTTCAGCAATGTTCATCTACTCAGAGACAAGTAGAAAGAATGTAGATGAAAGATAGGGGACAGGGAGAGGAGGGTGTTTTAAGGAAGTAGAGACCAGGTTTACCTCTAGTCCATAATGTTGTCTCTAATGTCCTTTTCCCTGGTGATGCAGTCCCTCACCAGAGCCTGTGGCTTGTTCAGAAGACCTTGAGTTGGATTTCAGACACCATTTACCTGTTGAGACAGTGAGCAACCTTTATAACCATATGCAGTGACCACAGACCTAGAGGTGAGGATTTGACCATAATGGATAAAAGTCTTATGCTTTGAAAGAGTAGACTTTTGCCTGGAAGAGAAAACAATGGCTGGAATTAGCAATGGAAAGCAAAGAAGAGGACCCTTAGTCTCACTCCTCGCCCTGAGGAATATAGGGTCTGAGAGAAACAAGAAAAAAACTTCATTGAAAGCTTTTGGGGGAATTGATGGCCCTAGGGAAACCAATTTTCCTTAAGATAAGGTGAAGGGATTGATCTGTGGAGTCTTCCCAACACAGAATGGAGTTCTGGGCATAACAGAAGGGTTTTGAAGGTAGATTTTGGCCAACTGGGAAAGGTGCAGAGTAGCATTTGAGTTACAGTCTAATGTTGGTTGGCTAATAAAGGCCGAATTTCGTGTAGTGACTTAGCTAAAAAGGAAATAGGATGTGGTGGGATGAATCCTCTCACGAGGATAGCTCTGTGGTCTTAAATATTTACTTGCTGTCAATGGCAGCCGAAGAGAAAACGGCTCCTTTGGGTTATATAAAGTTAAGGGCAGGCAGGCATCATGGGATGGGCAAGGGGGTTGGGGCTCTCTCTTGAGCTTCCTGAGCGTGTGGTATTAGCTGCTTACAGCAGTCTTCTTAAATCCCACGGGGTGAATTTTTAAAGTGCTTGACGATATCCCAATCTCTATGTAACAGAGAGATATCTGCAGTGACTAATTCTTCATTAAATGTATTGCATTTCCCCATGGGGTGTTTTAATATATTTCCCAGCTAAATCCTACTTTATTTACCAAAGAACAAAATTACCTTGTGAAGGTACCCATTGAAAAGCTTAAATAATGTTTCAGTGTAAGTTTTCTACATGCCAGTCAAACTACTGATTCGGCCATTTTTTTCTGCTCTGAAAAAGATACATATACTTATTTAAGTACCTGTAAATAAAGGTCACCTTTTAAGTATACCAAAGTTTAGCAACACATATTTGTGGGTTTTCTGAGATGCTCTTTTCCATTCAAGTTTAAAAAAGAGACATATGTATTTATGTTCAAACACTCTTTTGACCAATTCTAAGCACATGCACACTTGATTAACCAGTATATCTTGTAGCTTAAAATACCAAGTATCATTTAACATCTTTAAAATAATATTTAAACAAGGCAGTTATGTGGGTGGCCATGTTTTTGTGCTACAAGATAACTATAAGCTATTTAGATTGATTACTTTAAGCTATATCTGTTGCCTTTATAATATAAATCTCCTTAAAAGCTAAGCGTTTACATTTTTTAGATCCCCGCTATCTTTAATGTAAACTATTGTAAGTAAATCTGTCACTAGTGAATTCCTCTAATCTTTTATGAGAAGCAGTTTATATTTTTCCTCTGTACCATTTCTTCTACAAAAGAATTCTATAGTGTGTTACTTCTGTTTGAAGTAAAATATCTTGTTTCTGCTAAAGTTAGCCTTTTACATCAGATATTTTATCCTTTAGGTTTTCAGCCTGTCCTTGCTCTTTATGATTTGTAGGTTAAAAAAGATTTTTGTGAAACTTCTCTGCCTTTGTCTAGTAGCCATAATTTCCCAAAGTTAAGATGATTCTTTTTCTATGATAGTGCTCCTTCCCCTGTATTCTCTCATTACATTTCCCAGTATCTCCTCTAGCTCTGTTCTGGTCTTTCTTGAGATGCAGCAACCAGAGCTACCAGATAGAAACTCTGCATTGTGAAGCATGGACTAACGGGAGCTCAGTGCTGGGTGTGATCTCAGGAAGCTTCCACATCAGTACTCCTCGACCTTTTTGCTTTCTGCTCTCTGCTCATGCACTCCCATCAGTCACCTTTCATTTCCAAGCAGGGATTCTTAATGAAGCCAAATTTGAAGCTAGGGATAGGTGAGAATGGGGGAACTCTTCTAGCAGGTTTTATTATCTGTGTGCTGTGATGGATTATGTAGTTTTAAAAGGACCCTTGGTCAGTCTGAAATGGGTCCTTTACTTTTAGTCCAAACAACTTATTTTAGGGATGAGCTCCCCCCCACACACACACAATTGGAGAATTAAGATGATTTCCCCAAGCCTTATAGCTAGTAATTGGCAGAGGTGTAGAATTAGGTTGTTTTCTTCTGAGCGCAGTGCCCAATAGCATTAATGGTAATTTATTAGCCTGTCTAATAAAGTGTGCATAAACACTCCTGAGCCTCTAATTTTAGCAATTAATTTTGGCCTTATGGTAGTATGATACCTCATATGAAATTCCTTGAAAATGGATAAAAGATTCTTGTGGTGTCCTTTATACCATACTCTAGCATTTTATCTAATTTTTAAGAAGACTGAAAAGGGTGGTATGGAGAACTGCCTTTGAACTATATTCTACTAGCAATTTCACATAAAATTATATTAATTTCAAAAATCAGACTATAAGTTATTTATATGTACATATATTATGATTATAAAAACTTAAAATGTGTATTTATTATAATAATATGAAGATAATCTGGACTGCTATACATAGGGTTTAGTTGTCACTATGTTCATTATTTTTAGTAGTTGATTACATTTGAAATAAAAAATCTGATACCAGATATATGTGAATTTAAAAAGATTCCTCAGGACATTTATGATTAAATCGCTCATTTGTATGCTGTAAGTAAAATTAACTTCCCAGTATTTCATCAAGTTCATATATAAGGTACAGTAAATTACTATTTATTGAGTGTTTCCTGTGTTTTGATACATTTATTAAAATATTGCAGGAAGGGAGATATTAGTCCTACTTTTGTATTAATTTGTAATAAATACTTGTTGAGGTGCTACTCTGTGTAGGTCCTGGGGGTACCGGGTAAACTGATGATTCAGAAACTTTAAACACACAACAAAGTAGTCACTTTCAGTTGCCATCGGAGGTACAGTATAATGAGACAGGCAGGATAATGGCCCCAAAGATGGGGAGACTATCTTGGATCATCAATGGGTCCTAATAAGTGGAGAAAGAAGGCAGAAGAATGGGTCAGAGAGATGTGGCGTGAGGACTCAGCCCTGTACTGCTGGCTTTGAAGATGGAAGAAGGGACCATGAGCCAAAGAATGTGGGTGACTTCTCAAAACTAGAAATAGCAAGGAAATGGATTCACCTTTAGAGAAAACCAGTCCTGCCTGCCAACAACTTCATTTTAGTCCAGTGAGACCCCTCTCAGAAACTAACTTACGCACTGTGAGATAATAGTTGCTGTAAGCCACTAAGTTTGTAGTGCTTTGTTATAGCAGCATTGGCCATGGTAGGGAAATCATGGGTGCTCAGGGATGAGGTACATGTAGGTTTGGAAGGTGTCTGTACCACGTTCTGCAGGATAAGTAAAAATGAATGCAGTGGGGGGCGGGGTAGTGGAGGGAGGGAAGAGGTATTTAAGGTAAAAGAAGTAAAAAGTAAGGCTCTGGATAAGATAGAGATAGTGACCACTTTGAGGATTAGGAATTGATTCTTTTTTGTAGGTAAATGAAAAATGAGGCTTGGAGTGATGAGATGATCTTGAGGAGGTAAGCAAAGACTCAGACCATGGAGAACCTCATGTGCCAAGCAGAGTTTTCAGAGATGATGAAAATGATGCTGGAGGAGACAGGCAGCTGCCCAGGTTGTCAGAGCTAGTCCGTGGTAGAACTTTGTCTCCTTGATCCAAACGCTTAATCTTTGGCTTTCGTAACCAACAAAGTAGAGTTTTCTTACATCATCTAACAGTTGTTTTTCTGCAGTTTCCTACAAAGTGAATATCTTAAAAGCAGAATCACTTTTTCCACTGATGACCAGTAGGTAATTTGTCCTTTTGTGGGTCACTTTAGGTTTTCTACCTCCCCTGCCAGCCTGGTCTTCTATGCTTGCTGGGTATATAATTGTCTTTTGTCTATAAGGAATCCTCTGAATTCACCCATAGGGTTCTAGGGCATTTTCACTTTTCCTCTGGTCTGGACATTTTTCAGGTTTAATAGAACTAATGTAGAATGATCTGTTTTTATATCGGCTGTTCGCCACATAACCTATGATGAATATTCTTTAAAGTAAAGGATACTGAGTATGCAAAATGAAAAATGTTATAATTACTAAATTTTATATGAGTGTTTTTTAAAATAAGAATCATCTGTTCATGGATGATTACTTGCATGTATGTACTCCTTTGATTTTTTTTTCCCCTTTCTAGTATCTTAATGGCCCAGCCTTTATTTGGTTATTTCTAATGTTTTTACTGTTGATGTTTTAATTCTTGTAAATATGGGCAGGCTTAGGTGGAAGATAAAACACCACTAACAAAGGCCACCCAAATTCTGGTGGGTAACTTCTAAATTGAGATATAGGCACATGATTATCAAAAAATTAAAGTTGCTTCCACGTTTTAGCTATTGTGAATAGTGCTGCTATGAACATAGGTATACGGATATATCTTTGAGACCTTGCTTTCAGTTCTTTTGGGCATATACCCAGAAATGGAATTGCTGGGTGATATATTTATTTATTTGAGGAACTGCTATATTATTGTCCACAGTGGCTGTACCATCTCAGCATGAATTTTTAGATAAACAGATTTTATGTTGACATTATTATGCCTGTCTAAACATCATTAACAGCTGAACACTGAAAGTTGACTATAATTTTGCTTCCTCTGTTTGGTTTACCTGAAATTAATAATGGCTTTGTTTTTACATGCTTAGTTTTCTTTGCACCTGTTGCTCATTCTTCCCACATTTTCCGATGGCCTGACAGTACAATTTCCCACAAAGCCAATCGCATTAAATAGCCTGTCACTTCTAATGTGTTTACTTGGGAACACGCTCTCTAGATTTGCTGCACAGCCATCATCTGGGGAGTGCCTGTGCCTTCCTCCTCATCTGGAACCCCTATTTCCTGGATCTCATGGGTTTTTGTTTTGTTGCTTTCTTTCCTCTTTTTATTTTGGGGAGGTGGGGGAGGAGGTGTCCTAATTTGGGTTATTTTTTTCGCTTTGTCAGGGTGTCTCCTTCGTAAATTTTGTCAAGTGAAAACGAAACATGGCAGTTGGGATGGTGATGACAGCCTGCACCTGGTCCAGTTTGGATTCACCACCCTCTTTTCTGAGTTCACCTCTCACTGTTTGTGTGAGAGCTCCTCCCTGCACTGATCTCTTGTTTTCATGCTTCTCATATCTTCTTTCTGGATTTATAAATTGAGTTTTGTGGAGGATGTCTCTTAGTAGCTTCTTGAAAATTGATGTTTGGGAGGTAATTTTAAAGGCATATTATAAATAGATTTTCATTATTCTATAAGTGCTTATTATAATAGTGTAATAAGGACTGAGAAACATCCTATATAATAAAAGGGTAATATGCAAATTGACCCTAACGGCAGAATGACCAGGAATGACTGGTAGCTATTATACGCACTGACAGCCAGGGGACAGACGCTCAATCAGGAGCTGCCCTCTGGTGGTCAGTGTCCTCCCACAGGGGGAGCTCTGCCCAGCCACAAGCCAGGCTGATGCCTGCAAGTGCAGCAGTGGTGGCAGGAGCCTCTCCTGCTGTGACGGGTTAAGCCTGCTCCCCGAGGGCTCCTGGGCAGCCATAGGGATGTCTGATTACCAGCTTAGGCCCAATCCCCCGGTGGTCAGAATGACATTTATATGTGGATATAAAATTTTTATGAGGACATGGAACATCCAACCTTGACTTGAACAGAGTTTTGGAGAGAACTCAGGGAAAGCTGGGAAAGTGAATTAGTGACAGAGTGTGGAGGGCACTGCATCCCAAGAGAAGCAATGTGGATGTTTTTTGCAGGCAGCCAAACACTTCGGGAGGTTTTCAGTAAGTAAGTGCTGAGATGAGGTCGCTGACATTCCAGAAAGTCATATAAATGGAATCATGGTGTGCAGCTTTTGTGTCTGGCTTCTTTCACTTAGCAGAATGCACCGGGGATTTCATCCATGTTCTTTCATCTATCGGTAGTTTATTTCCATTGCTCAGTATTCCATTATATGCATGTACCACAGTTCAGCTTTTACCAGTGGATGACTTTTGGGTTATTATCAGTTTTTGAGCATTATGAATAAAGCTGCTATAATCAGTTACATTTGGGTTTTGTGTGGACACATTTCCATTTCTCTCTAGTAAAACGATTGCTGGATTGTATCTTAAGTACATGGTTAATGTTAAAAATTGCCAAGCTGTTTTTTAAAATGGCTGTACCATTTTCCACTCCTACTTACAATGTGTGAGAGTTGCAGATACTCTACATTCTCACCAGCATTTGATGTAGTCATTTTTAAAGCCATTCTAATAAGTAGTGATATCTCATTGTGGTTTGAATTTATGTTTCTCTGATGATTAATGATGCTTAGCATCTTTTTATGTGCTTATTTGCCATCCATATATCTTCTGTGATGATGTGTCTGTTTAAATCTTTTACCTATTTTTTTTAAAAGAATGTGTTTATTGATGTATAAAAAGATAACTGTTCATTATAAATTCAGAGAATGTGGAAAAGTACAAATGAGAAAGTAAACCACCTTAAATTGAATATTAAAATAACCATTTTTAATATTGAGTTAACAAGCAAATAGAAGGACAGATGGATGGATGGTGGTGAATGGATGGATGTGTGTATGGACAATTAGAAAACATACATAAATGAGATATCACATGTTGCTAAATTTTTTTGGAGGGGCACACTGACTCCATCTGCTGCTTTAAAAAAAAATTATGTCTTTATTGTTGAAAGTATTACATATATCACCAAACTCCCATTGACCACTTCTAGCCTGCCCGCACCCTCCACTCCAGTCCTTCACCATCCTATTGCCCGTGTCCATGAGTTATGCATATATGCATTCAAATTCTTTGGTTGATCTCTTCCCACCAACTCACCCTCCCCCACCTTCCCTCTGAGATCCTGGCCTGTTCCATGCTTCTATGTCTCTAGATCCATTTGTTCATCAGTTTATTTTGTTCATTAGATTCCACATATGAGTGAGATCATGTGAGACTTGTCTTTTTCTGACTGGCTTATTTTGCTTAGCATATTATTCTCCAGGTCCCTCCATGTTGTCTCAAAGGGTAAGATAACCCATGCATAGTATTCCATGGTATAAATGTGCCATAGCTTTTTTATCCACTGATCTACGGATGGGCACTTAGGCTGTTTCCAAATCTTAGTTATTGTAAATTGTGCTGCTATGAACATAGGGGTGAACACATTCTTTCTGATTGGTGTTTCCAGTTTATTAGGATATATTCCTAGAAGTGGGATCACTGGGTCAAATGGCAGATCCATATTTAATTTTTTGAGGAAACTACATCCTGTTTTCCATAATGGTTGCACCAGTCTTCATTCCCACCAGCAGTGTACTAGGGTTTCCTTTTCTCACATCCTCTCTAGAACTTGTCATTTGTTGATTTGTTGATGGTGGCCAATCTAACAGGTGTGAGGCGATACCTCATTGTCTTTTAATTTGCATCTCTCTGATGATCAGTGACTGAGCATTTTTTCATGTTTCTTGGCCATCTGTATGTTGGCTTTGGAGAAGTATCTATTTATGTCCTTTGCCCATTTTTTAATTGGGTTGTTTGTCTTCCTTTTGTTAAGTTGTATGAGTTCCTTATATATTTTGGATATTAACCCTTTATGAGATGTATCATTGCCCAATATGTTCTCCCATACAGTGAGCTCCGTTTTCATTTTATTGATGGTTTCTTTTTCTGTGCAGAAGCTTTTTTATTTTGATGTAGTCCCATTTGCTTATTTTCTCCTTAGTTTCCTTTGCCCTAGGAGATGTATCCACAAACATATTGCTACAACAGATGTCTCTGATTTTGCTGCCTATGGTTTCTTCCAGGATTTTTATGGTTTCACAATTACATTTAAATCTTTTATCCATTTTGAGTTTATTCTTGCATATAGTGTATGTTGGTGGTCTAGTTTCATTTTTTTGCATGCATCTGTCCAATTTTCCCAACACCACTTATTGAAGAGACTGTCCTTATTCTATTGCATGTTCTTGCCTCCTTTTTCAAATATTAATTGAGCATAATGGCTTGGGCCAATTTCTGGGCTCTCTGTTCTGTTCCATTGATCTATATGCCTGTTCTTGTGCCAGTACCAGGCTGTTTTGAATACAGTGGTTTTGTAGTATAATTGATATCTGGTATTGTGATCCCTCCAACTTTGCTCTTCTTTCTCAAGATTGCTGTAGCTATTCGGGGTCTTTTTTGGTTTCATATAAATTTTTTGGAGTATTTGTTCTAGATCTGTGAAATATGCTGTTGGTATTTTAATAGGGATTGCATTGAATCTGTAGATTTCTTTGGATAGTATGGACATTTTAATGATGGTAATTTTACCAATCCATGAACATGGTATATTCTTACACTTGTTTATATATCTTCCTCTATCTCTCTTTTCAATGTCCTGTAGTTTTCTGAGTGCAAGTTTTTAACCTCCTTGGTAAAGTTTATTCCTACGTATCTTAATTTTTTGTTGTTGCAGTGGTAAATGGGATTATTTGTTTGTTTCTGTTTCTGAAAATTCATTATTAGTGTATAAAAACACCATCGATTTCTAGGTGTTAATTTTGTATCCTGTTACACTGCTGAATTAAAATTAAATTTCTGTATTAAATCAAGTAGTTTTTTTGGTGGAGTCTGTAGAGTTTTCTATGTACAATATCATGTCATCTTTGAATAATGAGAGTTTTACTTCCTTCTTTCCAATTTGAATGCCTTGTATTTCTCTTCTTGTCTGATTGCTGTGGCTAGGACTTCCAGTACTATCTACACCAGGGGTGGGCAAACTTTTTGACTTGAGGGCCACAATGGGTTCTTAAACTGGACCGGAGGGCCGGAACAAAAGCATGGATGGAGTGTTTGTGTTTACTAATATAAATTCAAAGTAAACATCATTACATAAAAGGGTACGGTCTTTTTTTTTTTTTTTTTTTAGTTTTATTCATTTCAAACGGGCCGGATCCAGCCCACGGGCCATAGTTTGCCCACGGCTGATCTACACTAATAAAAGAGAAAAATGCAAATTTATCGTATCTTCATGACGCCCACCAGCCAATCAGGAGTGAGTATTCAAATTAACCCAAACACAGGTGCCAAGCGGCCGGGGGCAGGGCAGGACACAGGTGTTCCACACTGCCCCAGCCACTCTGGGCCACTGGGCAGCATGGGAAGGCGAAAAGGCAGCTACGGGCCAGAGTGAAGGTGGTGCCAGCAGCCAGAGGAAGGAAGGCCCATTCTTGCATGAATCTTCATGCATCGGGCCTCTAGTGTTGAATAAGAGTGGTGAAAGCAGACATCCTGTCTTATTCCTGTTCTTAGGGGAAATGCTTTTAGTTTTTGCCCATTGAATATGATGTTGGATGCAGGTTTGTCATATATGCCCTTTATTATATTGAGATATGATCCCTCTATTCCCACTTTGCTGAGAGTTTTGATCAGAAGAAATGGGTTGTTGGATTTTGTCAAATGCTTTTTCTATGTCTATTAATATTATGTGATTGTTGTCCTCCAATTTGTATATGTGATATGTCATATTTATTGATTTCCAAATATTGAACCAGCGTTGCATCCCTGGAATAAATTCCACTTGGTCATGATTTATGACCTTTTTAATCTATTACTGGATCCTATTTGCTAATATTTTGTTGAGGATTTTAGTATCTATGATCATCAGGGATATTGGCCTGTAATTCTTTCTTTGTAGTGTCTTTATCTGGTTTTGGAATTAGGATAATGCTGGCCTTATAAAAAGAGCATGGAAGTATTTCTTCTCTTAGACTTTTTTGAATAGTTTGAGGAGTATAGGTGTTAGTTCTTCTTTGAATGTTTGATAAAATGCCCCTGCGAAGCCATCCATACCTGGGCTTTTGTTTGCTGGGAGTTTTTTGATTACTGCTTCTATTTCATCAGTTATTACTAGCCTATTCAGGCTTTCTGATTCTTCCTGATTCAGTTTTGGGAGATTGTATTTTTCTAGGAATTTGTCCATTTCATCCACATTGTCCAGCTTGTTGGCATATAGTTATTCATAGTATTTTCTTACAGTCCTTTGTATTTCTTTGGTGTCAGTTGTTATTTCACCACTTTCATTTCTGATTTTACTTATTTGGATCCTCTCTCTTTGTTTCTTGATGAGTGTACTAATAGTTTATCAATCTTGTTTATCTTTTCAAAGAACCATCTCTTGGTTTCATTGATATTTTTTTTGTCTCTATGTCATTGACTTCTGCTCTAATCTTTATTATTTCCTTCCTTCTACTTACTCCAGGTTTTTCTTGTTGTTCTCTTTGTAATTCTTTAAGTTGTAGGGTTAAATAGTTATTATTACTTTTTCTTGTTTTTTGAGGCAGGCTTGTAGTGCTATGAACTTCCCTCTCAGAACTACTTTTGCTGTGTCCCAGAGATTTGGGGTTGTTGTGTGTTCATTTCCATTTGTTTCCAGGAAGTTTTTTATTTCTTTATTGATCTCATTGGTACCCCATTCATTATTTAATAACATGCTATTTAGCCTCTATGTGTTTGAGTGTTTTTACGGTAGTTGATTTCTAATTTCATTCCATTGTGATCTGAGGAGCTGTTTGATATGATTTCAGTCTTCTTGGACTTGTGGAGACTTGTTTTGTGTCCTAACATGTGGTCTATCTTTGTGAATGACCCATGTGCACTTGAGAAGAATGTATATTCTGCTGCTTTGGGGTGACATGTTCTGTAAATGTCAATTAAATCCATCTGATCCAGTGTGTCATTTAGAGTCACTATTTCCTTCTTAAATTTTTTTTTTTGAAGATCTATCCAGTGAAGTCAGCAGGATGTTAAAGACTCCTACTGTGACTGTATTGTTGTCGATCTCTCCCTTAAAGTCCTCTAGAAGATTTTTAAAAATATATTTATGTTTTCCTATATTGGGTGCATATATGTTTACCAGGGCTATATATACTCTTGTTGAGTCAATCCCTTTAGTATTATGTGGTGACCTTTGTTGTCTCTTGTGATGGCCTTCATTTTGAAGTCTATTTTGTCAGACATGAGTATTGCTACCCCAGCTTTTTTTCCATTTCTATTTGCATGGAAAATATTTTTCCACACCCACATTTTCATCACATGTGTCTTGTTCTGAAGAGGGTCTCTTGGCGACAGCATATGATTGGATAATGTTTTTGTATCAATTCAGCTACCGTATGTCTTTTGACTGGAGTATTTAACCCACTTACATTTAAGGTTTTTATTGATAGGTACTTCTTTATTGCCATTTTAATTCTGTGTACTTATGTTTCTATCTTTGTCTATTTTTTCTTCTCATTATACCAGTCCCTTTAGCATTTCTTTCAGTGCTAGTTTGGTGGTGATAAGCTCCTTTTCCTTTAAAAAATTTTTTTTTTGTCCTGGGAAGCCCTTTATTTCACCATCTATTTTGAATGATAATCTTGCTGGATATAGTAATCTTGGTTTTAGATTCTGGTTTTTCATTACCCTGAAAGGCCATTCCCTCTGGCTTGTAGAGCTTCTGATGAGAAATCAACGTACAGGCTTATGGGAGCTACTATGTAGGTAACAAATTGCTTTTCTCTTGCTGCCTTTAAGATTCTCTTTTTGTCTTTACTTTTTGGCATTTTAATTATGATGTGTCTGGGCATGGGCCTGTTTGGGTTCTTCTTGCTTGGGTCTCTCTGTGCCTTCTGCACTTATGTGACCTTTCCTTTCACCAGGTTAGGGAAGTTTTCTGCCATTATTTCTTCAAACATGTTCTCTATTCCTTGTTCACTTTCTTCTCCTTCTGGTATAACTATTATGTGAATCTTGTTACGGCTCAGGCTGTCTCACAACTCCCTTAACACATTGTGGACGGATCATGAGAATTCTTGCTTCATATTACACAGTGTTATACAAAGTCTCATACTTTAAAAAGATATTAGCTTGTAAGAACATGTAATAAATAACTTCAAAAATGTAATGGGTATTTAATTTTAAAGCGTGCCTTTAACATTTATGTAAAATGTTTTTTTGTACTCATTCAATAGAAACTTATCTGGTCACTGGATAAAGCCAGCAATAAAACTACTGGTCCACAATGTGTTAAGCTGTCCTCCTGTTTTTAATTAATTGTTTTTCTTTTTGGTTCTCTGATTGAGTGATTTTTTTTCTATCCTATCTTCTAATTCACTGATCTAATCCTCAGCTTCCCCTAATCTGCTGTGTAATCCTCCAATGTGTTCTTTATTAGTGTTATGTCATTTTTTATTTCCAACCGGTCTTTCATAGTTGCTATATCTTTTCTCATGCTGTTGAGCTTCTTTGACATCATTATTCTAAACTCTACATCTGATATATTTCTTATCTCCATTTTGTTTAGCTCTTCTTCTGGAGAATTCTTTTGTTCTTTTATTTGTTTTTGTGTTTTTTCTCTCCCCATTTTGGCTGCCTGTTTGCCTTTCTATCTATGTATTAGGCAGATCTGCTATTACTCCCAACCTCTAGTGCAAGACAATGTCAAATGCTGTTTCTGACTGTCCCTGATTCCTCTGTTTGGAGCTATCAATAATCCACAATTTGTGCTCCCCCTGCTGGGACTAGTTGCCTTTGGAAAGGACCAAGTTGTGCACCAGGGTCTGCTTTTCCTAGCCCCAGCTCCAGAAGGAGATCAGGCAAAGACTTAGGGCCTCCAGAGATCATCCTCTGACTGTAGTCTGATTTTTATCAGCTTTGATTTGCGTCAGGCTATTGACCACAGGGTGGGGTGAGAGATCTTTCAAGAGGGTGTGGAAACTGCCTTTTTCCCAGGCAACAACCACCTGGATAGCAAAGGTCTGCCAGAGAAAGATGTCTTCGCAGTATGAGGGAATGACTCAGCCTAGGAAACCGGGGTGGCTGCCCTTTGAGCTCCAAACCCAGAGCCCCCAACCCTGGAATTTCCTCGCTCAGCTTCAGTCCACTCTGCCCTCCCTTTGTCAGAGCCCAAGGTGAGTGGCTGCACACGAAATTTTGTTTATTGGCCTTTTAGAGGGTGCCTACATTTCCAGTAGTCTCTCCCTGGCAGACAGCAGCCCTCCTGCTTTTCTCAGCCAGATGTTATGTGGGCACCATTCTCAGTTCTGTTGCTCTGGGTGGGGAACCCAGCTTGGGGTTTAGACCCCAGAGTCCTCAGTGGGAATCCCCCACAGCTGAGATATCCCTCTGGCACTTCAGCTGCTGTCTGTGAAAGCCAGGCCAGCCCTTTTGTGCCTCTGCACTTCCTAGCAATCTCCATGCAGTCTCCACTTTCCTTCTTGGTTATCTCTCAATTAGTCCTCAGTTGATTTTTCAGGGTGGTTCTTCTGTATTTTAGTTGTATTTCCTGGGAGAGTGTCAGTGTAGTGCCCACTTACTCTACTGCCATTTTTAATCTCCTCTATAGCTGTGGCTTGTTTAAGAGATTTTAGCAAAGTCTGTCACAGGTGCTAATTAAAAAAAATATGATATAGTTTATATCCCCTTAAAAAATATATAGTTTATATACTTTAACCGTTTAAAGCAGAGGTGGGGAACATCTGGCCCATGGGCCTTATAAGGCCCACAGAATCTTCTGGTCTAGCCCTGCCAAGGAATTAAGGGTGAGTTAATTAAATGTTTGACCAAATATAGCAGGCTGAATTTTAAGTTGATAATTTTGTGTGGCCTGTGAAGGATATTATAAATATCCATATAGCCCTTGGCAGAAAAAGGTTCCCCACCCCTGGTAAAGTGTGCAATTAAGTAGACTTTAGTATATATTTACCATGTTGTAAAAACATCACCAAACTCTTAATTTTTGTACATTTTATAACCACTAAATGAAACCCACCACTTATTAGCAGTCAGTCTCCACTGCTTCCACCCCCAGTCATAGTCAACAGCTAATTGACTTTCTCTCCCTATGGATTTATCTTTTTTGGCAATATTTCATATAAATGAAATTGCACAATATGGGGCATTTTGTATCTGTCTTCTTTCACTTGGCATAATGTTTTCAAGGTTCATCCATGTTGTAGCATTTATTGATTCTTCATACCTTTTTATGGCTGAATAATATTTTCTGTATGAATATATTATATTTTTTTATCAATTCCCCTCTCAATTGATAGATATTTGGGTTGATTGTATCATTTGGCCATTATAAATAATGCTGCTATAAATATTTGTGTACAAATTTTTGAGTGGACATATGTTTTCAGTTCTCTTGAGTTTAAATACCTGGGAGTAATTTCGTTTGTATACATTTAAAAATTAGGTTGTTTTCTTATTACAGAGTTTTGATGTCTATAAAGTTTTAAAGGTTGATACAGTGTGTGTATCTCTTAAATCATGAAACTCCAGAGTAGTTCTTTGTAGATTAAATGAATGGCGTATAAAAGCTTGATAATCCAATGTCTTCCAAGAATAATATTATTAAATCAACTTAAAGAACCAATTTGTATTCATCTGAATTGTTTAAAATATATAAAATTAGCTCTTTATTTTTTTTTATCTTAAAAGTTTCTTCAGATGCTACTTCTAGATTCATTTAGTCACTCATTGTGTACATATTTATTGGTATTGCCTTTGTGTCATTTATCATACTAAGGTATTGAAATAAAACATATGGGGAATACCATACAATTATGAGTTATAAAAATGTAGTCATACTTATTTTGTGATATGGATGTGATTTTTGTTGAGTAATGCCTCTCTCCCTCTTCTTCCTCTCACAATTCAAATTATTCCTCCATTATGGATTATTCAAGACACACATGAATAAATCCCCTAATTCCGTTAGGTGCTTGAAGAAATTGAGGTCCTTTGAAGCTGTCTGCTGATTTTCTCTTTAGTGTGTCATAATGAGGCCTGTCACACTGTAAGTAATGGAGACTTGCCCATCTTGTTCCTTGCAGCATTGCTGACAGACAGAATGCCTTGGAGGCTGAGCTGAGGGCAGTGGAGGCCTCTCGCAGGGACCTGGAGAATTTCTTAAAGTGGTTACAAGAAGCAGAGACCACAGTGAATGTGCTTGCAGATGCCTCTCAGCGGGAGAATGCTCTTCAGGACACTGTCTTGGCCAAGGAGCTCACACAGCAGATGCAGGCAAGTGCCCAGAAAAATGTGACCAGTGCTTGTTTACCATTAAGATTTATTACCATTCAGAAGTGAGGTTGTCACCTTATTCTGTTATGGCATCCATGCTCTCCTGTGAATAATTGGTTTTTGGAAATAAGATCTGTAAAATACACTTACTTAATAATTGGGGAAAACACTTTTTTTATGGAAGTAATAATTGTTTATTTAGACTTCTAGACTCATAGGTATTCTGTTTTCTATCATTTTAAGCCCTATTACAGTTAGCCTTATTGAATCTTACATTATAAGAACATTTCCTCTTAATATGAGTTGTTTCATTCTCTATTTATTATAAATACTTAATATAAAAGCTGTAAAGGCTCTATGGCTTAGTTTACAACTAAGAACATTGGGCTTGGAGGTATTACTTTTATGTCTTTGGCTTGATAAATATGATATATTCAGTCTCAGGTTCAAGTTTTCCTTCTACACAAAATGTGGTAATACAAAACCTTTCCTTTAAAAAAGATTATGAGGGATCTTATGAAGCACATCTGCATCCCTTTTCTATCCTCAAATACAAGTGAATCAGTGTCCTTGAACTCCCATTTTCTTTGTGTAGAATAACTTATTCTTGTCAATCGCAGGCCATCTCACCTAGAACTTGCTTAAAAATCTGCTTTGATGGAGAAGTCTCCTTGCTATTTTATATTTTAACCTGGTGGCAATGAGGAGAAGTCATTAGAGGATATTAAGCAATAGAGTGATGCAATGGGATTTGTATTTTATAGGAATCTAGCTGAGGAGGAATGGGCCTGAACTGGGCAAGACTGAGCAGAGCAGTCTGTTAGGATTTCTTGTAGCCAACTGCTTAGAGGTGATAATGACTAGGAATAGGCAATAGCAGGGGACATACACCTAATGACTTGCTAGTAAGGGTCCACTAAGGGAAGGGGAAGAGGTAGAGACACAGAAGCTTGCCAGGTGGTATTAGAGCCTGAGATTAGGAATGCAGGAAAATAAAATGTCAGGGCAGCAGTGCAAGGTGACGGGATGGGATGTTTCATTTCGACTGTGTTGAAGTGAGGCATTTGTGTAACATCCAGGAGGAGATGCCTGGTATGCAGTTGTCACTATGGAGCTGCATTCAGATGAGAGACTTTGGCCAAAGACTCAGAGAAACTTTTTGTTGTTTTTGAATGAATGTCTATTACTGACTTCCCACTCTATCCATTAATTCAAATGCATTTATTCATGATTTTCATGCCCACATTCTAACACATTATCATTTTAATTATTATTTTTTAAATGTGAGCTTTACCTTTTACCAGTACCAATGAGCCTAGCTGCTCTGATTCTCTCCTGGGTAGAAGCATGCTGCCTTGCTACTTTTCTGGGTGGTGTTATAACAGGTGGCTTGTTTTGTTCTCTAACAATATGTGTTTGGAATTATTATTTTTTCATCTCTGCATTCTCTTTCAGCCTAATTTTCATCCTCTTGTTTGATAGGTTCAGACTTTGATCAAATCTTCCCCTGTACCCAGCTCCATACCCGGCATCGTGTTTTGGGGGAGATATATATACCTGTACCGTGGAAACTTCCCCTGTTGGGTTATGAGCAGAAATTACAACTTCATATTTTTTGATAATAGTTTTGTTGACATATAATTCATATTCCATACATTTGTCTGTTTAAATTTGATTGTTTTTAGTGTACTCACAATTATGCAATCATCATTGAAATCAAATTAGAACATTTTCATCACTTCAGAGAGGAACCCTATACCCCTTAGCTATCAGTCTCTCATTTGCAGCTTCCTAATCCCCCAGCCCTAAATAATCAATAATCTAATTTCTGTTTCTATATATTTGCTTAATAACTATTTTTAATTGAGTATTTTTAACTGGCTGCTATCATCAACTGACTACTTCTCTTCTGATTTTGCCTTTGTGTAGCTATTTTGATATTGTTAGCCTCTCCAGAAGGAGGCAGTATAGGTTCTCAGTATAGACATACATGGGAAAACACAATACACAAGCAGAAGCCTACCAAAACACTGCTTGATAAACACAACTCTCTCTGACCAGTAAGGGACTCTAAATCAGGCTAAAATCAAAGACTGAGAAGGCAAAAGAAGTAAAACATACTTTAAATATTGTGTTTCCTTTAAAAAATCATGATAGTAGAGAAAGAGGAAAAGGCAACATTTCCTGCGTTACTAGTTTGAGCAGGACACTGATAATGAGAAACGTCTGGGTCCTATTTTTGGCTGTGCCCTTTGACTCAGTCATTTAATCATTCTGGGTTATTTTTGCTGATTTCCTAAAAGTGCTTTCCCCCGCTGGATAGTGGTCTTTGAGCTGCAATTTGAGAAAATGCATCTCAAGTTGTACACATGCCTATGAAAGTCAGAAATTCTGTACTTGGTTTTTACATCATATAATCACGTCTTCTATTTCTTACTCATTAAACTGAAACAGCTTTATGACATGAAGTGAGATCATGAAGATGCTATCAGGAAATGTGGTCATTTGGAATGTTCAGTGGTCAGTTACAGACTTTTATGTGTTATTAACTTTGCTGTTAAATTAGAAGAGTCCTAACCTAACATTAGAATTGGATTTTGAATGGCTTACATTCTAGGTAGCATCTGGGACTCTGCTTTTAGGTAAAGCCACAGACCCCCCTGCAGGTATTTTTGTTTTGTTTTGTTTTAGATGATCTTGTTCTGAGACCTGTCGCGAGGTGATTTATTAGCACTGAATGGAGAGGCTGATATCATTAGAGTTAGGCACCTTCTGCTCTTCTCAAGATTTGTAACAGAGTCTATTCACTCATCGCACAGAGCACGGCCAGAGCTGCGTTTAGTCCGGTGGTGAATGCATCCCTCTTTACAGTGAGAGAGTGAATGCTCCTTGATCTCTTAATACAAACCCGCTAGGAGGCATGCACCGCGGTGGTGATGTGTTGAATCTCTGTTCCCAGGGGGTGTCTGCCTCGTATCTGCAGCTTTAATGTTTCACTTAATATCCTTTTTGGCTACTGAGCGCGCTCCTCTCCAGCAGCAGGCAGCGTTTGGCTGCTCAACTTGCTTCGTTTCCTGGCCATGCCCGGCTGAGCAAGTACTGGCTGGGAGCATCTGCTGGGGGGCTTTCTGGGTGGCGTCTGCATACGTTTTTTAAATTGAGAAGAAGTTGAAGGCATAGCAGCCTCCTTTTGCCAAGAACCTGAGCGCCTGTTATCTTTCAAATGCATTTCTGGAAACGAGCATGCTCAGAGAACTGGCAAATCATTGTCCAGTGACCAGGAGGAAATGATCATTGCTCTTCATTTATAATGCAAATTCTGAGGTGTCTCCAGAAGTGTGGTAAACTTAAAATGATGGCTGTGGTGAGAACGTCTCTGCAGAAAGTTGTGGTTTTGTTACATCGGTTACAAAGGATGGCAGTTTCTTCTCCTCGGTATCAGAAGCTCTGTAAGGTAACTGGTGATTGAAAATAATTCTGACAATTCTACTGCTTCTCAGGCTCTCAAAACTAATCTTTCAGGGTTCTCACCCAGGAGAGGTTCCTTTCCGTAGGGACTGTAAAAGCTGCTACAGTGATATGCTAATTAAATTTTGTTTAAGAATCAGGAGCCAGTAGTGTTTCGTGATTATTTTATTTTGGGGCTGACAAAATCTTCTGAGTAGGGCTAGTGAACTGTTTGAAGAAAATACAGCAAAACTACATTTATGAAGACCTGTTACCTCTGTGATACTTTGCAGTGTCTCAATATTGAGTAGCACGTTAGCCTTATGGAAATTTCGGTAAATTTAAAAGAAGAGTTTAGAATAATCTTTCAGTAGGTTACTTAAAAACTGTACATCTCTTTATAGCTAATTGTTTTTTTTTTAATTTGAAAAATTAAAGCACATCTTCAAAACTATTAGACTTACTCTCATCATACTGTATCCCCTATATTCGTGAGTCTTCCTGTATTACAGTTTCACTTAAGGAACTTAATTTTATTTGGACAGGTAGATTAAGTACACTTGCAAGAGGCAACTTGTTTGACAGTTGCAAATTTCAAATACCACGTCATCCTAAACATAAACCATTGAGTGAGTGCCTGTATTTTTTAAAGTTAGCTATTATATTTTTGATCATAGTTTTATTTAAACTATGTTCACACTATCTCATTACTTTTGTTAAAAATTGGAGCGATTTGGTATAAAAGGAAGGAATTATAACAGGAATGTTAAAGCAATTTATATAGTACAATGTAAATTGTGCAATGCTCTGCCTTCACCTCATGTTCTTAGTGCCATTTCCAAGAATGTAGCTTATTGTCTCCTTAGCTGCCTAAACTCATTTGTAATTGGAACAACTGTCTTTAGGACAATAGTATGTTCATGATGATATAAAATATGACAGGTCCAAGCACCTAAATTGTGCATATTATGTAGCAGCAGCCTGGGGGTGGAGGAGGAAGGCAGTATTCTATTAACTTCATCACATCAGATTTTTTATTTCTTATAGTTTGGTCAATTAAATGTGTTTCTGTCTGAAAACATTTTCTTTGAAAAGTTTTAGGAGACAGATTAAGGTAGTAGGGTATGCACAGAAATTTGTAGAAGTGTTTCATTTGCATAAGAAGTTAATTTAAAGTTAATACAACTTAATAAATAATTAATTGTAAAGATTTGTAAATGAATGCTTTCATTGCCTTGTCTTTTGGTCCATTCAGGGAATAAATTTAGTCTGGTAAAACATTTGGGTATTATATGAACAGGTAGTTTTGATAATAGAGAAGTGAGGCTCATTCACTAATGCATGTTGTTTTATCTTTTTAACTTCAAATGTGAATGTGTAAAGCATCCGTTTTCTAATAGTTGGGTCATTTTTCTGATTCATTTGTATGCATACTTTCACAAAATCAGGTAATTTTTCAAGTCACGTGACCCAAAGTATTTAGTCTGATGTATGAAGCAGTAGAAGTTCAAATACTGGACAAAGTTGTTTAATTAGTTTCATAATCATACCCCAAATAAACAGAAGTTCAGTAGCTGAAGTCATTGGGTAAATTAATTCCCATCAGAAATACTCTTTGGGCAGACTTCTTGAGATTTACAATTTCCTAAAGGAAACCGTTACAGTTAAAATGTTTAGAATAAATGATGCTTTTTTTTTCTTTTAGGAAATTAAAATTTGCAGTTAAAATTTTATCTTCCACATTTGTTTTCACAGATGCAAAATTAACAACTGCCCAGATAATGAAATAAGAAATATACAATTCCAGTACTTTCCAGTAGGTGTCAATATAAGGCAATAATATATGAGATTTTGCCCAAAGAACTGCAAATCCAGAATAGGAAGTAGCACAGTTACTATGAAATAAATCAGCTAGCAACAGATATAATTTATTTGCCTGGTTATATTTTGAAAACTGATCTTAGTTAATGACTGTGTTAACTTATATGATCTAAATAAAAGTTTAGTTGAAGAATTAAATATTAATTAACAGTTGCCATCCCAAATACTGACACAAATAGACCAACCACAAATAGTTAATTGTAGTACTTACAGGTCTAAATAAGCTTGGTATTTATTTGCTTTAAGACACTATAAATTCTGTTCTTAAACTGTAAATGCTGTAATGACTTCATCTCTACCTATACCTCCTACATTCTCTAAATTTAGTTTTTGAGAAAGGAAATGCTGTAAGTTTCAGTGTTTTTTCATTAAAAATATGGAGACAGTCTATTGTAAATATATTCCAGACTGACATGAATGAGAAAAAATGTTGCATAATCTAAGGCAGACACGACTATTTTAAATTTATATTGGCATTTTAATCTCCCCCCTTTTTTGGATCTCTCTTTTTACATATCATATGGAAATTCTATCTTTTAAAAAATTAAACTTATTGGGAAATTCTGTCTTTTACCAGACATTTTCTGCCATGGTACCTTGCCTTCCTTTGTTTATCTTCAGACTTGTCTTGAGTGTCAGAAAATAGCATGTGTTGCATAATTGAAAATTTGTGTTAAATATTCTCATTTTGTGTTTTTCCCCTCATGTATGTTTTGAAAAGAGGGGAGGAATGAAAAGAGGCACTTGGAATCCATAACTCTCAGAGTTCCCCCTCTCTCACCCAAGTCACACATTCACTTGTATTTTTTGGCTTTTAAAATTATTTATTCTTGGTTATACATCCCATAAAATTTGGTCAGGAAACAGAAACATAGGCTTCTGCTTTCTTGGAGATATAATTAGCAGCATTGAAATTGCCCTGATGACCTAAAATTACCTCATGCTGGATGCTAATTTTTCCAGATTTGGTTTTCATTGCTTAGGCGCCTTTAAAATATTGACTATAAAATTGTTTTTCTTCTAATACAGCACAGTAAATGATTTAAAAATTAATATTCATTTGTTTTTATTGTAATCTGATTATTTTGGGATATTTTATCATTAAATCTTTGGGTTAAAAGTTGATTGAATTTTGTTGAATCTGAAAGGAATTTTGTAAGGCCTGATTTTTTCTCTAGTGCCAATTTTCACAGAATACTTATTCATCAAGGAGATGGTAAAAACAGCTTTTGTACAGTATATTGAGATATAAACTATTACAAAAAATTAGAAAAATATACAATTTGTGTTCTAAATTGAATTTCTTACGATTTAAGCATTAAAAAATTTTAATTTAAGTAATATGTTTTATTTGCCTGCATGTATATGGAAATTAGTTTACATAGTTTTAATCATCTCCAAACATTTTTGATCATGTAGTACTATCAGTAAAATATTTTAATCATCTCTCTATCTATCCATTTAGAAATTATACAATATGCTATGGTAAAATCACATATAGTATACCATAATTTTGTTCTTACTTTCTATTGATCTCACCTTGCAACCCAATTGGTTGTCTTTTTCTCTCTGTGTGGTATACACATGCCATTTTGGTGACTTCTGATTCACACATACAGTGAATGAATGCTGATCTCAAAATCATGCTGAAAACCCACGTCCTTTGTGGTATCAGAACAGCTGCCTCTGAGCACTCTGTGAAAAAAAGAAGTAGACCAGGAGAGTCCACCCAGCAGGTCTGGACTGATGGGTGATGTCTACAAAAGGCTTACTGTGTGTGCGCATGTTTGTGTGTGTGTGTGTGTGTGTGTGTGTGTGTTTTCACATACAGACACTAAAGAGCTGTGTGGAGCCTTAATATATGACCATGATATCACAGAGTCTCTGAAAGGATTTTCACATTCACTGATGAGGAAAGTTCACACATCATTTTACATCTACATGTGTAGGTCCCCTTTATTTAGAGGTAGTTAAGGTTGAATATATGTTTTTAAAGAAGACATAGAATGCAATGGTGTATAACTTACACCCCATAAAGATAAATTATATTTTTTATTCCTTCAAGTAACCCTACTCTTTTTTTTAGATTTAAAACTTTTCTATCTTTGAATAATTAAATCCTAGGGCACTGGAGCTTTTCTTTGTAGTGATCTGAATGTTGGGATGTGTATATTTTAAGGTCAGCTCTCAGACTCCCTCCATATCTTTCCATAATCAAATCACACACATTTTTTTGAACCACAGAAAAGGTCAGAATCATGGTCTCTAGCCTGGAGGGAGAACTCTAGTTGGTCATATGAGTATTGTCTCTTCTTAGTTTTATGACAAAATTCTTATTTTGGTTAGTTCAGAAGATTTGTGAAGGTATTTAATAGGGAAAAAAAAGCCAAATATGGAAGGATCTGCCTGCATCTCATGTGTCTTCGCTGATGCTTTAGGCCTGTTGCATCAAAGCTGTATGGGCACCTGGGTAGATGCCTTTCCTTACTCTCCCTCTAGTTCTACACTCCCTCAGGGGGTTGAAATTACAGATAAAAGTGAATGAGTCAAGAGAGACAACACCTGCATCCCTATTTGTCATCAGGTACAGCAGGTTCCCTCATCTATGCTCTCACTTTTCTCACTTACCCATGGTCAACCGTGGGCTAAAAATATTAAATGGAAATTTCCAGAAAGAAACAATTTATGAATTTTAAATTTTGCTTCATTTTTAGTAGCATGATGAACTTGTGCACCATCCAGCATTGTCCTGCCTGGGATGTGAATCATCCCTTTGTCTAGTGTATCCATACTATATGTAGAGTATACTACTTTGAGAGAGACCATGTTCACACAAGTTTTATTACAGTACATTGTTATAATTGTCCTACTTTATTATTAGTTATTGTTGTTAACCTCTTACTGTACCTATTTATAACTTTATTATAGGAATGAGCATATAGGAAAAAACCCCACAGGATTTATAGGATTTGGTACTATCCATGGTTTCAGACAACCACTGGGGGTCTTAGAATGTATCCCCTGCAGATAAGAGGAGACTACTGTGTGTGTGTTTTTTGTGGCTTCCAAAACCTGCAGTGCTACTTTATTTTTATATTTAATTTTTAATATCTTTTTATTTATTTCAAAGAGGAAGGGAGAGGAGAGATAGAAACATCAATGATAATAGAGAATGCCCCTCACTGGGGATTGAGACTGCAGCCCAGGCATATGCCCTGACCAGGAATCAAACCATGACTTCCTGCTTCATAGGTCAATGCTCAACTACTGAGCCACTCTGGCCAGGCAAGCAGTGCTATTTTAGATCTCTATTTTGCCATAGCTCCTCAGGCAAAATTATTTTAAAAAACAGTTATCTAATCTACTAACATTTTGTTCATTAGAAAACTCATGCTGTCAATGACTTTTAGCTAAGAGCAGTATAATTAGATGTGATATAATGCTTGGTCATTTAACTAAAAATAATTAAAACCATTCTACAAGATTGCATTTTAAATAGTTCCTTAACAGTCAAGATATCATTATTTGTGTAAGTCTAGATCAGTTTTAGAATAGCATTATGGATATGGATAAAAGATGTCCTTTATTTTTATCATTTGATAATTGTGACTAAAGTGTTAATGATTTGTGTTTACCTAGGGGTAAAGTTTATTAAATTTCAAGGGGAAATTTCTAAGTTGAATGTACTATTAAATTTTAAGTGTAGAGACATTATCCACTCCCACTTACCAGTGACTGTGAACATTGCCATTTTCTCTTAGTATACTTGGTACTTTATTTTTAGTTCTGTAAAATAAACAATTAGTAGAACTCCTACCATAGAGAGAGAAGAATATAGAAAATTTCATGCTATGGTCGCTTCCTCAGCTTCACAAAGTTTATTCATTTCTGGGCAAGGTAAATGAGTACAAATAACTGAAATTGGAAAGGATGTGAAGTGCATTCAAGGGTTTACTTTTCTTTTTTCTTCCAGTTTGTCAGTTCTATGAAATTCTAGAGGATTAATTTATAACAAAGTTTACCTATAAAAACAGACAGAACCTTTTACTGCTTAATAAAGAATAGGCAGATATGAAAGTATAGCTTGATTGAGGTTAAGCAAGACTTTTGGAAAAACAGCAAATGAAAGAAGACATTGAACTGTTTCACAATACAATATTTAACTTTGCTTTAAGAAAACTGAAAGAAGAATGTCCAAATACAGCAATAAAATAAACTCAAGCTTTCATAACTGGAAAGTCTTGTTATCACTGATACAATTTCCTTTAAGTTTTAGTGTATTTTCTCATACATTTCATCATTAATACATAGAGTATTAATGTATAATTATAGTATTTATCTTTAAGAGATAGGTAGCAAGGAAATTCTCATTATTCCCCTTAAACAAATGGCGAGACAGGTTTTGTAAATTGGCAGGTTTAGGAACATGTCATTAATTGCTCAGCTAGTATGTGCACAACTTGAATTAAACATAGGTTTTCTGATTCCAGATCTAATGCCTCTTTACACTTAATTTCAGGTAGTTTTAGCAATATTTTGTCGCTACTAGGGTTTTGTGAGGTAGAGATGTTCTTGGTTTCTCCTAGGAATTTAAACATAATAAAATATGTTTTTTTCAAAACTATCTTGTTATTTGAGTTCGAGCTACATAATTTGAAGGAAAAAAAGATTTTGTTCTAGTTAAACTTGTATATTGAATGCCTTTGTAATGTCATTTTGCAGTTTTATAAAAAAGATAGATTGGTTCATTTTAATGCAAAATAATATAGTTGCTTTGGTGTTTGAGTGATACTTTAGTTTGTTGTAAATCTCCATACCACAAGCATTGAGTCATGCATTCACTGAACCTAAATCTCTATACTCAAACGTAGATTTTTAAATCATCATTATATGGAAAAGGTTATAATAGCTCCTTAAGAAATAAGTTGAAAAGTCAGTCAACTTAACTTGCTAGACTGGGTCTTTTTTTTTTTCAATATATTTTATTGATTTTTTACAGAGAGGAAGGGAGCGAGATAGAGAGCTAGAAACATCGATGAGAGAGAAACATCGATCAGCTGCCTCCTGCACATCTCCTACTGGGGATGTGCCCACAACTAGACTGGGTCTTTTTTATTAAGATTTTTTTAAACAATTAAACTCTAATTGGGGTGGTGAACACAATATATGGATGATATAGAATTGTACATCTGAAACCTATATAATTTTATTAACTGATGTCACCCCAATAAATTCAATAAAAATAACAACAAGAAAACAATTCAACTCCAAGATCATGTATTGAATGGCTGTCATGTATCAAAAGTGCATGTTAAGCAGCATAAACACAAAAGACAGCTTTGCATTTCCCATGTAAAACAAGCAAGTTCAGAAAACTTGTTTGAAGAAATTTAGTGGTTCAGAGAGTTCATGCTGCTGTGGAGATTGATAGTATGAATTCAAACAATCATGACTTTGCCAGTTGCCAGTAATGTGACCTTGGGCAAGTCATTTAATATCTGTATCTCCTCTTCCTTTTCAGAAAACCGAGTTAGAATTACTGCTTATCTGTCTCTCTCACACAGAGCTGTGAGAATTTTAAGGGGACATATGTAATACTTTCAACAATAAAGATTTAAAAAAATTAATACGTATTTATAAAATGATATCACAGAGCCTGCTACATAATAAGATGTCGTGTGTGTTGGTTGCTCTTGTGACAGTTGGTTGTTATCGCTATTATCATGATTATCTTATACATTGTTGTGTGTGGATCAAACAAGATGATCAGTGTGATATGGCCAGCACAGTGCCTTGAACATAGAGGTTCCTTAATGTCTCTTGGGTGTTGGGGTGTTATCATCATTCTTATTATCTTTATTCCTAAATGAACCCTTAGATCTTAACAAGGGGGCTCACTTGTTAGAGTTCAATTGCCCAGGGAAGTTATCCTAAAGATTCATCCCCCCCACCCTGACTTTGACTCACAGGGTCTGAGTTGCAAAATGGGCCATCCCTGCTTTTAACATGGAGCAGGAAAAATAAATCTTCGAGGTTTTCCCCAGTTTATTTTATCTGCATGAGGGTCAGCTTGAAGAAGTGCAAGAAAAATGAACTTTGACAGAAACTCTTGTAGAATTAGTATTCCCCAATTTCTGAGGGTTCCTTTGGATTATTGATTAGGTTTCTAGAGAGCACCTAAAATTCGAATTAACCCACAATGAAACGGATACAATCCTGATTTACTTAAAACAAGTTGTTAAGAAGGTCTTTTCCATTTCCAGAAACTGAACAAAGCAAAGAAGTTACCTTTACAGTGACTGATGCAGGAGGAAAAACAAGCATGTTTGGTTAGAAGAGAATGCAAAGGAATACTGAAATTCTTATGTGTATTCTCAACACTTTTAAGATTTGTGTTTTTCAACGCCATTATATTTGATTTTAAGTTCACTCCGAAAAATACTTAAATTTACTGTTCTTGGTATAGATATACTATTCATTATTACCTTTTATGGAAATCTCTTGATATTTGGCTCATATTGACCCCGTGTTCAGAATTTTAAAAGACTGCAGTGTATGTGCACCTACCCAGTGTGAGTTGTGATCTAGAGGCAAGGAAAGTATTATTTGCAATTAGATTTTGGGGTGATATTATAACCTTCCTTTTAAACTTGACACATCGTGAAAGATTTTCCATGCTACTAAACATTTCTTGTATGTAAATAAAATTCTATTGAATGGCTGCAACATAACTTATTTAAGCAATCCACTATGGTTAGATGGTTAGATAGTACGTTATTACCAGTGTCCTCATGATAAATACTTCTTGATGAACACCTTCATAAACCATAGAGTGCATCCTGATGATTTCCAGGATATGTTTTTAAAATTGACTAACTGGACCAAATTAATAATTAATGACATTTACTATCTATTGCTAAATTTCTGTCTTACAAGGCAGTACCTGTTTACAAGCCCACTAGTAGCCTGAATGCCTAGTTTCCTGTACCCTCCCAGAAATAGGTGATACTAATGAAGAACATTTTATGAAATTGTTAGCTGAAAAATGCAACCATGCTGTAGACTGTAAACTAAAACCTAGCGAGGTTAACTGGTTTGCCTAAGTGTGGGACCAAACAGTCTATTTTCAAAAGTGTCTAAAATCCAGTTGTTGAGTTGGGAACCCAAACACTAATGTGTAAAATGGGAAGTGACAAGAACCATGTAATAAAACTAAAAGTTGTGTGAACACAAAAGAAAGAAATGTCATGGAAGTACTTAGAGAAAAGATAGGGACCTTAAGAGGTAGGTAGAATTTAATAGAGTAGCTAATTCTGGGAATAGACACCGAATGAGCAAAGACAGAGGGCACAAACACGTGCTCACTGTATTCAGAGAACATTGAGTACTTGTTTATGAGAAATGGCTGTGAAATTCACTCATTAACATTTACATTTTCTGCTCAATAAAAAATTACTCTTTTGAGTGCCAACTGTTTATGCCAGATCACCCTTGACCTTTGCTTCTTTCCAAAATATAGTCCAGTTTTAAAGGAAAAGTGTTTGTGACTATTGGGCATTTTCAAACATGGAGAACATTTCAAAAAGGAAATTCTAAAATGAAAAAATTGCATATTTATATCTTTAAATATGAACATAATTCTTTTGAATGTAAGTCATTTTGGTAAGAGTGACAAAAAATGTTATGCTCTTGTTGCGACTCAGGTGATGAGTGAATGGCACAATATTTTAAGCAAAAAAGGATAAATATTTTGCTACTTTACTGAACTTATTTATTCTAGTAGTTTTTGGTGGAATCTTTAGGGTTCTCTATATACAACATCATGTCATCTGCAAATAATGACAATTTGACATCTTCCTTTCTAATTTGGATGCCTTTTATTTCTTCTTCTTGTCTGATTGCTGTGACTAGGACTTCTAGTACTATGTTGAATAAGAGTGGTGAAAGTGGATAACCTTGTCTTGTTCCTGTTCTTAAGGAGAATGCTTGTAGTTTTTGCCCATTGAGTATGATGTTGGCTGTGGGTTTGTCATATATGGCCTTTATTATGTTGAGGTATCTTCCTTCTATTTCCCCTTTGCTGAGGGGTTTTTATCATAAATGGGTGCTGGATTTTATAAAATACTTTTTCTGCATCTATTGATAAGATCATATTATTTTTATCCCTTATTTTGTTTATGTGGTGTATCATGTTTATTGTTTTGCAGATATTATACCAACCATTCATCCCTGGAATAAGTCCTACTTGACCATGGTGTATGATCTTTTTAATGTATTGCTGGATTCAGTTTGCTAACATTTGTTGAGGGTTTTAGCATCTATGTTCATCTGGGACTTTATCTGGTTTTGGAATTAGGGTAATCTGGCTTCACAACATGAGCTTGGGAATATTCCCTTCTCTTGAATTTTTTGGAATAGTTTGAGAAGGATAGGTGTTAATTCTTCTTTGAATGTTTGATAAAATTCACCTGTAAAGACATTTGGTCCAGGGCTTTCAGTCTACCTAGTATTAAATTAGAAATTTATAGAACTTTAGAATTGCTAGAAATTATAAAAATTATCTGACCAACTTCCTCATTTTACATATGAGGAAATAAATGCCTTAACATTTATTGTATTTGGGGCCACATCTTACTGTGCTTTAATATATTACTAGAGGCCCAGTGTATGGATTCATGCACTGGTGGGGTCCCTCAGCCTGGCCTGTGCCCTCTTGCAATCTGGGACCCCTTGGGGGATGACGGACTGCCAGTTTCAGCCTGATCCCCACAGGCCAGGCACGCAGGCCAGGCTGGCTTGCGGGCATTGGGTGAAACCGGCAGTCCGACATCCCCCGAGGGATGCAGTAGTACGTGAAGCAGCAGGCAGTTGGGGAGGAACCTGAGCCCAGGCTGGGCACTGCACCAGTCCCGCTCATCCTGGCCTGGCTGTGCCTGCCGCCGCCACCCGGTAGCACTGCCACAGAGGTAGGAGAGGCTCGCGCCACCGCAGCTGCACTTGCCAGCTGTGAGCCCAGTGTCTGGCGCCCATGGGTCAGCTGAGCGGCGCTCCTGCTGTGAGAGCGCACTGACCACCAGGGAGCAGCTCCTGCGCTGAGCGTCTGCCCCCTGGTGGTCAGTGCGCATCATAGCGACCTGTAGTTTGGTCACTTAGGCTTTTATATATATAGATTTTATGCTGCTGAAGGTTACACAGCCAAGTGGTACTGGACTACATGTTTAAATTTCCAGGAGATTGCTCAAGTGTTCATAAGATTTTATTGTATTTATTGTACTTATTTTTATGGAATTTACATTTAACTTTGCCCAGTACTATAGCTTGCTATTTATTTCTCAATGTCAATTTCTGGAATCTGGGGCCCTATCTTATTATAGAAGAATCATTTGAACAGAACAACATTTGTAAATGTTGAATACGTAACCCAAATTTCAAGTTTTTTTTTGTTTGTTTTTTTTTTAGATTTATGATGTTATAATATAGTAGAAATGCTATACTTTGGCTTCAGGTATTCTTTTAAAAATAATTTTATTGAGATTTAATTCATATACAATAGAGTTTACTCTTTTAAAGTGTACAATTCAGTGTTTTTAGCATATTTTCAGGGTTGCACAACTATTATTACAATTACATTTGGGATCATTTTTGTCCTTCCCCCACCAAATAAAACCCCGTATCTATGAGCAGTCGCTCCCATTTTCTCCATTCTGCTCTCCCAGTCCTAGGCAGCCACTGATCTATTTCTTTTTAACATGAGGTTGAGAGTAAAAGTTTGAAACCATAAGTGTTAGGTAAAAGGGATGGAAAAATAATTCTAATTTACTGTGATAAATTTACTACGGTATCTTATAGAACTTGAGAGTTTTTGAGTTTTAATTATAATAATTAGCATAGCTTTTATTAAGTGATTTATGTACCTCATAACATTATACCATGTGCAATTTACTTTTCATATTTTTTAGAGTACCATCGAAGTAAGTATGATGTGAAAAATGCTGAATTTGGAATCATCAGACCTAGGCTTGATTACCTTACTTGCTGTTTGATCTTCTGGAATGTTCAAGTGATATGTCAATCCTCAGTTTCCTCATCTAGATAGGGAAATAAATGTGCATTCTGTCATTTTAGGAAGATATTATAGAACCAATAAGTTAATATTTATGAATTTGCTATACAGGGCTAGAGCTTACTAAAATTAAGATATTAACATTCTGTAATTTCTTGTTCTATAAACTAACCAATAAACACAATGACAATATTTATCCACATAGGCTTTTACTAGGGTTTGCTGCTGCAATAATTTTTGAAACAGCGAAAGCACATGCTAACTAAAATCTCCTGTTTGTCTCAGTTCAGATGCCAGAATGTTGAATACCAACCACCTCATGTCTTTCTTCAATGCAGGGTCATTTTGTTTTGCTTCTTTCCTAAGGCACCAAGCCAGCTTTCATATTAAGGTACATTATCTTCTAGTCAAGTCATACAATTTCTAAACAACTGAGATTCACATTGGGGCTACATGAAAGGAACCATATCTTCAAATCGGGACTAATGGTCCCCTAGGGAGAGTTTCTAGGCAAAGAAATATTCTGAATTTTTTTTTTTTTACTTTTAATTGTTGACAATATTACAGCTGTCCCCACCCCTCCTCCTTTGCCTGCCTCCACCCAGCTGAATTTTTAATTCAATCTAAAATTAGGGCAGCCAAAATTTTTATAATCTATACCTCATTGATCTCATATGTCGGCTGGCACATGTAAAACCTGGGAAGGCTTGAGGAAAATCTTTCTTAAATTTCAGTAATAATTCAACATTCTGGTAATTCTGAGATGACTTTTTAAATAATGTCTATTTCGAGAGAGAGATTTTGATAGACACCGAATAACCTGAATTAATGACCATAAGGACAGAGTGCTCTTTTCCATTAATTCTTGAAGCAAATCCTAAATCGCTACATTACACAGCCCGTCATTGTGGAAGATCCTCACGTGGTGTGGTGGTAAAGAAGGAAAACATTTCCTCTTTTTGAAGTAATTGCTTCTAATGGAAGCCTAATGACCCAAATGCTTATTTCTAAAACTTGAGCAGCAAAACTTGATAGGAAGCTAGTGAAAGATTTGAGAAATTTTAATGTGTACCCAAAATGCCAGGAAGTCCCATGTGGTTGAGAATCAATACTTTATGACAATTAAATAATTTACTAATTCACTTGTTCCAGATGTCATCATCCTTACTTTAAAAGCTGGAGTGATTTCTAGAAATGCATCTTGACACCAAGAGTGGGGTAGGGGCTGCTTCTGGCCAGGTGTCTTGCATCTTTTTAGGTGTCTTATGGTTTCTTCGAATTTCATGTTGCAGATTGAACAAGACATGAGAATAAAGTTTCCTTGTGGGCATTGAACTCATCAAACTTAATAACCAGTGGGGACTTTGAATATTTTCAAGTGTAGCACTTGTATTTTTTAAAGATGAGAAGACAGAAGTTTAGAGGGGTTAAGTGGCGTATCCTAGGATGTATTAAGAGTGGCAATGGTTGAACTGCTTTGATAAAGATACATTCTATTCCTGGATTTCGTGGGACTATTTTATAAAAGTGTATTTTATAGGTTTCCGAGATGGATTATGAACACCACATGAATCAAGTTGTTGATGTGAGTGACCTATTTGGAGGTGGTTCTGGAAAATAAATAAATAAAATATCTCTCTTAGATAAAACCCATATGGTAACGTCTTAACAGTTTTTAAATCTGGTTGTCAGTATATGGGTGTTTATTTTACTATCTTTCATCTATTCCGTATGTTTGAACATTTTCATGATAAAATGTTTCAAAAGTAGCAGCAACTCTACTATGATAAATGTTGGAGAGATTACTTGAAACTCTGAAAGCTTAACTGTTGAGAATCATAAAAAATTTAATTGTCCTCTTTGTGTATTCTTTACATTTGTTAACTTAAGACAGTGACTAATGCAAAAATAGTTTAAACGTGTCTTGACTTACCTGCTGATAAATATTTACTTAGTCTATAGCTTTTCTTTATTTTAGCTCATTTAACATGAACAAAACTCATTTTTAAAAACTGGTATTTCCTTTACAAAAGCTGCACATGCCGACCACTAAAGTTTGTGACTTCCCAAACTCTGAAATATGTAGTTTTGATACCCTCACTTACTATAGTTTCCTAATTCCTGTAGAGGTTGGAAAGAAAATTGTCCATCATGAAAACATTCCTTATTTAAAATTCAGTATAATAGGAAAGTTTGGTTTGCACCCCTATTTAACAAGATTTTCCAAATCCTGTTTGGAACTGATAGTTTTGTCCAGGCAGGTTAAGAGGCTCTTTCCTTTGGAGTGTTGATAAAATGTCTTTGTCTTTCACATTTGCTGAGGTTAGTAGAAATTTATCAAGACACAATTCTTAAACTCCGGGATTATCCTTGTCTTTATTTAGGAATGGCACATAAGCTTTGTCCAAGGAACAATGACTCATAATAGGCTATTGGAAACACCATTTATATTTGCATCTTTTTGTTATGCTTTTTCCCATTTTTTTCTGAGTTGCTACTTAATGCTGCTGTTTTATAAATTGACTTAATCCTATATGGTGTGGTTCTTTTAGGACACATTCTAGAATCTTTAAGCTTTTTGTCTTTTATAACTCAACTAGAGGCCCAGTGCACGACATTCGTGCACTGGGGTGGGGGCGTTCCTCAGCTCGGCCTGCACCCTGTCACAGTCTGGGACCTCTCAGGGGATGTCCGACTGTTGGCTTAGGCCTGCTTCCCACTCCTTAGCATCGCCTCAGAGGAGGGAGAGGCTCCCGCCACCACCGCTGTGCTTTCCAGCCGTGAGCCCGGCTTCTGGCTGAGAGATGCTCCTTCTTTGGGAGCTCACTGAACACCAGGGGGCAGCTCCTGCATTGAGCGTCTGCCCCTGGTGGTCAGTGGTTGTCATAGTGACTGGTCATTATGCCGTTTGGTTGATTTGCATATTAGGGTTTTATTATATAGGATATATGTAACACTTTTCACATTGCCAGATAAACTGAAATTTCTCATCTGGTGAAAGAATGATAGAAATTGTAGTATTTGAAACCTAGATTCATTCCTTATTTACTGAAAATTGTATGGAATACATTGTATGCTGTTTTCCAAGAATGAACTGGAATGGCATATTCCTGAGACTAGAAAAACTGAAAGAGTTGTTGGGAGATTTTAAAATGTATTTATTTATTTATAACATATAGCTTGTGCTCTTGATTAATTGCTCTTAATTAAATTGCTCTTTAAATTAAATAAAAATTAACATATTCATTGCAGTCTGGGAGAAACCTCATTCAATGCTTAAAGCACTGTGCAGAGCAGTAGAATGTTTCCTTTAATGAAAGCCAGGAATTGAAGAGTAGAATCCACCTGACAAGTACAGTGGGGCCTTGACTTACGAGTGTCCCGACTAACGAGTTCTTCGAGATATGAGCCGTCTCTCGGCTGATTTTTTGCTTTGAGTTGCGAGCTAAAATTCGGGTTACGAGCCAGCTTCAGATACCCCACCGCTAGTTGGCGCAGCGAACGTCACAGTGAACGCCACATCATCAGCCCAGCATCACGTGTCATTGTAATGGTGAAAATTGATTTGACATACGAGTAATTTGAGTTACGAGCTCCGTCACGGAACAAATTAAACTCGTAAGTCAAGGCCCCACTGTACCTGTTTAGAACAGTTGTGTATCAGGAAAAGAGGTGGTTGATTAGTGCTAGGAGGAATTGAGCAAGGTACTGGTAAATAGTTCTTTGTGATGACATTTTATGTTGAAAGGTCTTTTGGGAGGTTAAATAAATAACTAAGGTACTTGCGACTCAGCGAGTGGTAGCAGAGGGAGCCTTGGTAGAGGAGTGAGGAGACCACCTTTCTGGACATACCTTCTCCTGCATTGAGCATAATGGTATGCCACTTACCATTGCAGAGCCTTGGCTTTTCAACTTGAAGTTGGTATGAAAAATTTTTTTTTAGAAAAATTGGTGAATTATACTGTTGAAAAAGTATAATGACAGTTTTTGAATATGCACATATAGCAAATCAACTCTTATTTTGTCCAGCAAATTAAACCAGATTTCATTCGTTTTAGAATAGCATTTACATTTTTACTCTGATATATGAAAAGCAAAGTGATCCTTTTATAAAATGCTGAAAGGAAGAAGAAAATAAAATTTATCAGTTAATTATGCTTACTCAGAAGGAAATATTATTAATGTCTTTCTCTATGTCCTTTCACTCGTTCTTGTAGCATCTGTATTTGTATAAAGTGTATACAGAGTTATACAGATTTGGAATCAATTTACAGAATGCTCTTTGCCGTTTTGAATATTTGTCTTTCTCCTCTCATAACTGTACTTTATATGAATTTTATATTTCTTTATTTAAAAAATTAAGATTTTTATGGCAATTGTATTTTGTGAAATAGACAAATAACATTTTCTCATTTTGACCATAGAATGCTGCAAAGGAGACTTTGTGTATAAATCTTTGACTGTAACTGATAGTTTTTTTGTTGTTAGGACGAGTTTCTCTAAGGGACTCTGCTGGATCAAAGATTTTACATTGCAGGTGGCTTTCCAGAAAGACTGTCCCAAAGTATATTCCTATAGTGTATCAGAGTATTGGTCTCACCATACTCTTGTCAGCCTTGGATTTTATAATTTTAAAGTATTTGTTAATATTTGCAATCACTGACTACTTGTAAGAATTTTTTTTTCTTGTATTTATTTGGCTCTTTTTCTGTGATAGAATTTTAAGTTTCTTTGAGCTGGTGTACATCTCTTTGATGTTTTAGCACCTTGTCAACATCTACTTGATGCTAGAGAATTCAAATTATTTAGGAAGGGATTCTATTATTGAAGTTATAAAATAAATAGGTCCCTAAGTGTTTGAGAGCAAAATAGCAAGTCTCAGTCCCTATGGTAAAATAATTTTGACACTTTATGAAAACAAATCAGACATTCTAATGATTTATTTAAAAAATGCCAATTCACAGATCTATTTGTTGCTGCCCCAAATAAAGCAGCAGTTACAAACATAGTCTCAGCATTATTTAAATAATTAATATTTTCTGGGGAATTCATATTTATATTTTTAATTAGTTCCGAAAGGTTCTAGCCCACTTGATATAGCAATAGTGTATCACTATTCATAGTTTCATAAGATTTAAATAAATAAAATATGTTTGAAGGAAATGATTTGGGGTGTGGCTACAATATAAGACTTTCCAGAATATGAATTATGTCCACCTCTGTATCTCCACTTCTCTGTTTCTGTATAACTTCAGAGCCTTTGATCTTTAAAGCTGGACACTGCTTCACACTATATTTTGTCACTTTCAAACTAATGAACCCTATTTTTTACATATTTGTGGTAGAAACAATAATTCATATCTGAGAGTTGTCCATGAGATACTGTGCCTGCTTAATGACCAACAGAACACACTGTCTACAAACATAGGAAGTAACCCAGAAATGCTGTACTCATTCCTTCCTTAATGGTCTTCAGAAAGACCAAACAGGATTATGAGAGAAAAAGAAGAGTAGGAAGAGGGAACAACTTCTACCCAATTATGAATGCTCTTAAGAAATGAACGACCTGATTTTTAAGAGTTTCAATAATTTAAAAAATGAATGTCATTTGAACACTTCATAAAATTATAGGCTGATCTCTAGATATAACTGACATTAACATCAGGTAAATTTAGCAGCTTTCAGGTGTATAATGGCATTGTTACCTATAGTCGCCATGCTGTACATTAGATCCCTGGAACTTATTCATCTTATACCTGGAAGTTTGTACCCTTTAACCAACATCTTCCCATTTCCCCCACTCCTCAACCCCTGGCAACCACAGTTCTACTCTGTTTCTGTGAGTTCAGTGTTTCTGGGTTTCACATATAAGTGAGATCATACAGTATGACAAATGACTTATTTTTTTTCCGCTAAAGGTAAGGTCTTTATGTTATGAGAACTTGTCATTTTCCATCATGTGCCTCCCTAGTGTAATGGGTGGAACATTTTGTAATTGCTGCTCAAGTTAAAATATTACAGTTTGGTAGCCTGTTTGAAGGCTTTAAGCGACAAAAAACAAAATCACTAAAGTCTAAAAATATTTTGACTGAGACTAATCTCTCATAATGATTATGGAAGGATCCACTCATCACAGGCCTTCCTAAGCTCCCCTACAGCTTTGTTGCTATTGAGTAGAATTCTGTCATGCTGGAAAGTTCTTCCAAGTTCCCAGTGAATGCAAGATCTCTCTTTGGTGCTCGTTTGATATACCTCTTGGTTCTTAGATCTGATTGTATTGCCTTTGTATCAACTTATAGGACCAACTCAATTCATCATTTATTTCTGACACAAGGTACAAAATTTTTAATGAAAATAGATTTTCCATGCATCAAAGTTCTATAGCATATCTGTCAAAGGTTTGCTTTACACGGAAAATCACAACCTTGATATTTAACATTGGTACATAAGATACTGAAATATATTTGATGAAATGAATTAGGATAGAATATCAGTTTGCAAGGCAGGGTGTTGATGATAGAACTTCCCTTGCAGTTTCTTTGTTGAACTGCAATTCCAGATCTGTTCCTACTCTTTCATTGTCACTGAATAACTTTTTTCTTATCATCAGTTTGGCAAGAGATAAGCTATCAATTACTTTTAGAAAATTACATAGAAATGAATCGATATTCTATTTATTGTGTCGCCTCTACTTTGAAAGGTTATAGCCCTGTTTCTTGCAACTAATTCTTTAGAATTCTCAGAATTCTTTAACCTTAGTGTGTGCACAGATTTTTTTTAACTTCTGTCTTTTATATCTAGCAACTGAACTTAATGCTAAGTATGAAGTATGATTTTAATTTTCATATTTCATTAGTATAAATACAGGTTAAGGTAAATTTCCTGATATCTAGGCTATTTAGAAATTAAGCTGAAAATATTATTTTGAGGATTTCAGATAGCTTTTATGCTCATTTTGAATCTCCCTTTTTCTTCTTGTGTTAGCTTTTGTGAATGGCTGAAAAAAATTTTCAAGTTGTAACCCTGTTTAGTGGTACTGAAGTGCAGCGACTATTGGAAAGTTAATATAGAATATATTCTTTTGATTTTTTTTTTTCATGTCTTAACATTTTAAGTTGAAGGCATTTGATTGTTAGGACATAATGGAAATGAATTTGACTGTATCCCATTGACCTGTAATGTGACAATGAACAGAAATTAGAGATGAACTTCATTTTATTCAGTACTATTTATAAAATGGTGTTTAAAATTTGGAAGTAAAATAACTGGTCTCTGCTATTTTGGTGTGGTGACATCATTGTACACAAAACACAACTTCAAATCCTGTGCAGTTTATACATGCATAGATTTAATTGCTAATACAAACCAAAAAAAGAAAAAGAGGGAGTGAGAGCTAGATGGTGGTTAGGGCATATAATAATTAGCATTTTTCAGTAACAACATCTGTTGCTGGCATTATTGGCAGTATTGTAGGAGAAAGCAATCATTAAAATTAGCTAATGCTCAGTTTAAGTGCCACACAATGTACTGACATTTTCAATATTTTTACAAGTTTTGCATGTTCTCATTTCAATAAATATGTGTTTTAGAGTCAGTATGAATGCCTTGTATTATATTAGAAATGTTCTTCAAATGTCTCCGAATTGATCTGGGGCTAAAGCTTGTAATTCCATTGGGACAAAGTCGAGTTGACATGAATTATCATAGATGTCTATTATCCAACACCTGTGAATGGATCTTGCTGTGAATTTGACTCTAGTTGATTTTGGTCACTGCTGGGTTAGAAATTTCCCTCAACCTGAAACACGCATTTTCCTCAAGTCTTATCCTCTTATCATTCTTTTGATTTTTTCATCTTAGAATTCATATTCGAGATTTAATTAATGGATCGTAAGTCATTAGATTAATTTGACAGGTCAACCATTGATTGTGACCTATGATTCTTCCCCTGTAGAGGGGTGTGTTGCCCACCAAGCCTCAGGTGAGCCCCTTTCACCATGTTGTGTTTGTCCTTAATCCCCTTGCATAGCCTTTACTGTACACTTGTTTGCTGATTTGGGAGTTTGTCAAAGTGAGAAAAGAAAAGGAATCCATACTTTCTTTAAAGGTGAAACTCACCAGTGAATCAACATTTGAATCATATACTCAGATACAAAACTAATGTGGATTCTGAATAATTGCTCATGAGAATTAATGTGGAGTCAGAAATTATGTTTCTGGAAATATTTTGATGAGTTGAAATGTTTCCCATTCAATCTTGTTAGGCCTGTGTTTCATAGACTGGATATCTCTTGAACCCTGTTCTGGGAGATGTAAAAATGTGTATCTTGACAGTGATTTCTGTGGTCCAATTATTTTGAAAAATTCTGCAAATTATGTCTTTCGTGTGTGTGTTGCATGGTACACATTATATGTTCAAGGCTATGAATTCTGCAGTAAAGAAACATACTTAACTTTGTTCATCTCACTGTTGTTCACACTTTTTTTTTCTTGAACCAGTTTATCATTAAAATCAATTTAGACAATGCTGTTCCAGTCACTCAAAAGTTTACTTGCTTCATGTTTGTTGAAGGTTGTGGGAAAGACTTCGAGGTCAAGGCTAGAGGGAGCTCTGCTCAGCCAGAAGCCAGGCTCATGGCTGGCGAGCACAGTGGTGGTGGCAGGAGCCTCTAGCATCTCCACTGCAGGCGGGCAGTAAGGAGCGAGGGGTCCCAGATGGCAAGAGCCCCGGACCGGGAGAGGACTGCTGGCCGGATGTCTGACTGTGAGAGGGATGTTGTGCACTGGGCCTCTAGTAAAGAGTAAAACCAAACCCCTTAACCTGCCCTACAGGCCCTGCATGATTAGGCTTCCATTGGTCTCTCCAACCTTATTATTTTAAAAAAATCACTCCTGTGCCACATTTGAGCCACATTGACCCCTTTTTCTTGCACAACCCAAACTATCTACCACCTACCTTTGCATCACTATCCCCTCACCCTGAAGCAATTTTCATTGATCTTCATTTGGTAATTCCTCATGTATAGTAGCATGGGCCCTTGACGTAAACTGTTCTCTTCTGTTTAATTCAGTTTCTCTGAACTACATCAGCAATGGGCCATACAGTGTACACTGGTAAAATCTTGAACCATTTAAAATTTTTATGACTCTGAATTATTACTTAATAATTCTCAGTTAACTATAGCTGACTTAATAAAGTAGGGTTTGGGGCTAGGATTTAGAGACAGTTTATTGGATACCCTCAAATTCTAAAAATGAGTAGCAAGTCTTCTTGGATTAAGCCACAAGCCATAATAATTTGCCACAGCCAGCATGGTAATTCTAATCACAATTATGAATCGGTTATATTTGTTTCTTATTCAACCATGGTTCAGTGGTTGCTTTGCACATTTGTGTTTTCTGATAGGTGTTTCTTTGATAGCCTTTACAGATTTTAAAAATTGAGGTGAAATTCAGGTAGCATAAAATTAACCTGTGAACATCTTTGATAGGATTTAAACTTTGATTTTCATCTTTATTTCTACAGTTATTTAATATCGTCTAAAAAGACCAGAATGTTTTTCCAATGTTTGAAAGGAATTCTTTTGTCTCCCCAAGTCATGTGCCCACTGGCTCATTGGACAGTCTCTCTGAAATCTATGCCAGTTCTGCTTTTATAAATTATAAGCCTGCATTTCTTGTGCCAGCTTCCACTACGGGCACAGGTGGGCTTCGGCACAGCCAACCCACCATGTCCACTCCACCACCTGGTGAAGAAATCTGTCAGGAATCTGAAAAGACTGCGTGTGGCTCCTATAGACTATTCTTTGGCCTTTGAATCTGCTAACAGAAATCAATGATCGAATAAAGCACCATGAATCAATTCAGACTCTGCATTATTGATTTCCAAGCAGAAATAGTGCCATCTACTCTTACACTGTTGTTACATTCAGGGTCAATAGAAATGATCTCCTGAGAAATCAGAGGGCAGTTTTCATTTGGATTAGACAGGAATAGGCTCTGTCTTCCAGCTGTCCACATGTTTTTTAAGTTCTTAATAACTTAATACCACTTTTGAATGAATTGGATCCACTCCATTCCTACTCTGATGAATAGAAAAGGAAGCATTCCCTAGCATGCAGATGACATGTTTAGTAACAAAAATTACGAATATTTTTAATCACTCACTGTGACCTCACTGTCCCATGCCTGCCATAGATTCATTATCCTAAAGCAGCTGTTTTCAACCGGTGTGCTGCAAGAATTTTTAAAACATGGAATACCTGACTATTTAGTCAGGGGCACTGACATCTTTTCTCTTAGATTTCAAATAAAAATAATGACAGCAGACAGCACCACAATGAATCAAAATTATACTTATTTTTTAAATCAGATTGGCATATATATATATAATTATAATTTTTTTTGGTGTGCTGCAGAATTTTAGTAATTAGTGTATGTGTCCATGAGATGAAAAAGGTTGACAATCACTGTCCTAAAAGCCATCATTGTGATTTCACAGGATATTCCCTGTATTTAAAGTAGTATAGTTGGAAGTCTGAAAAAGCAAGTTGTCTCAGTTTGGTACCCAGGTTTGCATTTAGCAGCTAATTTCTCTTAATACTATCAGGAAGGCACATTTTTAAAGCTAGACCTGCTGAGGTGATGTTAATGAAGGCCACAGTTATGACTGTTGGGTTATATTTACTTTGAACATCTTCCAGCCTAAATTCATTGTTGGCTGTGCTTTGTGGATGATGTAGGAATTTGATTGCCTTGGGTTTGCATTAGAGTGAACTTAGCTCCTATACTTCTTTGGGGTCAACTCAGGACAGGTAAAGTGTATTTCACTTAGAAATGTGTCCTTTTTATTCAGCTTTTTATAAATGTCCATCAGCCCTGCTCTACATGGCCAGGTTGTTGAAGCATAATCACATTGCATTTAATAGTCTGCATAGAGTTACTATTCTAGGGAGTATGCTTGCAAGGGAGCATAATCTCAAATTTATTGCCGCCCACTCAGTACCATTCAGAGCTTGCCTGAGAATTAGGGAGGATTCTCTGAAATATGCAGTCCAACTATTTCTCCAGATAACAAAACTTCATCCCTGGATTTAGCGGATCATTGGGCAGTCCCTACTTTGACTGTCGTGTTGTCCTTTAAAAGCTTGCTTTGATTAAATTGTAACTAACTTGGTGGTTTAAAAAGAGAATATATATGAGTGTAAGTGCACTTACATTGTATTTCAGAAGATGGATCTTTTTTTTGCAAACTAAATTAAAAGGTATAGCGACTATTTGAAGAAACCATCTGTCACTATTTGAAAGGTATTATTAGGATCATAACTTTTAATGTCATTGTCGTACAGTGGAAAAGAAAAGCTTTGGGACATCAATTGGAGGTTCTCTCCTTTGTAATGCCACACTACTTCAAAATTTGAAAGTCTATATGGCTGAATATTTTTTTCCAATTCTTAAATTATATTCATTTTTAATTGTTGATACTGCATTTTTGCATATGATATTCCTTAATAAAAATTTCTTCACTTTATGTAAGTACTATGCCACAGCCAATCTTCAATTTGAAATTTAATTTTATACTTCTGTGTACTTATAAGTAAATATAAAACATAGGAAATTAATAACTGCATTTTAGTTACAGACTAAAAATCTTTAGAGTTGATTTTTAAAATCCACTTTCAAATACAGTAATTTTAGTACTGAATGGTTAACCATGAAATTTTAAAATCTGACCCCCATTTCAATTTTATTTGTCCAGCTATTTATTCATTTGACAAATATTTATTTTTGTGCCCATTATGCACCTGGCACTGTGAAAACCTTTCCTCAGTTCTTTTTCTATGTCATAATTGATGTTTGCAAATTAGAATACTTTATGCTTACATGTTTTATTAAAGTTAGAGCTATGCATTAAGTTGTATCGCCAAACACATTAGCCCCCAAATGGCAGAATGCACAAAATATGTTTTATTTATACTCAAAGATTTAATATTACATATTTACATATAATACTTAATAAGTTTCATGTTCTATCAGAATTTATATTCTTTCAAGAAGAACCATTAAGATGAGAATTAAATTGACCACACACAATTCTTGATGTGGTTAAACTATTTAGTCTTTTAAAATTGATCCATTTGATTTTGATACTTAGAAAATAACCCATTATATTAGATATAATAGCTTTGTAATCATGATAATTTTAAAATCATAAATGACTTCCTCAAGGAATCAGAGCATATTATGAATTTGTTATCTATGTGATTAAATAAACACAGCAAATTGATATTAAATTGGTCAATACACATGCTTTATTATTGTGTCAATAGACTGGTCAGTTTTTTGTTTGTTATTGTTTTTCATTTTTAAATCAATAAGTGGAAGCATGACCACAATCTTAAAATCTTATATTCATTAATAAAGTACCACGGTGTTTTAAGCCGTTAGGATAATTTGGCATTTAGGCAGGACTTTCTATTTTACATGATGTCATTATCATTTGAAAACTCTCCCTATCAATTTGGTCCTTCTCAAAATGCAACCCATTATAGGATGAAATAGAATAACTACATAATGAGGCAGGTTACAACTTTACAACCTCTTAAATCAGAATATGGGACAAGTCCAGTTTACCTTTAAACTGTTTTGGTGTCTTTATGGAAAAGACGTTAATGTGCCTTGTGACATTTCTCAAGAAGTACACAATGATGAATACATTTTTTTTTCTACATGATTTATTTCTGGAAAGTTTATTTAATCTATGTGAAGTTGCCCTGGATTTTGGTTGAGTTTGCCAAAATGTACCAAAAATGTAAATGATCCCACATCTATCACTTGGCGTATAGAATCTGGAGAAGACAAAGTCAAGCTGGCTCCCTAAGAAATAAGAGAATTTAAATGACCTCTTATGATCTCTCCCAATTCTGAGTGTGATTTTGTGAATTACTGTTTATATTACAATTGAGTTAAAAATAAGGAAGCGTCTTGTAGCTGATTAAACTCCATCCAGAAAAGGCATTTGGCATAAAAAAATAGTGTTTCAACCTGGATTAGCTCACTACATGTATTGTTTTAAGTATGGACTTCCCTCAGCCAGACCCCAATGCTAGATATCCTGTGTCTATATGAATGTCTGTCTGTCTGTTTTTTTTTTTTTTTTGCTATGAATGCAAAAGGAATGTAATATATTGGATTCCTCTTGTATCATTAGTTTATTTAGTTGCCTTCTGCTTATATTGAATCTGGCTTATTTGGGGTTAGCTTGTGAATTTAATAAGATCATAACACATTGTGATGGCCATGACTGCAGAATGGAAAATGTCACTACTGCATGCCAGATCATTTAAATCAATTTTAAGTACCCACCTGTGCTGCTGAACTCTCCATTTGAATTTTATTGGCTAATACGTTTTCACTCCAATTTTGGTTCCTTTAACTCTCACACGTAGGTAAATTCATCTGGGTATATGTGCTGTTGCCCTTCAGCTTTGGTTTTTGTTCTAATAAAGGCACCATCTGCTTAATTGCTAGACATATAGGCCTTTCTTATTTTATTTAAAGTAAAGATATTTTTATTATTAGAAAAAAAAATTAAATTATAGTTGACCTACAATATTATATTAGTTTCAGGTGTACAACATAATGATTCAACATTTATATCCCTTACAGAGTGATGACATCAGTGTAGTAACCATAGTTATTACGTAGGCCTTTTCTATTTTAGAAATCGATTTAAAAAAAAAAACATAGTTTCTAAAGGGAAAGCAGAACCATAACACTTTCAAACATATTATTTGGGAAATGTTCAATTTCTGCTGTTGATGTGCTGAATTGTAGGGAATGAGAAATAGCATCTGAAACAACACTGTTGTTTGTTGTTTTTTTACTACTTTTTCTCATCTCCTGTGTATCTGTTTCTGTATTTCATGGAAAGCTGCCTTCTCAAGTAAAGAGCTGGTGAGTTGGGGACAAGACAGCTCTGGGGATTTACCTATCTCAGACTTAAAAAACAAATCCTGCTGTGTCCTGTCAACATGCGCCCATGTTGGTGACATTACCATGAGAAAGAGGAAGGAATAAGGGGTTAGTGTAGTTCAGCTTTAAGGTCTGAAACAATGAGAAGAAAGAAGGAAGAGGAGAGGAGTAGAAAAGGATTTTAACTGGAGGCAGAAGTTGAGTTTGAGATCTGGGATCTCTCTTCTTTTGGTCCAGAGTATACTTAAGTTGGAAAGACATGAGGAGATGCTTGTATAGTAAGAGCAGCCCTGCTGCATTGTAATGAGGTTAATGTTTCAGTACAGAGGTTATATATAGCATGGAGCTAATACAGCGATTTTCAACTAATGTGCCGTGCCGCAAGAATGTTTTTAAAATATATTTTTATTGATTTCAGAGAGGAAGGGAGAGGGAGAGAGAGATAGGAACATCAATGATGAGAGAGAATCATTGATCGGCTGCCTCCTACATGCCCCCAAATGGGAATTGAGCCTGCAACCTAAGGATGTGCCCTTGACCAGAAGTGAACCTGGGACCCTTCAGTCTGCAGGCCGATGCTCTATCCACTGAGCAAAATCAACTAGAGCCCTCAAGAATTTTTAAAAGATGCAATTCCTGACTATTTAGTTAGGGGCCCTGACCTCTCTTTCTTTATACTGTCAAAGAAAAGATGACAACAGCCAAAACAACAATAGCCATCTGGTGTGAATGAATCAAAATAATATCATTTTGGTCAGATTGGTTACATTTTTTTTGGTGTGCCACAGAATTTCAGTAACTAGTTTATGTGTGCCATACGATGAAAAATGTTGAAAATCACTGCTCTAAGGGTGTCCTGAAGTCAAACTGTGTGACTCTGGCAAATTAGTTAATTTCTGGGTTTCATTAGCTTCATCTATGAAATGGGGATAATGCTACTGTTTACCCCTTAAGGTTGTTGTGAGGATTAAATGAGCTATTATTGGTAAAGTGCTTCGAGAATGCTTATTTAATTGTAATATTCATATTTAATAGCAATTTATTGGTATGGGAATAGCAATGTAGGTACGTTTTAAAAAACATGAATTGGGAACCATTTTAGAGAGGTATTGTTCTTTTATTGCTAATATGAACAGACCATATAGAATATCAAACCTTTTATGGGTCTCCAAAGAGACCATGTACTTTTCTGACTTTGGGCTTCTTTTTGTGACTGGATTGCCTTTTTCCTAGAAACTTTTTCCGGGGTCATCTCAAATACCATTTTCTTAGTGAATTTTTTTTGAAAGCTGCCAGCTAAGAATTAGTTTACCCTCTACCTGGGACTCCCATGGCATTATAAAGTTAACATCTTTAATATGGCATTTGTCTCATTACAATGAGATTATCTCACACATGTGTATTCCCACCCTGTTGGCAAGTACTGAGTCTGGTAATTTAAATAATCAACATGTCTGGTCTGTGTATGTGAAACAGGTGGATGTCACTGATGCTTGATTAGGAAAGGGACAGGATTCTCTTAGCCTTCACAGGGAAGATTTTCTTAATGCTTGAATCCCCGCCATGCCCTTTACTTTGCATGTGAGATCCCATTTTGAGAATGTTCTAAATATCTGCTCCAGATCCTAGGAAATACTCTAGGGAAGCTGATCTGGATGATTATGGAATAGAAATGTTTGTTTTCTTTTTCTTCTTCCTCTTCCTCCTCCTGCTTTTCTCCTTTTCCAACCCCTTCCCTTCCTCCTCTTCCTTCTCTTCCTTCTCTATCCTTCCTCCTTTTGGGTGTGTGTGTGGGGGGGTACAGTTAATTTATTTAAAGCTCCTGTTTCTTTTTGTTCATCCACTTAGATATGTATTAAATTTTAGTTTACATAGATTTTCATTATATTCATGAAGTATTTTACCATATTTTCATGAAATTTGAATGAATAACTGGTTGAATATTTTCTGTTTATAGACTATTCACATATACATCTTATGTTACTCCCCCCCTCCCCCCGAAACCCTGCTTTTGAGTTAGTGTTTTCTTTTACAACAGATGGCATTCTATAATGAAGAAAAATATAGTTCTATCATGACACCAAATTTAAGAATAATAGCCATATACAAATTTGTGGGATTGGCTGATAAGAGTTTTTTTACTGGTTTATTATTCTTAAGAGGATTAATAATATGTGCTTTGTTCTGACATCTTTATAGGCATATTAGAAATCATCTGTATTATAATGCTGTGTCATCTAATCTGAGGGGAAATAAAGCATGGGCATTTATAGGCTTTTATTTATAAATGGATCTTTTAGAAGTGTTTTCTCACATAGAGGAAATTTAGCTCTAGGAAACAGGAAAGGATGGTAGAAACTCCCATCTGCTGTGGAAAATGACTTTTGCTCTCATATTGGGCCCATGATTGTTGCAGATATCCATTTCATTTTGAATCGCCTGTATTTAAATATTAGATAAAACTAATATAAGAGTAAGATTATTAGCAACTCCATAAATATTAGTATAAAGACAGTGCTGGTAACATATTTGGAGAAGCATTAGAAAGAAATACATGGCAATATGCCCAATCTGCCAAGCTTCTTCCAGAAAATTATAAAGGAATCTTCCATATAAACTAATTTTCTTACTCGTATTTTTTCACCCGAAGTAGTGACTCTGTTGAGTAGAGGACTGAACATGTGGGCGTGGGTCCTGATTTGGCAACTTCACCAGCTGCATGAGTTGGGTCAAGTCATTCAAGTTATCTGTGCCCCGGATGAGAAAGGATGAAATCACTTATTATCACTCCATTTTGTCAATCTTAATAGAAACATTAGGAACATCTGTAAAGCTGGAACCTATAAAGTCATGATTTCAATTATTTAAGAAACAATACAAAATATGCCTTTGAAATTCTTTATAGGGTGTTGTGTTTGTGACAGTGATAGCAAGAATGTGTTCAATGCTATTTTGCAAATAACATGAAGTGATTCTAAGTACCTATTACTATATTCTATTTCATTTATAGACTGGAGGCCCAGTATACTAATTTGTGCACTAGGGGTCCCTTGGCCTGGCCTTCGGGATTGGGCTGAAACCAGCTCTCTGACACCCCCCCGAGGGGTCCTGGATTGTGAGAGGGTGCAGGCCAGGCCACGGGACCCCACCAGTGCACGATCAGGGCCAGGGAGAGATGTGGGAGGTTGGCCAGCTGGGGAGGGACCATGGGAGGGCTCCAGGGTGTGTCCAGCCCATCTCACTCAGTCCTGATCAGCTGGACCCCAGCAGCAAGTTAACCTACCAGTCAGAGTGTCTGCCCTCTGGTGGTCAGTGCACGTCATAGAGATTGGTCGACCAGTCAACTGTCTGCCCCCTGGTGGTCAGTGCACATCATAGCGAGCAGTTGAGCAGCCTTAGCATATCATTAGCATATTCCGCTTTAATTGGTTGAACGGATGACCGGACGACTGGACACTTAGCATATTAGGCTTTTATTATATAGGATGGAGATGGGTCCTTTTTAGGACAATGGAAAAGGGCTTTTAAAATTTCATTATGGCACAGAGAATTCAGTGAAAAAAGGACAGCTCCCCTTTTAGGTAGATTACTAAATCAGCTCTTTGAAATTCTGGGTATTAAAGGTTCAAGGGTCCTGCAAGTTACAGAATTAGGAAATGGTCATCAGATATTTCAGATACTCATACAGGCTACTTAACTAACAAAAGGCTATATAATTGTACAATTCCAAATTATATTTTTATGGTTTATACTTTCCATGGCGAAATGTAATAGGAAAATTTATTGGTGAGGCATTTATTTTTATATTTGACTTCTTAGCTTACCTGTGATTTATTGACTTTGCTTTCAGAATTAAAATGTTCCACTTTGTTAAGAAAGCATTTTGTTTATTTTTAGTTTGTAAATAATACCTGATATAAAATTGCTATTAGAATTCTCTTAAATGTTTCAGTGGAGATGGTTGAAAAGCCTGAAGATTCGGGTAAAGAAACTGGTATGCTTTGTTCAGTGAAAAGCTGCCCAATTTTTGGGCAAAAGTAATAATAAAAATGTTTATGAATTTATTTGTTCTAAATATTTTTTCTTCTTCAAATCAACCTTATGTCACATGGGACAAAAGCTAAATGCACAACTCAACTATGATTCTCTTTGCTTTCCCTGAATCAATTGAATATAGTATATTTCACCTTCCTTTTATGTGTGCATGTATGACAAAAAGGATTGAGCAACATTGAATGATGCTAATTATTTTGAAAATTTAAACAACGTTGGAGATTTATAAAGACTAGTTCTAAAACTGAAGTGGGAAAAAATCAATTTCTGACTGAAAATCTTTCTGTTGATAATAGCCATGTAAATAGTTTTCTTTTCAGACAGGATTTCTGTAGCTGTATTACAGATACAAAGCCCTAACAGTGACCAGTAAATAGTTCACTTTTATTGTTCAAGCTTTTGAAAAAGCGAATATGGATTTGGATAGTTATTAATTTACATATATGTTAATTGATGGGTATTTATTTAAAGAATTAATGAGAACCCTGATTTATGTTTTTAAACTAGTCTACCTATTCTCTCTCACCTTTTCAATTGTTTTCCCATGGTATTACAGTAGTTATTTCACTAAATCTGAAAAACCCTGCTGATACAGCATCAATAATAAACAGACCATTATTCTTAGCAAGGCTTTCAGAAACATCTGTAGATATTTTTGTCCACAGGTATCTCTCCAACCTCCTCTAACTCTAGATCTCCCACTAGGTGAAGCATCAGGTATTACCGGTACCCCAAATGGTGTCCTACCTTAAACATGACATCTGTTCTCTTTCCTCACTTTCTGTAATTCTAATTCACCTTCAAGATACAATCCAAGGGCTGTATTTTATAGGAAGCTTTGTTTCCATTAGTTCAAAATAATTTATCTTGAAAAATTGGTAGATTCGGTAACAGTGGACTTATACAAGGCAGCAATTGCCTGAAAAGTGAGCTGATGGTTCCCATGGACTGCTGCTCCCCAAGATCCCAACCAGCCCCTGTGTTTTCCCCAACACTGAGGTTGTCCCTGTGCACCATCAACTTTGTGCTATCGTTTTTCTTACAAGCAGATCACTTTGTGCATCTACAGTAGTTGCATTTCAGTTTGTACCCTCTGGTGTAGAGCTTATGTCTGAGTAGCTCATTGAAAAATGAGATTTGACTACACAAATGGAACCCTGACCCAGTTTCTGTCTCCTTTCAGTAATTATTTTTTCTTTGCCCCATTGCTCTGTGTGTGTACTCAGGCATAGGGAGCATGAATAAGGGTGGGGCTAGTGCTGGGCTTGTCTCCAGGAAAAGGGCTGTTGGCTACAGTTGTGCTTGGAGCAAGGGCATTATACCCAAGTGCTGTCATTCCCATTGTAAAGACCAACGATTTGTGCAAGACTAATACAGTGGGGCCTTGACTTACGAGTTTAATTAGTTCCGTGACAGAGCTCGTAACTCAAATTACTCGTATGTCAAATCAATTTTCACCATTACAATGACAAGTGATGCTGGGATGATGATGTGGCGTTCACTGTGACATTCGCTGCGCCAACTAGCGGTGGGGTATCTGAGCTGGCTCGTAACCCAAATTTTAGCTCGCAACTCAAAGCAAAAAATTGGCCGAAAGACGCTCGTATCTCGAAAAACTCGTTAGTTGGGACACTCGTAAGTCAAGGCCCCACTGTAGCTTGTACAATAATTCATCAGTTTACAGTTTACTCTCTGTTTTTTTACTTTACTCTTGGTTTCAAATAAGACCTATATTTTGAATAATATTGATAAACCCTTTATCTTTCTGTCATAGAATTTGTAGCTCTATTTGGTTACTTGACTATAAACGTGACCTTTTTTATTTTGGGAACAAACACATAGTATCAAATATACACTTTTCACCATTTTAAAGTGTCCAGTTCAGTGGCATTAAGTGCACTCACAATGTTGTGCAGCCATCACCACTGTCCAGCTGTAAAACTTTGCATCATCTGAAACGGAAACTCTGTACTCATTAATCAACAACCCCCCACTCTCCTCTAACCCTGGCCCCTGGTAACCACTATTCTACTTCCTATCTCTAGGAACTTGACACTCTAGGCACCTCATGTAAGTGGTATTTTACAAAGTTTGTCCTTTTGTGTAGGTATTTCACTTAGCGTAATATTTTCAAGTTTCACCCATGTTACAGCATGTATTAGAATTTTATTCCTTTTTTTAAAAAATTAAACATGGAGTATATTACAATTTATTTTGCATGTAGCAACAGAGCAAATAAACCTATTTTGAATTATACATTTTACATATATATGAATTTATGAAATATACATAATAGTGTTAATAACAGGTTTGCTTTTGACACCACATTGGCTGATTTTTAAAAAATTGTGTGTAAACAAAACATAAATTTTGACATCTTAACCATTTTTTAGTGTGCAATTCACTGGTATTAAGTACTTTTACATTATTGTGCAAGCATCACTACCATCCATCTACAGAACTCTTCATCTTGCAAAATTGAAACTCTGTACCTATTAAACAACAACTCTTCATTGCCCCCCTCCCCCATACCCTGGCAACCATCAGTATAATTTCTTTCTCAGTGATTTTGAATACTCTAGGTACGTTATACAAGCGGAATCAAAAAGTATTTGTATTTTTTTGTGACTGGCTTATTTTGCTTAGCATAATGTCTTCAAGATACATCCATGTTGTATCATGTGTCAGAGCTCCCTTTCTTTTAAAGGGTGAATACTATTCCATCCTATGCCTATAAGACACTTTGCATATCCATTTATCTGTTGATGGACACTTGGGCTGCTTCCACCTCTTTATTGAGAATAATGCTGCTATGAGCATGGCTATACAGAGTCTGTTCAAGTCCCTGCTTTCAATTCTTTTGGATATAGATACACATGGTTTTAGTTCAGTTGGTGTGTTGAGTTTGAGGGTTCTTACTTCATAATGAAGCTAAGTTCCGCCCAAGCCGGTTTGGCTCAGTGGATGGAGCGTCGGCCTGCGGACTGAAGGGTCCCGGGTTCGATTCCGGTCAGGGGCATGTACCTTGGTTGCTGGCACCTCCCCAGTGGGAGATGTGCGGGAGGCAGCTGATCGATGTTTCTCTCTCTCATCGATGTTTCTGACTCTCTATCTCTCTCCCTTCCTCTCTGTAAAAAATCAATAAAATGAAGCTAAGTTCCTATCAGGCCAAAGGTTGTAGATCAACCCTCATCTCTTTGGGACACATCAGCCATCATTGTAGAGGAGAGTAACTTACCTTGGGAGACACTTTTATTATTTTGGTATTGGTTCTTCTCACTTCCCTTCATACATGTAGTTGTGTTAGAGGTGATGTCCCCTGTTGCTGGGTGAGATTGAAACTGAGGCTGGCAGATCAGCTGCAGAAAAAAGACCCATCTTCGTCCTGGTCTGTTCTGAACCTCATACCTGACACTCCCTTCTAGATGAGGTGGAGGATACTTTTTTGAAGCTGCTGTCCTACAGGTAAAGACAGAAGTGTGTATCCTTTTAAGACGCTATGGGACTATTCCCCAGTAACATCTTGTAGACATTCACTGGCTTCACCAGGTAAACTCCAGCTATGCGGAAGCTTGGATATCTTACCACAAACTTGCTTTTGTTCCAAATATTGGGGCAAAGAGAGGAAGCTTGCAAAGAAATTTCATTTTACAGAAATTGTAAAAAATATTCATGGTTTTTCATTCTTTAAATTCTAAAAATGACTGGGTAATTTGTGGGAACAAGTAACTGAGGGGGAAATGTTTGTGATGAAAGAGGAGGAGCAGGCTGAACAGAGAACTTGGCATGTGCATTGGAAAATCATGGTGATTTAGCAGGTAATCAACAATGCTGAGAGCAGTGCTTGTCTTGATTTCTAGGGGAGTGTGGAATGTTTTACTGTCAGTAGTTCTCTAGTTCTACTCTTCTCCCATTTCTTGTCTACGAGAGCTTTGGGTTCTTTCTTTTACAAATAGTTTATTTGTTTTGTTTTAAATGCTATTCCAGTTAGAGTTGATAAGACAATAGTGTCTTATATGTCACTCATGCTCTGAAAGGAAAGCAAAAAGAATAAAAAGAATTTAGAAGGAATATAAGCTAAATATCCCATGGTGAAGTAACCCTGAACTTTCCCCGGTGATCCTAGAGGACTGACATTCAGATGTTACTGAGAGTCTATCGGACTCCCTGGCTTTCTAGGGACCTGGAAAGGCTCCAAGCTACATCAAGATGTAAAGAACTTTATTAGAACACGCATCTCCAAAAGCTGCCTGAGTTCTTTGGGACCATCCAGCCTTCAGTCTATCTTAAGAGGCAAAGTTTATAGTGATAATACTCACTTTCTCCTTAACTCACTCAGTCCTATTTGAAAACAGCTTTAAGTCTCAGCTGCTTTTAAAGGGTATGAAAACTAATCATCTTTTGTTTTTAAATTTCTGTTTTGGTTATTCATATCGTCTGTATTCTGTATGAAATTTAATTATATCTAATAGTTAAATCTTTTCTAAATATTGAAACTTAAAAGGAAAACAAGAGTTGAGAAACATTTCTGGGTGCCGTTATACAGTCTTGGTAAGAGATGCACATCTCCCCAGATGCAAGACCTAGAAAATAATGGAAACTTACAGTCAGGTCAAGGTATGGTTTTCATCTTAAATACTTTTTTTTCCATGGAAAGTTTCAGAAATATGAGCAAAGTAAGAGTAAACATGGCTACATGTCCTCAGACCTTAAAATGGCCTCTTTTTTTTAAATAGCAGAGAAGAATTTTGTATTGTTTCCTATATTGAACCAGGGAAACTAATTTCTTGGATGTCTGCAAATACTTAGTCTTACATACTTATTTTCACTACTATATGGCATACTTTAGTAGTTTGCCAATACCGCATGCATGTTTGCAGGGAGGCATTGAACAAAATAAATTGGAAGTGTATATTTATAATTCTTTTACCTGTTCAGTCAGATAAGGTATTTTTTGAGGAGTAAAAAAAACTTGAAATATAACCTGCTGCTTCTCCATTTTAGTCACAATTTTTCCCAAAATATGATCTATTGTTTTTGGAGGACTTTATCTCAATGAACACACTATTTTTTTCCCAGATAGTTACCAGAACAATCATCAAAGGAAGATCAGTACTATTTAATGGGCTGTGCCTCAAGAATATTCTTTCCAGTTCTTTTGAGGAATTGACTGGATACATTATTAATTTTGAGGATAATTTTCATTCTTTTTCTTTCCTTCAGTATTTCAAAATGATTTTATTTAACCTCATGAAACTGAAAATAAATGAAAAAAATCTTATTCAACTTATTTTGCGGTTTGTCAGGAAAATATGTCATCAATTCTTGACTGTCTTGTAATCTCAACCGTGTTAATAGAGTGTCCACTGATGAGGTGGGAGGTTCTGGGGTTGGATGAGCAGGGACAGGCATTCTCTCTTCCCGTGGATGTCCAGCTGCACAGATGAGCATAGAGGCTGAGCATGGCAGGCCGATCAGGTTGCCCATGGGGATTTCCATCGTCCAGCCCCATTCAGGTCAAATGGGTGGGACACAAGGACAAATCCAGGCATGGGGTTTGTGGATGTGCAGTCTTTTCAATGCTCAAGAACTCAGGAATTTAAAGCCCATAATTAGGGTAAAATAGTCCATGAGGACTGGAGTTTAGGAAAATCCTGAAGCTAGGGTACCAAGAAGTATCTTGCACTGAGGACTTTGGGAGCAGAGCCCTGTTATCAGCTGAAAGCACTTCAGGTGCCTGTCACTTTGAGACTGTTCATTGGGAGAATCTGTTGGTTCCTGGTTAGAGCTGCTGTGTGGGTGATGGCTAGAAGACTTGACACTAATTTCCCAGAGGTTCATGACTGGGATGGTTTATAGTCTTCCTGACTCTGGCTCAGAAATAGGGTTTATGAGGTTGAGATCAGTGAACACAATGGCAGAGGCTTTTGACTTGTTAATGTGCCTTTTATTTTTTAATGGCTTTATGAGATATAATTCACATACAGTGTAGTTACCCTTTTAAATTGTGCAGTTCAGTGGTACCTAGTATATTCATGGAGTTGCCCAACCATTACAAGTTTATTTTGGAACATTTTTATCATCATCCAAAAATCCCTACTCCCTTGCCAGCATTTCCTGATACCCATATTCCATCAGCCCCTGGCAACCCCAATCTGCTTTCTGTTTCCATAGATTTTCCATTCTGCATATTTCATATAAATGAAATTATACAATTTGTGGTCCTTTGTGACTGGCTTTTTCACTTAAGCATCATGTTTTCAAGAGTTGTCCATGTTGTAGTTCGTAACTATTTCTTTTTTTATTTTAGGGGATTGCCATATTTACCATTTGTCAGTTGATGGACATTTGTGTTATTTCCTCTTTGGCTATTATAAATAACTAGAGGCCTGGTGCATGAAATTCGTGCACTGGGGGGTGGGGGTTCCCTCAGCCCAGCCTGCCCCTCTCACAGTCCGGGAGCCCTCAGTGGATGTCCTACTGATGGCCACAGTCTGGCAGCGGAGGCTTGGAGCAGGCGTCCCGTGTGTGTGTGTGTGTGTGTGTGTGTGTGTGTGTGTGTGTGTGTGTGTCTGCTGGGGCCTGCCCCCAGCTGCGCCACGTAGGCTCAAAGCAGTTGCCGTGTGTGTGTTCCCACTGGGGGTCTGCCACCACCCACATTGGAGGTTCAGAGCAGGCACTGTGTGTATGTATGTGTGTGTGTGTGTGTGTGTGTCTGCTGGGGGCCTGCCTCCAGCCACACCATGGAGGCTTGGAGCAGGAGCCCCTCTGTGTTGATCTCTCAGGCTCCTGGCCTCACTGCATGTTGTACTCTCCCTTGAGCTATGGCCAGGATGGAGGTGCTGCTCGCAAGCCGGGCTTTCCTGCTCTAGGATCGCCATGGCGATGGGGGAGCAGGCCCAGCTGGGGGCTGCCCACAGGCTGGGCTTTCCCGCTTCTAGGTCTCCATGGCAACCGGGAAGCAGGCCGAGCTTGCTCTCCTGCTCCCGGATCCCCATTTTGACCGGGGAGCAGGCCCAGCTGGGGGCTGCTCACAGGCTGGGCTTTCCTGCTCCTGGATCAGGCCCAGCTGGGGGCTGCCCTCAGGCTGGGCTTTCCTGCTTCCAGATCAGGCGCAGCTTGGGACTGCTTACAGGCCGCACTTTTCTACTTACCAATGGCCGGATCACCACAGCGACCCAGGGCCCAGTGGCACTTTCCTGCTCTCCAGTAGTCATAGGGTCCCGGCTGGGGGTGGGGCTTAGCAGTGCGGAGCTTAGATGGCACGGGGGTCCCGGCTGGGGGCTCAGGTGGCACGTAGGGGTCCCGGCTGGGGGCGGGGCTTATGCCCTGCTGCCCAGGGCTGCACATGGGGCCCGGATGGCAGCTCGTTACCTGTAGTATAGGATAGAGGCCTGGTGCATGGGTGGGGGCCTGCTGGTTTGCCCTGAAGGGTGTCCCGGATCAGGGTGGGGGTCCCGCTTGGGTGCCCGGCCAGCCCGGATGACGGGCTGATGGCTGTTTTTAGGCTGCCCGCACCTCCTTTAGGGTGGGGGTCCCCACTGGGGTCCCTGGCCAGTGTGGATGAGGGGCTGAGAGCCATTTTCAGGCTGGCGGGTCACTGAAGCTCCCAGCCTCTCCTTTTGTTCTTTTTTTTTTTTTTAATTTTATTCTGGGATTTATTTACTTTCTATGGCTGTCACTGGAGCTGAGAGCCGGCTTTAGCTCTGAGGCCAGCTCCAGCTTGAGGCCTCGGCTGCTGAAAGCAGATATCTGGGCTTTGTTTAGCTTCTATAATTTAAACTCTGTTGCCATCACTGCCGCTCTAAGCTCTGAGCCCACTGCTGGCTGAAAGCAGCTATCTGGAGCTTGTTTAGCTTCTATAATTGCAACATTGTTGCATCCGGAGCTCAGAGCTGGGCTGCCGCAGGCCAGGAACCTTGGCTTCCTCCGTCAGTGGAGCAAGAAAGCCTCCTGTTTGCTTCAGCTGCCTGGCTGCTGGCCGCCATCTTGATTGGCAGTTAATTTGCATATCCTGCTGATTAGCCAATGGGAAGCATTCAGGGGTATGGTCAATTTGCATGTTTCTCTTTTATTAGATAGGATGCTGCTGTAAATACTGTGCACAACTTTTTGTGTGGACATATGTTTTCATTGCTTTTGGGTATTTCACCTAAGAGTAGAATTGCTAGGTCAGTTAATATATTTTTATTTTTTTGTATATATTTGGGAACATTGTCAGCCATTGTGAAACTGTTTTTATATAAAATTAACATAAACTCTCCTGTTAATTGTGGTTGCCATGAAAATGCTTTTACTTTTCCCTTTTTGTATAATAATGTTTCTGAATTAATAGACCTCTCACTATTATTAAGAGTCAGTCCTTTTCTATTAAACTTATTAAAACATCTAAGCATAGTTCTCAATTTCTTTGGCTGGTGCCCTCTTAGGCAATTATTGTGTTACTTTTTTAATAAGAATGGGATGAATTTTGGCACCATATCTGGGTGCTTGCTTGTAATTTATATGCATGAATTTTAAGTATCTTAAAAATGATAATATATGTGGTAGTATTTTTAAAAAATAGAAAATTCTGACAAACTATGTTATAAATTATTAAGAAATACTTCCTGTCTATTGAAATGCAAATGCTCATGATTTGATTTGTGACTTTATTATGCTTGTATTGAGATTAATCATTTTTCAGTAGTTTCTCCAACGAAGTTTTCCTTTAATAATGAAAGTAATAAAGATAGACTTCAGTATCAGAATTATTTTCTCCATATTTCCAGACATTTTCATAGTCGTCTTTATAGTTTACTCCAGTGCCATAACTTGGTTTATGGTGGTTGGCAGTATAGAATTTTATATATGTGGATTTTTATTTGCTTCTTGTGAGTCATTCTGAAAATAACTGTTCCTTGTTCCTTTCTCTTTATTCATTCTTTCTTTTTCTCTCACACTTCCTTTCATTCTGTCTCTGACTAGTCTTGTGAAAGAACATGATTGGATTTTTGCTTTGAGCTATCTTTAAATTTGATTCCAAACTATAATAGAGTAACACTGAATTTTTTTATGTTAACTGTTTTGTACTGGTGTGGTTGAAATTTTTATCACATTGTGCTTTTTTATTTTTATCACATTGTCATGTTCAGAATCTAAAGCAGTTAATTGGCCCTTAGGTTATACTTGCATCCACTGTCTTTTTTATTATTTAGCATTTATTTATAATAGATTTTTAAATAATGCATGTGTCTTATAAGAAAACTTGAATATAGTAATATATAAATATTATAAAGTGAAATCTCTCCTACATGGATTCTCTGATTCCCAGGTACCACAACCCAGAACAATCAGTTTCCTATACAATCAGGAAAATTTTAATATATCCAAACATTTATATTTATACACAATTTTAAAAAAAGAAATAGTGCTATTCTGTACATTACATGCACTTCAAGATCTTGCCTTTCCCCCCAACTATGATTGAAGTTGGATAGTGATGTAACTTTCTGCTTTTTTGCTTGCTTTGGCAGCCAGGTAGCTCTGAACTTATTTAGTTTCCTGTGCTCAGATGCCTACTACAGCCCCAATTATCTAGTTTAATTTGTCTCTCTCTCTAAAAAACCCCCCAAAAAACTGGTAGTGGTGATTATTATGCATTCTGTATGTGAGTTATGTGAGCTATTTTAGTGAATGGGATAATTTAAAATTATGATTAATAGGAGAGATATAATTGGCCTTATGCACCAGATAGTGTCAGATGCTACTCTGTGTTTGTATAATTTTGTCACTTTGGAAGCTCTAAAGATCAAGATATTTGCTTTTTCGACATAGAGTTGGTACTGAAATACTACATAGGGTTAATGTAGCACATAAACTTGGGAAAGCTACCCCCCCTCACATCTACGCCCCCCCTCCCCGCACTATTTTAAAAAAAGAACACACTAAAGATTCTCTAGTTGAAATGTTTTATACAACTTTTAAGTGCAGGGTCATTTTTTCAAAAGTAGTGGCCATCTCATTCCTTAAGATAAGCTCTTATGCGTCTGTCATCATCCTTATTGATGTAATTATGCTGTTTTTCTTTTTCCCTTAGGCTTTGTATTTAAATAGAAAATATATTTCATGGGTGTTTTGTTTTTTTTCTCAGTCTGCAATGTTTTATTTTGAATGTTGTAAATATTAATTTCATTGCCCTTGGGGCCACTTATCTCTGAACCCCAGGTGCTTCCCTTAAACATGGATTCACAGATGATAAATCACTAAAGTGTTTGTTCAACAATGAAAGAGGTCAAGAGGTCACTTAACATAGGTCTATCCTTGTTTGCCATTGTATGTAGAATTTCTTAGTAGCACAGTATCCATTTTCTTAGCAAGGAGATTAGGTCTAGGATCTATCTGTTTGGAAAATTAGATTAGAAGTGATTTTCAATTAATCAGTTTCTAATTAGTGCTCTGGATTGCCAATGGTATTGAAAATGATTTTTGGAAGTTGTGTGTGTGTGTTGTTTTCATTTTCTTGGGTGATAGAATGCCCACATATTCCATTATGGATCTTGGTTGTGATCCTTTTAGAGGGCAATGAGGTGAACTGGCCAACCTATCCCTATCAAGTAATTTTAGTGTTAGTGTTACCAGAGGATTTGGTGGGTGAAATTCTTCTATCACTAATGGAAGTGAGGTTCTTGCAATATCTTGAGAAAATGAATTTTCTAAGACTTACAAGGGAGAATGGATGATTTTTATTCACGTGGAACTGTATTTCTTGGTTTCCAAAGTCTATAAAGCAGTCCTGAAAAATGTGCAGCTGGGGATTTAATAAAGCTAAAAGCAGGGCCAGTGTCCAGAGTTTTTCTTCCATGATGGAGTTGGGTATGAGGCAGCATCAAGCAAGTTAAAGTCCATTAGTTCATTGTATGGAGGGTGAATGCAGGGTGTACAAGCTCCCCAAGCCAGGAGCATCAGAGGGCCAAGCGCGCCAAGAGAGCAAGAGAGAGAACTTCCTTTGTTCAGGATTTAAGTATCTCAGATTTCCTGCCCTTGCAGTGGCTACGCCTATTCTGGCCAGTGGTTCACTTGCAGATGTGAATGACAGACTAGCACCTTCCCATGTCACCCAGACTTTACTGAGCATGTGTCTAAATTGTAGCTTCCCTTTGCTCCTTTCCAGTTACTAATTCATAACTAGGTTATCACAACGGTATCATTAGGATTCCAGTTATCTATTTATTTATTTATTTTTTTCAATATATTTTATTGATTTTTTACAGAAGGAAGGGAGAGAGATAGAGAGTTAGAAACATTGATGAGAGAGAAACATCTATCAGCTGCCTCCTGCACATCTCCCACTGGGGATTTGCCCGCAACCAAGGTACATGCCCTTGACCGGAATCGAACCTGGGACCTTTCAGTCCACAGGCTGACGCTCTATCCACTGAGCCAAACCAGTTTCGGCAGGATTCCAGTTATTTAATTAAAAGAGTTAGAACTAGAATTACTGTTCTTAAATTCGTACATTTGTTCATGGTTAATTCATCTAATTTTAATTTTTAGTGTTGTATGGATCGGTCAGAATGAGCTGGTCTGTAACCAACCAATCTTCCTTCCTCCCTCCCTCCCTCCCTCCTTCCCTCCTTCCCTCCCTCCCTCCTTTCCTTCCTTCCTTCCCTTCCTTCCTTCCTTCCTTCCTTCCTTCCTTCCTTCCTTCCTTCCTTCCTTCCTCATTTCTTTCACAAAGTTTCTAAAATGGTTTCTTCTCACATTGTTTTGACATCTTCACTTTCCATCTGCCCTCAACATAATGCAGTCTGGCTTTTGCTTCAGCCACACAACATTGCCATGGCCAGGATCATTGATGGCTTTATTGCTTACCTTTTTCTAGGCCAGTGGTTCTCAACCTTCCTAATGCCACGACCCTTTAATACAGTTCCTCATGTTGTGGTGACCCCCAACCATACAATTATTTTCGTTGCTACTTCATAACTGTAATTATGGTACTGTTATGAATCGTAATGTAAATATCTGATATGCAAGCTTGGATTTTCATTGTTACAAATTGAACATAATTAAGGCATAGTGATTAATCACAAAAACAATATGTAATTATATATGTGTTTTCTGATGGTCTTAGGCAACCACTGTGAAAGGGTCATTTAACCCCCAAAGGGGTCGCGACCCACAGGTTGAGAAACGCTATTCTAGGCCTTACCTAATTTTATTATTCTGTACCATCTTACACTGACAATACTCTTGTTAAGTATTCTCATCTTTGGCGTATCACATACTCTTATTAATTTTATTGCTGCAGTTAGCTATTCCTTCCCTTTGGTTGGCTTTCTTCCCTTTGTTCAATATTTAACTAACTTCCCAGAGTTTTGTCCTCAAACCTGTTTCATTTTCATTTGATGGACTCTTCCCTGGCCTCTGTAAATGTCTATTTGCTGATGACTCCCAAATCTTTGTTATTATCACCAGCCCTTAACTTTCTTGATCTCAAAAATTTTTAAATGTTAAGATATTTTACTTAACCCAATGAATCCAAAATGTTACTTGAACATGTAAGTGACATAAAACTTATTTCTGAGATATTTTGTTTTATTGTTTTTTTTTACACTAAGTCTGTGAAATCTGGCATGTATTTTACACTTAAAACTCATCCCAATTTGTACTAGTCCAATTTGGCCACCATGTAGGATGGTGTGAGCTCTACATTCTTACGTTTAACTGCTTAATGGAAATTTATGTGGGTGATTTCCTTGACCCTTTAAAGCCCTAATCCATTTCTCTTACTGTATTCTCTTGTTTGGTTAATCTTGTCCAGTTAACCAAGCCAGAAATTTAGGTATCATTTTTAAATATTTTTTCTCTGTCACTCCCCACATCTAATCAATTAGATACCAAGACCTATTGCTTCTTATATTTCTTGTCTTATTGCTTTCACTGTCAATACTTCTTGAATCACGAAACCATATAAATAGAGACGATGGCAGGTGTATTTTGTATTATGTACGGGGATGCTGTGTAAGGATGCTGCTGTGGGAGTTTCTGTGAGGAAGAGGGGGTGACATTTAGCCAGGTTTTGAGATGCCAGCACAGACTTCTCAGAGATGATTATTGGCAGACAATTCTGAAGAATGTGTTGGCATTATCCTGGCCAAAGGGGCCTGAAAGCTTATCAGCATAGGAAAGAGAGGGGCTATTCCTAGGAAAAGTTTCAGCGTGTGCCAGAGATTGTGCAGGCAACATGAAGATAAAGCCATAAAATCTAGTACGAAAAAGGAATAGGGCTTTGTGAAAGTATTTTAGGTTTTTTAAAAAAAGAAGAGAAAACTCAGGAGTCATGATAGTTACATTACGTTCAAATAGAGAAAGGGTCATCTTTGGAAAATGTGAGCTTGTTCTGTGATATCAGCAGAAGCCGAAGGTAAGACATTTGGTGGAGGCACCTTTTTTCTGCTTTAATATAGAGAAGGAATTTGGGAATCTGATGCATTGAGAGGCAGTTCTCTATTGTGTCATATGTCCATATAGAAAATGGTAAATACTTACCATGTATTTGTAGATGGAAGCACTATAGTGATTATTACAATGATCATACTGCTACTAAAATAATACTATAATATGGAATCATTATGTTAATTGAATCACTATAAAAAGTAGACTCGAGGACCTCTAATGTTCATCCCAAACATAATATATTGAGAATATCCTTTAGTATAAAACTAAAGCACCTCAGAAAACTTACAGTTTACTCTTAAGCTTGGAAATATTTGTAAGAATATACTACTCAATACACAATGTCTAAACTCTTTTTTCATTCTATTTAATCTCGACTAAGATTATTAGCTTACAATTTCTTGAGAAATTACCAGATAAAAAGTCTTATTTAGATTTTATGTTCATAAAGAGTATCTTATAACATATAGATTTGAGGCAGGAAGGTATATAATCATGAGTACAGTTTATATTTATTTGTTCAAAGCTCCGGTCTCATTTAAGTTACTAAATAAATACCAGTTTTAACAACTGTTGTTATTAGGGGTTTGTATGAAAGTCTGCCAACATGGTCCCAATATTTATACCATAGGTCAAAATGTTTTCAAAAGAGCTGAGAGCTTAGTTGTTTTTTAAAATAAAATAATGTACTAAAGTTATTTTCATTTAATGTAGATGAAATCGTTTCTATTGCCAGTTTCCCCCCTCATTTATTTAAAGACCAGAAGTTTTTGGACAAAGAATATCTGCTAATAAGTAAATAAAATGAAATAAGATGAAATAGGACGATTTTTGCTCCTGGAGCGGAGGAAGGTGAATTAATAAAAATAATGCTCCTTAGTGTTAGTGTCCTAGTGGTCCTAACACATTCTTACCAATGATATAACCAATTATTGAAATTACTCCTCTGCCCTAAGGTCATTATAGATTCTGGGTACCATGCTTTTATTAAGTGATATAATGAAATGCTAATTCTAGAGTTTGAGTTTTTCCTATGCTTTCAGTAAATTCAATGAGCAGAACCCAGTTATTAAGGAAAAAAATACCCAAGACCAGAATAATATCTCCATGAGTAAGATAATTAATTTGTGATTGGTTGCGTCTATGCTTTTAAGTTCACAGAAATCTTATTGCTCAGGAATCTTGACACAAGCAATGAAGATGTTTACATGAATATAAAATTAGCAACTGTATTTGGCTTAATTAAAATCTAGTACAGTATATAAAACCTGTTTGTCTTTGATGGAACTTATTTCCAGTTAATGAGATCTCAAACAAGGCACAGAGTGTGTGTTCCTTTTTGAAAAGATGATGATATTTTTCTAATTACTGCCTGTGTGTGGGTTAGCCAATTTTAACTCAGTTAAAAAGCTGTAAAAGCATGGCCTGAACTTTGTTTTTATTATGGCTAATTTTTCTTTAATTTTATACTACTTGTACAAATACCCAGTATTATAAGCCTGGAAATTTTACGGGTGTGGTTTTAATCTGTGGTGTGGGTCCATAGAGGTTGTTGTACGTACTGTATGAAGCTTCATGTTTTTTTCTTAGTTGTCCTAGTCATTTTTAGATCTTCTTTCCAGTTTTTTCTCTTTACTTTCTTGCTAACCTGACACCATTTTCACCATAAACAATTTTGATGTGATTGTTTGTTCTTCTAATCCTAATCCCAAGAGTCAAAATTGATATATTGTGAGGGATTTGGGAAGGATGTTTCTTCATTTCTGAGTTATGTGTTTGCTTTCTTCCTGCTCAGACAAGTTGTACTGCTTATGGCCAGATCTTAACTGTTTTATGCAATAGTGACAGAAGGTTGGCTTGGAAATAAAATGTCACAAATCTACCCATCTCCTCCATTCTCTCGAGGAACTCTATGACTTCCACATTTTTTATCTTTTTAACTGGAAATGCTTTCGTTGTTTTGGGAAAATTAAAGAAACACTGATAGAATATCCCCAGCCCATGGAAGAGATCTTTTTCCAATAGCAAGGTTGTTTCATTCTGAATATAAAGCATGGCCACCCCTAGACAGGGGAATACATATTGATATGACTTTATTATATTGATTTCCCCACTTGGATTATATTGAAAATTGTGCAATATATTATGGCATGTGGTTCATAAATAGATGTTACATAATCAGGAAATTTTTGACCCTTTGCCTAATTTACTACTTTTTGGAACCTTTTGGCTTTACACAGGCAAACGTGATTGCCCCAGCACCCAGAGCTCTCTGTCTTGATCCCCCTTTCATCCATCATAATCATATAGTTTTAGGGAAATAATTACCCTGGAAATTTTATTGATGCATGGAGGTAAAGTTCAAGGCAAAAAAAGATACTGAGTCGAAGGGCTTTTGTCTCTATCAGGGAATGATGGGGTCTTGAAAATAAAATACATGAATAATCACTGTTTTAAAAGGAAAGAAAAATTTCATGGAAGAAGTTGAGAGGAGGCTTTGAAGGTGGACATTTACATTTTGACTTATCGGAATGGGCTGGAGAACAATGTGTTATAAGGGAACTACAAATACTCAAAGTCTAGGTTAAACTTTAAAGTACTGCATATGGGCAAAACAAGTAGGGAATTAGTTTAATTTTGTTCAGAGAGAGAGTGGGTTGGATTGAATAGTTTTGATGGAACTATGGAAATTTCTGTTTATTTTGTGAACAACTGAGTTTTGTTAAAAACTTTTGTTAATTTTGCTGAAGTGTTCCTGAGATTGGATAAAAACTTTTATTACTGTATACTTCTGTGTACATGCTTGCACACTTTTTACGACTATGTTCTACATGAAACATTGAGTCTTTTGTATCAATGGCATGCTATATTTGTGGTTTAGTTAATTAGTTTCATCACCTTTCTTAAAAGGGCAAAATCAATGGGGAATTTTTCTCCTTGATATTGTGTCACATATGACTGATTTATATTTACATTTGCAAAGGAGAGGTATATGTATATGAAAGCATGGCTCCACAATTGCTGAAGCATAGCCATACATGTCTGGAAAAAGCAAAATCCTATGGAGCCATATACAAAACTAAATACTTTAGTAAACATTTCTAATCTTATCTTTTTGTGTCATTTTAATGAACTCTAATATTAGTATTTAAAAAGTCTCTCTGACTAGTTCAAATGGCTGATGTTGATATGTCATTTTGTATCCAGAGATCTAAAATTGTAGTTTACATTTTTAAGTAAACATAGAACTTAGATACTGTCCTATATACTAAAGAGGCAATATGCAAATTGACCCTCACTCCATCACACCATCACAAGATGGCTGCGCCCACAGTGGAGGCAGGATTCCTGTAACATAAGATGGCTGTGCCCACAGTGGAGGTGGGGTTCCCATAACGAGCTGTAATGAGCAATCAGCAGGGACCTGAGGCTGCGTGGCATCGGGCCGGGGCGAGGGACCTGAGGCTGTGCTCCCCCCACCAGGTGGGGCTTGATGGGAGACCTCAGGCCACAATCCCCGCCTGGCGGGGCTTGACGAGGGACGTCAGGCTGTGTCCCCAGCCCAGCAGACCTTGATGGGGGACCTGAGGCTGTGCCCCCCCACCCAGCGGGACTTGATGGGAGTGGGGCCGGCCGGGTCTGGATCTTGCCCAATGTGGGTGGGGCCAGCCAGGTCTGGGTCTTGCACAGAATTGGCTGCGAGGTCCCCACGGGTAGGTGGGGACTTGATTCTGGGTCCTGCGGCATGCCCAGACTCTGATAGGAGGAAGATTTTCACATACATTTTACTAATTTTCTTTCATCTCTGACACTTCTATTATAGAGGAAGGGCAAATAGCAATATTAAAATATTTTCCCTCATTCCCTTTTAATGTGTATTAATTTCATGCACCGGACCACTAGTCTATATAATAAAAGGCTAATATGCAAATTGTCCCCTCGACCAGGAGTTTGACCAGGGGGCAGGACCAGCCGGCCAACTGCCTGCAGCCCCTTCCCCCATTCAGCACAGCCCCAGATCGGCCCCTCACACCCTGATCAGGGGAAGAGCTAGCTGGCCAACCCCTGCATCCCTTAACCCAGGCTGGCCCAGCCTGATCGTCCTCATCAGGGCGGGCCAGCCAGATCCCACCCATGCATGAATTTGTGCACAGACCTCTAGTTTAGTTATAAAATATTTTGTTTCGAAGATATATTTAAATTTAATGGCTCCAACGATAGCTGTTGTATTCTTCTTGGCCCTTGTTTCTAGGTCAATTTGAAAAATAAAGAGAAAATACAAAAATGTAGGTAAATGATGGAAATGTGATCTATGTGGTAGAATGGTGCCTTATAATATTAACAAGACACTTAATACATTTCTACAAGGCCGATTGACCCTGGCTCTTTGATTAATAACTGGAGTCAGAATTTGAAGGTTTAGAGGAAATATATAAAAATAGGAAACAAAATAAAATGAGCCAGAGAAAGCAGCCTTAAACTTGTTGATTACAAAATGTGTGCTGAACAGAGGAGCTGTTGGAGTTTAAGGGTAGCAAAGAAAGGGTGCTGGAGAAGAGGCAGGTGACATGTAGGAAGCTGTGAGTGTTCTGAGCTACTGCAGAGCATGGTTCTGACTTGGCCAGAAATTGGGAGATGCCACAGGAACGGTCACTGCTAGTGAGGGGAGGAGGGAGAAATTACCTCTTTAAAAAAATTTATGTCAAAATGGCGTTCATTGGTCCATCATATTGAATCAACACACCTCTACTGAAAACTGATTATTTAGCACACACTGTGGGGGACCATTTCTCTTATTCTGTGAACTTGAAAATGTTTTCTGGTTGATCTTAGTGTGGGTCATTGAACAGATTTGTTTTATCTGATGATATAAGTGGTAACAAGACTTAGGTCAATGACTTCTATTTCAGTGTACTTAATAGTTCACTTTGTCAACCTTCCACCCCCTCTACAAGATTAAGAAAATTAGTGGTTACAGTGTAATGTAATTCCGTTCAGCATGAAAAGTTACTGAGGCATATCTTTTCCCACTTTTTTAACCTTCATTTATTTGTTGGAAGAATTCCCTTATGTGTATGATGAGTCAATATTTCTTTTGCCTAAGCCCAGTAAAATGAAAGGATTATTTAATTTAAAATGTTATAAATTGTGTGCATGATAATATTCTTTTCTTAAAATTTAATTGGGGAACTTTTTTCTCAGCTCCCTAAAATGTTACTAGGTTCCTCTGTGGCTGTCTGCTATCTGAACAGAAAGACAACTAATTAGAATAATGGAACAGCATGATTGTCATTCCTGCATTTTATAGGTTTTATAAAAAGATATTTTTTAAAGGAAGCTGTACCAAAATGTATTATGTTACTAAATATAACATTTATACACTTCCTTAAGGTACTTTTTCACCTCATTATCCAGACATTTCTTTATTCTCCATTATAATTTCAATCAAGGAAATGGATGTTTTTGAAAGTTAGGAAAACCTCTTATGCATAAAAATTCAAATTGCTAAAAATATATATTGGTGGTAGCTTTTAATTTGACAAAAGATCATCTACATTACAAAAGAATTTCCTGAAGATTACTTCAAATGGACAACTCCCTTAGAATGCTGAGTATTGAATCAAAGAACATTCTAAATTTTAAACACTTTCAATTATAGGCATACCTGTTCCTAATATTCATATGTAAATGGTGGCTATTTACATATGTCTCAATGTGGTGGGTAAATGAAACCTAGTTTGTGAATTACTTATGTTTGATAATTAAAGAAATAGGATAGTTTAGTCTATTCTTGCTGTACTGGATTCAGCCAACTTTACCTCCTTCTATTCCGATCCCAGGGGAGAGGACTGGAGGGAAAGCTCATTCTAAGAAGGCAGAGTCTATGGAAAGAGGACACACTATTGGTTAACACTAAATTTGTGTGTGTGTGTCTTTCTCTCATTTGTGGTATCCTTGGAATTGAGATAACCTACTATTTGTCATTCAAGTAAACTGATGTTTAATGGGATCCTTAAAGCCTACTGGACTTATAGTCATCATTTCTGTGAATTGTAAATCTGCTAACATTCATTCTTCAGGAGATTATAGAATTTTTTTTCTTCATGTATTTTTATGGTTAGCTCAGAATGTAAGCTTCTTGAAAGTAAATACTTTTATGTCTTTTTCCATGGTACCTCGTACCTGTGCCATATAATAGATGCCCATAAAAAGACAGCACATACTGCAATTGTTAGACTTTCTGAGAGATTGTTTAAATGCCTGTATGAATGTAATCTTATTTATGGGACTGTTATTACTCTTGGTTCAGTAATCTGTAATAAGCACTTATCACATGACAAGGATTATACTAATTATTTTACCTCTTCTGTTTCACTGAATCTCAACACAATCTATGTAGTTTGTAGTATTATTGAAATACTCACTTTATATATAAATAAGTGGATTGCAGGTAGTTAAACTCTTGCCCAAGGTCAGAAAGTGAGTTAACTTGTGACTTCCCATGTTGTCTGTCATTGACTCATCTGCTTCTTCATTGGCCTTGCTCCCATTATCTCCTCAGTAACACAGTATTCAAAAAAGAAAATCTTTTATTTCTATTATAATGAACATATTCCAGTCATTCATTATTTTTTTAGGCATAGTACAATTGTGAACAGTTTGTCCTGATGATCCATTCTTCACTTGGTTGGAAAATTAACCAAGAGCATGAGGGAGAGACCTCGGGGGAAACACATACAACTGTGAGAAAAACTCTATTTAGTTTTAATGTTAAATTTTAACTTTTTTTAAAAAAAATATATTTTATTGATTTTTTACAGAGAGAAAGGGAGAGAGATAGAGAGAAACATCGATGAGAGAGAAACATTGACCAGCTGCCTCCTGCACACCTCCTACTGGGGATGTGCCTGCAACCAAGGTACATGCCCTTGACCAGAATTGAACCTGGGACCCTTCAGTCCACAGGCCAACGCTCTATTCTCTGAGCCAAACCGGTTTGGCTAAATTTTAACTTTTAATCCCTTTGCAATATTTACTCAACTTACAGTGAAATGAAAAATCTTTTACCTCATTTCACAAGAGGGCAGCACTTTCTTTTAAAATTTAAAGTGTAATTCTTAAATACATTTAAATTAACTTTTTCTGTCAAGTTAAGCTTGAGTGGTTTATAGAAGAAGGACTGAAACTTTTCTTTCTTTGGAGAAATGTATGATCAGATAAGTGCAAAACCTTTAGAATAACTTGGGATCCTTTCAGGAAATGGAAAGATGAATAAAATAACCCCTAGAATTTTTTTTTGCTGGAAAGTTTAATTAGATTGATTATTCCGGTAACTTTGTAAATTAATTAGGTGTCTGCCAAGATCATGGCTTTTTAAAAATGGTAAAATCACATTAAGGATGTAAATTTTTAATACTTTCTAATTGTTTTATTCTTGCCAGTGAAAAAATATTGAGCAGTGGTTGTATGTTTATCATCCTTCGGGTCATTTGAGGGACAAATGAATTCAACTTCTTTTCTTTCTCTTGAAAAGCTCACTGTTGAGTGGGGTTAAAGGGAAGGTTAAACAAATTGGCAAAACCACCTGTAAACAAGCAAGGCAACATGAAAGTAAAGTACAGGATCGTTATGCAGCGTAAGGGAGATGACCAATGTGGATAGGAAATTGTTGAATTGAAGTTGTCGTACGAGGCTTTTAGTAGAGGGTGGAAATTAAATGGTACCTCAATGGCTGGATGAAATTTGAATGCATAGAAAAAAGGGGCTATTACTTGAGAGAAAAGAATTCTATCAATGGAGAAAAAATACAGTAGAGTGTATATTGGAAAGTGTTAGAAAACCATATCCTTCAGAATATTGTAAGGAAATCATGCCTGGAGTGTGTAGCAAGGCTAGTAGCCACATGTGACTATCTGCATTTACATTTAAATTGATTAAAATTAAACAAAACCGCAGTTTAGTTTCTCAGTCATACTAGCCACTTTTCAAGCATCCAATAGCCATACTACTCTATTGGACATCAAAGGTGAACACCATTTCCATCATCGGAGAAAGTTTGATTGAATAGGGCTACATTGCAGTTAGTTTAGATATATTTTGGGTTGGGATGTGGAGAGCCCTGAAGGAAAGGCAGAGGGGCTGATATAATGTATCAAGAACTTTCAAATGTAAAAGCTGTAAGGGGATGAATTTTATTATTATTAATAAGTGCTTTGTATGGCCCAAAAACAGCTTGCCAGATGTAAGTGTATATGTGTTCTGAAAGAATCATATCATAGTTGGTGAAATATATGCTGAAGGCACAAGATTTGACTTCGGATAGTTGGCACACAATGCCATATACGATGATTACCCAATAAATTTAATAAAATTTTAAAAGCTAAATTTTTTTTTTAAAAAAATAAAGTAACAGAATTGTAGTTAATTTAGTTTTGAATTAGCTATTAATCTACTTAGTTTTATAGATGAGGAAACAGAGGGTGACATAAACTAAGTAACTTTTTTATTAAAGTCATTTTTGAGAAGAATTTATTTTGGTTTGTCATGCTAATGGGATATAGAAGATAATTTGAGGATAGAAAGAGAAGTCAAGCAGGATGGCTTGAGTAATTCTGTTAGGAGGTCAGTGAGAGGACTGAAGTAAGAGAGTATCAAAAATATTAAGAGATTTTGATATGTAAACAGCTGGTAATTAGGTGTATTTAATGGTGATTCCTGGTTGAATGTAGAGATCATCTACAGGACATTGATTCAGGAATTTAATTACAATTTGTTGGTTGTCTGCTATGCATCAGGGACTACTGTAATCTCTGGGGTACATCAGTGAACAAAATAGAAAGAGGATTGCAATTCAGGAACCTCTTCACTAATGTGATGGATATTTTGTTATATAATGTTGCTTTTTAATAATTAATGATCAGTGATGAACTTTGCAATAATTTATTTATATTTTAAAAATCTTATTGCTAATGATAGCCAGTGTAAACAAAGAACATGTTATGAACAGTTTGGTGAAAATAAGCAGACAAGGGTTCAAGTGTATTTTTCTGGGTCAAGCAGTTAGATAACTGATATAGATGTAATCACAACCCAGGTCCTTTGACTCTAAGAATATTATTCTTTCTTATTTATCCCATCAAAGATATAACAGGGCTGGATGTAATAATATAAATGAGTAATCTAGTTCTTATATAATATCAGTTATTACTTTCTCATATGATTGAACAGGTTTTATATAGCTTTTCAGACTATTATAATAGTCTGGACCTTGATTTTTCTTGGAGAAGCAAGTGTATGTTTTCTTAATATTTCTGCTTATTATAATAGTAGTATGATCTGATTCATAATTTCTAATGAGAACATTATATTTTAATGATTAAATTCTTAACATTTTGAGCTATAATTTTTTCTGTAAGAATTTGTACTATTAGCTGTAAGATAATGAAGAGGCATTTTAAAAAAGTGCCACAGCTAAAAAGGAACCACCAATATAGCTCTAACAGTGGGAATAGAGATGGGGTAGAATGAGTCAAAGAATATTATGCTTCAAAATATTTTGTAGCAACATTTAGGTTGCACTTAAGTTTTCTAAGTTAGTTTCATATTTTTTAATATTATGTAGTCAGTAGCATCCTTAATAACATGCATTGTGCTTTGAATCCACTTATTAATGATAGTTAATTAGACTTACTAATGTACACATCACTAACAGTCGTTAAGTCTAATGATCAAGATGGGTGTTAATAATTTTGGTAAAAGTGGCAATATAATTGAAAAAAAGGATCAATTTTATTATATGGATCTTTAGTTAATTATAAAGATATCTCTGAAATAATATTCCAAAAAGGTTTTGTGCAATAGTAATATCACTTGTATGTAGCCTCCCAAGGTTATGATTTTGATGTCAGTACTGATTTTATATGCATAAATACTAGATTTGGTCTTACTTTTTTAAAAAGCTCTGTTACTACAGCCATCCCATATTCTAATTTTAAAATTGAAACATCTGGCCCAGCCGGCGTGGCTCCGTGGTTGAGTGTTGACCTGTGAACCAGAAGGTCTTGGTTCGATTCCCGGTCAAGGCACATGCCAGGGTTGCAAGGCTCTATCCCCAGTGTAGGGCCTGCAGGAGGCAGCCAATCAATGATTCTCTCTCATCAGTGATGTTTCTATCTCTCTCCATCTCCCTTCCTCTCTGAAATAAAAGCAAAATAAAACACACACAAACAAACATCTGCCAGAACAATATCTAGATTTAAGTTTCTTGGTTTACAAGATTTAGTATAAAACTCCTTCTACTATTCGATTTAGTCCTAAATAAGAATGTACCCAATCTTGGTGTCTGGTGGTTGCTTCCCCTGTCGTGGTACATCTCCTTCAGTATTTTGTTGGAGTAACCTTCATAGCACATCAGGCATGCCTTCTGCAGCCATGACAAGCAGGACAAGGTCCATGGTGTTTTCTCTCTCACTACTGTGACTTAGTCCCATGAACAGAAGTGCTGTTGAGTAGACCCTGGTACTCTCCCTCTGCCAGCTCACTTAGCCCATCTTGAGTGAGGAGGCCACACTTCAATTGCTTGACAAAATCAGGCTAGATATTCTTCTTTTCTGTATGTGTGTACTAATTTTATAAACATTGCAAAAAAAAATTCATGCCATTTAATGTCACAGTATTAGATGAAAATAGCAGTATTGGCTTCCTTAGAATGAGAATGACTTAAATTATATATTGCCTATTTAGACACAGAGTTATTATTTAAATAAATTGGAGTGACTAGTTATAGAGTAACTTACGGGAACAAAAAGGCTTTGTCCCTGTCTCCTTTGGAAAAGTTTACCATTGACCAGCCCACTGTGCCGAAGGCGTGTTTCTGTTGAGGGCTGATTTATTGGAATGTCAGACCATCTGGCACTTCAAAACTGCTGAGCCTTTCAGAGACAAAAATGATTGTCTCTGGTGGTACTTACCTCAAATCTAATGATGCCACCATTTTGGGGAATAGATATCTTACCTAGAAAGAGAAATGTGTTTTTACTTGAGAATTTTCCATCTATTAATTGATTTAATTTTGTGTGGAATACAGTATGTACCATGTACCTGTGATAAAATTTTCACACAGTATAAAAGACTTAAAGTGTCCCATTCTAGACACAGAGATCTCCAGTGCTTCTCGCAGGCATGACCGCCTTTATCTTCTTACATATCTCTCCAGAAATATTATTTGCATCCTGTATATGCATCTATGTTAATATCCCCCTTTTGGGCACATACATACATACATACATATTAGAGATTACTTCTTATCAGGATATAGCCACCTTCTCCCTCTTTTCCATAGCTGAACAGTATTCTACTGTGGGAATCTGCTATAATTTATTTACATACTTACCTATTAATGGACATTTAGATTCTTTTCAGCTTTTTGCTCTGTCAAATAGAACTTATTGAGCATCTTTGTCCCTATGTTTGTATAAATCTTTGCAAATTAAATTCCTAGGCATAGAATTTCTAAAGCAAAAGTTATATGAATTTTAATGTTTGGTGAATATTGCTAAATTATTTCTATCCCAAAATTTGGCGGATTTTTAAAAGTCAACTCTGCTGCTTCTCATAATCTCCAGAAAATATAATGGCTTGACTTAATTCTGTCAATCCTAGGCATTCTTCCCTCTGTAATCAGCCTACTGATTTTGTTATGTCCTGCACAATACATTGTCTGGGTTCACTGTCTAGAGAATACTTTATTCAAAACTTTTCGGAAAGAAACAGAGTCATCACAGAACCTATTGCTCAGAATAAACAAACGAGAGAAGTGAGATAAAGGTACAGAAAGTATATATAAGTAAAGATGCTTAAGGAAAAAAGAGTTACAATGGTCTATGACTTTTGGGGAGCCACATTTGTTAAATATAAGTGGTTCGTGTGTAAGTATGTTGACTGGGTATTGATGAGATTAGTGAAGATGAGCCATCATTAAGGTGGGGAAGAAGGTTAGGCTGTGATTTTGCAGAGAATTCCAATTTGGATGCTAAGCAGGCCGATGGCAGGAGCATGGGTCAGAATTGAAGCAGTAAGTCAGCTCTGAATGGGTTGGCCGGCAAGCATCAGAAAAGCTGGCATTACACACAGAAGCATGGCTGCTCTCATGGGGTTAGTGAATTTCCTCTGGGTTTATAGATTACAGCAATAATGCCCTCCAGGAGAGTACCATTTTTTTTTTTTTTACTTGTGAGTGAAAACAGCACCTTCAGTTTTGCTTTATCTTGACATGTTTGTTGTTATTATTACAATTTGTAATTTAATTTTGGCTTTAATGTCTCTAAATCTGGGATCTGAGGAAAGTTGGAACAATCCTTTAGAAACGTCTAAGAAACTTCTCCAAAGCCCTGCGCACACCCCACAGGCTCGAGCCATCAGTAGACATCTGGAATTGTGAGGCTTGGCCGTCTGAGATGGTTTCACTCTTGTCTCATGCTGCATATTTCTTAGGAAGGATATAGTTTTGAAACATTAACTTGTCTTGGCCTTATTTTTAGTCGCCTAATAAAGTGCTCTCTGAATCATTAAATATTTAGAAGGTTGCTGAACGCTGACCCCTGCACCTGGTTGGCTAATTCAGAAGCAGATCAACTGGGGTTTCTCTTCCTCAATCCTCACCCCACCTATCCATTCCCTTTAGAAGAAAAAGCTCTTTGTGACTTTAAAATGTCTGGTTAGAATCTTCTGGCTATAGATTTTGGAAATTTAGAAAGTGTTGAATTTTTTCCCGTATGAGTTATAATTTCTGTTTCCCAACTGCCACCTGTATAGTTATCAAACTAGATGACATTAGTGAAGAGATGAACTTTAAAAATAATTCTTTGTGTCCAAAGCATATTATCTGAGCTTCCTGGGATAAAAGGAGAGTTCCGCCTTTCATCAGGGGGCTCAGGCCTCCATTTCAGATTGAACCTTCTGCCCTTTAGGGCTGTATATTACTTTAAATAGCTACCAGCTGACAGACTTGGTTGCTAGCTGATGTTAACTAGAAAGCTGCCATGTATTGAGTAGTCTCCCTTAACAGAACCACAGCGGCAGTAGGCAATGAATTTGAAATTGCAGATCATGACTAGGGTCTTGAAGCTATTTTATTTTTGAATTATAAGTGCTGATTTAGAAACAGTATGAAAAGGAGAATTGTGCATATTCCTCTTAAAGCCATCATAGCCTGGATCTTCCCTGGAGTTAGAATGGGATTATAACCAGTAAATTTTTCTACCCATGCCTGAAGCGCTTCATTGTGAATAAAGCCATGATGTACCAATTTATTTGTAATCACCTAGTGACCTCCATATGCTTCGCCTTAGAGGTCCCCTACAAGTTTTTACTTTTCTTCTCTCATTTTCTCTTTTCTTTTCTCTTTTTATTCATATTGACCAAGATAAAGAGGAAGCTGTTTGGTTTTCCATAGAAAACATACTTTATAGCTTTAAAAAATTTGAGTAGCAGGAAGGGTACTTTAAGATCCACCATATGGGTGAGACATAGATTCTCTTTCAACAGAGCATTTAGACGGCTCTTTTTGCTTGTATTTGAGTGAGCCCTAAATTAATGTTGTTGCCTCAATGAAATTGCTAAATAAGTAAGCCATTTTAAGCCAATTAGATGAAATATAGTATGTATGTATGTATTTATTTATTTATTTTAATTGTTTTTATATAGTTTTTAATCATAAGCAGTTTTAAAAGTAGCCTAGCTTTTGAAAGTTTATGCCAAAGCCATATGGATATATAGCTCTCTTCATTCGGGACATGGAGTGTGGTTTTTATTATGTCATTTAGATTTAGATTTCATTGATTTCACTGTTGAGTTTTTCTGTGCTGTTTGGTGGTTCTGTAACCTTTGCTGTCTTGTGGATCTAGGTGTCTGTGTTTGAGACATGGATGACTGTATTTCACTAGAGAATTTCAGGATACTTGGTGTTGTAGGGATTATGTTAGGATCTGTTGTAGGGATTATATTTATACCATCTCTTGAAGATTAGTGCCTAATTTATTTATTTACACACTAGTGTGGACTTGCAAATGTAAACTCCTTCACATTGTATCATTCAGCTTGTCTCTCTGGTGATGTATTGCTTTCACTGGAAGCCTCTATTTTTTGCTTGTTTGTTTGTTTTAATGATTATAGGAGATAATGTATCAAAGAGGTGTTTGGTTAAAAAAAGAAGAGGCTATGGAGATGTAAAATATATTACCAAGATGATATTTTGTATACAGAGTTAGTTATAGGTATCAAACACAAATACATGGTAGAATGAGCTCAGTTATTAAAGCAATTCACAGTTACATTTTATAAGTCTCATTTGTAATAAGTCACTCAATCATCAAGGAGCACAGTAATTTAGAATAATACATTAAATATTTAGCTAATGGAATTTTGTAGCATATCTTTGGATTTTTACATAAATAATCTATTTGTCTTTGACACTTTAAAAATCACATTTTAGTTGCTTTCCAGTGTTTTATTGAGAGTATAGTTACCCTGCAATTCAAATTAGGTGAGAACTAAAAACAAATTTTTGGATGGTTCCATAAAGATCCACTAAGTAAAGCTCCCCCAACCCCCCCCCCCCAACTTTCCTCCTAAAGAGTGTGCATCATTTCTAGGTTCATCAGTATCTTAGTTCTTGATATTTTATAACTGTAAGTAAGGAAGCTTTATTTTGTGTTTTTTTCTGCCTGAGCTGAGGATGTCAGTTCTGAGAAATGGGTATGGGGCATTTGCCCAGGATGTCAGAGAAGCTGGTAGTTGGTACAGGGACAGTGACTTCTGGAGACTCCACTCTAGTGTTCCATGTGACCACATACTCCTCCACTCTTATCTTGTTTTTGTCCCATCGAGAACACAGGTACCTATCATGTGATAAAAATTCTCTTGCTCTTATCTTTTGGGAAGACTCCCTCAAAAGGTCAGCCTTGTATCAGGTTACAAGCTATTAGCAGCTCTAATAATGACATATTGTTCTTATCTTGATGTCAGAACCCTTTAAACCTAAGAGTCTACTTTAGAGAAAGACTAGGGTAGTAGTCTGTGTTGTTTCACAGTTTTTTGTTTAATTCAGTCTTCGGATACGTGCAGAGGGGATTGCGTGTTTGCACAAGTCTCAGATCACAGTCATTCAGCACCCTGGGTGGTAGCTGGAAGTTTGCCCAGCTGAGAAAGATTGTTCTTTTCCTCTCTCTCCTTTATTTATTTATTTATTTATTTATTTATTTATTTATTATTATTTTTGTGTGTGTGTGGTGGGGCTGGTGCTGGTGGTTCCTTCTGTTTTGTATTTATGTAAAGAGTTTATTTGTTGCTGCTGAAAGATCTCTCAGCATGTGGCCCCAGAGCCCTCACCGAATGGGTGAGCCTGGTCAGTTTCTCTATGTTTCTTCTCTCCTTTCTGAGGCTTGGTCTTCATGCTGATGTCAGTGTCTTTTTTGTTGTTGTTGTAGTGAACCCAAAGTGCACAGATTGTTTTTACTTATAAATTTCTGGGTTATCATTCATTTACAACACTTGTTTTTGAAGTTAACAGCGTCTGTGTATAAATCTGAATTGGGCACTTGGAGGTGGAACACGTTCTGCTAGAACTCTCATAAAGCCATGTGCCCCTGGGGACATGTTGAGTTTTATGAATAAATGATGAAAATATTTTAAAAGCTTGTTAAATTTTGGATAGATCCGCATATGTAAAACACATGCTATTTAAACAGTGATACGAAAATAAGTTGGGAATGAAATGGAAAGGAAAATGGTGTGCAACTCCAAAAAGTAGTAATTATTATTGTATACATTCCCTGGCAGGTTCTCTTCTTTGCTAGTGGAAACTCTATCTGTATATGATTAAATGAATGTTAACAATTTTGATATTTGAGTACTTCAAATAGCCTTTTAGGAGATACATATTCTAATTTTTTTGCTCTGTGCCCTGATGCAGAGTAAACTTGGTTATATTAAGATTAACTTTCCATTTGTGATGGTGTCACTTTTAAAAGCATTATATGTTTATAACAAAACTGCACACAGCTAGAGAAATACGTTTCATATGGACACATCTGTTGCACTTAACCTTTTATTGGTATACTAAGTAGCTATGTAACCCATGATGTCCAAAGAATATATCATTTGGATTGAACATTTTCCTTTAAAGCAATTACACAACTTTGTGGGAGACAGTGTTTCTCTGGGAACCAGTAATAACTTAATAATTTAAAAGCAACTGGTGATTACTCACATTTGGAGTAGTTTCACTTACGTTTTATTTCACAAACAAGTGAATTCCCCACATGAAAACAAGTCTGAATGGCTCTTAGAGTCATCAATGAGATCAAAGGGACTTTCCTTTATTTCCCCCATCATTGTACTGTTAAAAACTTTTCAGAAATAACCCAATTGATCACTCATATTTTGTTTTGTGCCTTGTATTGTCTTGTACACCTACCCCCTTTTGTTTTCCTGGGTGGGCTCCAAATTGGAATATGAGTCCTGGGATCCACTCGGGATCCACACCATTTGAGAGCAAGTCCTGCATTTTGGGGCAGGGAGGCCTACAGGAAGTGGGAGTGCGCTTCACTTCAAACTGTGTGAGGGGTGGTGGAAGGGAGGATGCTGATTAAAATAATAAACAACTGCTGGAAAGAGCAGTGGATTACCCCACCGCTGTCAGATCGGCCAGGGATGCTGTTGGAGCTGGCTGCCCTCGCTCCCCTGCCACAAACTCTGCAAATGATCCCCGGTCATGAGAGCCACTGCTGGAACTTTTCTCCGGACAGATAGAACAACTTACCATCGGCGTGGTTTTGTTGCACTGACAGCATCCCTTAGGCATAGCCTGACCTAGGGAAACGGACTGAAACTAGCTTGGTGGTTACCATAGCAACGCAGGCTGCCGGTGTCTGGGAGAGTGCAAACCGGTGGCCTCTTGTCCCGTGTTTGGGTGTTTCTTCAGACAAGAGTACACTCCTTGCTGCTGGAACTCTACATAAGACATGCTCTTTGAAAACTGGCTCTTTACCCAGGATTTTTTTTTTCTTTTTCTTTCTGAAACCAGTCTGAATGGAGGAAGTTGGTAATACTTGGCTCTCTCTCTCTCTCTCTTTTTTTTTTCCTGCCTTCTCTCATGCAAGTTTCCAGGATATAGCTTCTTTTTGCTGTGTGTAATTGAGACCAAATTCTAAGCTTGGGGCCCAGGAGAGACCAGTTGTGGGCTGCAGGTCATTAGTGAGGTGAGCAAAAGGGAATCCTGGGCTTCCCAGAGAAAGAGGAGAGCATGCCAGCCTCGTGGAACACAGCTCTCAGGAATTGTAGAAGCAGGTCTATTCCTTGCAAATTCCGAAGTCCATGAAAGAACGGACCCTTGCTGGGGGGGCTAACATGTCCCAGCACAAGCTGCTGCTGCTCATGGACCATAGCTCAAGGGCAAGGCTTGTAAAGGATTTTACAAAGGGTTTTAAAGTATAGCCAGAAAAGATACGGTGTGTGGAAATCGAACGCTGTTGTCTGAAGGAAGTTTGCCGGAAAGATGTAAACTTCAAGGGCTACTGGACGATGATTGGTCTGAACTTCAGCTTACGGGAACTGCTGACAAGATTTGAAAAGGTATGCAGAAGGCGACTTCATGAATGTGCTTCTTCCATTCTTCTTTTTCTTGCCTTTTGTTTTTACTCTACATTTAGATGGCATCTATTCTATTGACTGATGATTTAATGTGATTCCTAAGGCATCCTTAGTTTGATAGCCTGGTAAAAACTTTCCTGTTTCCACTAAAGAGCAAATTAGCAATTCTTTCCTTTGGTCAGGAGGCTTCTCCTTGTGCCTGTCAGTTTCAGAATTCCACATCAGAAGAGATCTTTTGTACTCAAGACACTGGCAATTTAACTGAAAGTTATTTTGGAGGAGAAAAAAGAAAAAGAACAGCAACAACACTGGGTTTTCATGCCAAAGTCTGACTTCATCAGGCTCGGGTTCTGTTTGCCTTACCCTCAGGTTTATCTCCCTGCTGTGGCCCAGCCCTGCCTTCCCAGCCCTTTTTCCTGAAGATTCAGTCCTGAGAGTCGGGAGGAGATGCCTGCCAGTGACGATGGTGCATCTGATCTGAAACCTCTTTCTTGTTTTCCTGAATGTGTCTGTTTTAAGCACAAAGTGCTTGCATGCACCGTGGAGATTGAATGCTCGGATCATTAGTTTTGCATTTAGTTCTTTTTTCCATAGGAAAGTTCTTGGCACGCGCTGGGATTCAGTCTAGCCTGCCAAATGCTACCTTACATTTACAGTTAAACAAAACAGAAAACCTCAATGTGCGGCTCATGGGCTCCTGCCCGCCTTAGGCTTTGGATGCCAAGCACCGGCCTTCTTTCCACTTCCAGCCTTTAAAGAAAAGGAAAAAGAGGCGAAGGACGCGCTGTGTGCATAGACCAGTTACCTCTCCGTTGTTACAGATGTGCTCAGTGGTTTTCCCCGCGCTTCCTTGGTGTTCATTGCAAGTGCAAATACAAGCAAGACGGTACGGGGTCATTGACGGCATCAGCGGGCTTTTTCTTACCACACTACACTTGCCAGAGGAGAAAAGGCGTAAAACCAAGTCATTTGAAAACTTTGAAAGCTTTTCCAAAACAGTTGCCGTTATTGCCTGCCTCATGAGGGTAGAAAGTGTACGGGCAGAATATAGAGAAGGAAGAATTCAACTTCTGGTTGGATGCACCCGCCTCCCCCTTCTCCCCCCACAACCCCAACTGTAGAAGGAAAGATTGTAACACAGGGTGCACTTTGACCTCTCGCTTTAATATGCTGTTAGGCACCTAAATTCCTGAGAGCAAAGGATGGTTCCCAGTCGACTGTTCACCATTTAAAAGGGGTGGAGGAGGGAGAGAGGATCTTCTTTATGGCAGCTGGTAACAGCAGGTGACAACCTTTATGGCCATAAAGAGGCCTGTTAGCTTGGTTTGCATGGATTTGTCTGTTTCTTCCTAAAAAGGTATAGGGTATATGTTACATGAATAATTCATTACTGAGAACCCCCGAGAAGCAGTAATTGTGGGCAATAGTTGGACTTTTGTATTGTAATTGCTGCTGGTAGTCTTAAAAGCCCAGGTCAGATACCAGAGGTTAGGAACCTGCCTCTGCCTTTTGGCCATTTTATTGACAAAGTGACAAGTTCTGGTCCTGTGAGTCTGTTTCTCTTTTAAACCCGAAGCTTTAATGTCTGCATACTTCTTATTCTTAGTCGTATTGACAGTGAAAGTAGTCTGCTGCCTTACTCCTATCAAAGCCTTGATTTGGGATTTTTATTTTTTTTATTTTATTTTTTTGGAGACAAAGAGCCAATTTAGAGCAACCATCCTGCTGCAATTCACAGCCTGAAGTTCTCCTCACATGTTTATTTTTGTGTTAGACGCCGTTATGAAAATCTATGTGAAACCTAATCTTTTTGCCATATTTCATTTGTAGGAGGTTGTCAAACATGAATGTATTTTTCTTCAACTCAAGTATTAAAAAAAAATCTTTTGTGTATTTTCACAAAAGCCGTCTCATACATTTAGCCCTTGCTACAATGATTCATTGCCAGGAAAGCTGGTATTATAGAAGGCTACCAGTGCCTGACACCTCCCAAATTCAGCTGCCTGCCTTCCCCCACTCTGAAAGCAGTAATGCCATTTCTAGGGAAAGGCCAAGCTCACTGATGTCATACAAAAGCCACATGATACCTTCAGAAGCTAAATAATAGTCCTGTCTTTTCCTATATTAGTGATCTGCTTCCAAAGAGAATTCTAACCTCAGTGATTTCATACTTTTCATATCAGCAGTTGTAATTCTTCAGTCTGGTGGTTGTCATAGCATAAAGGTAATTTGGCTGTATTCTTAAAGCCATTTCAGGCTTTACGAAAACTAGGGTCCAAGGTTGGCATAGTGTTGGGTCTTCCAATGATGGTTAATCTGCTAAGTTGTAGACTGGACAATCATCAAAACCCCCAGAAGACAGCAGACCTTCAGCCTAACTTCTAGAGAGAAGTTTCTTTGTGAGGTAAATTCTGGTTGCTATTATTTAATTTTAGAGAACTCCAGGGGTGTTGTGATTTATATTGGGTATTTGTTCATAAATGAATATATGGCACATGATTGAGATCCAAGTTAATTCTCTAGTCCCAAAACGTGTGACGCATGGATTGTGATTTGGTAGCATAGACAGGAAGGGCAGGTTGCACTTGATACTCATTCTTAATCTCCTAGCACCAGAAAAGGCAATGCTGGGAGTCCTTGAGGTCCAGGAGTCAGGAAACGTTCTCTGCTGTTTCCTCAGGGTGACAGCTCACCAAGGATCAGGAAACCCCAATTGATAGGAACCATGTGTTACCCAGAGTGGTCCTAAAGGGGAGGTTGAGACAAACTTCTCACCAGAAGAGGATGACCTTGTGACAAGATGTACCTGCCAGCAAGCAGGTCCTAGTCACCTAACCAAGTGGTGAGGGGTGAGGGGTGAGCAAAGGACAGTGTATCCAGGTTGAAGAGTTGACTTGACACAGAAAGCTGGTCCACCAACGCACCTCTCTGAAATCCAGCCTGTGAGTTGGTTTATTGCCATCTGACTTGAACGAATTAAGTTTCTGCTTGAAAGTACTTCATAAAGGAAGTATCTGATGGCTTCAGTGGCTGTTAATATACTGTCATACTTCAGCCATTGGCATTGTGTACATTCCCATTTATTTAGTAGTCAAAGAAGATAGAGTAATGGACAATTTTAGCTCAGTAACATTTTGAGTGACTGTTGCCTTTTATTAATTTATGCGGTTCTGCTACTAGATGATTAATGATAATGGTGGTTCTTTAAGGGTGTGCATGTGTGTCTGAATCCGAATATCACTCTTTTTGTGAAAAGATGTTTCCCATAGTGACAACACAGAAAGAAACCACTCAGTACAAAATTTCCTTTAAGGCATTTACCTCCTTTATGATGACTAACTTAAAATTATACTTTGAAGCTATATTTTACTGCTCAACTTGTAATATTTAAATGTGTCCTTGAAGACACTGTAAGTTTCCAATTTCAAGGCTTATTCATTCATTCAGTGTTTAGTAAATATTTGTGAAGTGGCACTGGGCTGAGTTCAGGGATGGAGTGGAGAACAGGGAGACTGCCCTTCATTGAGCTTCCAGCCTGGTGGGAGGACTCAGACATTAAATAAGGAATTTTTTTAGTACATGTAGGTGATTTAGCAAAGTAGAGGGAGTTATAAGAATACAGGTAGCCCCAGTTTAATTGGGGTGTGGTGAAGTCTTTCCTGAAGAAATTACATTTAAGCTGGGACTTAAGAGATGAGTTTAAAATAAGTAAATAACTGAGATTATGTGTGTGTGTGTGTGTGTGTGTGTGTGTGTGTGTGTGTGTGTGTGTTGGGGGAGGAAATTGAGAGCTTTCTGGGCAATAAGAACTCCTTTACACAGGTGAGGCATAGAGGAGCGGGTGCCCCACGAATGTAGGTTTAAACATTTAACATGAAAAATCCTTGACTAGGTTTTCAGGCCTGTTCAGTTTTGAATATACTATCTGGTTTTGATAATTAAGGTGGGGCAATAGTTCGCCACATGAAACATTTAATAACTTGTGTTTGTATGCAGATTAGACCTGATATATAAAGTGCACCTTGGAAGGAAAGCTGCTGTATTTTAATTCACTAGTATTTTAGTGTGTTTTATTAACAATTGGTATAGAGTCAAGAATTTGGAACGCGTTGCTGTGAAAAATATTTTTGTCAATAGCAGTGTTTGCTATGCTGGAATTTAAAATGTCATTTGTTTATTTATTGATTATTTGTCATTGCAAGTTGACTTGTTCAAATTATCTTTAAAGTGCAGTTAATTGTAAGCTTGTTCCACTTAGTAATTTAAATTTTTTTCTGCTCTGTTGTCTAACATATATTTATAATCACAGGAAATGGGGAAAACATTACTGGTATTGATTTCTTAATAAATGCTACTGCAGACCAAGTGGCAATTTCATAATTCTTAATAGAGTGGTTAAAACCCATGAGATTAATTGTTGAAAGAAAATGTAGCTTATCAATTATTGATTGGATAATTCATTGAAGTAAATAAATTAATTTTAATTATAAATTGACTAATTAACTGCAATAACTCACCGGCAGCTTTAGAAACTGTCTCAAAGTATATTTTCATATCACTCATGATCCTTGATGATATTATCTGGTTGTTGTATTATTTTTTAGGTAATACCTATTTTTTTAATGTTATAATTCCTTGTTTTCAAAACCTAAAACTCTGGCCATAATCCTGCTGATTCCTGATCAACAGTCCTAACTGTTTCTGAAGTCTGGTCTTATTCTGCAAGGAACAGTGGACTTCCTTCTCCTGAGTGGTTAGCGTTGTTGATCTAGCCTGAGCCTTGGGATACAGTCGGGAAGTTGTTGCTGACCTACTTCTTCACCTTCAGGAAAGGGGTCAGGACTCCTTCAGGGAAAACATTGCTGTGCCCGTGTAGGGTTAGGTCAATATGCCATGCAAAAATAAACCAAAATTATGTCAACAAGGCCCAGAGAGGATGAATCCATTCTAGCACCAATTTAGTTGTTGAAGTCTTCCTGGTGGTACTCTCTAAATCTGTTGCCTGTCGGAGAGTTCAAACAGTCCTTTTTATCATAATCTAAAGAAATAGTTTTGCTTACATAATTAGGGCCACTACTTGATTAGAGGACATTTTAAGGAAGTAAAATGTATGTGATACACATTATGAAGTGTTTGCTTATAATATGTCTATGGGTTGTATCATTAAAGGTACGTCAAGTTAAGGGCAAAATTGGTATTAAAATATCAATGATTAAAGAAGTGAGCAAGAACATCAATGTTTTCCTTTATTTGTGAATTTGTTTTGTCCTGGGTAGTGGGTGTTATATTCAGAAAGACTAACTGTTGATCAGTGAGCTGATGTGAGCTTTTGTAATTGTCTTCTGGAAGATTCTTCAGAAATGGTGCATTTTAGGCTTTTGATGGTGCTTTGACTTAGAGAAAAACATTAGTCCTTTAATTCTAAACCCCTGTTTACATTGTTTGAAGATAGTTTCAAGCCTCACAAGTGAATCTTTAAAATACTTCTTCTGCTCTCAAGTGTTAGTTTAATGGCTTGGATACCTTGCTGTGGCCCCTCTGTGCACATGACTGGCTTATGTTAAATGATTGGAAGAGCATTGCTTTGTGCTTCTAGGTGGATTGCATTCCCATAACTAATTATCAGTAACCATTCTGTGTAATGTTCAGAAAGGCTTTCAGGGGACAGAGGTAAGTCTTTCTAGAGCAAGTCTCCTAGCTGAGCAGTGAGAGTAAACCCTACTTCTTGGAAACTTTAATTTACTTTAGCATTTGATGCTACATCAGGGTCATAATCTGACAGCCTCACATGCTGGCATCTTGATTTTAAAACGCCAGTGAATCATTGCACAGTGATCTGTGAAGGAGCATGATTCATTAATTGCTTGTTATTCTAAATTTCCAGCGAAAAGCTTAGGCAGGACTTTGCAATGCAGGCTTCTAAATAATTTTAAGTTTCCCTTGTTAAAATTTTTAAATGAAGAAATTAAACAAAATTATTACTATATTCCATTATAATTCTTTAATTATCTGATTTTCTTGGTGGGGCTAGAGTGGCTGATATGCCAGTCAGTCAAGATGAACTTATTCATACATTCATTCATGCATTTATGCATCTTATGTGTTTATACATAAATATTCCTAGGATACATAATTTCTGTCTCTCTTCTATCTATCATCTGTCTGTCTATCTATCTATCTATCTACCTATGTGTTATCTCTTTGTATCTTTTCATTTTAGGCTCAGAGACTGTGAAGGATACAGAAGACATATTAAGATAGTTTTCTGCCTTTAGGTGCTGTTGATATATTTGTCTAAGTAAATATGCCATCAAATGTTAAATTAAAACACACACACACCACCACCACCACCACAACAACAACAACAACAATGTATGCTGATTTCCTTTTCTTTGATCACTTTTTGGATGTTGATTTTCTTCCTAACTTTTGATGAACACTAACATCATCATTGATCCTCTTCTGCAGAAATTATACTATTTTGACTTATTGCTTACAGTTTTTTAAATGTATGTGTGTGCAATGATATAGAAGTACATATGCTGATTTAAACACAAACTTTAAAATTAACATAACATATAGTTTTGCATCCTCCATTTTTAAACTTGATTATTATATCACCATTAATGTGTTATAATAGTTTCCACTTTTTCCCATTTTTATTGAGAAATAATTGACATACATCTTTGTATAAGTTTAAGGTATACAGAATCATGGTTTGATTTACAGATATTGTGAAGTGATTACAATTAGTTAAGCTAACATCTATCTTCTTATATAGATACAATAAAAAGAAATGAAAAGAAAATAAGGAAAAAGTCATTTTGTGATGAGAAATGTTAGGATTTACTCTCTTAACTTTTCTACATGTCATATAACAATGTTAACTGTAGTCATCATGTTGTATATTGCATCCCTAGTACTTAGTTATCTTATAACTGGAAGCTTGTACCCTTTGACTATCTTCCTCCAATTTCTCCTCTCCCCACTCTCGCCTTTGGTAATGGCAAAAAGTCTGATTTTTCTCTGAGTTTGTTTGTTTTAGATTCCACATGAGATTGTACAGTATGTGTCTTTCTCTGTCTGACTTCTTTCACTTAGAATAGTGCCTTCAGGGTCTATCCATGTTGTCACAAATGGTAGGATTTCTTCATTTTTTATGGATAGAAAACATTCCCACATATATATCGCACAACTAGTTAATCCATTCCTCCACCGATGGACACCTAGGTTTTATCCATGTCTTGGCTATTGTAAATAATGCTCCTATGAACACAGGGGTACAGATATAATTTTGAATTAGTGTTTTCACATCTTCTGGATATATTCCCAGAAGTGGGAGTGCTTGATAGTTTCCACTTTTTTTTCAGTTTTAAAACAATCAATGTAATAGATGTGTTTATACATAAAAATATTCCTAGGATACATAATTTCAACAGATTTTTTAAATTATATTTTTATTGATTTCAGAGAGGAAGGGAGAGGGAGAGAGAGAGAAAGATCAATGATGAGAGAGAATCATTGATTGGCTGCTTCCTGCATGCCCCGCACTGGGGACTGAGCCTGCAACCCAGGCATGTGCCCTGACCGGGAATCGAACTGTAACCTCCTGGTTCATAAGTCAGTGCTCAACTACCAGCTGGGCAATTTCAACAGTTTTAAGGTTTTTTGATCCATATTGACAAAATGCTTCTTCAAAGTCTTAACAAATTTTTATTATTAATTTATAATAATTTTTTACTTTATTTAAACTATACTAAAATTTACTTTGTAAAAATAAACAAAATATTATCTATTTAATAGGAGAAATATTACTTTACAATTAGTTTTTATGTCCTAAACAAGACATTTTAATGAAAATGTTCTTAAAAATTGTAGAAATAAACTATTAGGTTGAAAGAATAAACAATTAATACATTTGTAGAAAACCAGCAATTAAAAGGATGTAACATCCAGCAACCTTTGTAAAACTTCATATTTTGAGGGGAGTTTTACCCATATATTAAGGGGATAAATAATTTGATTGAATCGGACTAGCTCATACATGAAATTAAGATTATAATGTATTTTATTTTTAAGAACTTGGGAATCAAGGTATTGAAGATTTAAAGATTATTATTTTTAATGTAAGAATTGTGGAAACATTTGAATTTATCATTTAAGATGAAATTATTTTTCTTTAAAAAATACACCTAATCTATGAAATATAAGATAAAACTCTGTATAGCAATCCCAAGTAATGTTGACACTAATACGTAACATTTTCATTATCTCTGCTTTTCTATCTTTAGGACATCCAGGCGGAAATTGATGCCCACAATGACATATTTAAAAGTATTGATGGGAACAGGCAGAAAATGGTAAAAGCACTGGGAAATTCTGAAGAGGCTACTATGCTTCAACATCGACTCGATGATATGAACCAAAGGTGGAACGACTTGAAAGCAAAATCTGCTAGCATCAGGTCAGAATAATCAATGTCAGAACACAACTAATGGGGGAGGGGGTTTCATGACTCTTGTATATAAGACAGAGAACCAGCTACTTCCCCAGAAATACCCTAAGATTTAAATGCAAAGACTATTTTTTTAAAGTCCTAGTTTTAGTTCCATCAGTGTCCTGTGCCCTTTGCCATCTGTTCTTGATTATTCACAATATATTTGCATATATTCAACCTAATGATACCAATTATAATGTTACCTACACCTGATAATTTTTGTTTACCTTAGGCAAGTACCATGTTAGGATCCTTGCAAACATTACTTTTTCAGTACTCAAAAAATTCTAGTAAGGTCAATAGTAAAATTCTTTCTTAATATGAAGAAACAGACTTAATGAATGTGAGGAACTCGCCAAGAATTTGAACTAACAAGTGCCAAGCCAGGATTTGAATCTAGACCTTTTGGACTCTTGGCAATGAACATGTTTTGCCTCATCATGCTATTTGTATATCCAATTTGAAGATGTTTTATAGAAATTAAATATTGCTTATGGACACTAAAATGGAAAATTGATGATTCATGTCTGCATTTGCAGAGAGTAAAATTAAATAAAGATGAATCTGAGGACCAGAATGCTGACTAGGAAAGGACCTTGGGCAAATACTTCTGTGACAAGTATTATTGTTATTGAGAGTCAAGAATATTTTAGAATTATATTTAATAGATGGTGAATATAAGTATAGAAGAAACTGAGATCATGTAACTGAGCAAACATCCAAAAACAAATGTTGGGGAAAGACCAAGATCTTGCACCTGCATCACTTTCTTTTAAAGTTTGGAAACTGTATGATTTATGGAAAAATGTACAACCTTAAACCAAATGATCTTGAGTTTGACTTTTTAAATTAACTTATTGACCTTGAACAAGTCACTTAGTCTCCCTGAGCCTTAGTTCTTAAATTCATAAAATATAACTATTTAATTTATATGATTGCTGTGAAGATTGAATAGGATAATCTGATAGGTCCTTAATCTATGTGAAGCCTGTTCAATGTAGTTATTATTATTTTTTTTACATAAAGATGCTCAGTGATTTCATAAAACTAGCATACAAAGACTAGAAATCTTCAATGATTATTATTGTGAATTAATTTTTAAAAGTTTTTTTTTTCCTGAAGAGATGTCCAAAGGCTTTTATTCTTCTGGGGATCATTGAGGAAGATTTGCATTTCATTTTATACTTAAAGAAGGGGGTCATGTATCATGGCTATGAAAGCCTCAGTATAAAGATCTCATTGAAAATCATGTCAGAATCAGCCAACTATTTTTAATAAGAGGGAGATTATGGAATGTTGTACAGTGTACTATGCTTGTTGAAGATTGAGTTTTCAACTGGACAAATCCCATTTGGTTGCACCTTTCTGTCTCCATAAATAGAAATAAGTGAAAAGTTTTAGAATGTTAACACAGTGACAAGCATTCACTGAGGTTCTAGCAAAACCAACCTGTAGGGCAGTGATGGCGAACCTTTTGAGCTCGGCGTGTTAGCATTTTGAAAAACCCTAACTTCACTCTGGTGCCGTGTCACATACAGAAATTTTTTGATATTTGCAACCATAGTAAAACAAAGATTTATATTTTTGATGTTTATTTTATATATTTAAATGCCATTTAACAAAGAAAAGTCAACCAAAAAAATGAGTTCGCATGTCACCTCTGACACGCGTGTCATAGGTTCGCCATCACTGATCTAGTGAAATGAGCTAAAAATCACAGGAATGGTGCTGGTGACAATTGTGCATGTGGTGCTGGACCTTTGAGAGTCTGGAGGATGAGTTCTTTAAAAAGGAAAACTTAATGAAGACTACATCTGTTTAAACAGACCAAGTGGAAAACTAAAGACAAAAAAATCTTTGGCATTTCATGGATGTTATTGCCTAAGCCCATTGAGTCATGGAAAGAAATACCTTAAAAACTTTAGTTGCAATATTATCTTATGCATAACTTAAAGTTTATTCTCCCATCTTCTTGTAGAAGATGGGAGATATTATCTTATGCATAACTTAAAGTTTATTCTCCCATCTTCTTGTAGAAGATGGGAGAATAAACTTTTTCCAGTGGACTTCTGCATTATGATAGATCATTCCAGTAAAATGTGTTATTAATGTGATGAACTAAAACTATTTTTACCTTTATTGCCTTTACGCACTTTTGGAGATTTAGGCATTTATTCAAGCATTTAATGAGAACTTCTCTATTTAAGGCATTGCTAATCATAAATAAGATATGGCCCCTGCCCCAGAGGGTTCACAGTTCTGTCCAAGTTCAGATGGACCCAAAGGAGGGGGTGATTACTTTCATTTCAGTTGGTCATCAAAGGTTTCATAAAAGAGGAAATTTCTAAGTTGAACCTTGAAAGATGCGTAGTTATTCCTCAGATGGACTGGAGAAGGGCTTCTAAGCAGGAAGCTAGAAATAACATTGTGTTTTCATGGAGTAGTTAAAAAGTTCAGTCTGGCTAAGAATAGATTTTGCCATTGGTATAGAGAGGACAGATTGTGGCTAGAGAAAAAGGTAGAGAGAGAGGCAAGACATAAATCGTAGAATACCTGTGTGTACCACATTGTATTCCTTTGGTGATGGAATCTGAACATGATTAGATTGGAGTTTGTCATGATCCCTCCCACACAATTATGAGGATGTATTAGATAAGCACAGTTCTAAGACAGGGAGACTTGTTACTTAATTCATGTTGTTGAGGCACTGGCAGAACACCTAGAAACAAATAACCAGTAGCCGTTGGGTGGAGACCTCTTTAAAAGAGAACTGTAGGCCAAATAGATGGTGGGATGGGGAGTATCCAGGCAGAGGTGGCAGGTAAGCACTGTGAGTAGGCAAGAGGATGCCAATGGAAGAGGGTGCAGCACAGTCCCAGGAAACCCAGGTGCATAAGGAATAGGAGAAGGAAAGGAAACCAGAAAAGAACCTGAGAAGTGGCTGTCCGTGAGGAAGTAAGAGAACCTGGAGTGTATTGTCAAGAGCCAAGAGGAGGGAGTTTCAGAAAGAAGGGCTTAGTTAATAGTGCTGGCTGCTTGAAGAAGTCGAGTAAGGTCAGGGCTGCTGAGTCCAGCTGTAATTAGAAGGGCTTTGATGACTTTGCCAGGATCATTTTGTGATTGAGGCAAAAATCTGATTGCAGAGGACTAACGAGTCAGAATGGGAAGTGAGGCACTGGAAATAGAACTGAGTCTACACAGTCTCATGTTCTCAAGTAACTGCCCTGAAGGGAAGTGGGGGGGTGGGGGAAGAGAACATATGGCTATAACTATATTATTACCCATAACAGTATCATGAGCCTATAACAGCTGGCAGGCTCCATCTATATCTAGATTGACCTTTCTCTGCTTTCATATAGATTAGATATGTTCAAAGTAATGAGTGATATGGTCTTCATTTTTATCTTCAAAAAATGGACAAAATAAATTTTATGAATATATTCATCATTACTTAGACATTTATAAAAGATAAAATGGTTTATTATTCTCAGTAGTGGGTCCTCATATGGGAAGCATACCTCAGAGAGAAGTGGTAGAGGATAGTGTTTCTAATGTTTTACTCCGGAGCTAGACTGCCTGGATTTAAACACTGGCTTTGCCACTTATCAGCTGTGGCCCCATGGGCAGGTTACTTAGCCTATTATTAGTCTCATTGATCACAATTCTGTTTGGCACTGATCAGCTCCAAGGACATAGAAATGTTCTCTACTCCATCTTTTTCTACTTTTATTCACTAGGAATTTCTGAGCAGGTCCCCAACAAGGCTGGATTCTGAACAAATATGAACCGAAAGTATGGCTAATCCTATATAATAAAAGCCTAATATGCTAAGTTTCTGGTCATCCAGTCATCCATTCAACCAATCAAAGTGTAATGTGCTAATGATATGCTAAGGCCGCTCAGCCGCTCGCTATGACGTGCACTGACCACCAGGGGCCAGGCACTCTGACTGGTAGGTTAGCTTGCTGCTGGGGGATGGCGAGATGGGCCAGACATGCCCTGGAACCCTCCTTCAGTCCCTCCCTGGCCCCGATCATGCACCGGTGGGGTCCCTTGGCCTGGCCTGTAATCCAGGACCCCTTGGGGATGTTGGAGAGCCGGTTTCAGCCCAATCCTGCAGGCCAGGACAAGGGACCCCACTGGTACATGAATTCGTGCACCAGGTCTCTAGTAGGAATAACAGTGTCATGTGAATTGCTGAGGTTGAGGATAGAGCTTAGCGTAAGAGGTAAATGGGGCTGTTCACTGAACCCCACAATGAGGTGGAAATTACTAGCAGTTACAATTCAAGGTGGTTTCCAGAGTGCAACTCCCTACATGAAAGAATAGAAAGAACTCAGTATCTACAGACCTGGTATCAGGAGTTCAGGGTGGCTGAGCTAAGCACACCCAGTAATCCCCAGATTTAAAGATCAGATTCCTCATTCTACCTCTCCAGGGAATGAGGGAATAAAGGGGCAGAGAAGAGGCCAGAAGTGTGCTTAGTGAGAAAATCCCTACCCAAGGCAGGAAGTGTTCTTCTCATTAGCAAATATGCAGAAACAGCCTATCTCCCAGACACCTGCCTCCTTCGGTCCTTACTGAAAATGATGCCTGTTAAGCACTGATTTTCTCCTTCTCTGTTCTTTCCTCTCATTCCTTTTTAATATATATATAGAGGAAGGGAGAGGGAGAGAGAAATAGAAACATCAGTGATGAGAGAAAAATCATTAATTGGCTGCCTCCTGCACACCCCATACTGAGGATCAAGTCCACAACCCTGGCATGTGTCCCTGACTGGGAATCAAACCATGATCTCCTGGTTCATAAGTCGACACTTAACCACTGAGCTATGCTGGCTGGGCTTTTTGCTCATTCCTTTAAAGAAAAGTCTACCCTTAACACTGACTTCTCTTGTGAACAAAATCTCCTGTGCCTTTAATATTTCTGTAAGTTCTTCCACAACTTTTCTTTATAATTGAAAACTGGCTTTCCCCCTAATTGCCTGGTTTACTTAAATTTAATTAAATTTAAGTTTAATGTGTCCATTTTCCTCACCTGGCAGACATTGGGAATAATCTGCATATTTAGCAACTGGTATGGATACCAAACAATCAGAATGCCAGCCAAAGACTTCTAGTATGGCACCCGCAGAACACTGGCTGAACAGGAGTCCTGCCACACAGCTGGTAACAGGGAGAGGTGGCAGCCTCTTCACTGTTTCCAAAGCATTGCTTCTCCATCTGTCAACAACTTCTCCTTAGAAGTGAATACATCCATTAGTCTACCCTCTCACCATTTAATTCTTGCTTCCTCCTGATCTGCTGTGCACTCTCCTACTTTCCTCATTAATTTAAGCATCTGACTTCCCTTTCCTTTTCCATCTTTTCTTCAGTTGTCATTTTGGGTGTGGATATTGATAATTTTTTATATTTTCTCTTCCAAGTTTCTGTTTTTACTTTATCTATAAAAGTCTTTATCCCTATTCTGTTTCCAAGTCCCATAGACTTGGCCCTACCTAAGATTCAGTTCATGCCCCATGTCAACTTGGTGTTCCTGAGACGCTTGATCTTCAAGAGACCAAGGGCAAATTGTTCTCCAGAGCACATGTATTATTTTACTACATTCCACCTGCCCATGTGCATCTCAATGCCACTGTTTTCCATGCTGGTTAGAGAAGAGCTCTCTGTTATAAAATCTGAATTGCTTACAGTATCATCAGTAAATCAACTCCCCTTCACATTAAACTTATGGATCTGATGAAGTGGGTACCTTCTTTCATTACCTTATTATATAACAGGACCACCTCTATACTATTATCCAACTTTATAGTTTTGTCCTGTATATATAATTAATCTACAATACTACAACTAGAGTTTTTAAAAATACATATACATTTTTTAATATTTTCAACTTTTGAATTCTTAGCTTTCTTTTTATTTTTCTTCTTCCTAAACCTGCCCATCTCTGTCCCCATCTTTAGTTGCTTAAACCCTTCCTTTTTTCAAACTCATCAATCTATTAGCCAGTTTGGATTCCATCAGAAGCCATTTCAATGATGTCAGGATCTTAAATTTCCTCTTCCCCCTTGATTTTCCATCTGCTTTTTAAATCTTTGACATTCTGATGATCACACCTTCTCTTTCTCCTGCTCTTAATTCTAGGTTACTTAGTATTGCACTAGAACAGTGGTTCTCAACCTTCCTAATGCCGCGACCCTTTAATACAGTTCCTCATGTTAGGGTGACCCCCAATTTCATTGTTACAAATTGAACATAATTAAAGCATAGTGATTAATCACAAAAACAATATGTAGTTATATATGTGTTTTCCAATGGTCTTAGGCGACCCCTGTGAAAGGGCCGTTCGACCCCCCGAGGGGTTGTGATCCACAGGTTGAGAACTGCTGCCCTAGAAAGTAAGAAATATCATTTCTTTAATTTGAGACTTTCTACTTAGAATTGGTATTGTGATGCTGAATGGTGTTCTGTAATCTTCACCACCATGCCTATTTTTAAAAGACTTTGATTCTGCTTTAGCTCCCACACTCCCTCTCTGCAGGTGGTCTTGTTTCATTTTTTTTCTGGGAGTGAGGCCATCTGATAAATTCCCCTTCTGTGCGTTCTGAATTTTAAATTGTGTTTTAATTGTGATAAAGTTCATATTGTCATAGCAGGGGGCATTTGCTCTAATTGATCATCATTTTTATAAAGAGAATATCTGCCAAAGATCATAATAACAGTTAGTATTTATTAAACATCCATGTGCCAGACCTACATTAAGTGCTTTACAGACATTACCTCCTTGGACCATGGTGTGGTCATTGGAACTATGTAATAATATTTGGCTCAGTATCTTGGTTAATATCATAAATATTATTTTATAATCTCATTGGATGACTATGATTAAACTTTTAAAATACTAATATCCAAGGTACCAAATATTCTTTTGTGCTAAAAACCAATACATTCAGTTGTACATTATATGTAGAACAGCGTAAGAGAAGATAGTTAATGATTTGAAACTTCAGCTAGGAGGTAGGCTCTTAGGAATATTTGACAATATTTTTTCCTCCCTGGAAAAAATGTGAATTGCAAATATACTAATAAATTCAGTAATGGGAATGACATGGTTTAAATTTTTATATTACATTTATTTAATTTAGGATTATGCTAATTAAATATCTACTTATCAGCTTAGTGATGTTTAATATAGGTTCTTATTAACATATGGTTTCAAAGGCCAGTGAAATTGTCAAATCTAATGAAAACAGAGTTCAAAGACAAAATTCTATCATCCCATTCTTTTATGAGCCTCATAAAAATTCAGGGCATCTTTTAAAAAGCTGTTAGAGAATATTAACCTTTAACATCGTCATTACATCTAATGTTACCGCATTTTACAATGTCACTGACTCCACTTTTAATCTTAGGTAACTGATTTTGCTAAGCATGTTGTAAAACTACTAAAACTTCCTTTTCTCAGGTCTAATAGAGGAAGGTTCTGCTGCTCTCTCCTTTCTTTTTCTCTTTGGGTTGGTGCTGGGCCCTACGCTTTCTGCAGCGATGGAAGTGGTCTACATCAGCATTCTTCAGTAGGGCAGCCAGTAGCCACATGTGACATGTTGGCACTTGAAACATAGCTAGTGCAACTGATGAACTGAATTTCAAATTTTATTGAACTGAAATTTAATTGAAATCGCCACATGTTGCTGGTGGTGACCATATTGGAAGCCCAGCTCTAGTGTTCCTTCAGCACAGACTGAATTCTGAGGACTTCATTTTTTTTTCCTAATGGGTCTTCATTCTCTTTCTGGGAGCAGAAATAATCCTCTTTTGATGTTACTGGTTGATTTTGTACTAACAAAGGTATTTTCTTTTATTATAACTTTAACTTGTAATCTATGAGTTATAATCATAAACTAAAAATAAATTTGATTTTTTGTGAGAATGCCAAATTGGACATCTAAATCTATAGTCCTCACACAATAGGGGTTAGTATGTCTTTGCTCCTCTTAGGTTGGGTCATGTACTCTCTGGTAGACCTGTTTTCCAGATGTCTACATGTCTGTCTGGGAAAGAGCTTGGGCTTGAGTTTGTATTCCACAGTCTCACCATAGCTTCCTGAACACATTACTTCTTTCTCTCAGTCATAGTTCTCTCCTGGAGTTGGTAGGTTTCCTACTTCAGAGTGCATTTGGATTACTTGTCTTTCTGCTAACTTGACCTTTGAAGTTTCTATTTCTGAAGCAGTGTAGTACCTGATATCAGAGTGGTTGCTACATAAATTTTGTTTGTATTGAATAAATGAAAAAAACTATTTTATTTTAATAAATGCCCCTCCTTACAAAGTTTCCTTTCTTTTTCATATCTGTATACTGGGAGAAGGACTAAAAACGTATTTGAAAAAAAACATTGAAAAGAAGAGGCATCTGGTGTTTTGAAATAAATATTAATACATCATTTCTTTCTCTCTCTCCCCCTCTCTCCCACCCTCTCTGCCTGCCTGCCTCCCTACCTCCCTCCCTCCCTTCTTCCCTCCCTTTCTCATTTTTTTTTTTTTTTGGATATCAAGTACAGCATTGGGAATATAATCAATAATATTGTAATAAGTATGTAGGTATCAGATGGGTGCTAGACTTATGGTAGGGTCACTTCATAAGTTATATAAATGCCTAACCACTATGCTATATATCTGAAATTAATATGATATTTAATGTCAACTGTATTTCAAAAATAAAAATATTAAAAATAAAGTAAATGGCAGGATACGCTCTACTACAGGGTGTCCCAAAAAATGTATACACACTTTGAATAATTTATTAATTCCAGTGGGTTAAATATGATAAGAAATAAACATCAATTGAGCTATCAGCTGTTGAAGTGTTTATATATTTTTGGGATAACTTGTATACTTAGATAATTATCACTTTTATGAATCTTTACCTTCTAAAAACTTTTTGCATATTTTCATAAATAATTTGTCATTTATAAATGTTTAGTCAGCTGTAAATTAAATTATTCAATCTAAAAAGAGGGAATTTTTATAAAGCATATTATTTAGTAGACATTATCCTAGGTTGATAAAGACTTTCATTCAGTGAAAGTATTTATTATTTTGCCCCTGTCAGGTGACCAAAGAATGAACTGAAGCAGGTGAGAGTTAGGATAATGAGTCAATTATCTATAATGTAAGTGCCCACAGATATGTGTCAAATAAAAAAAAATGTTTTACTTGACGATTCTGAAAACATGATTGATGACTGGTTCTAAAGTCTTGGGGGAATGTAAGCTTTAAAGTGTCTAGAGACAAATTGAGAAAGTACAATTAACATCATACACAAATTTAAGGTTTCTTCTTGCAAAGCATTCAACCTATTGTCCAAGAAAAAGCTTTCATCTTGTAAGATGAAAGAATTAAATTGAAACTAGAACACTGAAGGCTACTACGGAAGCATGCATTTATTTGGGCATATGGTAGCAATCCACTAAACACAGTTATAGTCCATTGGAGAATAACCAAAACAGATTTTCCAGGCAAAGATTCTGCCAGATCAGGTTGCTTTTCACTATGGAAAAAGAAAGATGCAGAGAAGTACATATACTAATGTTGACTTTTTAAATTTCAAAGTCACTTTAATATCTTTTATAAAAGTATTGTCATCTTCTTTATAAATAGTTCTTCAGGAGCTGAGTGCCATAGATTTCCATGATCAATTTTATTATTTCTATTCAGTGAAGAGAGTTAATTGCATTGAAAAAGGCATTTGCATGCTCTTCAATACAATGAGTGTGTAACTGGAAATCAAAGGAATGTCTGGTTTGTTATTGATTAAAGAGTTAACTACAGACATTGAAGATGCAGGATCAAATAATCTAAAATAAGAGGTCAGGGTATGTGCATACGTGTTTTGCACACAGAGTGTCAAACACTTCTTGATTTACTAAGGACCTCTGATTTCTACTCTGGTTTATAACGGTCTTTTTAAAAAAAATTATACTTAAAAATACTGGCAAGAAATTGCATCAGATCAGTCAAATGTACTTATGGCAAAATAGTTTTAACTTTCAGAGAGGTTTTCAGTTAATATAATTGAAATTATTTAGTTCTGCTCTGTGACGAGTGAATTCATTATTTATCAGGGATAGGTAATTACATATTTGGCCTAAAATTAATCAATATGAACACAGAAAAGCTAGCACTCGAGCAGAATTGGAATCTCATTAAAGAGCAATTTTATACAGCATAGGGAATATAGTCAATAGTGTTGTAATAACTGTGCATGGTGTCAGGTGGGTAGTAGGCCTGTCAGATTGATCACTTTGTAAGGTATATAAATGTCTAAGCACTGTGTTTTACATCTGAAACTAATATAATAATGTATGTCAACTATAATTAAAAATTAACTTTTAAAAAGATAAATATGAAAAAGAGGCGACTCAAAGAAAGGAACAATTTTGTAAAGTGAGGTCAATTATAGCACCTATGGAATGAATAGAAAAGATTGTAAATGCAAGAGAATAAAATAAAATTTTTAATCATACTATTCTCCAAGAACTATAAAAATACCATAAACTTCTTTTTGTATTTAAATTTTATTTTTTTAATTTACTTTATACCTAGCTATTTTGAATAAGACATATAATGTTAATTCTTTTTCTATTAGCCAGTAGACAGTGGAACTAAAAATAGATCACAGGACAATTGGCTTTTTGTATGTGACTGAATGCTGATTCATACTATTTTAGGGAAATTTTTCTTTTAAACAGTAATATTGGAGATGAGCTAGAAATCAATAGCTTATAGTTCTGAAAAGATTATGAACTTTTTAAACAAAGAAACAATATTGGTGATCTGTTTCTGGGAGTACCACCTAATGTGATCAATGGGGAAATATCTGTTTGAATTATCTAGAACAGATAATTCATCTTTAAGACAGAGCCTCAAGTAGATCAGATGTCCAAAAAAGGAAGTCACTGGTAGGTCTGAGGGACAGTAGTGGCCGTGTCTAGTATCTCTCAGTAAAAAAGCAGCTTTGTGGAAGGGGCAATCCTAATGCCAATGTCAAGGTGAGAATTGCTGTCTGAGAGGATATGAAACCTGATCAACAGAGGTTTCTTGCACGTGGTGTTGCCCCAAATCTTTTCTCATCCTAAATCCTTAGTCTTTGCAAACTATTGCAGAACAAGGCTTATGTCTGTCTCTATCAGCCTTGCCCTTTTGATCTGAAAGGTCAAGGTAATTCCATTTCACGCAGATTAGTGCTTAAGTCCACATTCACAGTCTGTCCACTGGGGTGAAGCAGGATTGACTAAATGCTGATTCCTTGAGTCTCTGAGGTTGTTTCTGATGGATCTGTCTTTTCAAATCCAGCCCATGTGCTGTGGGCTGGAGACTGGATATGTGGGTTTTCTCCAAGACCCTTATGGGAACAACGAACAAATTTGTTCTTTGCATTTCTATTTTCAAAGGCCTTGGCTGTTATTGGAGCCTTCATCACATAAAAATGTATTTCCTAAATCTGGTTTCCTGATTGTGAAGTTCATAATTTAAGTATCTGATGAATGTACTCTTCTGTGTGAAAAATAGAAATTATTATTAAAACAAAGACTTCCCTTTAAGCAGACTATAAACTACTACAATCAGTGATTTCTGCTCAGTTGTTTTCATTCACAGTGGAAACTTGTCACTGGACATCAGTCAGCCTTAACCCAAACAATGTCGCGTCCAAGTAATGCCTTATTGTTTTCTAAGTTTCGATGTAAATGTTGGTGATGGTCTGCTTTCAGTAGTTTATTTGGTTACAAAAGAAATCAGGACATTAGCAATTTCCTTTCCTAAAAATATTAATTAGTTTTTGTTGGGAAGAAAAGTAATATGGGCCTATTGTAAATATTGTTGTTACAAAAATTCATAAAAAGTAGGTGTTTACTGTGTTCTTACTAGTAACCACAGCTGGTATACATCTTTCTAAACATTGTTTATACATATAATTTCTTTCTTCTCTATCTATCTCTTCATGTATATAGATGAAATGAGAAAATATTATTCTGAATGTGCATATATACTTCAGATAAACTACAGAAACTTCGTTTTACAATTTTACATTATGTTGTGCACATTCTTCTTAAAAGCCTCATGTTTATGCTTTTGTGGTATGGAGGTGTACATTATAATTTTGATAGATAGTACCAACATGTACTCTGAATTCAAAATAACTTCCTTACAGGAAATTATATCTATAATATATATTATTAAGAAACATGGTCAATAGTATTATAATAACTATAATTTTATTATTAGTTTTATTTTATTTTTTTACAAAGAGTTGGCTTCTTTCTTAGACATGAACATTTAGTCGGTCATACAAGATTATTAGGCTAAGAGAAAGTATATACTTTTTTGGATGCATTTCAAACATCTAAATGTGGTCAGCATTGTTTCTCAACAGGGCCCATTTGGAGGCCAGTGCTGAGAAGTGGAACAGGTTGCTGATATCCCTGGAAGAACTGATCAAATGGCTGAATATGAAAGATGAAGAGCTTAAACAACAAATGCCTATTGGAGGGGATGTTCCAGCCTTACAGCTCCAATATGATCATTGTAAAGTAAGTTGACCACATATGGTGGGTATCTTTTAAAATTAATTTTGATTTTGGTGAAATAAATACTCAAAATAAAATTCTAGATAAATATCAGTTGAACCAATTATCACAGATTTCCCCCACCTCCGCTTCTAAATTTCAGTATTTATACATTTATTTTAAATTGTATCAATTGCTTCCATTTGTTTCAAATTAATTTTTCTCTTCATATTTAACTAAATATGAAGAGAAAAATGTAATATTTAAAAAACATTACAGACATCTAAAGCATAATATTGCTTTTAGGTAATTACAAAATTTATCTAACTTTCCAATAGTTTTAAAATATTAATATCTTGGGGATTTTTTTACTATATGTTAATCTGAAATTTAAAAGTCATAGAATCATAAAGAATTACAAACTGTTTATAATAAATGAAAGTGAAAAAATAAGGACTTGAAGTAGTAAGAAAATAGAATGGACTTAGGTCTTATAGCAAATGATAGTAGTATTTAAGATCATTTTATGTTTTCTTTTTCTGAAGTTAGATCTTTTTTTGAGTTACATTTTCATTCTGCTCAAATTTCTGTCTCTATGCAAATTTGTACTTCTACACTGATAAGCAGATATGCTGAAATGTTATCAACTGACAGATTAATTCTTAGATCCTTGTATTAAGTTCTTTGCCTTATTAACTTTTTACTCATTTATTCCTTCATACTGATTTCTCATATTACATATCAGCTTGTTCTACTATATATTTTATTCTCTTCACATGCAATGCAAGTTCTCATTCTAAATATGTACATTTTAATGTGATGTCAGAATGCTGTTCCCATTTAAAAAATGACAAACACCAACACATGCATCTTTAAATGAAGGTGTCATCTATGTAATATATTGCTTCAATGCAAAATGATAAGACCATGAGATTTATTTTATTTTGAATCCTTCTGATGAGGTTATTCAAATGACCATTTGGGCAAACTTAGTCTTTCTACTTAAAAAGAGAATATGATAGAGAAATAACTCAAACATGAATTAGTTATTTCTGAAATTTTCCATTTAATATTTTCAAACTGCAGTTGACTGCAGTTAAAGTGAAACCCTGGAAAGTGAAACAGTGGATAAGGGAGGACTGCTGTAATGGTTTTATAAAGGTGGGGGCTGATCGAACATGCTTCCTTGCTGATGGGAATGATTCTGTAAAGTAGGAAAAGTCAGTGACGCAGGGGGGCGGGTACCATCCAGGAACAGTGACAGGTGGATCCAATGTACAAGTGGAGCAGTTTGTTTTAGGTAGAAGGGCAAGGATTTCATCCATTTTAACAGGTAACTGTCTGAATTACTTTATTTTGAACCACACAGTACTATTTAGAGAAGTAGAATTAATTTGACATAATCTCTCAATGCTAAATTAGAACATCTAGAGATTATGAGCTGAATGGGTTTCACTTCGTTTTCATACCAATGTGACTATTAAGTTATGTGGGGCCGTTCATCAGAACTCTAACACCCTTTCTCCAATAGAGTGCATGATTGAGTTTAGAAAAGGAAACCACTAAGAATCATTGAAAGTGTATGGTTCAGGTAAAATTTCTTGTTGGTTTGTCCATTCCCTTAGGAATCTTCTGACCTTTGTTTAACCCAATGTAATTCTTATATTCAAATCTCATACGAGTCAGGACATTAGGGCCTTAAACTGAATTACCAAGATAAGCAAACTTGCTTATTAAAATAATAAACTTGAACATTATCTTTAAAATAGCAACACCCCACCATAAAATTTAATGTGTGTGTGCGTGCGTATCCCCTGGTAAAGCAATCTGAGACTCCTCCTGCGAACCTGTAACTTCAAGGTCTTGCTGTGTTATGAGGCTAGTTAATGTGAGAAATTCACCTCTTGGTAAAATTGCTTAAAATTAATTTCCAAGTCCCCCTCCTACTTTGCCACCTATGTTGACTTCCTTCTCATCAAACGTGAAATGCATGGCCCCATACAGTTAGTAAAGAGAAGTAGCAGTTCTCTAAGTGAGCCTGCACCTACCTGCCATACTCCCATCTAGTTGTGTGCAGTCTAATCTGTCACCTGAACCTGATAGGTGTAATTGGAACCTCACCCCAAGGGGTTTATCCAAGTCTAGAGGGAGAATCAAAGTAGTCTAATAGCTGTTACTCTGGGGGTGAAATTAACAGTGGACCACAAGAAACAGAAGTCTGTGAAACCAAGTGGCATAGCCCACCCCTTTATTCAGCCCATTCCTAACAAACTAACTGCCTCTGAACATAGTTAGCCCAGAGACAATTTCATGTCGCTCACAGTTTATTTCTTTATTCAGGAAACTTCTGTGTTACACCTGATGTTTGCCAGATACATTGCTAGATACTGGGCATGCATCAGTTTATGACTGTTTTTGCTGTCACAGATGTCACCCTCTAGCAGCAGAGATACGTTTGAAAAAAAGTAATGACAGTAGGTATCAAAAATGCTGTAATGTGAGCATGAACACAAGCCAGGGAAGCACAGATGAATCGTGATTATTTGTACTTGGGAAGATTGGGTAGGGCTCCATAGAGCAAGAGGCCTTTGAGCTAGAAAGACACTGTGGAATTAGAATACACTACAGATTTTTACAAAAACTTCTGGCAGAAAAATCCTCCAAATTTGCCACGGTATGAATTGAAGTATGCAGTAGAGGTGTTGCTCATCTCCCTTTTTGACTACATGTAGAATAAGACTGAACATATTGGCTGGATAAAGAAATACATTTATGTATGCATGTATTTTCAAAATGGAAGAAATAATATTGTTTTATCACTATAAGAAGCTGGAAGTTTTCTATCTTAGTTTTAGCATTCATACTTAGTATTCTGATTGAGGCATCATTTTTTTATGCCAATGGGTTGGAAACAAAATAAATTTATATATTATATGTTCATTTAGGGACATTGACCAAAATTTCTAAAGCACTGTGAAGGGAGATTTTAAAAAACATTTCATCTGCATACCAATGAAAAGTAAGCCTGTTTTCTTCCCCTTTCTCATGTGGTTTTATTAGTGATATCGAATTTAATGACTCTTCAGCCCCTTTTTTGCTGTCGTTTTATGACTTCAGATCCATATATGCTGATTTAGCTTTGAAAGCAACTTGAGAGGAAAAGGAAATTGCATTCTAACAGATTCTCCTTATGTTGATATCAATTATTTTTTCCTGCTTATATTCTTCAATGAACAGTGCTTTTGTGAAACCTAAAGCTAAGGAAGCCTGACGTACCAGCAACATTTCTGTTCTAGGTCAGCTGCCTTGCGTCTAGGGACAGTTTCATGGGTGTGTCCCATGCAGTCAAGGTCATACAGGGCTTTGCTCTTAGAAGGGCCCTGCACTTGGCTTCCTGCTCTGCTGCCTCCATCTTTAAATTCTGAGTACTCTTGGGCCAGGCACCCGTGATTTCACTTCTCACAGGGCCGTGCAGATTATATAGCCAGCCCTGCTTGCATCGAGACGGAAAACATTAATGTCTACGTTTTGGTATATATAAACCAACACTTCTACAATAATGAAAGCCTCTTAACAATTACTTTATGCACCCTCTTTCTCCTCCAGGAAGTAAGCCATCCTGAGCCCCTTACATGCCCCTCATTGTGACTTGTGATATCTGCTTGTTACTGTCAGCTGGGTTGTGATTAGTGGTTTCTTTTCGGTCCTCCCTTTCCTGTTGACTCACTCACTGTACTTCTGTTCTGTCTCTTTACTTGACTTTTAGGTCACTGCTCTTTCCTCATATTCTTCCCACCTTACTAGTAGCTCCTTCTCAGTCTCTTTTACTGGTTCCTCCTTTTCCCCTCCACCCCTAAAATAAGGATGCACCAGGGGTCAGGCTGTGCCAACTTCATTTCTGAACTCATCTGGCCTCCTGGTTTCCACAACATCTATATGCCAACCGTTCCCAAATTTGTATCTGTTCACGTGCATCTCTACTTGGGAGTCTGATAGACATCTCCAACTTGAAATGTCCATACTGAATTCCTGAACTTGCCCCTCAAATGTCTTCTATCCAGTCTTCCCGATTTCAGCGGATAGATTTCTGTTCCAGTTGTTAGGTAAAAAATAATAATTATTTCGATATTGTCTTTCATATTCAGGTTGTTGGGAAATCTTGGTTCTGTGTTCAAAATATAGAATCTGAATCTGACTGCCTATAACAAGTTCTTTGTAGCTACAGTTATCAGTCTGTGTGTATGTTTTTGTTTTTGTTGTTGTTGTTGTTTTAGCATAACAGTCAGGGTATTCCCATTTAAATAAATCAGAAGTCTTTGGTGGCTCTCTAATTCAGAATAAAAGCCACAGTCCTCAAAATGTTTTTTTTGTAATATATATATTTTTATTGATTTCAGAGAGGAAGGGGGCGGGGAGAGAGAGAGAGAGAGAGAGAGAGAGAGAGAGAGAGAGAGAGAGAGAGAGAGAGAAAGAGAGAAGAAAGAGAGAGAGCGAGAGAGAGAGAGAGCGAGAGAAACATTAATGATGAGAATCATTGATTGCCTGCTTCCTACATGCCTCCTACTGGGGATCCAGCCGGCAACCCGGGCATGTGGCATGTTTCCTGACGGGGAATCAACCTGCATGACCTTCTGGTTCATAGGTTAATGCTCAACTGCCGAGCCACACTGGCAGGGCCTCAAAATGGTTGTTAAGATACTGTATGATCTGACCTACTTCCTATTCACACCTTGCTCACCTCATTTTTGCTCTTTTATCTTCTTACAACCTAGTTTCAGCCACTCTGGTCTCTTGTATGCCTTCAGTCACAGCTGTCTTTTTTGCCTGGAATTCTCTTTGCATAATATCCACATGGTTAACTCCACCGTTTTCAAATATTTGCTCTATGACACTTTCCCAATGAATCCTATTCATACTTCTTGAAATTGTAACCCCCATCCCAGCATTTGTAATCTCTTTTAACCTATTCTATTTTTTACAGTATTTATCATCTTCTTATATAATTATTTATTTTCTGTTGTGTCTTTGTCTATGCCTGGGGGTTTAGATGCCCAAGAAATATTTGTTGAATGTTGAATGAATGAAATATACCCAAAGATAACACGTCCTTTGGTATAAATGTTCCTTTTTATTTCTCTTTAATCCCTTTTTTTCTTATTCATGCTTGAAAGCATATCACATTTTGATAATATTTCTAGTTTAAAGAGCTGAATCTTTAATAAAGGTAATAGCTGACCAAAAATGTAAGCAACAATATTTTCTCAAGAGCTAGACATAATTTCAATTACATGACATACTTGAAGTTGTAAGAAAATTAATAAACACCATTATACTTTATGCTTTAATACTGCAGTCAACTAAGAGGTTATCTTTTACCTGCCTTAATACTGCCTAAGTTATCAAACCAAGAGATAGATTTTTATATGAGCAGAAAGGAACTAGTATGTGTTGATTGTTGAGATAGTATTTAAAATATACCTTTTTATGCTGGAAACTGCCAGATTCTCCCAGCGTTTTGCTTCTCTCTTATTTAGAAATTTGACATTTGAAAACTTGATGATTTATGATTCCTAACAAACCTAGGGAGTAGCTTAAACACATGTTCTCTCTCATTCAGTAACTATGTTGGCATATATTACAGTTTATAAATAAATCTATCTTCAGAGATGTTATTGAAGTAGAACATCGAGAAAAGTTTTATGATTGTTATAGATAATAAAAGTGTGCTTCTAAAAATATTTGTAATTCTTAATAATACTGTTCTTATAATTTGTTAAGGATAAATTAGATGATAAATAAACTTGATTTCATCTGGTATTCCTGTCTTAAAAGTATAATTTTTCATTATGAAAATAATAATATAGATTTTTTCCAAAAACATGTCCATAATTTTACCACTGTAACACAAGCATTTTTATTTTGCATTATTTCCTTTTTGCATATTTGCCTTTCACTCAATTTTAACAGAGTATATAGGTTTTATATCCTGTCTTTTTTACTTAGATGTATGCCATGCCTATTTCTTCATATTGCAATATAGTCATTATTACAATAATTTTTCAAGGTTACATAATAGTCTCTAGTGTAGCCTTACCTAGTGAACCTAAATGTTTTCCAGGTGTTAGGTATTTAAGTTGGTTTCAATTTTTATTAATCATAAATAATGTTACAATGAAAAGTGTTGTATTTGGAACTATTTTTTTGTGGATTATTTTCTTAGGATATATTCCCAAAGCTGAAATTCTTGTTTCACATAATATGTACATAGTAATGGCTCTTGATATATTGCCAACCTACTTTCCCAAATGATTGAACTAATTTTCTGCCTCCAGCAACATATGAAAGTGAAGTTTCACTGTTTCCTTGCCTATGATTTCTCATTTTTGTGCCTCTTTCTGGTGAATGTTGTATTTTTTGCATTAATATGCTTGTATTTCATATCAATATGGGAATTTAGAGAGCAGGTTTAGGATGTCAGATGTCTGACTCAAATTTCTCTACCAAAAAGAAGTGGTAAACTGATTAGATGTTTTGATTTAGTTGAACAGTTGAACCTAGAGGAATAGGGAAAAAGTGGTCCATTGTTGTTGAACTGGTCAGTTGAAGAAATTTGCTATTTATAGCAAATTAAGTATGTGTGATGTAATCTGGCTATTTTTACCAAGAGATTTACATTACTATTTTATTCTGGTGCAGATTGGTTCACTACATTTATTTGTTGGCTATCTAAAAATCGAAAGTTACATAAGAGTTTTGCAATTCAGTTTTATGCTTAACAAACACTATGACTTAATCTTGGAGGATCACATAACTCTATTTTTCTCATTAAGAAATAATTTGTCTCTTGGAAGAGTTAAATTCAGTTGTTACTGCTAATGAAGGGATGGATACTGGTATTGGTCATCCAAACTAGATAAAACAGCTAGAACTGGTATTGGTCATCCAAACTATAGATAAAACAGCTAGAACTTTCCTCTAAGTGTAACTGCACAGAGGCCGAGGAGAGAAATTCAGTTTCAGAGAATGATGGTAAGATATTAGATTAGCATGTTTTAATAGCTAGTTATTCTACAGCACTGAATAGCTTTAAAATCTGTTTAAATTCACTGTCTTACCTGTGCAGTTAAGTGGAACGAGAGATTTTGTTACTAACATGCAGAGTAGTTATGGGCAAACCCAAGGACTCATGGTAGCTAAGGGTGTACCTACAAGGTACCTACTGAGCTATAACACAAGGATTTGGGTTGCAAGTTTCTATCTGGTTTTACTACACTACAAAAAGAAACTTAAATGTCTCTTTGTTCTTTTATACACAAACTGGAGGCTCGATGCACAAAATTCATGCAAGAATGGGCCTCCCTTCCCCTGAATGCTGGCACTGGCTTCCCTCCCAGCCCTGGGTGGCACCTGGGACCCGGGCTTCCCTCTGGCTGCTGGCAGGCACCCGGGACCGAGGCTTCCCTCCTAGCCCCTGCTTCGTCCAGAAGGTCTTCCGGAAGGACGTCCAGTCTAGTTAGCATATTACACTTTTATTTTTATAGATCCATTGAATTTCCATTCTACCCTCTGGGGCATAGATGTGAGTCTTCAGAGAGGTTCAGTTTTATGAAGGAGCCAGGTCTGCGCAAAGGCCAGGACATGTCTGTGTGCTGAATGCTCAGAAAAGCAGATGCCAAGTGTTGTAGAAGCATAGAGGAAGGAGGGCTGACTGCAGGGAAGCCAGGTGATGTTTATACCAAGGTGAGGTGGTATTGGAGCTGGCTCCCTGAAGGTCAGGAAGGATGACCCTAGTGTATCTCTTTGACTTTGAACAGTGAGCATCGGTGACATGGCTAAGAAAGCACACAGATATTGTTTCCTGAGAAATAACCTTTTCTGTGAAGAGCTGTACGGAGATGACAACTTCTCTGCTCTCCTGCTCAAAGTTATTTCATGCTGATTTCTTCTACAGGTCAGCTTTATTTGAGCTGCTCCCATTCCCCAGTTTTCTTCCTTTTCCCCCGTTTTTTTATTTCAAGTCAGTTTAGTTATTTCTTCATTCATTCACCCAACAGATATATGTCTTGAGTGTTGCAATCTAAATAATAAGGAGCCAGCCATTGGAGATTTGACGCAAAAGTGTTCAGAGTTGAAAAGGCCACGAGGCAGGAAAAAACTTGGCATACTCTAGGAAGGGAATTAAAACCTCTGAGGCTAGAAATTAGGGTGTGCTGGTAGTTGAGGTTGGAGAGCAAAGAAGGTCCAGCTCTCGGTTGGAAGTTTAGAATTTATCCTAAGTGCAGCACATTGGAGTGTTTCAGGCAGGAGAACAAAAGGATCTGATTTATCTATCATTTTAATATCTAGAAATCGTTAAGAAAAGGGCATCCCAGTGGATTTTGGCACTTGATATACAGACAGTTTGGGTGATGGCTTTAGAGTAAAGAAAGAAGAGGAGATGGGTGTAATTTAAAGGAGAGAGAATGACACCGGGACTTAGTACACACCTGCATATTCACATTTCCGGATGGCAGGTTGCCAGTTTAGGACTGCAGAGGATGGCACTGACTCCCCTCCTTGGTCCAGGTTCCCTCAGACCCTGCTTTCACATTGAGAACCTTGCAGGATCCTGTCCATTTCAGTGCTGACAGGCATAACTGATGTATCAAGACCATTTGCTGGGCTGATGCCATGTTCATGGTGAAAACAAGGAGCTGCTGATTGACTTGTGAGACTTTCTGACTTAAGCCACAGCAGTCACTTCTTTATACCTTCTTATCCCTTAATCCCCTGCTCTTCCCACTAAATTGTGGCAGCTGGGAGAAATGTTCCCAGGCCTTCAGGCACTTAAGAGTTGAATGAGGAGTGATTTTCTCTGCTGTCTGGCAAGTGATAGGAACCAAAGAGCACCCTGAGTTTGAAAGGGACAGAGAAGTGGCCGGAAAGGTGGGCTCTGCTAAAGCTTGGGCTCATAGAAATCATCGCGAAGGAAAACTGATTTTTAGTAGTTAACTTCTCGTGTTTGAATCAGGTCTTCATTAAGCTGACATCCCAGGGCTTCGTTTGGTTTGCATGAGCATGCAGATGTTACTTTTACCAGAGAAAACAATGAGACACTAGATTACCTCATCTCTATTTTGTTTACTTGAATTGCTTTCCCCCTTACTACCTTTAATCTAATTCCAATTTCTTTTTCATTAGCAGTTCACATATTTCTTTAACAGATAGCTTGCAGCCCCCTCCGCCTCCCTCCCTCGCCTGTATATTTCCTTAGTGCTCTATTTATACCCCTCTCAAAGGTTTGTGGCACTTTCTATATCCTCACTAGCATTATTTTTTCCTCTCTAATATAAATTCCTTGAGAGTTAGGATCATGGCTTACTAATTGCTGTCTTCTCTTATGCCTAGCATATTTCCTTACAGATTATATGAATTGTTTTGACATTTTTGTTTTGGTGGAAATCTTTGTTGGAAAATTCTGTTATGCTCTCATGCCACCTTAGAAAGGGAGAGAAGTTGAATATTTTCTTATGGCCATGGGACAGTCATGGTGCTCTCCATTTATTAGTCTTGACTCTTGAGATATCTGAGACTATATTCCCTTATATGAAACTTTTAAATATAGTTTAAATTTAATTTTTAGAAATTGTTTTGTATCCTCCTCCTTGTTAAACGGATTCTAGTCTGTTGCTTATAGACAAAGCTTCATTTTACATGTATTTGCCTGCAGGAGGCTTGAGGCTCTTTCCACGTAGGTACTAGAAATGGGAAATGCATAAGCTTTGTGACAGGTTGCCACACACAGCACTTTTAGGTCAATGGCCAAGGCTTGAGTCCACAAGGGAGCTAGACGTCAGCTGTATGGTAATCTGTCCTCAAATACCACTGTCTTTGAGATGCCTTTGTGAGCGCTTATATGAAATATTAGTAACCCCGACACCCGTGCTAACCTTCTCTTTCCCTCTGATTCTGTGTGGTAGATGCTACCATAAGGAACCATGCTTCTCCGTACCTAGCCCCCTGTGCAGGGGATCGGCGCTGTTCCCCTCGAGGGAGTCAGTATAACATTGGGAGGTGGTGGAAGTGATGTGCGAATTCTAGAACTGCACTGACTTATATGGTAACCTTCAGCCACATGTGACCATTTGTACTTAAATGAAATCAATTACAATTAGGTAAAATTTAAAGTTTAGTTTCTCAGTTGTACTAGTCATATTTCAAGTTCAAAATAGCACAGGCAACTAGTGGTTACCATATTGGACAGCATAGTTTTAAAGCATATCTATCACTGCAGAAGGTTTCATTGGGCAGAGCTGTTCCAGAACCTGTCTGCAGAGATCTTGCAGCTTTTACTCTGCCCTTTGGGAGCACTAATTACTGTGCTTTAAACAAGCCCAAATCCAGCCTATTGGGCAATTTGAAACCAGGTAGAGGAAAATGAGCTGCTCCAGCCAGACATGTGAGTGAGGCCATCTTGGGCTTCTACTCCATTCAAGCCACAGATGGAGTAACCTCTGCTGGCACCAGCCGGGTTGCTGGTCAAATTGCCAGCCAGCTCATAGAATCATGAAAAATAAATCATGATTGTTTTAAGCCAATAATTTTAGATGGGCTTGATACACAAGAGTGAAAATGGATATAACCTTCAATATAATCACTGCAATAGTTTTGAAATTATTGGAAACTATGCCCTATGCAGTTATGTCATGATTAGGATGTGGTAAAAAGGGGACAGATGGAATGAGCTCATACCACTTTTTTTTATAGTTAGATCAGTTCCTTATTTATTTAGGGAGAGAAAATAATATTTGCTATTAATAAAATAACGGCCAACCGCAAAATGAAATACGTAGTGCTTATTAGCTGACAGGTGATAGGAGAAAACTAACTTTGTTTCTGAAAATTATTCACCAATAATTTGCAAAGTAGATAGTTCAAAAAAATCCAGAGCTACCTTGAATGCAATAGTTATTCTAATTTAGGATAATAAGATTTGGGAACTTTGGGATATTTTGCTTGGCCACATTTTGTGATTTTACATAGTATTTAATTCTGAAAGCATTCCTTTTTTATTCATTATTTCCCAAGCACATTTTCAGTAATATCCTATATAATGAAAGGCTAATATGCAAATTGACTGAGAGGTGGAATGACCGATCGCTATGATGCGCACTGACCACTAGGGGGCAGATGCTCAATGCAGAAGCTGCCCCCTGGTGGTCAGTGTGCTCCCACAGGGGGAGTGCCGCTCAGCCAGAAGCAGGGCTTATGTGAGAGGGCGCAGGCCAGGCTGAGGGAACCCCACCCCCACCCCCCCCCCAACCCCAGTGCATGAATTCCATGCACCAGGCCTCGTGTGTGTGTGTGTGTGTGTGTGTGTGTGTGTGTGTGTGTGTACCCACACACACACACACACACACATCTAGGCAGGCATTGAGAAGAACTTCAAATGATTGAAACGTGAGCCTTACTGTGGAAGAATTGACACTATATTAGGATGAGTTCTGTTAGGAATACAAAATGTTCTGGAAACACTAATATATGGGATGGAAACACACTAAACATATGGGATGAGTTATTACTTTGCAGGTGAGTGGGGATAAGGTTAAAAAAATAAATAAATTACCTACAGCACTTTTTCAGAGAAAGAACATAATTATTTTAATAACAATTTTGTGATATTATTCACATAACATAAAATTCATGCCTTTTAAATGTACAGCAAAGTGGCTTTTAGTATATGTCCAGAGTCACATTACCATCATCACAATCTAGTTTTAGAACAATTTTATTATCCCAAAAAGAAACTCTATACCCATGACCAGTGACGCCCTCATCTCCCCTCCTATCTTCCAGTCCTAAGTAACCGCTAATCTACTTTTTGTCTCTATGCACTTACTTACCTATTTCCACATTTTGTAGTAATGGGCATTTATGTCTGTTTTTTTTTCACTTAGCAGGATGTTTTCAAGATTCATCCATGTTGTAGCATGTATCAGTATTTCATTTTTATTGCTGAATAAGATTCCAGTATATGGATATACTACATTTTATTCACCCATTCACCAACTGGTGGATATTTAGGTTGTGCCCACATTTTGGCTATTATGAATAATAATGCTGTGAGCATTCATGTACAAGTTTTTATGTGGACATATACTTTCAGTTCTTTTGGGCATATACCCTAGGATTGGGATTGCTGGGTCATATGGTAACTCTATGTTTAACATTTTAAGGAATTACCACATTGTTTTTCAAAGTGGCTGTACCATTTCATCATTCCACCTGCAGCATATGAGGGTTCCAACTTCTTTACATCCTCGCCAATACTTGTTATTATCTGAAAACAGAATTGTTTTGAATGAAAATAAAAAGTCATTAAAATAGGAAAAATTCCAATTAGATTATGTTATACTCACTTAAGGCAGCCTATATATGTCACGTGACATCAGAACCTACAGCTGAATGCCACTTTGTAGCTCTGTATACAAAACAACTCTGTTGGAGTCTAATTATCTTATCATTAATGTTCACCAGGTGCTTAGGAAATGCTGTTTTTATTTCATGTCTAATTGAGAGGTTAAGGATGCTGAAGCGATTGTATGTGTAATGCTGTTGAAAGTTAAGCCCTTTTCTGACATGCAATTAAATATAATGGAAATTGAATCACAAAATTAAATTTGCAAAATAGAGTATGCACAGATATTATTAAATGTATGCTGTCCTCTCGGACATTTGGCTATTAAGTCGGCATTGGTGCTACAGCCCCACATTTTTCCTTACCTGGCATGGTTCCCACCTGCCCACACTTGCCTCCTCTACTTCCATACCTTGGCACATCAAAGGAGTTCATGAGACAGTTCCTGACAATGGCCCGTGGAGAGCAGATTGTTTTATGAAGTGCTGGCGTTTAATGTGGTCAGGAAGGAAAATCGGATTCTCCAGTGCTGTGCAGCTTTCTCAGACTCAGATTTGTTTTTCAAAAATCCAGGAGACCTGACAATTATAGTGTAAAATCGAAGATGCAAGTCTGACAGTCACTCCCCCACCCCTTGTCCAGCTGGTCAGTGGCTTCCCAGCGCCCACCTCTCCTAACTCGGCTGATGCTGCTCTATCTGTAGTAAATATTTGTCGTTCCCTGAATGCTCACTGTCACACTCTCTTATTCTTCTGCTAGTGTCTAGGTTCCTCTGTTGGGAGCACCCTTGTCTCTCTGCACAACTCAATAGAGGCACCACCTTCACCAGGAAGCATTTCAGAGCCACCTAAGCTCTGCTAGGTCCCAAGGCATCGATGTGGGTGCCTTTTTCACTGCGGTGAACAAAAACAGAAAAGGGCCTTGGCCTTGTGGAGATTACATTTTATCTGAAAAAGACAGAAAATAAACAATAAACATAACTAAATACCTGCCTTGCAGAGTACAAGATGATAGGTGTAGGAAATACACCAATGGTGCGGCATAGTGATGGGCATGGGACAGGTAGTGGAAAGGTGGAATGCTCCATTAAATGAGGTGGGTGGGTGGCCTTGCTGAGAAGGCCTCATGGGATGAGGGATCTGCCTTGTGATATCTTGGAAAGAGCTTCCCAGGCAGAGCCAACTGCCAGCCAGTGAAATGATCCACGGTGAGAGCATTTGAGTGAAATTGATAAAATTCTAGCCATCAAGGAAGTTGACCAGTCAGTTTTCCCCAGTATTTTTTCTGTAGACAAATATATTTTTCCATTTGGATTTTTGAAATTCTAAAGAGTCTGAAGACAAATCTCTTTTTGCCCCCCCCCCACCCCCCCCGCCACCCCGCCTTACACTCCTACCCAATGCACGCTTTGAGGACTAGTACTAATCTAGAGCTCCCAGTCAGAACTCCTGTACTCCTCAGTTCTGTGCGTCGTATCTTCTTTCTCCACCATAAGATCTGGATTCATCCTCTGTGGAATATATGCCCCATAATCGCTGCCTTGGGACCAGTCCTGCTTTTGTTCTTCCTTTTCTGCACCACATTCCTTTATGTTCTGGCTTCTCTTAGCTTTTCACTTCCTTCCATATCATCACCTGGTGTTTCCTGGGTTTTCATTTATGCCAAGTCTCTAAATACTGTCCTTGAATCCTCCTATCCTATTTGATAAACCAGAGTGAGGTGTTCTTCTAGCTGCTTCTAGCAGCTTGTGCTCAGTGGGTGCATTCCTGGTCCTTCCCTTTCAAAAAGAAGGAATCTAGCGAAGCCCTTGAACACCATTTAAAAAACCTTTGCTGTTCCCACCTGTAATGGTTAGGACTGGGTTTGGGAGATAAATACTCTTGGCCACTAAAATGTTTAGAGACACTTCTGCCACATTTCTGACTGTTTTTCACTGCTATCTTTTAGGCAACATGTTTTCTCATGTCCTCATTTTAGATTTCCAGTTGGTTTTGGAAGTAAACACTAGGGATATTTTCATTCATCTGGAGCTTCTTGCTCTAATAGTAATCTATGTTGAAGGAATAATGGACTCAAGACCTATAAATGTGTGTGTGTGTGTGTGTGTGTGTGTGTATAGATAGATAGAGAGATAAATAGATAGATATTTCTGGATCACAAATATATTTTCTTCTGTGTGTGTGTGTGTGTGTGTCTCCTTTATTTCTGTACATCAAAAACTTTAAATGTCTGAAGATCTTCTTGTTTTCCTGGAGTGTTACACCTTGGGACTTCTTCACAACCTGCACTTCTTAAATAGAGATGGTGGAGGTTTTGTTGCTTTCCCCCCCAACATAGTTATTTCATGCTCATGGGCGATAATTGATCTGGAGTTAATTGACTAGTGCTTGCTTCATGGTCAGTCTTTGCTTATATATATCTATATAATAGGAAGGACACGTTATCTATGGATTTTAGAGAAAGTTTTATTTCATCTTATATCCTGTACATTATTACTGTGTCTAAATTGTGAGTAGCTGTTCACTTTTATTCTTTTAATTTAAATTTTTAAACAAAGTCACAATTGTACATAATGTAAAAGTAAAAAATACCGACAATGGTTATCACAGAAAAACAGCATCTGTCACGCCATCTCGGCGCCCCCTCCCCAGCTCTTCTTAGCCCTCCCCACCTGTGATGGCCTTTTTAATTTCATTACCAATGTTTTCTGGTGTTTCACTCCAGTTTTTCACATCAGATGAATATTCTGGCATCTTTAGATTTTTACTTTTTATTTACTGTGGAAAATGAGGATATAGCCTAAAAATACCTCATTGTCCCAATATAGTTATGTCAAATGCTATGTTGTATTCAGAAGGAAAGATTGTATTGATTCTAAAATACTACTAGAGTGTAATATTTTAGAAAGTGAAAAAATGAATTTTCATAATGTGTTGACAAGGAACTTCATTTAAAGCAAAATATTAGAGCCAGGAGGTGTGTATGTGCATAATTTAAGAGGATAACAATACTAACAATAATTTTGACTTAGGTATAGTATTAAAATAGCACATAAGAAAATCTTCACTTATTCTTATCTTGCAGTAGTCATGGGCTGAGTTTTATTGTTTTTAAATTCTAGTAAATTAGAGTTTTAGTCACCAAACATTTTACAGGAGCAGGGTGAAAGTTTAACCCTACCTAAAAGAATAAAAGTACTGAAGACGGACTTTTCTGAGAATCATAGATTTGCATGAAAAACCTTATGGGGGAAAATTGAAATTGCCTCAGCATGAGAAATGGAACATATTTTAAGATAATTGGAGACTGTCTTTTATGTGTTCTCTGGTTTAGTTTTGATTCCGTGTACTTTAATTTGTTTCAATCTCTTAATTTGGTTCTTCATATATCCTAAAGAATGTAAACACTTCTGAGAATCTCATTACTACTTGTGAAATTGCCTTCTTCTGTACCACTAGGTATAATATTTTGTCAGTCTTATTAGAAAAAAAGTGTTTTAGAACAGGCTATTATATTTCAGCAATAAGACCTAAAAGTACATTTTGTGTAAGCTTAGTACGCTGTCATAATTCCTTGTGAAATGGTTTTGTTTTGTTTTTGCATTTTTAAGTTCTACAGGAATCACCTTTTTGCTTTTATTCATGTGTAATCATTCATATATGTAAAATTTATATTTTTCACTTCTAACTTTGCTTGAATGCTGGTAATTAGTCATTCCTGTGACAAGTGTGGTGGGAAGTCTAATGTAAGATGTTCCATTACTTGCTGAACACATTAGTTTACAGATTCAACTTCTGCTTCTCTTTGCAAAGGCACTGAGGCGTGAGTTAAAGGAGAAGGAATATTCTGTCCTGAATGCAATAGACCAAGCTCGCGTTTTCCTGGCTGATCAGCCGATTGAGGCCCCCGAAGAACCAAGAAGAAACCTACAATCAAAACCAGGTGAGACTGGTTTCCTTCGTCCACCATGAAAACACATGTGAGGAGCACAAATAACCCCAATCCAGTAGGAAATGCCCCTAGAGCACTTCAGGGCCTGACGTTATTTCAGGATTGGACATTACATTTTTTTATTCTGGAAATAACTGAATCAAATTTTATTATTTAACAAATGTCTAGCTTCTTAAATGACTTTATACCTCAACATTATTTTTTTCAAAAGAAAACTACAGAAAATTCGATTTATTAAAAAACACATTGAAACTAAAAGTAATTTCTTTAAGAAATAAAAATGTGCATGTCTTATATATCAACAAATTACGTAGTAAATAATTGCAAGTAGAAAATGGTATTTAAATACAGTAGTACATGTATGAAATATTTAAAATCTATAGAGATTGTTATAAACTTGTATTTTTCAAGATTACTTTTTAAAATAAGACATTAAAGTGCCTTTCGGTTACAAGCACCTGACAGACTTTACTTAATTTAAAAATAAGAACCTGTACTATTTATGCACTTTGGTTTAAAATGGAAATAGTAACTACCTTACTAGCAAATAGCAATAAATCGCATAAATGTTGGTGCCAGCATATGTACTTATCATGATACTTCACTGTTGGCAATAAAAGCATTTTGATGCATTTTTTAAAAATAAACCCGCCATTCAAAATAGTTCTCAGTCACTCACTTCACATAGTGAAAGCAGACCTAAGCGTCGGCCCCCTGCTGTGTCCCGCAGTGCGATTCAAGAGCATTTCTTACTTGTAAGGGAAGTACATTTGGAAAAGGCTCCCTTTGACTGCAGCTGGAACTGGACCAGGCCTTTGGACAGGTAGCCGCTTTCCCACTCAGCCTTTCTCAGGGAAGTTCTGCTTCAATCTGAATAAGTTTCCCAAGGCCGTGAAGACCCTGACCCTTTTAAGTCTAGTTTTGTATGTGTGTCTGTGGGACACGTGTGCAGCAGCACACTTACTGTCTTTTTTAGCATTAGCTTTTATTTTCTGCTGTGGTAACACTGTCTTCCCAGTCAGCCTACTGGGGACCTAAGTCAGTGTCAAGTCTCCACCTTTTGGCAACCCCACAGTCTCTATCTGTGAAGAATTGTTATTTCTAGCTGTGAAGAATTATTTCCTCTGAGTACTCAGTTACATATGAATCATGCACACACATGCCATATACATGTGAGTGATGCACACACAGACATGTACATAGTAGGTGCTTACTGCATAGCTGTTGCATGAATGGATGCCTGAGCTGAGCACTCTTGGGTATGGTAGGAAGTGATTAGGTTCAGGGCAGAGGGATGCCCACGCTGGGCAGGACCAGCAGAAGCAGCAGCACAGCAGTGAGGGCTGTGCATCTGGTAGTCAGTCAGCCTAACCTGGGAGTCAAGGGCTTGTGCCTGGAACGGAGGTGAGGAGCTTGTATGTGCTGTCTGGTTCAGATTACAGAGGCCCTGGAAAGTGCAACAGAATATTCCAAGTTAATACAGCAAGAAAAAAGGTGCTGTTGTAGTTGCATTTTTTTTTTAAGCGTGGAAGGAAAAATGAGAAGTTTACTGTCTCTCCTTATCTAATTGAGAGCATACCTTAAATCTGCTTTTCTCATCTCCTTGCTTCTCCCACACTTTGCAGAGAACAGAGGAAGCATTTTTATAATAAGCTACTTCATAGCAGTAAGCAAGTGTTATTATGTCACTAACGCTTCACTTTGCTATAAATTTTCCTCCTCGACGGTCAGTTTAAGGAGTTAGAAAACACACATTGCTTTTTAAGTTCTTATTTTGCTATTACACTCTAGATGTTCCTAAGCCCCATTTTCACATACTCTATCTGATAGGCAAGGAAAAAAAATCATGTCACTTTATGACTTTTTAAGTTTTATTTTCTTTTTACGATGGGCAATTTCCATACTTTCTCCTTTCCTGGAGATATACATATATATATATGTATATATATATAATGCTGGCTGATTTTACCTGATGTTAAAAGTAAATGAAAGAAAATTATCCATAATAGATTTTATACTTCTGTTGTTTACCATGGCTCCGTGCCACTGCTATCAGAAATAGAGAGCATTTGAACATTAGTTACCTTGTGTAACGCTGAGTAAAGCACTCATTGTTGGAGGGGATAGAGTGGGGAGAAATCATATCATGGTTAGTTTTAAAATCTTCACCCAAGGATATTTTTTCCTTTGATTTCTAGAGAGAGTGGGAGGGAGAGAAGAGAGAGAGATGAAAGGGAGGGAGGAAGGGGAGAGGGAAAGAGAAAGAGAGAGAAAAATCAAGGTGAGAGAGATACATTTATTGGTTGCTTCCTGCATGCACCACTACCAGGGCTGGGGAACCTGCAACAAAGGTACGTGCCCTTGACTGGGCATAGAACCCAAAACCCTTCAGTTCGAGGGTCAGTGCTCTAACCACTGATCCAAACTGGCTAGGGTTCATAGTATGATTTTTACAATTCTTTTTCATAAGCATTTGTTTACTGAGTACACTCTGTGTACTGTGCCACATGGGCACACCAAAATGGAGTCATCTCTTTATTTTTAAATAACTATTCCAGAAAAGACTTCTCTCCATGATTTTTCTTTCCCAATGTCTTTATTCTTCCAGCTTCTTCATTTTGTTCTATTATCGATTTTAGTATCATATGTATATTTATATTTTTTAATGGTAGCCTGTGGAGTTTGGGGTCATTACTGAGTAGCACAAGTATGAGCTGTTGACTGAAAAATACTATAAAAAACAAGCAAACTATTTCAACTAAATGATTAGTTGCTGACAAAGAATCTCATCAGGTATGGTTTGCTAGATATTTTCTTTCCCCCCTAGTTTTACAGACATGTGATTGATTTGTAAAGTTGTATAAGTTTAAAGGTATATGGCAACACTTAATGCATTTGAATTTGTTTTTCATTTTATTTTAATCACCTCTCATCATTATTTATATTGATCTTGTGCTTATTTTTTTATGTTTTTATTTATTTCAGAGAGGGGAAGGAAGAGGGAGAGGGATAGAAACATCAATGATGAGAGAGAATAATTGTTCGGCTGCCTCCTGCATGCCCCTACCGAGGATGGAGCCTGTAACCCCGGCATGTGCCCTGAATGGAAAGCAAAATGTGAACTCTTGGTTCATGCGTCAATGCTCAACCACTGAGCCACACCGACCAGGCTGTTCTTAAACCACTTTCTTATTCTCCTAACTATCTTAATGAGTTGGGCAGATCATAGAGTATGGCTTCTTTTGAAAAAATAAAAACAGAAGTCGAAAAAAATATTGTGCTGCTGACCAAGATCATCAGCTGAAGTAGGGTAGATCCAGGAACAGCACTAATCCTTGTTGGTGAGCTTCTTAACCCCCAGGTTTGGGCTGGCTTCTACCTCCTCCCTTCATTTTGATCTCTCGCCCTCTGCTCATTGGCCACTGACCTCCTAGCTCCTTCTTACTTTCAGTGTCAAGAACTTCTTAAACCTGCACAAATGTTTCTTGGCTTCTCCCATGTTCTTCCAAACTCCCTTGCTATTTTCAACCCTAAATTTGAATTCCTTTGAAAACCACACAACTGTATATTGATGGTAGCTAGCAAGACATCTGTGGGACCCAACCACAGTAGGCCTTAGCCCATTCCTGACCCCAAACCTCTTGTGTATATCAAGTAATAATGTGCCTTCTTAACTGTTCATTGCCTACAGCTCAAGTTAAAAGTCAAATTTGCACAAGGGAGTTAGAGACTCAGGTCTGCATCCCTCTCTCCACACCACATATAGAGTAGGCAGGTGCATATGCCAGTGCAGGTGCCACGCGTGCCTGTGCACACACATTTTATGATTTGAAGTTAAGGTATTGGCTGCTAAATAAAACTGCTAATGCTTTAACAAGATAAGTCACCTCTAATAGTGTTTAGAAAACCGTACAATTCATTGTAGATGTAGATGTAGGAAAGCGCTTTTACTCTGTTTGGCTTTTGATTTTAAGACAAAAAGTTTGCATTATTTTGTTCATAAATTTCCCCTTAGTCTTCATTAACATGTATTCCAGTCCAGGCTTTACTATGACTATTATTTTATTCCAGGCTGTCTGACTGTTATTTCTTTTTAGCATGGTGTAGTTGATTGGTTTACTTTGCTTCATTTCAATCATAGAATATTACTTTAGTGTGGTCATGCTTTTATAGTTGTGTGTAATGTGTATAGTTGTGTATGGGTTTATTTATCCACAACTTCATATAGGTGTATATGGTTGTACCTATGATAACTGGTTACTAGTGATCATCTTTTCAGATAAAATAGTATATATGGGTTATTGTTTCTCCTCTTTGATCTTTGATAGCTGGCTGTGTGTATTTAGTGGTAGTTAATATTTTAATTCAGGGCATACTGTTTTAATCATTAAATATTTAACTATTAAATGTTTAATTAATAAATGTGCATGATATTTTAGAAAGCCAATTATTAGGACTACTTTTATCCTATGTGAAATCTCATATGTTTTATGGTATAACAAGTAATAAATGACATTTTTCAGTCTACTATGTCAATCCATTTTATGCCAGTATTAGCAAACTTGTGCATATAAAATGTCATGATCATTAAACGAGTAAAAATATGAAATCATAAAGTTTAGTAGCAGTTACATTTATACTGATTCTCAGTATAACTTAAGGTTATATTAAAAAGATAGCAGTAATTATTTCCTTATATCTCATTAAATGAGACCAAGTGACACTTAACCTAAATATTTAGGCTAGTAAATCTAATGGGTATTTTTTCACACTGCATTTTTTGTCTTACTAATAACAGATTTATTAATTAGAATCCCATTTATTGTGAATGACAGACACCATCATTCTGTAATCATGGGCACACAGGGAATGTATTAACCCCCATAACCAAATTACAGTAAGGGCAAGGGCACAGCTGGCCACAACGACAGGAGTGCCACCCAGAAGCCTTCTCTCCATGTCTTTCCTTCTGCCTCTTTCCACGGGTTTTCAGTGTCTTAGCTTTCCTATCACCATCTGCCTCACACCCTCATACCAGGGAGGTAGAGCCCTTGTTTTGCATCCAGCACATTCCAGGGCAGGGCTCTGACTTACAGCCTGAGGAGTGTGGAGCTCAGGGTCTGGTGGGATTGGCAGACCCCCCTGTATGAGCATAATGTTAGATGGGGGAAGAATCAACACCCAGAAAGGAAGAGAGAAGAGAGAAGTGTTTGTAAACATAGATGTTCACAAGCCAACATTGATCCCACGCTACGGTGTGGCAGGCATTGTGCTGACACCTCACCTGCCTTGATTCCTGTAATTATCATAGCAACTCTTTGAGGTGGGAGTACTCTTACCACCCATTGGTAGGATGAGAAAACTGAGTCTTTGAGAGGTTTGAAGGATACTGTCACCCATGTGACAGATTTGAAACACCAACTCAGGCTTGTCACTAAACCTGCTGCTCTTAACCATAGTATACTAACTTAATTATCCCAATTATCATAAATGCTTCTAGATATTCAATAGAAATACGGTTTTATTTTCTATATTTTTCTACTTAAAAATTATAAAATAATGAAATTTTTACCCCTGGCCAGATGGCTCAGTTGGTTGGAGCATCATCCTGTGCACCAAAAGGTTGTGGGTTTGATTCCCATGCCTAGGTTGCAGATTCTATCCCAGATCAATGTTTCTCTCTCTCTCTCTCTCTCTCTCTCTCTCTCTCTCTCTCTCTCTCTCTCTCTCTCTCTTTTTTTCCTCTTCTTCTTTCTCTACAATCAATAAAATATATCCTCGGGTAAGGATAAAAATATGAATAATAATAATTAAATGTCCATAACTCTTTGCCTTGCCCTTTACTGTTGCTTTTTCCTTAATGAAATATCAGGTTGCTTAGTAGAATGACGTACCAATTTACTTATTTCCTGGCACCAAGGGAAAAGGAGTGTAGACAGTATTAGACTTTGTCTTTTCAATTTTCACATAAAAACTTGGAAGATTAATTGCTTTCCGGCCTATAGACCAAGACAATAATTTAATTAGCTCCTTAAGTCCAAATTAGATTAGTAAAGTTGTAATGTGTGAAAAAGCACAGAAAAATATAATGTTGCTTTTCTCCCCTAGTGTTCTTAACTACAGAGCAGCAATGTGTTTCTTCCCAATTTAAAGTTCTACAAATATGGATATCTGTAACGAATCTAGTCTTCAACGTAATATAATGAGCCAGCTCAGTAAGCCCATTGATTGAGTAAAAATTTCAAAATGTTTGGGCCTACTAATGAATACCATAGTAATGAAATTGGATTTAAAGAAAGAAATCAACATTCTTGATGAAAAATGATATGATAACAAAGACTGGTTTGATGGACACAACATTTTATATTAATTGTTCACATCTGTTATGTTCTCTAATCATAGTTACAACCATCCATAAATCACATTTGTTTAATAAAAAAGATGGTAATAATTTACATGTATGTATTACATTGTTATCAACATCTGGGATGTTCTTTTCAGCTTTAAACATAAAGAATAGGGGGATACTAATCTCTTTTAATGTTGTGTATTTATTTTGTTGTTCCTCTTAAAATATGGAATCTTCAAGAGTGACTTAGAGGGTTTGCCACATTAAACTTATTTTGGCAGTTTATAAATATGAGACATAACTTAAGTTCTTTTATAATAATGGCTAAGCTTGGAAATAATGGAAAGCTCAGGACTTCTTTTGTAGCTTGATCAATTGGCTGGTATATCCCACAGGGAAGCAGCCTGGGGAGAGATGGGCAGCAATGTAGCAAGAAATGGAAGACTTTTAATCTATGACTCTTGCCCTTTGATTCTGGAAGGAGAAAGGGGAAAATTTATTTTTTTAAGTCAATAATATTGTACATTTATTCAACAATTACTTATTGAATGCCGACCATGTGCCAGGTGATATTCTAGATAGATCCTGAGGATGAAGCAGTGAACAAAACATCCTTGCCTTCTGGGAACTTACCTTCCCAGCTTCCCTTCTTCCCTTTCAGCATCACTCCCCTGCCCTCAGTGATCTGCCCCCCACTGTCCAGCACAGATCCCTGACTTGAATAAATTATAAAACTACCATTAGAGTGAGGATACTCAGGGAATATTCAGTTACAGAAAATTGAAAGCTGGATCTTAGGTTGCTTAGCTAGGTCTGTTCCAGGGCCTCTCAGCTGTTATTGCTCCTTTCTTTAGAGGTTAATCTTCTTAATAGTCTGTTCCTTCTTCCTCAGCTCCATGCTGAGTCTGATTACTTTGTCCCTCTTTACAGGAGCAGTGTAACTTGTAAGTATTTGGCCTCTGTTTCTACCTTCATTAAGTTCTGGTCAGAACTGCTGTTTATCTCATTCCATAGTGTGATTTGTATTCCTATTTCCTCTCCACCCCCTGACACCTCCCCCGCACCCCACCAAATTAATACCTAGCATTTTGGTATTGTGGAAAACGTTCTTTACTTTGGAGTTTTCTTTTTCCTAAATGCAACTGTTCATATTCACCCCCGCCGTTCCCCCGCCCCCCACACACACACACACAAGGGATTTGAGAAGTTCCTTGGCAGCTGGATGGATCCATATAATTTCTCTCATATCCCTGCTGAAAGATTTGGGCTACACATTAGCAGGTTAATGTACTTTGACTAGTCTCTTAGTATTGTCATCTTTATAATTTATTAGATGGATGTAATTAGAAGCATGAAAATAATCAACTAATGGTACTTGATGATGTACTTGTAATCAGGTTCATAAAGAATTGTTGTCATTTGTCACCATACAGAATAGGCAATGGACAGGATCCTCTTAAACACTGATTATTTCAAATAAATTAAGTTGATCTTAATCATGTAATCAGAAGAAATTTTAAAAAGAATTTATTTCCCATTATTTTAATCAGAAGCATCTTTTGGTAATGAAGAAGGAGAGAAAGAGGAGCAGGAGAAATAGAGGGGAGTAAAAAGAGAGGGAGTGAGAGAAAGCAAGTCAAATGGAGTCTCTAGAGAAATGGGGATGCATTGTTTGTGCCCTTGAATTATTATTTGTTAATTAACCTGGTTTGCTATGTGAAAATCTCTATAGATGTCTAAACTTCCCAGACTTAATAATATAATAATAAAAGAAATGAAATCAATTAACTCTTTTGAGGTCCTACTGTGGCCAGGCATATGCACATATAGATATATAGCTTCATAGATATTAACTGAGGTTCAAAGAGGTAAGGGGCCTATCTATGATGACATAACTAGTTAGTATTGGAACTAGCATATGATGTTCTAATCTTTTCTTGTCTAAATTGTCCAGCAGTGAGGAGCTACTCTGGAGAATTTTTTTTTCTATATGTGTTTTTCTATATTTGTTTTCCTTAATATTTTCTTTTCATCTTATGGTGAAATACAACTGTAAGAATATCATGCATGTAAAAAACAACAACCAATAGTACAAACAAGATAGTTGAAATTACCATACTTGAAATACTTTTTAAAGCATTCTCTTTCACAGTATAACATTTTTTTTAATAAATGCTTTACATGGGTGTGAGGAGGAGAAAGAAAAAATAAGTAGGAATGGTTCCACTTAAAATTATGAAGTTGTGCATTCTCAATAGAGACTAAAGCTAAAAATCCCATTCAACTGAACTCAATTCATTAATTATATATTGAGAACAACCATGTCTAGATTAAGGCCTGCAAAACCAAGACGGAAGGAAATGAAAGATGAATGACATAAAGCTTTAATATCTATAGAATAAAAAGTCACAATGGAGAAAATAGTTGTCAGTACCATAATTGAGAAAGAAAATACAATAAATATGGGACATCTTTATTACAAACAACATGGGGCTGGCTCTAATAGATTTCATAGGAGAAATGCACACTTGTGTTTTTTTAATTAAAAAAATTATATATATATATATATGTATATATATATATATATATATATATATATATATATATTTGCATAAACACACAAAGGGAGATGTTTTTCCCCCCTCTACTATTAAGATTTCTTAAGGAAGCTCTGCCTTTCTTATATAATTGAATTTTAGAGGTAAAAGTGTCTGTAGGTGTAAAATGTTTTCCCAGCATGAGAAAATAGGGGTCCCACCTGATACAGCTGGGAAAAGCAGGTCATGAAGCTTGCTTCAGAGTGAAGGTCAAGGTGGGGGCAAGGCTAATGACAAATCCTAGTCTCTGCTCCTGGTCCAAGTTGGTTTTTCACCTGTATTACAGTGAGTCGTATTATGGTCTTTCTCCTCAAGATATAAAGGCGAGTGTGATGTAAATACCATCCAACTGATCTGCAAAGTTGAAGGATAAAGATAATTGGGCCAGAGAGCAAACTTCAGGATTGATTATTCCTTTCTCCTCTCTTCTTTTACTTTTTCTTTTTTAAAAGTATGTTTTTATTGATTTCAGAGAGGATGGGAGAGGGAGAGAAACATCAATGATGAGGAAGAATCATTGAGTGGCTGCCTCCTGCATGACCCCTACCGGGGATCCAGGTGGCAACCCGGGTGTGTGCCCTGCCCAGAGATCACACCGTCAGGCTCGGCCACTGAGACTCTGCAGCTGGGCTCTTTGTTCTTCTTTCTCATCTTCCTTCTTCCTAAAAGGTACTCTCCTTTGGATATCTTCGTAACACAATAAAAACTGCTATTTTAAAGTATGTACATATACAATAAATGTAGTAATAGTTGCAATATATTATTACACATATAATACAAATATAAGAATATAAATATAGAAATTAAATGAGATTCCGTTCTCAAAATTTGGTCCTGCAAATGGGAAGGCCTGAAAGGAGGAGGATGGGAAAATGAAACAAAATACTTCCCCTTCAAAGAATACACACACATATACACAAAACACACACATGCACAATAAGGAATAGGAGAGTGACATAGGAAAAGTGCTGCTGGTCTGAGAATTGTCAGTACATTTATTTAGTTTTATCCTACTATTTCCTCTGTCTCTGGGGTTAGCCTCTATTACTGCCTTTTCAAATGCAAAATAGATTTCTTTGCTCTCTGGCCTTCAGTGTCAGTGGCTCTGTTGTGGGTGGGAATGACACAACTCACTGGAGTGGAAATCCTCTGTTGAGTGTCAGCAGTAGGAACCAGAGTAATCAATTTATAAGCTGTGACCTGGTAACACATTACATTCACTCTTGCTGCCCTTCACCCTTGACCAACTTAGTCAGAATCTTTTAATCCTTTGGGGTAGGTACCCTGGGGATCAGCATTTAAAAGCAGACAAAACAAACTCTCAGATGGTTTCTAATATGTCACCAGTATTCAGAACCACAGCTCAAGAAGATCCTTACCACAAAATATCTATTCACAAAATTTGAAGCAAACTTTGTTCTTTGATTTTTGAAGAACGAGAGGATTTTAACATGTAATTATTTATTTTTATCTTTTCTGCTATTCTGCTGTTTTGATTTAAAAAAATTTTTATTTTCTTACTCCAGATTGTCATAAATTGATATTTCAAATATTGCTTCATATTACCTGTTTCACAAATGCCCTGGGAAGTTTTTGTTTGATTAGGGACCACACTCTGTTCTTGGTTTAAAGTCTTCATTAAACTGAGTTTGTTGCCCTGGCTAGTGTGATTCAGTTGATTGGAGCATCCTCCTATATACCAAAAGGTGAAGGCTCAATTCCTGGTAAGGGCACATACACAGGTTGCAGGTTTGATCCCTGGTCAGACGTGTAGGAGGCAACCGATCAATGATGTTTCTCTCTCTCTCTCTTTCTCTCTCTCTCCCTCCCTCTCTCCTTCCCTCCCTCCCCTCTCTATAAAGTTAATGATAATAATAATAATAATAATATATATATATATGTATGTATATATATAAAAGCCTAATATGCTAAGTGTCCAACCAATCAGTAGACCATTCAGTCGACTGCTTCACCAATTGCTATGACATGCACTGACCACCAGAGGACAGACACTCCAACCAGTAGGTTAGCTTGCTGCTAGGGTGTAGCTGATCAGGTCTGGGCGAGATGGGCAGGACATGTCCTGGAGCCAACCTCCTGTGGTCCTTCCCCAGCCTCTACAATATTTCTTTTAATTAATTTCCTTTCAATGTGCACGAATTCATGTACTGGGCCTCTAGTATATAATAATAAAAGTGTAATATGCAAATCGACTGACCGAATAGCAGAATGACCATTCAGACTATCAAGCTATGACATGCACTGGCGCCAGGCCAGCCAAGGCAGGTGCAATGCAATTGGTCGGGGGGGGGGGGGGGAGGCCACCATTGCCCCACAATCGCCCCACAGAGGGAGGTCCAGGCCACCGGCCAGCAACACTATGGCGGGTGTGCAGGGCTGGCCAGCGATTGTCCCTCAGATGGAGGCCCAGGCCAGCCAAGTGATTGCACCCTATGCCTGTTGCCTGCAGAGGGAGGCGACTGGTGGCAGGGGAAGGGGCCAGCTCCACAAAGATGGCAAGCAGTGGCAGCGGTGGGCACAGGGCTAGCTGCCAGCAGCCGGGGAAAGGAAAGCCCCAATAGGTCCTAATTGCCAGCTAGGCCTAGGGTTCCTACCCAAGGGGTCCCAGATTGCAAGAGGGCGCAGGCCGGGCTGAGGCACACACCTCCCCTCCCCCGTGCATGAATTTTGTGCACCAGGCCTCTAGTAATAATAATAAACAGATTATTGCTTTAGTAGGAGGCACTATTTTTCTGACTCTGGTTAGATAACATTTTTTTTTTATTTCCAGCAAACAGATGGTGAAATAGAGCTTTTTTTTCTGCGTAGCTGCTTGAATAGGGACTATATAATATATACTACGAAAGGATGGCTCAGTCAAAAGGTTTTACATAGAAGACAAAAGGTCACAGCCAGTGTCAGGTATTTTGTCATAGGAGAAAGAAGCTGTGTCTCAGGTAATTCCATGACTGGCTCAGACACAGCTTTTATTGCATCCAAGGAAAATGATTATATTTAAATTGTCTGTTCTGAAATTGGTACTGTGTGTGTTTTGTGTTTTTTGTTTTTACAAAAGTGAGACATTAGCAATTCAATATATATCTTTTAAAAAGCCCAAGTGGCTTATTAACAAACCCCGCTGTTGCCATTATAGAAATGGTCAATTCCCTTTCTTATCCAGCCATTTATGAATCATTGTTTCAACTCACATATAGCATTTTATATTTACATAAAAATAAATTATATATAATATAAGTATTACATATTTGCCATTTTCTCAGTATCTTGAAGGTATAGGATTTAAATAAGGTTTGCCTAAAGACATATCTTTTCTCCCAAAGTCCTTTCTCAGGAACCCTGGAATCCTGATGTGTTGCGTGGTTTAGGGCTATTCTCCCGGCTTCTTGATTCCTCCCCTGACTGTTGTGCTGGACTATATTCCAGCTTCAGCCTTCCTTGAAGCTAGGTCTTGGATTCACTTAGTTTTCCATATTTATCATGTGCTGGTATATTTAGTCTACCTATCATAACACATTCTCTCCTGATAATCAATTTTATTGCCAAGGGATTTTTCAAGTGTCTCTATAGCCTCAGAGCACTTCAGCAGTGCAACTCAGAGCTCTATGGTTACTAAATTCTTGAGTCCATTTGGTCCCCTGAGATTTACTATAGCTGCTAAGTCTAAGTATTGATATCTAGAATATTCTGGAAATTTAGATAGATAAAGACATATGTCCAGGCCCCTTTATTGACTTCTTAAGTAGCATTTAAATAAAGACAGACAGACAAATTTATGTTGAGTATGAAAGCTTTAGTTAAGGAGGCCTAGCTGAGTTTGTCTCCCTAGGAAGTTCGATGAACTCGAGTTCATTTTATGGTGATTTGGAACATTTTTGAGGTGCAGAGGAAGTTGCTAAAAAATGTGCCTGACACAAAAAGGTGGATGTTATCACAAACAAGAATGTGCATTTCTATCTTAAAGTAATTTACAGTTTAACTTGATTGTATGTTTCTGACCTGCATCTCTGTTTCCAGTGGTCAAGCAAGTAAACTGTCAAACCAGCTGGCTAGGGAAGGAGGCATCCTCAGGTGTTGAGGCAGCGAGGCCCAGGGGGTTTAGCTGGTGATCTATCTAACCTGCTTATGTGCATCCAATTCCTCTGCCTTTTTCTTGTCAGCTTCTCATGTCTTTGTTTCTGACCCTGGGCTTTGAACTTGACTTCCATTTCTGTCATTATCTTTTCCTTGTCTTTTAGACCCTCTCTCTGTCTTTTTGCCCCTGTCCTGTGGCAGGCCTTTGCATTATGCCTTCCCTTTCCTGTCTGAAAACCTAACTTTACCTCAGACATTCTGGAAGCCCTCATGAAATGTTTGGGATGGTCTTTGAAATCTTACATCTTTCTCTTGTAACATTGGTTATGTGCTACATTGATCCTGGACTACAGAAAGCACCCTGTATTAAAGATGAGTGCCAAGCAAACTCAGCTCTCAGCTAAGATAAGTTACTTGTCTTCAGTTACTTTTTGTTTTTTTGTTTTTGTTTTTAAGGAACATGATAAATTCATCTTCTTTTTGCATAGTTTTTCCTCATAACTTAAAGCGATTTATCTACTAATTATACTCCCCATTTCTCTGTAGGACAATGGAATGAAAAATGGTCTTTGGTTTTTATATAACATGTGAAATACATGTGAAAGAAAAAATGTTATTTTTTTTTTTACTTGTGATATTTCAAGGTTTGCAAATATAGTAAAATTTAGAAGTTGCTGAAATTACTGGGCCACTTACTACTCTGTAACTGTTTTCTTCTTTTGAGAAGCATCAGGGCATTCTTAGAAGAGGTATAGAGACACTCGTTCTTCCCCCGTTTAGAGTAACTCTGCCTCCCAGTATCCTGGTAGCAAAGGTTCAAAAGATGCTCTTCACACTTGACTATAAGGAATACAAAGTTGATTAGGCTTCCAAATATTCTCTTTTTTTGTTTAATCACAGAATTGACTCCCGAGGAGAGAGCCCAAAAGATTGCCAAAGCCATGCGCAAACAGTCTTCGGAAGTTAAAGAGAAGTGGGAAAGTCTAAATGCTGTAACTAGTAACTGGCAAAAGCAGGTGGACAAGGCGCTGGAGAAACTCAGAGACCTTCAGGGAGCCATGGACGACCTGGATGCTGACATGAAGGAGGCAGAGGCCGTGAGAAATGGCTGGAAGCCCGTGGGCGACTTACTCATCGACTCGCTGCAGGATCACATTGAAAAAACCATGGTCAGCATCACTGCCTCAGATAAGGGATTTTACGACATGTTTTATGGTTAAATATGGCACAATTAAAGAGAGCCAAATGTATAACTTGTTATAAGGGATTGTTATAAGGTCAATGACCTTACAGCCCCTGCCAAAATCAGGATAGAGAAGATTTCCAGTCACAACAGATGCTTTCCTATGCCCCTTCCCATCAGAATCCTCCCCCTAATAGCAACTCTGACTTTTTTCCATAATTTACTTTATTTTGGAAAAAATAATATTTTTTTATTACTCCACTGTGCATCCCTAAACACTTGCTTGGTTTTTAAGAAATATTTTAAAGTCCCTTTTAATCTCTAATATTCCCCTCCTTTTTTTTTTTTTTTTTGCAATGCAATTGTTAAGGCAGCTGAATTGTTTGTTTTATAGTGTTTCTCACAGCTTGGAATTTGCAGAATGTCATCCACATGGTGTAATCTGGCAGATTCCTCTCTACTCTGTATTTGCTGTAAATTGGTATTGAATTTAATTTAAGTTTTAATCAAAAGTATCCTGTTTTACTGGGAATTCTTATCTACATAATACGTATATATAGCATATCTATACTATATAATATACTCAAACATCAGAGTATATCAATGGAAAATTCGTTTAGCTATAAATCTGTTTGTGGTCAGGAATAGCCCAAAGTTAAGGTGTTAGATCTATCTTCTGGACCCCGTTTTGATACAGTATTCTAGAACCTATCCAGAAATAAAGTTAATGGGATTTAAGCAGTTAGAGAAACAAATAACAGATTTAGAGTATAGTGTGGTTTGTAATAGCATGGTAAACTATATACTGCGTAGTTAGAAATCAAATCAGAGAATGAACTAGTGACAAATCAGAAGGTGTTAATTGATAATATCTATCATGAATAGGATTTTTACTTCAAAAGACATCCCTCTTTTGTGCACAGACATTAGATAATGCTTTCCCGTTGTATGTAAACATGTGGCTGAATAGGAAGAGAAGAAAGGTCTAGGTATTTAACTGAATACTTAAATTACATATATGTGCGTGGGGGGGGGGGCATGGGAATAATAGCATTTATTGAGGCTTACTATGTGCCTGGAACTTCTTTAGCAGTTTATATGGCTATCTCTTTTAATCATCACACTAACCCAACAGGATAGGCATTATTATTATGAGCATTTTATAAAGGATGGATTTGAAGCTATTGCTCAAGCCCACATGGCTAGTAAATGGTAGAGTTTTCATGATCTGTTTCTTGCTCTTCACTTTCATTGTAGAGACCTCATTCATAATAACGTAATTAAGCACAATTTTGATCATCTGTTTAAATTCAAAGCTTTAAAAGTTACATGTTAAAATTTAAACTTAAAAAAATATTATTACTAAAAGAGTATTGGTGCCTGCCATCTTTCATTTTAATATACACACCTTTCTAGCCACCCAATGAGTTGAGTGAGTTTCTTCCTACAATTCTAGTATCTTAAAATCCATGTCTATGGGTGGATCTGAGTTTTGGATAACCAAGTGAAAATAAAGCTCCTTCGGAAGTTGCATACTTCTTGTATTTTACTTTTTATTAATCCTCACCCAAGGATATTTTTAAAAATAATTTTTCAAGAGTGGAAGGAAGGGGAGAGACACAGAGAGAAACATCGATGTGAGAGACATATCGATTGGTTGCCTTCCGCCCTTGACTGGAGTCAACTCTGGGAAACTTCATTCCGCGGGCTGATCCTCTAACTACTGAGCCAAACCTGCTAGGGCTACTTCCTGTATTTAAAAGATGGTTTTAAACACTGAAGATCTTCAAGTCAGTGGTCTACTAACACATGTTCCTTTGGACTGCAAGATGTCTTTTGGATAGAGCAAAAATTTATCCATTCAAATTTGAAATATCAGTTTTTAATATAGGATGATTAGTGTTGGATGAAAATAAAAAGTTGCATCAGGTTATTAAAGGCCAAAAAGTTTTGGCATTGTTAATCTGATTTGATTAAAGAAATTATCCAGTGCTGCATCCAAATCCTTTTGTTCAAATCTCTGCTTATGTGGAAAGCTAGGAAAGTTACAATTAATATTAAGAGAAAGGAATAAACTGTGGATTAAGATATTTTAACATCTTATTAGGAAAAAAGAAAATAAAAACCCAGATCTTACAGTTGCGGCGTTTTACATGTGTTCTAACATATACCCCAAATCCCATCGAAGCTACAGGCAGATGAAAATAAGTACTGATTATTGCTAAATCTTATTCAGTATGCCAAAGCAAGTGGGAAACTAAATCTTTGGGGTAATCAAATAATTTTAACTCCCTAAAATTACCTTGTCTTTCTTATTTGCATAATGCACACCTGATTGGAGACCAGTTTGGGGTTCACATCTGCCAACAGGCTGCCAGGCAGTGCCTTAAATACTAGCAGATGTTTCTGTTTTTACGGCCAGAAGACCACATAGATTTTTATTCTCCTATAGGAAAGTGCAGCCAGAACATGATAAATTGCTTCTTTATAATAGAACACATGGCAGATCTGAGATCATTTTAAAATTTGCTTTATTTCTAGCCCCTTAATTTGGAAGCTTCTACAAACCAAACTATATACTTCCTTAAGAGATTTCTTGTTGCCATAAAACACCTGACCACTGCAACAGAAGCAAAACCTACAGACCTTGTTTGTCACAGATCTTTTCATGTTTTTACCTGTGGCTTGTAAGAGAAAAACATTATTTTGTCATTCTGGAAGATTTTAAAATCTGTCTTAATGTTAGAATCTAATTTAAAAAGTTTTATCTTCTGAAGGGCATCTTTTGATGTCTTTTGAAGGCATTTAAAATTTTATAAATCTGAGAATATTTTCTAGCATTTTGTTTTAATCTTTAATATCTATGTTTTGGTATTTTACAAAGATATTGATTTTAAAAGCAGATTAAAAATCTTGAGTCCTCCAAGGAGAGAACATTAATGTATACTATTAAAATCACAACTGAAGAAAGCTTGAAGGGTTTAAATTCTGTAGGTATTCTGAAACTGAATCTGAGGGACACCAGGTTTCTTCAAAGTCCAGGCTGGAAAAATTCTTCTTCCCCATCCTAACTCCCAGTTCTCTTTGTTGCATGGGTCCGTTTCAGTGATTAATTCCTTAGGCCTATGTTATAGTAACAAAATGCCTTTGTTATCATATAACTGCTTTCCTCGCTGGGCTGTATGTGTGTGCACCGTCTGACATCAGCCATGGAGAAAAGCTATCACAACTCCGAGTTCTTTCTTTTTCCATTTTGCAGCAATTCACATGTCTTTGTGGGCTTGCCTTCTTCTACCGATTTTGAAATGTCATGTCTGTAGAGTTCTGGTGATGTTTCCTACCTTTGGCCTGTTGGCGTGCAGGTACATTGTTTCAAATGTATGCACTGCTACCTCCACCATCCGTACTTTTCACTCCGACTCTGGCTCCAGATCTGCTCCCGCTGAGTCCCCACCTTAGCTTCTTTATGTGGCTTTTAGGCATGTTCAAAATTTTGAAACACTGAAGCATATTCTCTGATTTGCCTAGAATTAATTTCTTTAAAAAACAGTTATATTCTTAATATTATTTTGATGTTTATCAATCATAATGATTATTTTTAGCCAATGCGCATTATATAAGGAAGAATTCTATAGGGTAACTAGAAAAGTTTTGGAGAAGAGAAGGAGGGAAGTAGTTAAAGGGGCTTTCTTTTTATATTCATAAGGAGGAAGCCAAATTAATACTTGTAGTGTTTTAATAAAATGTAATAGTCCCCAAAGCACTTTAATACATATTACTTCATTCAACTTGGAGTGGTGGAAAGAGGAGGAGAAAGGGCCTATGCCTAGTCTCTTAACGGTGGGGATTAAAACCTGAGGGCTGATGCCAATAGGATGTTCACAACACCTAATATCCATGAGTTAAATTTAATACATGATTCACTCTAATCTTATGATGTACCAAAAAAATAAAATTACAGTTCTATTTTTAGAACCCATTCTGTTCCCAATTCCATATTGGCTTAATCTTGCTTCAAAAATCATTTTTGTGGGCCTGTGTCAATAGAAAGGAAGTCTGCCCCTCTTGTATTGCAAATCTTATGCTGAATTTTGCCAGGTGCCTGTCTCAAGAAGCTTCCATTCTACAGGGGGGACATTAAGAATATGGATGCTTATGCTTTTATATACTAAGAGCTCTGATAAGGAAAGATATTTAACATAACAACTAGATAGTATGACACCAAACAATCAGAGTGGCCTCCACTATAAAGCCCAGTTTGTGTGTCAAACAGGTGGTAGTTGAATGTCCTGGCTGGGTTGGAGAAGGCAGAGAAAATGCTGGGGAACCCATGGGAGGGCCTGAGGGAAATCTTTTCTGAAATGGTGTGTATGCGGGCACCTGAGTGGAGTCTTAAAGGATCTAGGCAGACAGTTGGAAAGGGAGGCTTGAACATGAGGCAGGTGAAATTATGTGAGGAATGGAGAAAACATAGTGTTTGTATTATTCTGCTTGCTCTCACAGGACAGATGACTGTCATGGCCCAAGTATTATTTTTTGTTTTGTTTTTTTTCTGTCTCTCTCACATACCCTCCTCATCCCAAACCGTACCAGCTCTGGACTGTGCCAGAGGTGGCATTTGTCAGTTCTAAGCTTCATTTCCCTCTTTTCCTGTATCTATCTCAATGATCACAAATGTTTTTGAAAGGGACAGCCTTACCTCTCTAGTACATATAGGCATCGGTTTTGTGGTTAAGGAAGATGGTTTTACTGGACACTTTTAAAGTTAATTTTCGATGAAAACTTGTTAAAATCAAGTTGTTGCATTGGTGAAAAAATATTAAGGTAGCCATCTGAAGAAAGAAAAGAGAAGGAAATATGGAAGAAATTTAAAGATAGAATCAAGACTAGAAATTCGTAAAGTAGATTATAATGGCAGATATTATCTAGACTAAATCACATATAATGAAAAATTTGAAGGAAATACATACTCACTTTAATGTGTTTGCATTATATCTTTCTCGACACGTCCTGTCTTAGTTTGTCTGTGATATAAAGGAAGACTCTTTTTTTTAAAATTTTGTTTTATTGCTTAAAGTATTACAGAGAGTATTCCATATGTCTCGCCCCCCCCCCCCCCCATTGACCTTTCCGTGGCCTCCCCTACTCCCCAGTGTCCTGTGTCCATTGGTTATGCTGATATGCATGCCTACAAGTCCTTCGGTTGATCTCTTACCACCCCCCACCCTCCCCACCCCCCGCCCAACCCTCCCCGGCCTTCCGCTGGTGGTCTTGATGGCTGAAGACTGGACGTGAATCAGCCCTTGTTGATTAAACAATTGTCGTTGGCCTCTCAGCTGATCTTGCCATTGGAAAGTTCAAAATACATACCACCTTCCATTACATTCTTTTCTGATGCCCTCATTATTGTCCTTTTCTTCCAGGCATTTAGAGAAGAAATTGCACCAATCAACTTAAAAGTTAAAACAATGAATGATTTATCGAGTCAGCTGTCTCCACTTGACCTGCACCCATCTCTGAAGATGTCTCGCCAGCTAGATGACCTTAATATGCGATGGAAACTTTTGCAGGTATCATCAGCTTATTCCTCTTCATAATTCAGGCTTAGACCTTGGTGGATTTTTAAACCATACATGCTATTCTGCCACACACCATCATTTTTTTCCTTTATTGGTGTGTTTGATAATGGATTCATAGCATGTGAACTCAAAAGCCTTATTTATTTATGAGTATAAGTTTTAATGTAATTTTTGATGTACTATTCGTATGATATTTGTAGAAAATTGCAAAAGGTCAAATAAATCACAGTAATTGAAACATATGGTAGGTCACAGAAACATTTTCCCCATAATGGCTTATAAAGGAGTCATTTTTCTTACTTTAATCATGTATTTTTTTACTTCTTTTGAAAAGTTAAGAAAGTCTTCATCTTTCTTATTGCAACCGCTTGTTCTTTAGGTATCTTGCTCAATTTTTACAGCCAGCACGTTGGTACTATTGTGGTGTTTACCTTTAGCTCAGAGATCTTAGCTGCTGTAATGCAGTTATTTTAATGACTCTATATCTTACTTGCTTGTCTCAGATTTAACCCAGAAGAACTAACCCAAACCCAGAAGAACCCTCTCGAGTATTACTAGGTACCAACATTTGCCAGACACTGCCCTTTGGACCATCTTTGTGGAGCTTTGACACATTCAGGGGCCAATTCCCAAGAGTCTTAATAATCTTTTTTTTTTTTTTTGAAAACTAGCAGAATCATTTGAGTGGGAGAGTGAAAAAATAATTTTTACTAATTCCTCTCTATATTCTGGGCCTAAAATGTGATATTTAATAATATAAATATGTAATTTTGAGGTGGCACACAGAAACATTTGAAGGCATAATTAGGTTTCCTGAATTAATTCAAACATTGAAACACCCAATGGGTTTATATTTTCTTCATGAAATTGAAGTGGTACAAAATGAGTTGTATAGTATTAAACATTCCTTTTTGTCTTTGAAAGAGTATTAATAATCTGGGATTAGTAAGGCAGGATACTACTAAACTCAATGCCAATGTGCTTTTCTAATGAGTGGAAGACAGAAATGTTTGACCAATACTCCTTTTTTTCTTCTGTTTTATTTCTTGAATTCATCATTTTTATGTAGGTATTCCTGTGGTCCAGCTTGATTTCCTTCCCATTCTGCTTCTATTATCATCATCTGAAAAGATTAGAAGTCAGGGAATATGCTATGCTCAAAACAGGATATGTGTTCTGCTTTCTTTATTTCTGAGCCTGGTGACTGCTAGAACTCAGATGCTAGTTGCTGGTTGAATAAGAGGGGGAAATCTATGCTGCCAGACAACGCTGTTAAATTTCAGAAGTAGCATCTTGTTTTCTCCTCCTGAATGTAAAGTGTGGCATAGGAGTACTTTTTGGCTTTAACAAAAAAAAAGTACTTGCTCTACAACTTAAATAGCCACCCAGGAGAAACTAAAGCTGCCCAGTGAGCCAGAGATATACACGTTTCATTTAAAGGCAGCTGAAAATAAGATCGGCAGACTAAGTGGAACAGTTTACCAGCACTATAGAGGCAAAGACCAGGAAAAGAGACATGGAAATGTCAGTAGGCTGTGTGCATTTGTTATTGATTGGCAATAGTTTCTCAGTGTACCAACTCTTTGCATTTTCATAATGTAGAGAGTTAACCATACAATCTGTTTAAACAAATGCATAAACATATTCTTCTGTGGGTATATGAATACTCCCAAATCAAGATGATTGGACACAAACTTGGAGGAAAATAAGATATTCCACACTCATTTGTCTTATCTGTCTGTCTATCCACCCATCATCTATTTTTCTATCTATCTATCTATCTATCTATCTATCTATCATCTATCTATCTATCATCTAATTCAGCCATCTTTCTGTTTTTCTATCTATTTTTCTCCGTTGGAATATTTTAGATCTTCATTTGCTCCCCATAACACTTTTTGCCACCTTTCTTACAAAAGAGAGATGAATAGCCACTGACCCCATGGCTACATCTTCTCTTAAGATGTTTATGACCTTTACTCTCTTGAGGCAATGTAGAGTGACAGCAAAGGCATAGATCTTGGCACCCAATGAGCTGGTTATGAATATTAGCACTATGCATACTAACTTTATGTCCTGGACACCTCTGTATGTCTCAGTGTCTTCATCTGTAAAATGGTGATCACAATAAATAATGCCAATTATTTTTTTTTTAAATATATTTTATTGATTTTTCACAGAGAGGAAGGGAGAGAGATAGAAAGTTAGAAACATCGATGAGAGAGAAACACCGATCAGCTGCCTCCCGCACATCTCCCACTGGGGATGTGCCCGCAACCCAGGTACATGCCCTTGACCGGAATCGAACCTGGGACCTTTCAGTCCGCAGGCCGACGCTCTATCCACTGAGCCAAACCGGTTTCGGCTAATGCCAATTATTTGATTATGAGAATTAAAAGAGTTCATTCCTATAAATTGCTTAAAAGAGTGCCTGGCACTATTTGCTGTCACTTGGTACCAAAAGGAGTCTGTTTTCATCCCAGCATTTTGATTTTAGAGATAGAGGAGGAATCTGTACAAGCAATCATATCTGGGGCAGTAACATCTTTTATAATAATGCTTAAATCAGGAACATTATTAAAGTTATTATTTTGAAATCAAATTATTTTGCAGGTTTCTGTGGACGATCGCCTTAAGCAGCTTCAGGAAGCCCACAGAGATTTTGGACCGTCTTCTCAGCATTTTCTCTCCAGTAAGTACTATTAAACTTGACTGAGCTCATGAAATGAATGAATCAGCATGCTTTTTCTCTCAAGAAGCAATATTTTTGCTATAAATACGTTTACTTATATTAGATCAATGTAAATATGTTTACTTATATTAGATCAATGTATTGTTTATTGGTTCTTATTTATAATAACCTGGTAACAATTGGTAAATCTTTGAAGTGGAGCCAAGGTAACTTGTCTTTAGCTGTGGCATTCCACTGAACCATCATCCTAATATATAAAGAGCCAGGGTCCATAATATCCAAAATGACTGAATGGACAACTGAACACCAGGTTGTGCACACAGCAGGCTCAGGTGGGTGGGGACTGGCGAGCGGGCTGAACTGCTGACCTCTCGGTCCCTCCTGGGTCGCAGGCACCGTGGAGACCCAGCATTGACTGCCACCCAGCATTGACTGCCACCACCAAGGCGGGTACAATGCGATTGGTCGGGGGCCCCGCCATCATCCTACGATCGCCCCACAGAGGGAGGCTCAAGCCACCGGCCAGGGGGTTCCGCGATCGCCCCAAAGAGGCAAGAGGGTAGCCTCGGCCTCCCTTTTTGGGGTGATTGCAGAGCCCCCTGGCCGGTGGCCTGGGCCTCCCTCTTCGGGGCAATCAATCACGGGGCTCCCGGACTGCAAGAGGGCTCAGGCCAGGCTGAAGGACCCCCCCACCCAAGTGCAGGAATTTCATGCACTAGGCCTCTAGTCTATTATAACTACTGTAGTGTCACAGCATCATTGTTATTCACATGCAAAGGTTATGAACTTTTTCACAATATAGAAATCATTTTTGTATCTTAAGATTTTAAATTAATTTTTCTCTTTTAAAAGCACTATTCGTTTAAAATGCACCTGTGCCTTTCAAAGTAAAACTTCATTCCTCACAAATGTTTAAATGAGAAGATTTTGGGTTGTTAGGCTCACTGCAATTCTATTTAGCTTTTCTGCTGGCCAGGTGTTAGAGACTTAGCCAAAACACATATGCAGATTTTCATGTAATCTTCTCCAGCTGAACTTTTTTATTTTATGGACTGTTCATGAGATCTTGAGTAAGTAATTGGAGCCCCTACTTTAGCCTTCACTGCTGAGGAAACCAGAGAGCATAGGAATCAGTCCCCCAGATTGGGGTTAACATAGTAATTCTGCTTAAATTTCTTTATCTTAAAATTATTATAATACTTATTTCCTCTATCATCTTGAAAATTAAATGAGAAAACATGTTGTGTTGCACAAGGCACCTAACACAGTTCTTGGCACAAATGTTTTCACTGAACATTAATTCCTTTCCTTTCATTGTCTCTGGCAAACATATGTAAGAACAGAGTTTGCTTATTTCAGTTTAGGGGAAGTTTAAAACCTAAGGCAAAGTATATTTCCCAGTTGTTATAACTTCTTTGTATCTACAACCATAGAGAGAACTGAAGTAATACCTTGTCTCCAACTAAATTGATTAATTATATTTCTCTTAACCTTTTGTCATGGTTGATAATCTGCTCTACCTTCAAGTCAAGGTCAGGCTTTTCTTTCACAATTTCAAGAGTAATCCTAATTAGTCATTTCTGCCCAGCACACCCCTAGTGCTCAAGCTCTCTTTCCCTCCCCACTCCATTCTCCTCCCCCACCTGTTTCACACACCTGAGCCCTTAGATAGGCCATCTTTGAGTGATCTATAGCACTTCCTGGAAGATAATGTCTACCTGCATGCCAGGATGCACTTCTAAAGTTTGGATACTAATCAATGCTGATAAATTAAATAAGTTTGCAGTCTACTCATTTGATATGAATCACTCCAGATTTCTTAAACTTACTTTTATAGAATATAAAGCTATGTGCTAAGAACAAATTAAAGAGAATTTAACAAGGAACTGAGACTATTTACACTTCTGTTATAAGGATTAGTCATCTATTAGTACTGATGAAACTTGACACTTAGCAACTATTCTTTCATAAGAAAAATCAAAGTCTTATTTCTTTGGAAATAAAACATTATAAAAATTGTGAACCTCAAGTGCATTGCCTTCTATTGTCTAGCACTGATAGTCTAAGGAGGTCAGAATTATTCAAATTAAAACAATTATGAAAATGAATTGAGAAGTGTAAACACAATCCCAATTAATAAATTTAACAATTGTTATCCCTACTGCTTGGAATTTTTGGCTTTATTATATTTCTTGGACATTAGCCCTGGTTATAAAAGGAGCCTGTTTAGTTAGGCACAAAATAGAAACCGACCTATTACTCTGGTGCCAACACTGAAATGAGGTTGGCTCTAATGAGAAGCTTAATATGCTTCATTCCACATTTTCATCCCTTTTTAAGACTTTCATGGACATAGTTAGAGAAGGGAGTCCTCCCATCTTACAAAGAGAGGAAGAATTGTTGAATAGAAAGATTGCCGAACTAGTGGTCAGAAACCCTGAGATCATGTCTGAGTTCAGCCATTTACTTAAGCAAGTTTATTTAATCTCTTGAATGTTTAGTTCCTCATTTATCAAATGGAGCTTTAATATCTATCTTGTTGGCTTCCTTATCCACAGATATATTCACAAATGCTTTACAGAGTTGAGAATGCTATATATTTTTGAGGTAGTACTATGACATGAAATTCAGAAAAGAATATTGGTGAAAACTAGTTGTATGAGAGTCTAGTGATAGTTACGAAGTCTTGTTTATTTTTTAATTTGTTTATTAGTTCGTTTAGCAAAATTTCTCTAAATTCACATGTACAGTTCTTCTTAAATAAGCCGTAAAATAATTGGCTTAATTTAGGAATAATATAAGGAGTAACTAGAATTGTAAAAAAAAAGAAGTACCTCAGTGAAAAAGTCTCGCAAAGTCTCCATCATAGTGATGTCAAGTGTAAAAATGTAGGAAACTATATTTTCTGTGTATTTAAAATGAAATACATATTTGAGATTCTTCTATCCATTTAATTGCCTTGGTTCTTTACAACCCTTTGCCTATGTTTATTTTAATTTTCCTTTTTAAAAATTCATATGATTGAGTTTGCTTAAATGCCAATTGTTCTTAATAGTTATTCCTGTGACTATAAAATAAAGCAAAGAATGTTACTAGTGATTTGGAAATTTCAGTCTTGAGAAATTTAGTTTATAATCTGGATATGCCATATATATATTTCCAAAGAGTACTAAGTTTTACACTGTGTTGACTATGAACAATAAAACTTGATTTTGAAAAGTAATTTTATCAACAAGTTCAATTACTTCGAGGTGGCATTAGAAATTGGACCTGTGTTCTTTTAATGCTTCAAATGAATTTTTAAAGTGACTGTTTTTTTGGCCTTGTAGGTTTTATAATTATAGGAATCCAGCTGGAAAACCAGAGCATTTTTCATTGAATTTGCTGTAAAACATGTTCAGTTGCTTTGCATTAAGGCATAAGGCTGTGGGGTTAGCAGTGTTTCCAATAACCTCCCTTTGTTTCCTCAGCTTCAGTCCAGCTGCCGTGGCAAAGATCCATTTCACATAATAAAGTGCCCTATTACATCAAGTAAGTTGATTTTAAGTCTCCTTTACAAACCAAGAAAATAAAGTTATGTTGATAACTTAAGAGGCTTTTTCTCCTACAACTTTTTTAAAAAGTGAAATTTAGTCTTATTTTCTAAAGGAAATTATATATCTCTATATTTATAGAGATAATATGCATTTAATATTTGAACAAGATTAGTTTGAAAATCAGAGTGACAATTGTAATTTATAATTTATTAAATTAAGGCTATAACTGTGTTTAGTTAATATTTTTTGAGCATGTATTAAAATATTTGGGGGAAATGACAGAAATACTTTGGACATAATGATGCTGCTCAAACTGTGCTGATTCTAAATCATCTTTTATTTGTCCCAGAAAATACATTTCAAAAGTCCTTGTGCTCTTCTCATTGTAATCCACCAAAAGAAAACATCATTGTTTTAATCATGAAAAAGTTCAGTATTTGCAAGTTTTTCTTTGATTTATGGAAATTAGCTGCAATATTGGTCTAGGTTTATCATCCTTCATTTTTGTTGTCTACTTGGCAGTTTCTCCTTTTTAAGTACTAAGTTTCTCCTTATTGTGTAACAGTAATAAATTTTGTATAATTTACACAGGATCTGCTTAGGGTTTTATCCTTGGGTTAGGCTATATGTTGTCATAGGACAGAATAATAAAATACAACTTCTGCAATCCCTTGAGGTGTGAATTGGCAAAGTTATTGATTTACAATGTGATAAGGTGATGAAGAGTCATAGTTGACTATTTCATGTGCAAGATGAATGGCGTCATAATTGTGGTGGAAATGCTGACATACTCTATCAGGAGACAGATCTGTCTTAGGTTAGCTTAGTGACCTCAAGCAAGACGGTGAGGGTCTCTGAGCCAAGTTTTCTCTGTATCCTTTCTAACACAGCATGTGGTATCTCCAGAATCCATGCCAACACTAACAATCAACTCTTCCAAAAGCCCTCTTCCTCAAAAATGTATGTGTGAAGTCAGTGTTTTTGGAAGAGTATTTCGTTATGAAGCTTTTGCTGTGTTTGAGATGTAGCCTCGGGGTAAAAAAGATAATGTGCAGTAACATATAACAGGTATAGTAAGCAATATGTGTTACATTGTCTTGAGGGAATAATACTTTTATCATAGTGTACTGAGTTGTGATAAACTCATGGATGAAGCGCCAAATTTATGCAAACATGAATGGGAAGAAATCAGTGGCTGGGCACATTGACATACCTATTGAGCTAAAATGTAACAATCTGTTACAAATTTACATATTTTTATTTTAAATTTTCATTGCAAATAATAATAATAATATTAGAGAATTTTAATTTACTAGGTGAATATTAACTTGAATTGAATATTACAGGTTTAGGCAAAAATCTGATGTACCATTATAGGCAGAATAATGGCCACACAAAATGCCTCACATCCTGGATGTGACTACATTAGGTTACATGAAGTTGGAGGCAGGGAGCATGAGCCAGGGAATGCAGGAGCCTCCAGAGGCTGGAAAAGGCAAGGAAATGTGATTCTCTCTCAAGACCTCCAGAAAGAAACACAGACTAGGCAACCTTGATTTCAGCTCAAGGTGACTTCACATTGTGGTAATTTGTCCCAGCAGCAATAAAAAACTAATGCATGTACTGTACAAAATCTAAACGTCCATGCAAATTAATTGAAATTAATTTACTGAATTAATCTAGAAGCCTGTGTCACCTGATTTTTTAAAATATATACATTGGATCTAGTAAAGCAGAATTTCATTTATTTACTAGAGAAATACAATATTAAGTCTCTTGTTTGATTATGTGCTACAATGGTTATCTATTTGACTTGGCACTTTAAAAATCCATTATTAAATTTAGCACTATAATTAAAAGGGATTCCTGTATGTCCAGGTTGGTATATATGACTAAGAATTACATTGTCTAAGTCAGAATTTCACTAATTCAGAATTTTTATAGCTTTGGTAGGATCTAGCAGGACCATATCTTCCCTTAGTTTATGTGTGCTTTATGGGGCAGACCAGTAGAGTAAAAACTAGTTTATCTGGCATCTCATTGGCTGAAGCATAATACAATGATGGCCAGTTTTGTTAATGATGACCTGTAACATTGTAGCATCCTAAACTATCTTTGACATCATTAGTGAAAGATTGGATTTTCTGAAATATGTATAGTTTTAGAGTTAATTGTCTTTTATGGCTTTCAAATATTTAGGAATCTGCTCATGTATATAGAATGAATTGTCTTATTTTTAGAAAGCTTGTTTAACCAGATTCTTCCATTACTTGCTCTATTGTGTAACTTATCAGTTTATTTCCTCATAAAGAAGGAACATCCATCTCAAGTACTGAGCCTTACATGAGCCAGTATTTCCAGATGAAGAATTGTTATGAAAACAAAATTTAATTCCCAAACAAATTAATAAGCAAGTAAATGATGAATGAGAAGGCTTTTAATATATACCTTCCTTTGCATGGCTGCACAAGTAAGTAGAAGAAAAATTGAAAAACAAATTTTGCATAAATTTCATGCAATTAGAATTCCGTGGAGTATATTAGAATGCATTAATTTGACCAACAAGAAAATAATATTCAGGTTGAATTGCTAGATATTTTCAGTATTTAGGTATGCTTTTTTATATACTCTAATGTCGGAATATACCAAGAAAGTTGACAAGAAAATGGGAAAGACAAATTATTTTTATTTCACATTTTAATGTTATGGATTAATTAAAACATACTTTGATGGCTCCCAAATGCATTTCTCTCTTTCTAGGTAATTCTTTATTAATATTGCAAAGTGTACTGCAGTGGTTCTGGGACTAATTTGTTTCTAGAAAATGAAAGATAAGAGTGTATGTAGTATAAACCCTCTATGTTAATAACTTAAGTTGAAATGCATAGCTTTAACTTGTATTTGCTGCCTCTAAGGTAGGCTTTCCAAAACCAATCTGGTTATTTTTCTTTTCTGGTATAATGCAGTGGCAGCTCATTGTCTTATCAGTTTAAGAAACTTTGAAATGCCTCTGGCTGCTTTCACAATGTACAAAAATCTACCAGAAAAAACAGATATTTCTTTGTGAATTGTTAGTCATGTGTTTTGCAAAGTTGTTCATTTCCTCAATTAAAAATCAACATCCAGGGCTTTTTGTGTACAAAGGGAATGGTGAATAAAAGCTTTGGGTTGAACTTTCCTAATATGTCATATTAATCATGTAAAACTCATTGCTTCTCATTTTATTCCAGAATAAATATAATAAGAATAATAATAATAAAAGTCCTAGTGGGTGGTATTGTCATTGTAATGAATTGTTTTTTGAATATCCATGTGCCAGCTGCTGTGCTAGTCCTGTGCAGGGATTATCTCTTCTAATCCTCATGGTGGCCCAGTGAAGTATAGGTGCTGTCATGGCGCCCACTTTCAGGCAAGGCTGAGATCTCAGGCACACATAACCTGCGTGAGATCACACAGCCAGTAAACGGAATAGCTCGCGTTCAAATCCAGGGACTGACTCCAGCTCCTGAATTTCTGACCACTAGTGTGTCCATTCCCAACATTATTAAGGTAGAGAATAGAAATTTTTAGTCACATGGAAAATTTAGGTAGAATGAAGCATTTTATTTCTGAAGGAGCAGTCAGGTGAGGAAAAGATGAGTAAACATTCCTTTTTCTTCACCATAGACTGGCTATCATTTATTATGCACTATTGTGTGTAAGCATTGAGCACTGAGCTCTCCAAGAACAAGGCCCATGTTTTCTCCAGTGCTCCACACTGCCTTTTCTGTAGACTTCCTAGACGGCTAATATATGTTTAAGGAAATTTTACACTGTGGTAATGGATAAAGGTGCTTTTCTGTTGATGGGAAGAAGTCATTCTCCACAATCTGGCCTGTCAGATCTTGACAGTTCTGAGTTGGGGAGACAAACGATGGTCCTCCATTCCCTTTCCTCATTGTCATGGTCAGGAAATTTCTGCCCTTCTCTCAGTGAAGCTGGCTCATAGCTCCCCTGGGGCTTTGCGAGATGACAGTTCTGTACACAGGCCCAGCCTGTGAGTAAACCATACTGTTTCATAGGTGTAATTAGGAAAGAGGTGTTCCTTTCTTCACCTGTGGTGCCTTCTCTGCATCTCAGCGGGTGACTTTTCAGTGAGCCTTCGTCTGGGCACCAGTGATTACCCGGCTCCCAGCGCAGGCTTCATGCTCACATCTCACAGATCTGTGGCTCTGTTTTCCCCACTAGAATCTGAAATGCAAACTTTAGTTCTTTATGGAATCCTAACTGCAATCCCACATGTAGTTTGAACATGAACAATTTCATAATCTCTGGTTATAAAGATAATACATATCACATTCTCTAAAACTGACATTTCTTAGTATTACAGGGGCATTAACCAGAATGAACTAATCTGTATCTACAAGTATGAATACCATACATTCTCTGACTTACTCTAACTTTTCCTTGTGAGCAGGTCTAAAGCAAGATTCTCCTCAATTTATTACATCTCCTTTGTATTTTCTTTTTCTGTTAGTGTGTCCGTAATGGATAACCCTGCAGTATTCTTTTAGACACTCTTCTCGCCTGCCAAGGACACTCTACTACCCTAATCCATCAATTGCTGAAAAAAATTAAGTTTATAATTGTAAATGAAATGAAAGCTGTTTTTTTTTTATACAATGGTGCTACTCATTTGCATAAACCACATATACTAGTCTGGGTGTTTATGTGCAGCCTGAAGAAAATAATTAATGCTTATTTCTTTAAAAGTATCATGGACCCCACTTAGATGATGTAGGGAAATAGTTCTTCTCTAAATACCAGCAGAGAAAAGAGGCAGCAATGGGCTATCCCAATAACAGGAAGGTCAAAGCTAACAAAGAAATAGATACAAGAGTAACAAAAATAGAAATGAACAGAAAGCATTTTATCTTTAAAGATTGCAGATAGCTCATTCCAGAACAAAATAAATCAACAACAAAAGTATAATTAATAATGCAAGATAAATGTAGTTCTCTCTGAAGGCTTCCTACAGGAGTCTTCTCTCTTTCCCTCCTTCGTCAAGATGAGAAATGGCATCCTTTCCATTCCTGATTTCCAACTGCAGCTCTGGGGACACACTTTGAGTTACTTTCCTGAAGTGGAGCTTTAATGATAAAGAAATAAATAAAAGAAGAACATAAGAGTCTATATTTTCCCAAGAAATGGTCTGTGACTCTATCTTTATTGAAAATAAATATTTAAAACTCACTGGGCCAACTCCGCTGATGAGGAGGTAGGAACAAAATAGCTTTACGAGAGAATGTAAGCACTTTGGGTTCACTAAACCTCCAGGGCTTGGAGCAGCCTCAGACCAAGGAGCATACCCTGGCTAACTGGAAAACTGTGTGCAGACAGCCTGCCCTGCAGCAGCCAGAAACTGGCAAAGCGCAACTGGGCAACTTTCAGTGCATTTGCCAGAGTCCTGGTTTATGGAGATAATTTAGGTGGAATTGACATTGTCTTAGAAAGATACTGAGCATTTCAGGACTTAAGAAGACACTAGCTTGTCACATATCTATACACTGCTGGGGCCAGAGTTATTATTACTATGAGGAATTTTGGCTTGTAATCTTCCAGATGACTCCATTCCATTACTTTATAATGGTACCATCAGCCTTACTGAGCAGTTTGATTTTTTAGGGTCAGGGATGCAGTTAGTAATTGTCTACCATAAGGTACAGAAAGGATCGCTGTGGAGCCACGAAAGGAGGAGGAAAAGTAATATCTGTACTTTAATTGGTAAAGATTACATTTTTAAAATAGTCTTTAAAATTAACAAAAGTAATAGTGATCAAATAAATTGTGAAATAAATAGAATATCTTTTCTGTACTGATTATAAAGTGAAATGATATAGTAAAAGAGTCAGTACAATCATACACAAAAAATAGAATGAATTTCTCCTTTAAAATGTATATATAAAAGAGCTAAAGTAGTAAATGATATAAACTAGCTTTAAACAAACAAACTAGAAAGGATACAGTGATAAGTGGAACTCTGGTGGGAACATAATCCTGAGGTCCAACCCCCAGGCAGGCATAGCAGGCTCCCAGGGCCAGGGCCTCCACAGGCCTGTGGCAGAGTTGACAGTGTTGACTGATGGTCTGATTCTCCTGAGCTTCAGGGCCAAGGGAGACCAGGCATAGTGTTGGGTGGGAGGTGCAGCTCCTTATGAGTTCTGGGCCCAAGCCGAGATACTACCAGGTGGAGGCTCCCTGGTGTTCATTGACTGTGTGCATGGTTATTCTTCCAGGCCACCTTTCCATGCCCGCAGAGCAAGTATCACCTCTCCCTCCACTCACACCCAGGCACATCCATTCCGGTCATTGATTCTACTCCTTAAATGTAAACGCAAACAAGCCTTGCTTCATTGTCTTGTAACAAATGTTGTATCCAGGATGCCTGGACTATTGATGTTGTATTTTGGGGTGTGCTGTTGCCTCTATTTTTGCATCCCTTTACATGCTGGCTCTACTGCTGAGTGAAATTATTTTAAGCTCAGTTTATAGTCAAATCCAACAGATTTGGGGTTATCCACTGTTTACAATCTAGTTTTCCTGCTAGTGTCTTCATTGTTATGATAAGCTAATGGCAGTTTTTAAGGAAGACTGTATGCTTTTGCACTATCTATAATCAAGTAGGAGCATATATCTTATTTGGATTTTGGACAGAAAGGTATTTGTTTGTTTTTTCTGATGTTGGCTTTAAAACTTTGTTTATCTTTGGATTTATACTTCCATTTCCAAAAGTATAACCTTAGATTTCTTGCCTGTAAAAGCCTAGAGTACTGTTTGTGGAAGTTCATGGAGCTGCATATAACCAGAGGGACATAAAAGTTTACTCCCCACACAGCTTCCTATCCACTGCCCTAATCCCCTCCCCAGGGGTCCCAATACAGACACACACAAAAACACAGACACACAGAGGAATGATCAACATTACTGATGGAAGTACGCTGTATTCTTCATTTTTCTGGTCTCTGGTGAAACAAAGTTCTAGGGCAGTGGTCGGCAAACTCGTTAGTCAACAGAGCCAAATATCAACAGTACAATGATTGAAATTTCTTTTGAGAGCCAAATTTTTTAAACTTAAACTATATAGGTAGGTACATTGTTATTAACTTAATTAGGGTGCCCCTAAGGCTTAGGAAGAGCCACACTCAAGGGGCCAAAGAGCCATATGTGGCTCAGGAGCCACAGTTTGCTGACCACGGTTCGAGGGGGGTTATGAATTCCAAAATGAAAATGTCACCTCTTTAAATCTTTAAGAAGATACACCTCAGACAAATTGCATCACATCAGAGTGCCAAAATTTGTTTTCACTCGTTATACTTTAGTCAACTGATTACAGATTTGCTGAATTGGGCGCCCATGCTTGATTGCTATATATATAACTTTTAAAGCATCTGTGAACAGGGTGTTGGCAGAGCCTGAGTTTTGCCTGTGCCAACTTTATTTCCTGCAGGTTGTGTTGTTTTCATAGCACCTCTCAGCCTCTACCACACTATAGATTTTACTTAAGAAGACTACTGTCTCCTCCTTATTTCCCCTCACCCTGAGGAGAGAGGGTCTAATGAAATGAAGACAGAGAAGCAACCATTCCATTCAGCAACTTAGAGTTCACTGATAATTTTGATAGACGAGTTTGGGTGGAGGAGTGAAGTTGGCAACCAGGTAAAAGTGGACTGCGTAGCGAGTGAGACATAAGGATGTGCATTACTGAATTGAGTTTTTTTTTTGAATTGAGAATTTTGTCTGTAAAGAAGAGGAAAAGGGTGATTGCTAGCAGGAAATGGAGATTCTAGTTAGGGGTGTGTGTGCACGTGTGTGCACATATGTGTCTCAAAAGGGTGGATCCTTAAATATTTATATACTGAGAGTATTGTTATTGAGAGAGGGGTTGATAATGCAGTACAGGATTTTCTAAGAAATCTTTGGGATGAATTGGCCTTTATGGGAGATAATTCTTCAGTTATAGGAGAGAACACAGTCTGGCAGATGGAGGGTTTATTGATTTGGTGGTGGGAAGATGAAGGAATTTTAATCTGGTGGGGTTTTTTTGTTTTTCAGTAAAGCACAAGATTAAGTTAAATGATGCTTAGGTTTGGGAAGAGAGAAGGCAGTGGGAAATTGCTGTCTTGGGTTCTGGGAAAGCTAGTTGATTAGGCAATGCAGTGCAGTTGCCAGCAGTTGGACATTTGAGGTTTGAAGTCAAATATTTAGAGTAAAGTCAGTCTGTGTGTTGAGTGATTTTCTCCAGCTGTATCCATGCACAGCTGGTCATGTCCAGAGAAGGTGAGTAATTAAGTTGATCCATGCTTGGGTTTTGCCAGGAAAAAGAGAGAAGCCAGGAAGATGAAGTTGTTTGTAATGATTATAATGATGGACTCAAATTTAGACAGATTCATCAGAAATATTTAATACCTCTATCATGCAAGTATACTTCCATATTAAGATCCCAAGCTTATGATCCATCAATCTGGGTTCAAATACCATTTCTACTACTTGTAATTATGTGACTTCAAACAAGCTATCTCAGCGAAAATGGGGATAATATTGGCTCTTAACTCATACAATTATTATGCAAATTAAGCTTACACATTGAAAGAGTTTAGAACAATGGTTTTCAGTCTTTTTCATCTCATGGCACACATAAATTATTAAAAATCCTGTGGCACACTAAAATTTTTTTTTCCCCAATCTGACAAAAAAAAAAAAAAAAGGTGTAGTTTTGATTCTGGACAACTGTTGTTGTATTGACTGTTGTCATTTTTTAATTTGAAAATCTAAGGGAAAAGAAGTCAGTGCCTCTGACTAAATTGTCAGGTACTTCATGTTTTAAAATTTTTTGTGGCACGCCAGTAGAAAATCACCAGTTTAGAAGATTTCCTGGTACAAATTGAGCACTGAAATAATAGTCTATTACTATAATTAATGTTATACATTGTGACCCAGTGTGTGTTATCTTTCACTATGCACAGCAAAGAAGAAACATTTCTCCTTCCGAAATTGTCTTATCACAGTGCAGTGTCCATATTCCTTTTTCCCACATTTGCATTTTTAATGAATTCACCTTTCTTGTTTTTCTTTTATATGCCTTTAAAATTGTGGTTGGAATCGAATGATAAGTGACAAAACTCACAAAGTTCAGTTTCAAATATAAGTTTGGGTAGATAAGTAACAAATAAGTGTGTTTGGCTAAGTGTCAATCAATTTGGGACAAGCAGGGTGCCTTTTCATCACCTTTTATGGTTCCATGGAAACAATGAGGACCAACATAATGACAAACGATTTGAAAGTATCTTCCCTAGAACAGTCTTTGGCCTAGAAATCAGTACATTATTAATCTATCAAAATTATATGTGCTTTGCTGTTGATTCCTTGTCTCATATATTGGACAATTTTATGAAACAACATTTTTGTGTTCTATTCATTGGTGTATAATCTGTATTTTGTTGACTTACCAGAATACATTATGAATCATAATGGGTAGAAGGATATACTACTTATTAATCATTTGATTAGTTGTCATTAAAGTTCATTTAATACAGGGACCACATGTTATCCAAGTGGGACACCAATAAAGAGCCATTTTTAAGAATTATAGAGGACAAGGGGTCTGAACCAGTACTATCTCTGATGTTGAAAAATGATTTAAAAAATAGGGAATGGAGATGTAATGCAAGCATTGTGAGTATAGTCAACAATACTGTATTATCTTTCAAAGTTGCTAAGAGACTACATCTTAAATGTTCTCACCACAAAAGAAAGAAAATATAATTATGTGATGTGATAGAGATATTAGCTAATGCTACATTGGTAATCAATACATAAATGTATCAATCAACAGTGTGTACACCTTAAACCTACACAATGTTATATGTCAATTATATCTCAAAAAATAAAAGATTTTAAAATTAATTAAAGAGGATACAATAAAAATGGATAAAATCTTGACTCTGACAACTATAAAAAGAACATGTGTCAAAGATTTCATTTAACCCACTAATTAATAAGGGAACGGGTAGGAAGTTATAACAGGCTCCAAGGGGAATACTGAATACTGCATCTTTATAGTTAAGGGTTGCTAAAATAAGTTGCCATGCAAAGCTGACAAACTTGTCAATATCCACAGGACAATAATCAATTTGTATTCCAGAGGACACAATTTGCATTTCTATGGATAAAATATCATTTGCATTACTATCAGTTTCCTTCAGTGTTCCATTTTAAAATAGCTCAAAGACAATTTAAACTTCACAGGGCACCCACTAATTTTTTGCCCACAAAAAAGCCTTTGTAATTTTTCCTACACAAGCAAAACCAGCCTGGCTGGGCACTCTAGTTACTGTCACAGATTCTCATTACTGTTGCTTCATATGATTTTGGATTTAGCTGCTAATTGCTGCTTTGTTACACTTTGAATATTTTGCTTTATTCTTGGACAGAATTCTGTGCCCGTTCTTTCTTAAAAAGAGGAATTTTATAATAAAATTACAATTTCATTTTATACTTTATCAGGTTATATAATAATAAGTCCCAATCCTCTTTCCTATTCCAGGTTGGGCAGAAGCTAACCTGTTGTATTTTGGGGGGAGGGAGAGAAGTGCAACTTTTTCTGATTTGGTTACCTACTCTGGCAACATTTTGGCCCAATGAGCTGAGCAATCTGCAGCTGTTCAAATACTTTGAGCTTTTGTGTGGATTATGGATTTTGCTTTAAAATCCCCCTCCCCCCCACTTAAAAAAAAAAAAAGGAAAGAAAGAAAATCCAACAGCCAACTGCATCTACTACTGGTTTTTTGTAACTGTTGTTGGGTAAGCTGCAGTTATACATTTGTAACCAGAGGCTGTGTTTATTTTCAGTGTTGGCAGTTCTGCCTAATGAATCAACTGGTATTGAATTCACAAAGGGGGATGCCTTTTCCCTCCCTCCATCTGTTTGCCAAATGTGTGTGCTCCCTCTGCAACTACTAGTGCTTTCACTAAAAAGAGCTATTAGCAAGCCTTGTTCCCACTGAATTCTCAGGCCTCTGCCTGACTGCATGGAGAGATGTTTCCTCTCATGGCTCCATAGGGGTTGTTGGCCAAAAGACCACACTTGTGACTCTAGAGAAAGCGTAATTATGTCTGTTGTTTAAGTATAAAGTGTGGCTCTGCATTACTCATAGCCTTGTTTGGTTCCTGAGCTTTGGTTTGTTCTTTCAGGATGGGTTGTCTGTCTCTGGATAGTAGTGTTGCCATGGGGATTGAAATTAATCAAAAGTAAGAGACAAGCGATCAAGTGAATACTGGTAGGCTGACTTAAGACTGGGAGGCCATGATGAAATTGTTGGAATTACACTATATTTTCAGCAAATCCTTCTTTAATTCTCATTGGTGGTAGAGAAGCAGTTTTATTAGAAAAATCTGGAGGTGTTTTTCTTTATTTTTTATTTTTATGTTCTCACTTTCAGTCATGCATTTAGCAGCTTTTTAGGTCAGTGCTTTTCAAACTTAAATGTGCATATGAGTCACGTGGGATTTTGTTAAGAGGAGATTCTGATTCAGTAGGAGCAATATCTATATTGAACATATTCCTGGGCTGTACTATCTATCAGTAGTAAGAATGTTAGATGAAACAACTTTAGTACTTCCTTCGTGGTCTTTGGAACAATTCAGATAGTCAGTGGGTAGAATGGTTTTGTTGGTATTCGGTAGCAGCTCATGAAGTGGGAATACGTATTTGCCTCTGTATTAGCGTTAAGAACCAGGTACGGGAGGCAGACAACTTTCTAACTCTTCCTGAGACAGATCTTCACATGGTAGGTATGTTATTTTATTTGAGATTTTGGAAATTCTAGGATATTTTACCTAGTCCTTTTCAAAGCTAATGTTTTTCAAAGCAAATCATGAGTTATTTGGGGGCTCTGTTACCTGCGGGTGCATGACAGTGATTACATCCTTTTCCCAGTGACATGCCCCACCTCTTGATATATTACATAGGTTTAAAAAATAATGTCTCTTAAATGCGATTGTATGAATATTTTAATACCTCTCTCTTGTGCACTGTGCCATTTCACCTAGCTTACTAAACAGTTTTATAAGAATTAAGTGTCATCCAAGAAGTCTTTTGAGTACTATAAAATGTTATTACTCTATTGTGACCCAGATAAGGGACAGGTAGCTATTTTTAAATATAAGGCCATTTTCCCATTGAAGTTGAGAGCTGACCAACTCACATACACACTCAAAATGAAGGAACCTATGTTGATCTGCTTTATCGTCTCATTCCCCAAAGACTTCCAATTCTTTGAGTTAGTTTTGAAAATTACAGAAACAGAGAAAATATAAACTTTGCTTTGAAAGTGATGAATAAGGATCATGAGAAAAAAAAAAGTTCAATATCTATATTTTTAAAACCCCAATAATGGTTGAAAGGTGAAAGTTGGTGGTGGGCTTGTAGGCTAAATAGCAATCTTAGACAGTGAATAGAGAAAAATTGAATTGATTTAAAGAAAAGGGAATGGGGAATGGGGATATCCAAAGGGAAGGGCTACACAGCACTAAGCCAAAGGGTATTGTGTCCATGATAGCAACAAAAATATGCTTGAGGCAGTGAAACAAGGAAGGACATCGAAGACACAACAGGAGAGCCTAGCCTTGGCTGCTTTGGTTCACTAGGAAGTTAGAGAAAAGAGGGCCTTGGAGGCAGGTTTGGGATGAGCTGCTGCTGCCCATTGCTCCCCTGGTTGCACGTCTTATGGGATCCTTTAGAGCAGCGGTTCTCAACCTGTGGGTTGCGACCCCTTTGGCAGTCAAACGACCCTTTCAAGGGGTCGCCTAAGACCATCCTGCATATCAGATATTTACATTACGATTCATAACAGTAGCAACATTACAGTTATGAAGTAGCAACAAAAATAATTTTATGGTTGGGTCACAACATGAGGAACTGTATTTAAAGGGCCAGAAGGTTGAGAACCACTGCCTTAGAGAGAAGAAGGGGCGAGGGAATGACACTGGGGTGCTTCCTTGGGAGAGAGGCCATGCTGGGTCCTTTTGTCCTGAGCGTGTTTATCTCTCTCTCTCTTGCAGGTGGAAATCTTAGGGGCGGTCTCAGGGTCAGGGGAGGTGTGTGTCTCAATAGAATATTCATCAGCTTTCTAGGTGTGTTCTTTCAGGGTCGTGGTCTGCACTGATTGGTCCGTGCCAGGGCAGGGGAGTCATTCGTCAATGTAGGTGGTCTTTAGGCAGCCAGGGCATCACTTGGTTTTGCTGCTTTTCTGGGCCTGGAAGTGAAATACAACTGAGGCCTAGATGTTATCTTTGGAGAGGACAAGCTCGGGGGTGGAGGAGGGGCGACGAACCCACATGGCTAGCCATACGCAAAGTCAGGGGGTCCAAAGCGCATGGCCAGCAATATGCTACGGGAGGATAGGTTATCCTGGGGCAAGGTCCTTGTTGTCCCAGTTTTGCCCCTTGCTAGCCGCCTGCCCTCACCCCCACCCCCCAGGCTTTCTGCCCTGGTGAGTTTCTGCAGCTGGCCCATCCGTCCTTGCTCTGCTCATATCTGTCAATGGGTAACTGAGGGACGGTCCGTGAAGTCAAATGGCCAGAGAGACACATACCTCAGGGGAGTGGGGTCCAGATACCTAGGAAGAAGGTGTCAGGAAAGAAAGCAACTTGCACTCGACCTTCATAGGTCCTGTTTCTGAGGGCCTGGGAATTAACTGAGGAAAGACAGATTAGAAAGAGAAAAGGAAGTGTTAATTTATGCGTGCAATCTTAATTTATGCGTGCAATGTACAGGTTTTCAGGAAGGCTGAATGGTGAGTCACACTCAAAGGCGTGGTTAGAATTTGCATCTTATACACCTAACTTAGAAGGGATAAGGGGTGGGGAGAAAAGGCTCCAATGAGGAAAACCAGTAAGTTTCTTCAGGAAAGACTTTTCTTTTTGTAAGAAGAACAAACATGTAATAAGAAAGTTTGTGATGACGTTTGTTTATGCAGGTGCGAGTGTGTATCTGCCTTCCTCAGGGCTACCAAACTTCCTGTCCAGGAGGGGATTTATGACAGCCTCATGTCCCAGGATTGGCTGCTTTTAGTCGGATAAAGGAAGCTCTGAGAAGACCTCTGTTGAACCTCAGAGCTCTTTAGCTTCAAATAATTCTTACCCCAAGGCTAGGGTGGCTCCCCACAGAGGAAAAGAGAAAATATACACAGAGGGAGGAGAGACTTGGGCTGAAGAAGAGGGAGGCTCCATAGATTGTGAGGTGATGTTATTCAGAGTGAAACTCTTCATTTGTCTGTTCTTCAGGAAATTTGATTAGGACTTCAAAAGTATAGTGGCTGCGACTGCGCAGCACTGCTGCTCTTGGAGGCTTTGTTCTGGAGGAGAATCTACATCTGCCTAACAGGAGTAGAATTACCCTGGAGACTCTATTGACCTGGTGTTATCAAGCCTGAGGCCCCAGGGTCCACACCAGTCACACTTTACGTCTAAGTTTTAATTTTTTAAAAAATATATTTTATTGATTTTTTTACAGATAGGAAGGGAGAGAGATAGAGAGTTAGAAACATCGATGAGAGAGAAACATCGATCAGCTGCCTCCTGCACACCTTCTACTGGGGATGTGCCGGCAGCCAAGGTACATGCCCTTGACCGAAATCGAACCCGGGACCCCCCAGTCCGCAGGCTGACGCTCTATCCAATGAGCCAAACTGGTCAAGGCTAAGTTTTAATTTTAGTTGTAATTCTTCTTGAAATAGATAAAGCAAAAAATGTCAGCTGCATTGTCACAATATAAATTGCTCAAATAAAAATGTATTATTGTTTTTCAAATATTGAGTAATAATTGGGCACCAGGTTTCTGAGTGATCTATCATGGGGATATTTTAAAAATTTTAATAAAAATTCTATTTATGTATTTTCTGTGAGATATATATTATTTATATGTTCTTTTATTTACATTTATTACATTTTTTCCCCAGCCATCAAACACAGACAACCTGTTGGGATCATCCTAAAATGACCGAACTCTTTCAATCCCTTGGTGAGTATTGTCTTATTTAATAGTAATGAATTAACTTAAACTGAAAAGGGTATATTCTTGGGTGAAAACTGATCACCAGCTTTTCTTAGATGGCACGTTATGTTTAAAGCACCATGACAGTGACATACAAAAGCAGTTGAATTTCTGAGGTCAATGAAGCAAACAGGTCTTACCTTTCTTCTTAAGAGAATGTGAAGTTTGAAATGGCATGGCCCAAAAACCATGACTTTAAAAGGGGAATATTATAGGAGGTTTTTACCTCCCTCATATTGGGCCATCTTAATCTTTAATTTTGAGTGAAAACAAAAACAATTACAATACAGCAACCTCTAATCCACTGCTTTTAAATCTGCCTTTAGCTCGCTCTTTTTTAAATAGATCTTATTAAATCAGCTAGCTGAATTTTATTTCTTCTAAGTACAGCTGAAGAACTAAATTCATTTTCAATTAAAAAATGCAAGAAAACTCATAAGATGACAATTCTTTCTTATAGATTTCTAGTAGGATATGACTTTATTATATATGTGTGTGTGTGTGTGTGTGTGTGTGTGTCTCATTTTGAAAGAGTTTCTCTTTAAGGAGCAAAGGTGCTGCTGCAGAGGCAGGGGGAGCACCCCCAGGCTCCCATGCCACTCCCATTTCAACAAGGAGGGAGCACACCTTTAGTGTCTGTAAATATCAGGCTCTTATGTGAACTTCCATTTGTGTGGGTGAGGGATGCTTCAAAGTTGAACAAGTGAGAGAAAAGTCACTGGTTTATTTGGTGAGCAAAAGAGAGGACAAATTTTGATGATTTCTGAGTTTCCTTCTAACTTCACTAGTCTCAAATACTGGTACTCTGTCTTTAGGGGATAGAGAAAGAAATTGCAATATTCGCTCTTTCCAAAGGCTGGAATCGTGACTGTAAGATCCTTTGGACCAGATCTATGAAAGGGCAGCAGCAGCACATAGATCAGAATGGAGGAATGTGGAAATATCACTACTCTCTGAGCAGTGAGATGACAGAAAACTGACTGTCCTTGTGGAACACGGCCCTGGAGGAGGGTCCCGCCTAGCTATACAGAGGACGGGCCCTCTACCCTCAATGCCATGTATTTATGAAGCCTTTGAAAGGTCACAGACCAAGTGTGTTTCCTCTTCCTCATTTCCTTCCTTTTCCTTTCCTGGAAGTTTCTGTGGAGCGCTGCTTTGGAATATATCTCACCACGGTGCAAATGAACATTTAAATTTTTCCTTAAATAAATGCTGTGGATTTTAGGAGAAGACTTTTTACACATCTGAAGTAAACAAATACCTTCTTGCCATTGGATATAAGTTAAGCAATCAGCATGTTTTTGAATGTGTTCCCTTTTCCATTACAGCTGACCTGAATAATGTGCGTTTCTCTGCCTACCGCACGGCTATCAAAATCCGAAGACTACAGAAAGCTCTGTGTTGTGAGTCATCCTACTGAAGTTAATTACTCTGTTCTTTGAGTTGCCTTTTCTTTTAAGACAAAGATAAATGAAGAGGGGGATGTGTTTGTAGAGTTAATCTGATTTTCAGTGTGCGTCACTCAAGGAGTTGGCTGTGATTCTATAATGCTCTGTTGTTTGCCCCGTCAGCATGCGTGCAGTCGTAAAACAAATGAACATATGCTATTCCCAGTGGGAGGACAAAATTAACCAAAATACAGCAGTAACATAAAAATATTTTTCTAAAAAGTATGCTGCCACCCAATTTGAAAGGATTAAAACAAGAAATCAAAATGCATATATAGTAGATCATTGCCTTTTTAGTACTTTGTATCTGTTTGGAAGTGTAGGGTCTGAACCAGTTTCATTCAATACAATCATACAATAAACGCTAAAAAAATCGCATTTCTGATCCAAATTTGAACTGTCACTTTAGAAAATTACATAAAAGGCTCTATGTTCATTTAAATATGTCTTGAGACATCTAGTATTATCAATATGAACTTTACCTTTCTGTGGTAATATTTTACTGAAGGGCTATACCCCCCAAATAACTGAAGTTTAAGTAGAAATATGAATTATACTGCTTTTATAGAGTATAGATTTAAGCTGTCCGGATTCAATTTGTGGTTATAGTTTAAATGATTGAGTGTATTCAAAGACCATTTAGGTCTTATCAGCTAGTTAATGTGGAAAGTGGCATTTGCCTATACTTTTAAGAGGGTAATTTAAATCAATCCAAGGATTCTTGTTTGCTGCCTTTTGCTCACAGTTGTTATATGTCTAGGCAGTTCAGTGAAGCTTTGAAAATAACGCTTAGAAAAATTATATGTTAAGGTTAAAAATCTGCTCCTTAAAAGACAGGAGAAATTCAAAATGCATTTTAAGCTGATTACATGAAAGGAGTTGAGGAAAGACAGTGTAGAATTATTGAGAGAAAATACAGCAATGCAAACTTTTAAAGTAAGAAAAGTGTAAGCTATGTGTGGGAGAGAAGTCTACGAAGGGCTGAAAAACATCTCTAGATTAGGCGGTAGAGGAAAGGATGAGATGGCTGCCCTGCATATCACATCATCCGGGGAGCCCCACATAACTGGCAGGTTGTGGTGATGGCAGCAAGGGTTGCAAAATTACCAGTCAAAAAAAAAAAAAAAAGCCAGTACTCTGGCCAGGGGTCTGTATGCTGAGCCAGAAGAAAGCTGGAAGTGAATTAGGAACACGCAACAGGGATGTTCTGAGCTCAGTGAGTCCTTGGTGGCAGCAGTTTTGAAAGGGGCTCAGCTGCATGTCCAGCATCCAGCTGACAGACCTGGGAGGTCTTTCAGGCCTGATGAGCTATAAAATGAGGACAAATGACTCAGCCTCCGAGTCCCCACTGACACAAGACTGCCTTGTACATGTTCATTATGAACACGGCCCCATTTTCACTAATCCTTCTGGGTGGGTAGCCATTAATGCATTTGGTGTTTCTTTCTGGTGGGTTTTTTATTTTCCTCCCAAAGAAAAATGTTCCCCATTTCACCTCATTTCTTCAAACCTGAGAGGATCAGAAGAGCGGTGCCTCCCACTTATAAACTAAACAATGGCATTTAGGAACACCTAGAAAAGTGCTGGCTTGTGCTGGATTGTAAATACTGGTATTTGAGGTGATGTTCTGAGAGCCACCTGGCTGCTACTTCCCTGACTGTGCCCACTGCTCCCTAGCCTGGGGCCTTTGCTCCATTGTCAAACTCACCTGTTCATGATTAATCTGCTCCTTCCTCTCCCATCCTTTCTGTCTACTTGCAGTTCCATGACCCTCCTCAGCAATGGTCTGTAACCCTTTATTCCTTCCAAATGCTGTTAAAAATTTACTCCTTTTGGAAGCATTTACCAGCTAATTCCACCTGCCGCCCATTTTTCCAACACTTTACGATGGCCTCTAATGGCTGTGTCTCACATAAGTGCCCTGTGTGTGCCTCTGTGTGGCAGATAATGTCAAGATGATTGCCCAGGCTTCACTGAGAACGGCTTTAGGTCAGGGGTTGCCTTTCATTTTGTGTAAATCTCCACCCACCATGATGTCCTAATGTAGAGGGCTCATTGTCATCTCTGTCATTGTTCATTCATTTATTGGGCTCCAAGACTGTGCAGGAGATAAAGAGACTTGGTTCCCGCACTCAAGGAACTTAAACTTGGAGAGAGCACGTTACACATGCACACAACTCTCCTACTTACAACAGATTCCTGCTGCCCTCGAATGCAATGGCCTTTGTCTTGGCTTATCTCCATCTACCCCATCCGCTATGCTCCACTATGGGCTCTTCTCAGTTCTAATGGACAGATGAAATGGTCAGCTCTGGGTTCCGTTTCTCGAGCTGAAGAGTTCTTGTCTTGGCTCTTTGTGCTTATCCTCTTCCCCTGGCTGGTGCGATCTCTTCCTACAGGTCCTACTTTAACTGTCTCCTGGATTTAGTGAGGCTCTTTGGGTAGACCACCCCTGATATTTCAGCTCATGGATTCAGTTCTTATGTGGTGCCTGCCATAATGTATGGTATTGTGTTTATTAACCACCTGTCTCTCCAAAGGAACTAAGCTTTCATGTGAGGGAGGAATCTCTTTTCTTCTCCACTTCGGGGCCACATACAGCTTCTAGCACAGAGCAGTCTGCTAGGACATACTGAGTAAATGATTTGAGTTGGAAAGTTATAGGAGTACACAAGAACGTAGGTATAAGAAGATTTATAGCTGCACTTTTGTATAGTAAAATGTGTTTAATTTTGGCATATTGATAAAAGTGATATGATACAGCAGCAAAAATAAATAAAACTTTTCTGACATTTTTAGGTCATTTTTTTGGGGGGGGGAGGGGTGTTCCTCAAGCTTTCCTAATGTTGTATTTAATGTTTGGATTTGTGTGTGTGTGTGTGTGTGTGTGTGTGGAGCGGAGTGCTATAGAAGCATTTTTTGTTTTGTGGAATTTAGCAGAGAGGGCCAGTCATGGCTGTATGCAGACAATATCAAAGGCAGGTCAAAGGTCAGAGGGGACAGAGGTCAAGAAAATAGTGCAGGTGAAAGATGGTGGAGGCTGAGCTGGATGCTGGTAGTAGGCAGAGAGATGAGGGTATGGATTTGTGACGAGGAGAAAGGACTGATGACTGGGGGAAACTGGTGGCTGATAAATCGCAGAGGGTAAAAGAAGGAGAGTGTTAGGATGGCTCAGGATTTGCAGACTGATGGTCAATGGAAGGTAGTAATACTGTTCCTGGATTTCATCATAACAAGAAGGCAAGACCTTTATTTGGAACATGTTAAGGTGAAGGTTCCTGAAAGAGAAGAGTATCACTCTAGTTGGGAACGGAGCAGTGGGACTGCAAATCAAGTGTTCAGGCAGGAAAAAACAATCCGGAGTCACCCAGAGAGAAGAAATAATTGAAGTGATGAAAGTGAGTGAGGCTTTCTAGATAGGAGATCTTGAGCATCACCTGTATGTCTTTGGTGTCTGGGGAAGAGGAGATGGGAAAGGTGCTAATCAAAAATGGCCAAACAGTTCAAGAACAGGAGTCACAGAAGCCCCAGGTGAGGTACTGTCTACAATGAGTATTTTTACAGAGGAGAATGATGACCCATTTTCATTTGATCACCTGTGCCTCATGTAGGATTAAAGAAAAAAACTGCGTAGAAAATGATTCTGCTGTTTGTTTCATTTGCCACATGACTGAGCTGTCATTTCTCTTCCTTTGAAAAGAGAAGGTCATAATTTTCTGTGATTTTAATGTAGTCAATTTTTAAAGGTACCTAAATGTGACACACTTCAGGAAGATGTGTGCCTTGCTTAGGCACTAAGACAGGGTGTCAGAGTAAATCACTAAAAATTGAAGACATCATAGTCTGTGGGATGTGACAAATTACTGTCATAGTTACAACGTGTTTTACAAAGGAGACTTTTCTGGATGAAATGTAAGGACAGCCTCATCCAGGGAAGGGTCTTTTTGCAATTTGGTCTATTGTCACTTTATGCCATGTGGGGGGATACAATAGCAGTGCTGTCTTGCTGGCACAATTAGTGCTGAAATTCAGAAACTTCGAGCATTTTGGCAGTATTTCAATATGTTTCTTTGTATCTATGTGGAATTGTAGTTCTGTAGCTCCTACTATCATTACTAATCCCTTCCTTTTATCACACACCATGAAAAGTGAACTTGAATTTTGCTCCTGCCCTCCTGGAGTTTATCATTGAAAACAGTGTATAAAACCAAGAAAATGCTACATTGAAAATTTTGGATGGTTCTCAGTTTGTGTGTGTGTGTGTGTGTGTGTGTGTGTGTGTGTGTGTGTTAATATATTTTTATTGATTTAAAAGAGGAAGGGAAAGGGAAAGAGAGAGATAGAAACATCAATGATAAGAGAATCATTGATCAGCTACCTCCTGCAGGCCTCACACTGGGGATGGAGCCTGCAACCCACGCATGTGCCCTGACCAGGAGTTGAACCGTGACCTTCTGGCTCATAGGTTGACACTCAAACACTGAGCCATGCTGGTTGGTTTTTTTCTTTTTTCACCATCTCTAACTCATGGGAACCTTACACAATTTATATATATATATATATATATATATATATATATATATATATATGCTGAAATTTTGCCAATGATATATTCGGCATCCAAAGGAAATGGATTAACTTGTTATCCTCAGTTGTATTTTATATTTTTTCCTCTTTTTAAAAAATGAGCTGTTTTTAGAAATAATTTTACTTTAATTTCTGTTGTGTTGTATTAGAAATAATTTTAATCCGTATAATTTTAAAGCAGTTTTTCTCCATTGTAGATAACTTGAAAAAATAAATCATTCCATGGTGTTTAAGCAGCTAGAGTAAACACATTTTATTCATGTCTTTAAAAATTCAAAATTAGTGTGAGCTGTGCCTCCCTCAAAACTTGTTACAAAATTGGCCCATTACCCATGTGATGTGAAAAAAAAATAGGTTAAATACAAAGGAAGCTGCTCATTTTAATTAACTGTCCAAAATATCATTATATGTTTTGAGGGGACATTTTTGCATCTGGCAAAGATGAATTAGTTGGTTACATTATTTTTAAAAGTTCCCCTGAGCTGATTTCTTTTCATCTTAAAAGTTAAAAATATGGAGATATTTGTAAAGCAGTAAGTTCCATGAGCAGACCTTAAATTCTGTAATTTTCTAAACCCATTTGTTTAGAATTAGAAGCATCATCTCCACACTTAATAAATATATAAATTACATGGTGGTTTGATAATCTATGTTTCCCTATTTTCAGTTAGTTAATGAATGACTCAACATTGATTTAAAAGAAAGATTAGAACAGACTGATGAATCTCAGAGGGAAGGCAGGTTGGTGGATGGGGATGAACAGATTAACCAAAGGACTTGTATGCATATATGCTTAACCCATGGACACAGACAATAGTATGGTGAAGGTTTGAGCCAGAGGGCAGGTTTGGGCTAGAAGGGGACATCTGTAAAAAAATAAAATAAAATAAAGATTATTTAAGATTTTTTCTTTTTTGTCTAAAATCCTGTCTTTTGAGGGCCTCCCCTTGGGCAATGTGTGCCAGGTCCCTAGAACTCCATGTGTCTGCCTGATGGTAACCACATACCACTCATACGTAAGCCCCACACCATTCATCTGCACTGCTGTTGGTCATTCTGGAGAGCCCTTAGAATTCTATGAATTCTTATCTTTCCTCAAGCAGTTCTATCCTCCTGGATTTCTTTCCTTCTTTTACATGGGTCTCTTCTATCTACTCTCTTCTTTTTTTAATCCTCACTCAAGGATATATTAATCCATCTTAGAGGGAGGGGAAAAGAGGGAGAAAGGGAGGGGAGAGAGAGAGGAGAGAGAGAGAAACATCCATGTGAGAGAGAAACATCCATCACTTTCCTCCTAAACTCACCTGATTGGGGTTCTAAATGCAACCTAGGTATGTTCCTTGACTGGAATCAAATCCACAACCTTTTGGTGTGGACAGTACTCCAGCCACCTGAACCACTCAGCCAGAGCTACCTTCTCTAGTTTTTAAGGCCCATTTCATACCCACTTTCCCCAGGGGCCTTTTCCAGTTGTCCTTCCACCTCCTGAGCAGGAGTAGCTCTCATAGAAATTGATGTGTTCTTCTCTTGGGGTACTTTCACTCCTCCTTTTAGTCAAGTTATCAGTCTGCCTGCCCTCCTTCTCAGACTGAGAGCAGAGGCTCCGCCTTATCCTCTTTGCCACTGTCTGCGCTCTAGCAACTGCCATGCCCACTAAAGATGTTTTATACAAGAAGAGTAAGGATGGGAGCCTTTACTGTGAACCTCCACTAACCCTTACTGGCTACAAGTTGCCTGTATGTCAAAGCATCATGGGAAGCAAACAAAGTTAGGACCAGATTGTGAGGACCCTATAGATTAGGCTTCATTCAGAAGGCAGTGGAAGACTATTAGTTTTCTACAGCACATGTTTGTTTGTTTAATTTTTTATTGAGGTGGCATGTATATAACATTATATAAGTTTCAGGTATACAGCATTATAATTTGATATCTGTATTCACTATAGTATGTTCACCACCAAAGTCTGTTTACCATCTATCAACATATATTTGACATCCTTTACCCCTATTGCCCTACCCCACTCCCCTTTCCCTCTTGTAACCACCAATCTGTTGTCTGCATCTATGCCTTTGTTTTTGTTTTGTTTGTTCATTTGTTTCTTTTTTGTTGTATATTTTGTATATGAGTGAAATCATATGGTTTTCACTCATCCTTTTCCTTTTAACTTACTTCACTTAGCATAATAATCTCATGATTCATTTTTGTCAAAATGGCAATATTTGACCTTTTTTATGGTTGAGTAGTATTTCATTTTATATGTGTATATAAACCAAATCTTCTTTATTCATTCATCTATTGGTTGTCACAGAGGTTGTTTTGATATCTTGACATAAGTGAATAATGCTGTAATAAACACAGGGGTACATATATCTTTTGGATTAGGGTTTTTTATATTCTTTGGATAAGTACCTAGAAGAGGAACTGCTGGATCATAGGGCAGTTCTATTCTTAATATTGTGAGGAATGTTCATGCTGTTATGCATAGTGCAAAGTTTGTTTGTCTTTTCTTTTTTTTAACTGACCCCCCTTAATAACTTTGCACCTTATTATGTACATGTTGAGAAATTGTTTAAAACTTATTAGTTTGACAGTGGCATAAAGGATGAAATGGGAGGGTAGTAAGCAGGCTGTTCTCTGAAATTAAGAGAAGGAAAGCAATGTAACATGTGGGCTTCCTACCATTTGGAGTAGATTTAGAGATTTAAGCCTTTCTATATTTAAGAGTAGAAAGAGGTTGGAGGGAAAATAGCCAGAAAAAGGAAGCAGGAAGAATTGATATTCTAAAGAGTGAAAAGTGGGATCATATTGAAAAGTGACAGCTCAGATTCCAAATAATGCAAATGGAGATAAAAGAAGAAGTTAAAAATGTAAGGATGGAAATGCTATTTATTACTTTAAAATAACTGAAAATAGCTAAAAAGGATAGGTTCTTAAAGAACAAGACAAATACTTACGACGAGAAATGCGTTTGTCCCAGTGCTGTTATGTAAGGTAATGGCTGTGCGCACCCCTTTCTCTCGCCCCATTAGTGGATCTCTTAGAGTTGAATACAACAGATGACGTGTTCAGACAGCACAAGCTGAACCAAAACGACCAGCTCCTCAGTGTTACAGATGTCATCAACTGCCTGACAACAACTTACGGCGGCCTTGAACAGCTGCACACAGATCTGGTCAACGTTCCGCTCTGCGTGGATATGTGTCTCAACTGGTTGCTCAATGTGTATGACACGTAAGTTTTTACTTTTTCCCATCGAAGTACAATTCTTGAATGACATACGTTAATAACACAAAATACATACATTTTTAAAGTGAAAATCTTCAAAGTGCTTTCAAAGTACTTGATCCAGTGGAAATATTTATGTTAATTGTTGCAAAGGAATGACTTTCCAAAAATTGAGCCATAAACCAACAATAAAACAAAAAGGAATGTCCATCCATTATTTTAAGATTTGGCTTTAATTCCAAAAGCTGTCAGATTTGTAGGGTCTTTTGTTTTTTGTTTTGTCATCATGCTAGAGGAAACCTAATTTAAGTAAGTTCAGTTTTCTTCTCCTTCTGGAATTTCTTATAGTATCTTTTAAAGACAATATTTTGTAGTTATTTTTATGAATTAAAATAATTTATTGCCTCATAATAATCTGTGATTTTTGTGTGACAACTTAAGAGCAATCAAATGGCAATTAAAATCATTTTACATCTCTTTTGGCATTAGCTTCACTTATTGCAAAGGTGGTTCTGTATGTATATGGTCTTTTAAGTAAGTTATGCTGCAGGGCACTAATATCTGTAATTTCATTAGGTACTCATGTTACATAAAGAGCACTCTCAACTCCCAGAATAACTCAATTGCCATTAACTTGAGTTTTTGAATGTGACAGTGCATTTGTAAAATAATTCTAGAAAGACCTGCTGTGTGCTGACATTTCTGAACTATTAGGAGGAATTATTCATTCTTCTGGTAGGGGGTTAAAATATGCAAAGATGAAATAAGAAAATGAGGACTCTTGTTTTTCTCTCACACCCTGAAAGTTCTCTTTCCATTAATTAGCTGTATGAAGATTTGTGTTTATCAGCCTTTCATTAGGTTTAGAGAAAAAGAAGATAGATGATAGTTCATAAGTACACACACTTAACAGCTGATTCTGTATAAATAAGTGATGATGACAATAGCTCTAGAGTTGATTTAATTAAAGTTTGCTTATACTTTGGAGTAGAAAAATCTTTTCTTTTTCAATATTCACAAATATCATAAAGTTTTTTAAATAACCCAATAGCCTTTGTGTGCTTGAGTGTTCTTAAGAAATTCCTTGAGAAGTGATAGCATGAATCTCAATTACCATAATGAATTTGGGATTTATTATATCCTTGTCTGATATATTTTAATACATTTTATTTTAATGCAACTCTGTCCTGCTATGGCAAAATAAAACTGTTAGCAATTATGAACTATTAAGTCGATTTTCAATTTTTTAAACCTCCAAAAGAGACATTTTCTATAGTAAATTCACCAAAATAGCTGGCCAATTAGATGTTTTAACTACATCCCAGGAAGAAGGCTAAATTCGAAGCATATTTAGGAACTTCATTAAGCCCTGTGGGGTATGGCAGAGGTGCACATCTTGAACCATATTTAAAGAATGAACACCCTCGACAATGACTGTGGCTCTAACACACTGTATGAGTTTGCTCCGGCTGCCATAACAAAGTACCACAGCGTAGATTAAACAACAGAAATTTATTTTCCCACAGTTCTGGAGACTACAGTATAAGAACAACATGTCAGCAGGGCTGGTTTCTTCTGCGGCCTCTCTCCTTGTCTTATAGGTGGATGTCTTCTCCCTGCGTCTTCACATGGTCTTTCTTCTGTGTGTGTCTGTGTCCTAACCTCCTGTTCCTATAAGGACACAAATTGCATTATGGTCCAACCTAATAGCCTCATTCTAACGTAATTACCTCTTTAGAGATCCTATCTCCTAATACACTTACATTCTGAGGTACTGGGAATTAGGACTTCAACATATGGATTTTAGGAAGATATAATTCAGCCTATGACACAGATACATGCTGTTTACACTGAACAGCCCAAAGGGAATACTGTCACTTAGTTGGGAAGGAAGCAGTGTGTGAAATGTCATATTCTAGGAAGTTATCTGTTTGTATATTTCTGTTTCCCACCATCAAATGTGAACACATGAGAACTGCTCTACTAAGATACTGTTTCTTATTTAGAAAGACAATATCTTGAAATTTTCCATTAAAAGGGAAAAAAAAGCTTTTAAGATATATCTCCTTTTCATGTCAAAGAAATATAGCAAAGACCACAGTGAGTCAGAATGATGTCTAGTCTGTTTAGTTTTTCTATCTTGGAGAAATATCGTGAATTAACCTTGGGAAAAAAAAACATGGTCTCTTATATGACAATAGTGTCAGATGGCCTGAGTTGATTGCCCAAATCTCTCTAATAACTATGACTTATTCATGTATCTAAACAAGAATGTTTAACTCTTTTCAAACCATTAGTTCCCTTTGAGAATCTGATAGAAACTCTCTATCTACTCCTTCCAATGCACCAGAAAATAATGGACCCTAAGAAGTCTCTGAACCTTGGAAATGGTGCCATGATCTAACCCTTTCATTCATCCAGCTGTCTGACATTCATTCATGAACCATATGCGTTGACTGCCTTACTTTGTGTAGTATGATGCAGACAGAACTAGCATTTGCAGCTCTTGAAGTATACTCAGCCCGCTCTTGAAATATAGACAGCAGATAATCAGACAGCAGTTCATAGGATTCTAGAAGTAGGACTATGAGGACCTACCATTTTGCCCTCTTTCTTTTACTGATTAAGAAACTGACCCAGTGAGACAAGACAATTTATCCTTGGCCACCTATTGCATATTAATGGTAGGTATAGTACTAATATTCATTTCTTAATATTGCTTAATTATTCTTACCATATTGCCATATCTAAGAAAAAATAGTACTTTAGAAATTATTCTATGTTTACTGTTTCTTTGAAGTTTTAATATGTTTCTCCCTTCTCCTAATATTCTAAATTTTGTTTTAAAAACCTGCTTTCTTCTGTTATGGATAATAAGAATGCAAATATTTTATTCTGGTTGCTGTGTGATTTGGTAACCACTTGACTTTTGACATCTTAATTTCTCATCTGAAAAATTGCAATAAAACATCTGCTTGGATCACCACACAAAAGTGACTATGAAGGTCAAACAAGCTAATATGTAGAAAGGTCTTCATAAATAATAGAAACGAAATTGATTCCATTTATAAGAGTTCACAGCCTCACTCAGTCTTTATCTTCCCTGGGTAAAAAGTCTTAATTTCAAAATCTTCCTTCTACATTTAATGGAAATCAAAATTGTTTAAATTATTATTTAAAGTAATAGAAGATTTGGTTCAAATGCTTTTGTCTCTGCGGAAAATATTAACCTCACTTGCTGCAATGTGAGGTTATTTTTTTTCCACTTTTCCAAGATAGATATAAATTGTATGGTGCGTATCTTCCCAGTTAAACTAACATCAGGAGTTAATTATGAAACTATCAGGAAACCCAATACTTAAGTGTTGGGTTATGTCACCCAATAATAAATTTTCCTAGCTCCCTATTGCCTCACAAATCCAGATACTTTTTTTTTTTTAACATCAAAGCCCTGCGTTAGCTTGCCCCATGTCGCCTGGACAACTTTATCAACAGTTTAGCCTTGATGCAAGTCCTTACCACCTGAATGAGTCTTGTCACTGGCACTCACAGGCCTCCCTCTATTTATTCTCTTCCTAAGCTTTTCCTGTCATACTTCCTCCTAGTTGGGATAGGTGAGCCATGTCGTGCTCCAGTGTCCAACTTACGTTTTTTTAATCAAATGTTGTTATGCTAAGGACTATTTAGACAAATCAGCAATCATTAATTAGTCAGCCACAATTAACTTATACTTGATTATTTCCATACATAAAGGTGGGTTTTGTATTTTCTTATGATTCTCTAGTTGTTTCCTTGTCTCACTCCCACAGTTAGTGTGTGAGCATATCATGGGTAGGAATTGTGTCTTGTACTTTTGTAGTGGTTCCTGTGGTATGTAGAACAATGCTGGGATCATCGTAAGCCTTCATAACTGTGGTGGTGTGATGAATGGATAACTGACATTTTCAGTAGTCTTCCTGATGATTTTCTTTTCTTCTGTTAACACCACAGACTGGAGGTCATCCTGTAATGCCCATCATTTGGATCTTTCTTTCCCCATAAGGGATTGCTTTGTCCTTAGGCATATTCATGTACTAGTCTATCCACACAGCCCTTTGTTATCTTCTGCAAATCTACTGTCTGATTATGTCCAAAGAATAAAATTTCCTGATTTCTGGAGGAAAGAAAAGAAACATTGTCTATTTTCATATGATAATTAGGAAACACCTAAAAATATTAAGTAGAAGCAAAATTTCTAGCATAGCAGTTTAAGATATTTCTATAATTGTAAGAGACTGGAATATATATATTAACTTAGAAATTCTGCTTATAATAGTTACATTTATTTTTAAAATCTATTACTTGTTTCATAGGGAAATTCTGAATGTTGTACACATACATAGTAAAGGTTCAAGAAGTTTGTTGGGTATGATTTAATATAGATATAGACTCTAGGCTATTGAGGTATGGTTTTGAAAGTACATTATAGCAATACCTAAGCATTTTTTAAAATTTCATTTTATTATATGTCATGATATGTACACAAAAATTTACCAGAGTATTTACAATTTGTGAATGGAAGATATCAATTAATATTAATAGTAAAAATATCAATAAGGTCAAGACTTAAATGCAGTTTGACAATAAGACTACCTAAAATTAAAGTTCCATAATACAAATATTTGCTTGTTTTTGAATAGCATGAATTACTAAATGTTATGTATTCATATAATTATGTAAAAATTTATTTATAGGTGTTAAATATGCTTTATTTGTAAATTAAAAACATATTTTAAGAAAATTAACAACAATTTAACTGAAAACTGATTCTGAATATGAAATGTAACGACAGCAATAAAGACTTTTTTTTTTTACTATGTTCTATTCCATAGCAAGGAGCATCATATTGCTAATTTTTATAGTTTCTGCATTTACTTTCCCCATCCCCAGGATCTAGTATAGCAACTAACATTTGGTAGACAGCTCAGTAATTCTTTGATAAATGATGGAATAAGACAACTTTCTGCTTTAAAATAAAATATTTTTCTTTTTATCCTCTTATAAGTAAAATTGAAATGGTCTCTCATTGGTATAGTGTAAAGCTATTTTCTCATGTTGATTAATTAATACATTTTAAATTTAATTATAGCTTAATACTTCTCCAAATAGAGATTCCACACCTATCTGTTTAACACCATAGCTAGTGTAATTGCAATAGTAACACAAAAAATGCATGGACTGCCGAAACCGGTTTGGCTCAGTGGATAGAGCGTCGGCCTGCGGACTGAAAGGCCCCAGGTTCGATTCCGGTCAAGGGCATGTACCTGGGTTGCGGGCATATCCCCAGTAGGAGATGTGCAGGAGGCAGCTGATCGATGTTTCTCTCTCATCGATGTTTCTAACTCTCTATCTCTCTCCCTTTCTCTCTGTAAAAAATCAATAAAATATATTTTAAAAAAATAGAAAAAAAAAAAAAATGCATGGACAGAGACCCACATCAATAAAGGCAATACATGCAGTATTTGAGTATTCAGCAGTGAGAAGCTCTCAGTATATAGCTGATTTTTCAGTCATTTTTTTTACTTTTGATCTTAGATATATCTTGCTGAATTAACTCACATGCATATTAAATGTATCTATTTTGAATCTTTTATAGTTATTAATAGATTTTAATTCATAGTATTTATAAAAATTATATATTTTCAGCTTTATAATTAAAGTTTTAATTTTTCCCTAATTTGTTCTTCCTAGTTTATATATTTTGTGTAATGTGACTTCAGGCTATATATTTTTCAAGACCAGGTCAAACATACTGTTAAAATATGTAATGAAATTATGGTGTACGTTTAACATTAATTATTAAACGTGAATAGAAAAGTCAGAGCTTTAAGATGCAATTATTTTTTAATGGTTTACCCTCAAGAAAATAGATATTCAGAAATATTTCACATACTGTTTTAAATTCATGTAAGACATTGAGATTCTTATAATTTCAGGGGTCGGACTGGAAAAATTAGAGTGCAGAGTCTGAAGATTGGATTGATGTCTCTCTCTAAAGGTCTCTTAGAAGAAAAATACAGATGTACGTAAGACCATTTTTATACCAATAGTGTTTTTAGTAATGGGAATGATCATTTTATTGGAGATTTACTTTATATGATTGGCTAGTAATAATAGTTTCCATTTTTTTTAACCCTTACTCTACATGTCCAGGCTACACTGAGGGTGTTAATATATAGTGGACTTGTGTGTAATGAAACGCTGATAATAGGATCAAGAGGTGAGGTGCCTTGGTAGAGTGAGAACCAGCTACAAGTAGTATCTCATTTAATTCTGAGAATAATCATCCCATAATGATGTAGGCATTGTGATTTCCATTTTTCAGATGAAAAAGTTAATGCTGAGATAGGTTACAAATCTAGTGAAAGGCTGCAGTGACAATAATTGTGGGGCTAGAGTTAGATCACAGAGTCTTCTGACTCTAAAACCTAAGCCTTTTCTATTTCTGTATATTTCCAATACTTAAATATATTTATCAAGATAGACTAAAACTGTTATAGACATGGTTAAACAAATAATTAAATGAAGGGCATCTTGGCATTTGGAAAATAACAGGCCCACAGGCCAGAGAGACCTGCCTTCAAACCTCAGCTCTGCCATTTAGTAGCTGAGTGACAGGGCAGGTGTTTTTACCCTGGTGGCACCTCCCTTTCTCTTCAGGCCTTCCTGAGAGTATCCCTTCATTAGATTCAAACAACACCCCGGCCTTCCTGCTTATAGCTGGTGGCCCATTTGCCTCATCAAAAACACATTTACAAAGATCCTTTTCAGCGGCCTTTACATCTCTTCTGTGCTAATTTATTGGATCTTGGGTTTTAGATTGTGACTTTTCTCTAACCCATTCCCACATTCTTACACTCCTTTTTATTTCTAGCTATGACATCAAAAATATGAACATTTATGAAAATTTAGAAATATGTCAACATTTCTAATGCTAATATTAACCTTTTATGTTTTGTGTGTAGTTTTAGCTTAATGGTGGCATAGCAATATAGCTACAAGTCTCAAAAGAGGAAAGTTGGACATGATTGATCTTGTTGAACACGTGCACTCCTCTGTACAGACTATTATGCATGTGCATTACCTCTATTTAACTAAAAGGCCTCTTCCCAGGAACAAGTTTAAAATGATCTTCATAGTAAGAATCCTGGACAAATATTTCCTGGCCATGATCATCTTATTTTTGACAAATGAAGAGAAACAAGTAGAACTCTAATAAAATTTAAGTGAACAAATGATAATAAAAATTAAATTTATCTTAATTAAATTTGCTTTCCCTATGTATACTTATAATTAAAGTCATATTTCATGATAATTACTATGTAAATATCACTGAGCCCGGTTTAGTTGTTCGAAAGTGCACTGTTGACAGTGTTAGATCTGGCATTATTCTCCTTTAAAATAAAGGGAATATACATTTTGATCTGATATTCATTTATCAGTGTGGTTTTTTATGGTTTGTGGGATCCAATAAATATTTACTCCCCTTTCTTCTGTTCTTAGAAACGTCACATGAAAAACATTTAGAGTTTTCGTGATTATGAATTTTCAGAACTTGGAAATTTCTTTTCAAAAAGTATTAGTTTCTATAACAAAGTGGGTGGTTTTTTCATGAAATTTCTCCCCACTCCTAAAGTAACTTATTTAAGCATATTAGCTTTATTTCTTGGAACAAGCTAATAATTTTAAATCTTCAAAATGTTTCAAGTGGTGAGTGGAAGATAAGCAAACACTGGAAAGGAGAGAAGAGTTTTAATTTTATTGAATCAGGAAAGCTATGGAATAAATTGGAGTTTTCTTAATGAATTTAAAAGCCTAAAGAAATATGAAAGAAAGCATGAGTTTTGTTACTATGTCTTTAAAATTTGAATAAATATATTTTAGTACATGAAATGAAGTAAAACAAAAATAATTTTTATAGCTAGTAAGGAATGAGACTGATTGGGCCTAAACAAAAAAACAACTACACATTTAAAAATAAAAGACACTTCCTTGCACTTCTTAAAGTTTTTTTTTATATAAAATAGATTTGAGTATAATAATCTTTAAAAGAAGTAAATATATACATATGTCTATAATAGAATATTAAATTTAGGAGTGAACACAAAACGTTTAGTAAACAAATCGTTAAAATGTAAAGATTTGCTCTTATGGCACATTTATTCCTTTGACAAGTCCTGAGAAGCTTCGTCTTGGCTCACTGACTTTTTCAATAAGAAGGGAAATCCTTACTGAAACCACTGAATGAAACCCACATGTATTTATTGTACCATTTGTAAAGGAAATTTGTAGTTACTGGTCTGTTTATATGTATTGACATACAATAGGAGGTTGTTTTCAGAAGCATGTGGTTAACCAGCCCTGATTACAGACACACAGAATATCAAGGTTGTCAGAATTCAGGAGAAGACTAATTGATTCACGTCCCCATGATTTTTTATTTTTTAATCTTCATTGTTCAGTCCCCATCACCAAAGACATAAGAGAACACTTCGGGCAGCTGGAAGTTGACCTCTTGCCTCTCCTCCTTGCAGATCTCTTTAAGGAAGTGGCAGGACCGACAGAAATGTGTGACCAGCGGCAGCTGGGCCTTTTACTTCACGATGCCATCCAGATCCCCCGGCAGCTGGGAGAAGTAGCAGCTTTTGGAGGCAGCAATATTGAACCCAGTGTCCGCAGCTGCTTCCAACAGGTAAACACACGGGATTGCTGGTGTACATGGTGTACTAAGGAAGGGTTTTGAGAATGTTCCAAGAAATGGGACAGGGAACTTGGGCTGGAGCCAAATGGTGGGGGACGTTGGGTGCCATCTTAGTAAGTTGTATTTTGTTTCTTAAGGCATATTTGATTCAAGGAATAGCTACCATCTCAAGAATAGCTGCTTCTCAATGTATAAAATCCAAACTCTCTAACACGTGCTGTCAGATTGCTGTGATGTGGCCCTGCCTTTGCCCTGACCCCATCTTGTGTCACTGGTCCCCTTGCTCCCTGCTTTCCACCCACACTACTTCAGTCCCTCCATTCTTGCCTTTGTGCCTTTGGACATGTGCACTCTATTCAGAATGTTTTTCCATATCTTCTGCCCACAAACTCTTTTCTCATCACCAATCTTTATTTATTCTTTAGATCTTTCCTTAAATCTGAAACCCTCTGAAAACCCTTCCCTGACCTCTTTAGAAGAGGTTATGTGTCTTACTGTATTCACCTGTGTCACCTCTGCCTTCTTAGGGTGCTCATTACAATTATAATTACATACTAAATTGTATATTTGCCTGTTCAGTTTTGTCCTTTCATAAAAATCTAAGCTTCATGAATAAGGATAATTTTTACCTTTTTATTATTGTATCCCTGTGCACAGTGCCTTGAATATTACAGCTACTTATTAAATATTTCAGCTTTGAGTTCCTTGGAGGCAAGATTTTAAAACATATATAAAATAAATATGTTATTAAAATAAGGTCTTTTCTTTGAGAACTTATGTGCAGAAGGAGAATGATACACAAAGTTTTATACTGGTCTAAGTTGTTGATGTTAAACTGGAAAAAGCATGTTAGTTTCTTTTTAATGCTTACTATATATAAAGCATTTTAGAACTGTTACTAGTGATACCATACATTTGCTTAAAGTACAGCCTACAGATATTTTCTCAAAGCATACTCAGTGATTTATCATTGAAGAGAAAAAAATGCTCACACCATCTTTTTAAGGTGAATTGATGTTATGGGTTATTACGTTTTATAATAGCCATTTTTCTTGTTTTAGAGAGAACAAAAAATACCAATTGAAAATTCTAAATGTAATTTCCTATGTCCTGGTTCATAGAATGACTTAGACAACAACAGAAGAAAGATGTTGGTACAAATTTAATTTGGCACATATGAAAATAAATTAAGATGTTAAGACAGTTAATATTTGCAAGGGGACTAAGATGTTTCATACATTTTGTTATAAATTTTGAAATCTTGCCAAGAACATTCATAGTACTGTGCCCCCAGTGTGATGTTATAACAGGACTGGAGCAGGACACAAAAATAACCGTTTTTATGTACCATTTATAATGGCCTTCACTTTTGGAAAGTAATTAGTGAGTTTTTGCTTTCACACATTTTTACTGTCTTAGATGAGTGAATTTTATGGGATTAAAGCATATATGAAAAGAATACCTAGAATAGTGCAGGGTTTTTTTGTTTTTTTGTTTTTTAATCTGATTATATGAAAGTACTGGGGTTTTTTTCTTCTTCCTATATGACAATATTCATTCTCTCTCTCTCTCTCTCTCTCTCTCTCTCTCTCTCTCTCTCTCTCTTGCCGTTGGTATTAATCTTCACCCAAGGTTATTTTTCCATTGGCTTTTAGAGAGAGTGGAAGGGAGAGGGAGAGACAGAGAGAGAGAGAAACATCGATGTGAAAGAGAAACATCAATTGGTTGCCTCCCTGCATGCATCCCAACCAGGGCCAGGGATCAAACCTGCAACCAAGGTACGTGCCCTTGACTGGAATCAAACCCAGGATCCTTCAGTCCACGGGTGGATGCTCTATCCACTGAGCCAAACTGACTAGGGCTGATTTTTATCTTTTTAAATTCTAGAATTTTCTGTCCTTGAAGAACCTTAAATGTTTTATGATTTAACTGACGTGGAAAGAAGTACATAATGTTTAATTGAGCACAGATTTTTCAGAAGATTATGAAGCAGCAACACTTGCTGCAATTTAAATAAATAAATTTTCTTCACATTTAATGTATTTGCTTCTTCACCAGAATAACAACAAGCCAGAGATAAGTGTAAAAGAGTTTATAGACTGGATGCGTCTAGAACCACAGTCCATGGTTTGGCTGCCAGTTTTACATCGAGTGGCAGCAGCTGAAACTGCAAAACATCAGGCCAAATGCAACATCTGTAAAGAATGTCCAATTGTTGGATTCAGGTAAGATCTACCACAGACGGTGGCAGGAGACGATTTTTTGTTCTGTAGATGTCAGCTCAGTGTATGTCTGTCATCCCTTCCATTCATTCCTATTGGGGGGTTTGCCTTCTAAATAAATGAGATGCTCAGCATACTCTGGCTAAAATTCCATTTCCTATAGCCAGTACATGAAGCTTATTGTTATTATTTTAATATTATTTTGCAATATAATGAACAACATAAACTGATGAATGAAAATAGCTCCAGAGGCAGAGAAGCATTGAACAGACTGTCAAACCTCAGAGGGAAGGCAGGGGAGGGTTGGAGAGGGGGTAGAGATTAACCAAAGTACTTGTATGCATGCATGTAAGCATAATCAATGGACACAGACACAAGGGGGGTGAGGGCATGTGCTGAGGGTGGGGGCGGTAATGGAGGGAAAAGGAGACATATGTAATACCTTAATCAATAAAGAATTAAAAATTTATATATTATTTTGCTCCAGAACCAAAGACTTTTCTGAATTTCTATTACATATTTCACAGAAATGTTCATGCATGATAATTGCACAAATCATTATACATATATGGCCCTGATGGGATTGGGTGATGTTCTGAGGCCTTTGGGGTCAAACTTGGTAAGCATAGAGCAAAATTTAAATAACAACTGAGAAGTAAAGTAATGGAGTTGCTTTGTTTTACTTCTACCAACTTTGGTGTGAAGTAGATTAACCCTGTTTACCCACACACAAAGAGCACTGCTCACCACTGCACGTTAGTGTAATCAGTGTCAGATTCATCAGTTTGTGACCACAAAGCAGAGAGTATAGGGTTAAAGTTTGGCCCCACGATGAAGTGTCTTGACTGTCATAGTCCTTTCACCTCCTTGTATTACGATAAGTATGCATTAGAATATATATGTTTCTCTTACGCAAGGAATATAGAAAGTAATCCCAGTTGGATTTGGAAGTCAATTATGAAAAATGCAAGACTACTCAGCAGTGGAACTCAAGGTTCTGTATGTGCCTTTCACTCATTCCAAAAGAGGAAATAACTAAGTTGGTGATTTCGCTCATGGAGGGTCAATCATACCAATTGAAAATTCTAAATGTAATTTCCTGGCACATATGAAAATAAATTAAGATGTTAAGACAGTTAATATTTGCAAGGGGACTAAGATGTTTCATGGCCAGGATTGGTTTTGTTGTATATAGTATCAGTGTCAGTGCTGGACTAAACAAATCGCTGTCATTTGGCTGACTTTACCAGCATAGTTTGTATGAAGAGTATTGTTGCATTTTCTGAGAATGGCAGACTGAGAAACTGAGTGTAAATATCCTGTCCTCCAGGCATGGTATGCGGGGAAGCCAGTCCAGAGTGTGAAGGTTCTGAGTGCATGGTGCCAGCGAGGCTGTACAGTCTAGGAGGATGGAGAGGCAGGTAGTCAGTGGGAGGCAGAATCAGCATGAGCCTGACAGCCAGTGGAAGTCAGAGGGCAAACCCTGGGTGAGGAAGATGGAAAAGGCCCATTGATATGCAGCAGGTTTCTTGGAGAGGCTAAGTTTAAAGCACCTGGTAGACAGGCAGGCAGAGACGAAAGGAATAGCTGGAATGTAGCAAACTATGAGTGGGAAGATAGTCCAAATAAGATATAACCATCAGCACTAATAATCACTGCTATTCTTCCAGTGCTTACTGCAGGTCAGGCTCTGTGCTCAAACACTGCATTTGTTATTTCATTTACTCTCCATAAAATCCCTGAAGATTGGCAGGATTATCTCTACATTACACATGAATGAACTAAGACTCAGAGATTAGGCAACTTGCCCAAGGCCAGATATCCAATAAGTGAAGACAAAACTGGATTCAAATATAATCTTTTTGACTCTGCAGTTCATGCTCTTACTCAATATGGTATTTTTAAAAAAGCAGGCTAGATTTTTAGAAGAGGTGAGATTTGACATTAAGAAACAATTAGATGATATTGAACAGAACAATAGATTTAGGACATTGATTATTAGACCGAAAGTGGTATGCTATATAAAAAAGTAATGTGAAATCACAGGAACCATCCAGATAAACTGATCTGGAGAAACTGGCTTATGTAAAGCCTGCTACATACAGCCATGCTATAGCCCAGGGAGATGTGGAGTGATGGGATTTCTCAGAGTGAAGGAGAGGACAAAAGACTCTAAAAGTTATTAGCATTTGATTGTACTTTTAATGTTTTATTTCCTAAGTAGAAAAAAAAACTGAAACAATTGTAGCATAACATTATGATTCAACACAGCTGAGATGTGGATACATGGATATTTATTATGTTACTAGAGGCCCAGTGCACGAATTCGTGCACCAGTGGGGTCCCTTGGCCTGACCTGAGGGATCAGGCCGAAACCAGCTCTCCGACATCCCTGAGGAGTCCTGGATTGCAAGAGGCCAGGTCGAGGGAGGGACTTGGGAAGTTGGCCAGCCAGGGAGGGACCATGGGAGGCTCCAGGATGTGTTGGGCCCATCTCACTCAGTCCTGATCAACCAGACTGCAACAGCAAGCTTACCTACTGGTTGGAGCATCTTCCCCCTGGTGGTCAGTGCATGTCATAATGAATGGTTGAGCAGCCTTAGCATATCATTAGCATATTACGCTTTGATTGTTTAAACTGCTGACCAGACACTTAGCATATTAGGCTTTTATTATATAGGATACTCTCTGCTTTTGAATAAACTTGAAATATTTCATAAGAGACAAATGAAAGAGCAATTACGATAAATAGGTGAACGATATTAAATATTGAATTTTAGGTACTTAATGTAAATTTTATATATAGATGTCTCTAATATAAGATGTGGAGTTGACCAGGTAGGTGGTTAGAGATCAAGGTTATAGCAGGATGTGCAGGAGGTGCTGTGTTGAGAAATAGCTCTGGAGTCCGGTTGCTTAGGTTTGAATCCTGAATCTACCATTTGACTGTGTGACTTTGGATAAATTACTTGGCCTTCCTGAATCTGAGTATCTTCAACTTCAAATTCAGAGAGCGTTTCCTCCCGGGAATAATTAATGTATGAAAAGTGACTAGGGCAGTACCTATCACAAAAAGAGCAAGCAGTCAATAAATGTTAGCTCTTGTTATTATTACCGAAACTAATAAACATTAGTGAGATAGTAGGTCAGCCTATAGGTGATATTACACTGTTTATTGAAAAGCCTGAACAGTGATGATGCTCAGCAGAAGGCAAGATAAGAAAGATGATCAGAGTTCTCAAGAGAAGTGAAGAATCATAGTGTTGTAGAAATCAGAAAGAGGGCTTTAGAAAGATGTTAGAGATGTTAGGTGCAACAGAGAGATTCTAAACATCAGATGTAAGAACAGACCTTTGATTTGGGAGGTCACTGGTAATTTTAAAAAGAGCTCTTTCCAGGTCATGATAAGGTTGGAAGGCACATCTCAGGCTCAGAAAAATAAGGGGGTTAGTATGTGCAAACAACTGGCTCAAGGAGTCCAGCTCTAACTTGAAGTAAATATGTCAGTGTTATCATCTTCCTTTTACTTGCATATATATTTTCCCAATTTTCTATTTTGAGAATGTAGTCCATTTAAAATGTTTAATTTCTGAACAGAGGAGAAACAGACCTAGAGTCGATATCTGGTTTAGAGGTGAGACTAAACAAAGGTTCCTTCAAACTAATCAACTTAATGATTGCACAGAGATTATCCATGGAAAGAATAATGTAAGAACAACTCCAATAATAAAACAGGGCTGAGACAGAATGGGTCCTTTAGCTCTTAGGTAAAGGATTGTCTCTTTCTCTGAGCTACAAGGAAGAATGGAAAGCCAACTCCAGAACTAAATATAAAAGAGTATGGGCCTTGTAGAATAATGTCAACTTTTTCCAGGTTGACTCTGCTACCACTTTGTGTGTGTATATATATATATATTTTTTTTTTCATTTATTTTCCCTGAACTTTTACAAATCCTGCTAGAGTCTTTCTGTAATTACTTCCAAATTAAATTTTAATGAAATCTTGGATTTGCAGAATGTTTTGTAAACTGGAAATTGTTTCAGTTAGGATTACATACAGCTGCTTAATAGAAGCATAAACAAGTTAGAAGTTTATTTTCATGTAAAAAAAAAAGTCCTAAGATAGAAATCCAGGACTGAATGGTGACTTCCCTGTCATTTGGGTCCACTGTTCTTCCACCCCCCCCCCACACACACACACACACATCCCCAGTTTTGAGATAAAATTGACATATAACATTGTGTAAATTTAAAGTGTATAATATGTTGATTTGATATACTTGCTGCAAAATGATTACCTCCATATTGTTAGGAAACACCTGCATCATGTCACATAATTACCACTTCACTTTTTTGGTAAGAACATTTAAAATTTTCTCTCTTAGCAACTTTCAAGTATACAATATAGTATTATTAACTATAATCATCATGTTACACATTAGATTCCTGGAAATTATTCTTCTTATAACTGGAAGTTTGTACCATTTGACCGGCATCCCCTTTTCATAGTTCTGGCTTTATGCTCTGTCATCCTTAACACATGGCTTCCATTTTCAAGGTCACCCCATGCTAACAGAATAGCTGTTCTTCTTATTCTTCTTTTTTACTTTTTTATTGAATTTTTTGGGTGACATTGGTTAATAAAATTACATAGGTTTCAGGTATACAGTTCTACAATACATCATCTGTGTATTGTATTGTGTGTTTACCATCCCAAATTGTCTCCTTCCATCACCATTTATCTCCCCCTGTCAGAATTTCTCTTCTTGATGTCAGATTCATTTTCCAGGAAGGAGGAAGCGGGGCCATGCTTCTTCCCAACTGAGTTAGTCCCTTGAAATCCCACCCAGTGACTTTGATTGTATTGCATTGGTCACCACCATCAGCAAGAGAGACGGGAAAACATTTTCACAGGGCACACCACCCACTAATAGTACAAGTGTCTGGTACTAATGAAGGGAGAATGGCCTTCTGCCATGGAGTGTTCAGAAATAAACAAACTCCATTTAGAAGACAAGATGTCAGTCATATTTGTCAAGACATGCAGAGGTCAAGAAATATTAGTGTAGGTGAATGTTTCAGATCAGGGTGCTTCCCTGCCATAATAAGCTGGATGTAGTAGTATATGCTGATTTATTTTCTTGAGATCGATTTGCAAATGCTTTTTGCACGTCATTTTAGAAGCTACTCAGAACTTAATGGTTTACAGTATTAATCTCACATACCTTTTACATTTTGTTTCCATTTTCATTCTTAGTCCTTTTCTTTATTATTTTTTTCTGTAAATATGAATATATTTATGTTCGTAGTTACTACCTGCCATTCTGGTAGGTGGAAGATCTGGGAGATATTTTCCATTCTGAAACTTAAAATTTAGAATTTCACTCCTCGAAATAAGATTCTGCAAATAAAGAGCGATGTCCAGTGTCACTAAGCAAATTCCATGTTTGTGGCCAGTATACTTTTGTAGTGATTTGGATGAACGAAATTCCTTCCACAAATGATTGATTTGGACTAAATATAGGCATTCAAGCCAATGAACTTTATAATTTTATTTTCTTCTCTCTAGGTATAGAAGCCTAAAGCATTTTAACTATGATGTCTGCCAGAGTTGCTTTTTTTCGGGTCGAACAGCAAAAGGTCATAAATTACATTATCCAATGGTGGAATATTGTATACCTGTGAGTACTGAGCCAGTGTTTGTTTGTTTCAGTATATTGCCTTTTAATTAACTAGCATCTGAAATTATTCAGTTTATATAACTTTGGGGCAAAAGTCACTTTTAAGATGATTTAATTATACTTTCTTATTTTGTTTTCTTTTAAATAAATATATCTATATTATGTTTATTAACAGAATCATTATACACTTTTCATAAAAATTAATTAATTAAATTTTATTTCTGTCTGTGATTTTAAACAACTTTCTTGGCAGCAGACTCTATTAAGAGCTCATGCTGACCTACATTGAAAATGATACTATGTGATAGGAAGTCATGTTTCTTGTAGACATCTTCAAAATATGTTTTAATAATTACATATTTACATTAAAAATAATGTAGAAAATGAGAGTAAAAAAAATTCATAAATCTAGCTCCTGTTCAAGCTACCTTCCAGTATTTTTCCATGTCTCTGATTTTAAGATTTTGTTTACTTTTATATTTATATAAGTTTGATTCTGCTGTTTTTAGTGAACATGTTGTGTAATACGTTTTCCTCTCTGTTGTAACATAGTATAACTTTTCCTTTTTAAAGATTATTTAATTGAGTGAATTACTCTAAATTATTTAACCATTACCTTAAATTTGGATATTTAGCTTATTTTCAATTTTCTGATATTATAAACAGCACTCATAAATATGATTGTAAAGATCACTTTTTCCATATTACATATAAATTACACTTCCATATAATAAAGTACTAGAAGTGAGTGACTATGAGTGTTTTCATAGCCAAAATATTTCATGTCATTTTTCCAAAAGAGGTTTATGCCATATTATTATTATTACATTTTGTTAATGTACTGATTTTACTAGGGCTTCACTAGCACTGGATATTAATTCATATTGTTCCTTTTATATAAAGCTATGCTTTCTGAAGTGATCTTCATTTTCTGTGAACAGCTATTTTTTAACCTCCTTCCAAATAGTGAACAAAATTTATTCATAGAGCTATACATTTTCTTTGGTTAGGGAATTGAGTTACTTTTTGGACAGTGTTGCAGAATTACAACAGATAAAAGTGCACAATAACTTCAACTAGGAAAAAATTCCCCCATGACAATGTGTGAAGTACCATTTATTATTGTGATTAACATACTTATTCATGCAACAAAAAATATTGAGTACTCAGTATGTGTCAGATGCTGTTCTCAGCCCTGATAATTCAGCAGTGTACTATCAAAATAGACAAGATTAGGACTCTCCTGCTACTTTCCATTTAGGAGAAGGGGATCTTTGATAAGGAACAAGGAAACAAATGAGATCATTACAGATTGTAGTAAGTAGGTCAGCAAATTGCCTTTAAAGAAATAAATGGATAATGAGATAAAAGGTTACAGGAGGCACTTTAAATAAAAAAAGTAAGTTAATATCTTCCTAATATGTTAACATTTGAGTTGAGATTGAAGGAAAAGAAAGAATTACTTTACTTCATGTGTATAGAACTAGTAGAGGGAAGAGACAGCACACAAGTGAGTCTGGAGGTGAAGAAGAGTTTGGTGTGATTGGGGCACAGGAGAGAGCATATTCCACAAGGGGAGTGTAGTAGGTGGCACTGGTATCTACTTTGAAGTGACCAAAGCAAAATGAAAATGTGGTGCCCCCTGTTAAAAAATTATTGCGATATTCAAGATGGCAAAAGCAGAGCATTGGGCCAAGTTCAGAGCTCTCTGAGCACGGGACCCTGTGCAACTGCACAGGTTACATGCCCATGAAGCTGGCCCTGGGGGGTGGGAAAGAGGTGGAAAAGACTTGGGGACCAGCAGAAACTGGAGTGAATTTCATAGAAAGTGAATTTATCCTATCTCAAAGGGAGCGTAGTAGGAGATGGGGTTAAGAAAGTCAGGTATCCGACTGTGAGACCCTGTGGGTCATTATAAGGGATTTGGATTGGGGAGAAATATAGTATTAATATTTACATGGTCATAGCTAGAAATTTAGGAAACTGTATAAAAAGCTAATGTCAAAATGGAAAAAATCATAGGGAAAGTATATGTTAAAGATCTATAAAAATGACTACATATTCAAAAATGTATAAAGAAAATATATATATAATTACTATTTTTCTTGGTTTTAACTACGGTAATCCCCAATGATTTTGCAAAATACCCACAAAATTTGAAATGTATATCTCTTCCCTATCAGTCATTGGCCAGTGGGGGCATACTTGAGTATCACTGATACACTGATGAATTTCACTTTCCAACTATCATTTTTAAATTAAATTTGTAAATTACCTAGAACGCTTCTTGTTATATAGTCCTCCCAAAGTCATTGTTAGTATGTCTAAGATTACAGCTTACCCTGCATTGTACAGGTTGGCTCCCTTTCTTCAGACATGCTTTGGGAAGTCCTTTGCCCATTTCTGAAGTTTTCATAGTGATCTTAATCAGCAACCTACATTCATAAATCATCTCTTATGACTCGTTATTTTCTGCATTTGACCCCACAACTTTGGATAAAATTGAGAAATCTATGTAAGTTGAGTCTTTGAAAGGCATAGCCCTGAATTTAATACTAATAAATTACTTGATGTAACAGTTGTCCTCTCTTTTTCTTTTTAGTGAGTTTTACTTATGGTGCATCCATCTTTTACCCAACATTCCCTAAACTCAGTTGATATCTGCCTTAGAAAATGAAATCAAATGTAAAAATATCCATACAATGATAATAAACACCACTTGAGTGTTAAATGGATCAGACCTTTCCGTACATATCTTCGTGTTTGCATTTCTCATAGCGCATCTCCATTTGCATCTAGGAAAGTGTTCTAGTTACATTAGTCTTGATTTCTTTCTCCTTTACGTTTAGCTGAATCACAATGTTTCTATATTTGAAGCTTATGTTTTTGAAACTTATAAGCCTTATCTTAAACCCTCAGAGCTCCAGAAATAGTTCTTGGAACATATCAGCTTATTATCTGTAACAATGTTTGTCTTTAGATGTAGGAAGACTAATGGTGTATGAATGAGCTATCATAATTTATAAAGGTATTTTGTGGAATTGATAATTAGACACATATATAGAAATGAAGTGGAATTTTTCTCTCCAATAAATAACTTTTTTTAACTCTTATTTTCCCTGATCATTCTATAATCCACTTTTGTACATTTGATAATTCTTTCATTGGGCTCAATAAGAGTTGGAGACAGACAACATGATATAGACTATATTTAATACCTGTCACCATTCTCTCTATTCATTAAAATCCCACCTTTCACAAAAGCAGCTCAGCTCTTACTTTGTACAGAAGAACTATTCCCAAGCTCTTCTGTTTCCCCTCACCAAAACAATGTCATTCTGTGGTTTCTACCAATAGCCCTTACTTTACCAGTTAATATTTGAGTCTGTGTTATCCTGTATTGTTTTTTTGTTTTGTTTTGGGGTGTGTGTGTGTGTGTGTGTGTGTGTGTGTGTGTGTATGTGTGTTGCTTTTACCTCTTCTGTTGTCTTTTAAATTACTTGAGGACTCTTTTTCTTACTATGCTTGGTTAATTCTGGTCCATAAAAGCTAAATGAGCTCATATCTGCTGTTGGAGAATATTAAAGCTGGAAAGGATCTAAGTCATTCTCATTTTAAAGAAAAAAACTAAATCTTACAGAAGGTAAATGATTTGTTCAACATCAGTGGCATTGACCATAGATTTATTATTTAACTCCATTGGGATGTAGTCATAAGCAAATAGTATTTTCTGTGTATTTTCAGGAATATTATATTCAATGGGGACCCTGTTTTATACCTGGCATATTGTTGGGGACTGGAGATACAGAGAAAATATAATGAATGGAAGATGACTTCTATGTGGGGAATTTCAACAAAAGACTATAACATTTTTACATGATTAAGTTTATGGATCAAGATAATAGTCAGATTTTTTTTCTTATTACCTGCTCACTACATGTTCGGATTTGGGGATTATCATTTATTTTTAAGATGGCTACACTTTATATTATTTTCATTTAATTTTATAATGAAAATTACCCTAATTGGATCTTTGTAAAAAATTATCTATATTCTCTGTTGCAAATAACCTAAATTGATTCAAATTAGAAACATTCATATGTTAGAACATGTGATAGTCGGTTAGAGAAAGAGGATGATGAATTTTACATATGATTTATAAGAGCTTTTGCAATTCCTTACAGGGTTGGATAGGGTTAAATATGATGGAAAATGGAAAACATTTAGAATTGCTACTGAGGGCAAGCATGAGTCACCAAAAATTGAGTAAATTAATTGCTACACTGCCACCAGAGTGCAGCTGAGGTTAATTGGCAAGGTTTGCAGTCTGTGACTCTGTCATTGCAGCTGCTTTAGAATTAAAAGGTGGTAGGTATAGTTGAAGGCCAAGAGAGTAAGGATTCAAAGGTGTTAGTGGTACTATAATGGATTTGGGATATCTCTATGCTGAAGAAATCCCAAAGGTGTTTGAGGGGCTAGAGATCAAGATCCTGGGGACAAGAATGGATTTACTCATATTAAAAAAGTAGGAGCAAGGGTAAGAAGGTTCCAGGCAGTGAAAGCTTTCTCCAAGATAGAGATTTGGGAATGAAAGATGTGTTATGATGAGTCCTGAGGTGTGGCCATATCCCAGTGTGTGACTGAAGGGACATGAAAGGTTATACAGATGAGATGGACTTTAGAAGACTATCAGTCTCTAGAAGTGACAGATGATACTGTGTCTGGTCAAGTCCAGTCAAAGGGAGTGGACAGGCACTTTGTTTTAGTGGCTGATCCGCTGAGGCTAAGGGGAAGATGGTGTTACTTCTTTCCTTGGCATTTGTGAGGGAGAGATTATACAGCCTCTGATGGAGATGATCGTAGGGGAGCATCAGGATTCACTGAAGGAGAAAGGTTGAACTTTCAATTATGAACAAGATGTAGGGAATTGTGTTCATAAGTAGAACACAGAGTCCTCGCTAGTGGGGACAGAAAGGTAAACAGACAAAGACTGTGTGCATCTGGTGAGAGACAGTGGCCGGAAAAGGAGAAATGGGGAAAGGCAGCAAAGTACTTCCCCGTTGGTTAATACATATATCAGCAACTGAAGGTCTGGCCAGCATAGGAAGGTGTTCTGAGAGACATGTTAGCTCAATTAGCTCAGGGAAGGGATGGGATATTTGCAAAATTTTATTGCTAGAAAGGTTAGCTACATCAGCTACTCCCAGCATTCAAATTGTTGGGGTGGAATCATTGCAAAATTCGCTGCTTACATGCTTGTTTTGGATAGGACTAGTTTGTACTGATAGTTTTGTTAAGATTTTGGTGGGAAGAGGGGAGGATAAGGAAAAAAATAATGCCTCAATGGTAAATAGCTTATTAAGTCAACAACACCTAAGACAGAATTTGTATTGCATTTTTTAAAGCAAATGCATGTTAGTTTTAAAGCAACAGTTCTAAGCATATTCTTGCTGGTATTGGCTAATATGTGGAGAAATAAACCAAATATGGTCAGGGTTTTCAGAACCTGTAAAAAAATCACAGTTCTCTACTTAAAAAAAAAAAAAAAAAATTAAGTGTAAAGTAAAATCACATCTTTAAAAAAACATAAACCTATATGTTGTTGAGAAAAAACAAACAAAAAAAACAAAGAAAAATTAGAAATAGTTGTGTTGTGTTGTCCACTCTGTCCACCCCTGCTAGCATCAATGTATCATAAGGCTATAAAAATCAAATGTTAAGAAAATGCTGATTCATCCTTTGGAAAGCTCTACACTGAGTTAGTATAGTTTGTTTTTGGCAGTCTTGCTGCTTCAGATGAGACTTGAGATGTTTACCAATATGCTAAAAATGCAGCATCATTGCTGTTTCTCTGACCTCAGCATCCAGAAGTGGTTTTTCAGCTCATGCCCACTTTATACTGTTTTAACAATAAGTTGAGTTCATTTAGAGTATGTTGTTAGCTGTTAAGGAGAGGTTTGGCCCAAATCCATTTTACTTTGACTTATTACCTCACTTATTTTTGACGCCTTGGTGATTCTGTTAATTAATGCTAATTTTTTAGTTTTATATTTTTCCATTAGAACTTGAAAAAGGCTCCGAGCTTATCCTAATGATTTCATACTGTCCATGGAATTTACTATGTCTGAATTTGAACTTGTTAAAAATCAATGAAACTTAATTCAAAACTGAGAAGTTATTTTGCAATTTTTAAAAATGACTGGAATGTCTTTAAAATAAGTTCTGTGATAATGAAATGTACTCCTTAGTAGTGTGCATATACCACTTAGGACTACTGACTTCTATATTTAATAAGTCTTGCTAAAGAGAGTGCTATTCACCAATGAATTCTGCACTTAAGCATGATCCAAATTATAATGTTTCATTATCATACTCATCTGCTAAATGACTGTCATCTTATACAACCCTGATTTTCCTCTTTATACTTCTTTGTTTTCCTCTGTACATAACTTATTCATATTTGTAGTTAACAGTTAAAAATATAATGTTAGGAGTATTAGTTTAGGAATTAGATACTACTGCCCATCCTAAATTACAAGTTGAACAAAAAAATTGGGGGAAGATTTAAAATCAATGCGGTTTTGTTTCTTTTTTGTAGTTCTTTTGGGTGTTTTGCTTAAAGTGCTAAGTAATGAGAAATTTTGGCCATTAGTCTAATTGGCATCATTGTAATTCCCCCTCCCCTTTATTTTTTTTTTTTTGTGTGTATGTTTGGTGAAGGGAGTTTTTTGAGTTGAAGTAGTAAAACAATCAATTTAACAATCTACTTGGCTGTCGGACTGTGATGGTTAGCATTTTTTAAGTGTAGATTTTTCTTCATCTTAGCATTATTGCTCCTTGTGATTTGCATTGATGAGAAAGAAAAGTCATATGTCAATATTTTTGAAGTTCAATAGTGAATAGGTGCCAGCATTTATGATAAGAATATACAGTTTGAAATATGAACAGGGATATAGACTAAGACACATGCATTTATATGGAGATATACAAACACAAGCAAAAGATAGACTAAATTTTGCTCTATATAATGGCTATATTTATACTTAATCAAGGAATAAAATGGAGGAAAATTGAAAATATTCCCAACCTTGGTTGGCAAAATAGAATTCAAGAAAAAAATCATTAGATGCCAGTTTACACACAGGAGTTTTAGGGTTTTGGTAGAGAGTTACATGGACAGACTTACCACAGGGTAGTTTTTCTGATTCAGCAACACTTTTTAAATATTTTATTTACTCATTTGTATTAGTTTGTGGGAAATAAGTCGAGAACTAATTACTTATCATTATCTAAATAAATTTCATTACCATCTCATTGTTACATAATGGCAGCATAGCCCTAACCGGTTTGGCTAGGTGGATAGAGCGTCGGCCTGTGGACTTTGGGGTCTCGGGTTTGATTCCGGTCAAGGGCATGTACCTTGGTTGCGGGCACATCCCCAGTAAGGGGTATGCAGGAGGCAGCTGATCGATGTTTCTTTCTCATCGATGTTTCTGACTCTCTATCACTCTCCCTTCCTCTTTGTAAAAACTCAATAAAATATATTTTTAAAAAAATAATGGCAGCATAGTGGAGGGAAGTCTAATTTCCAGTGTTCACATGCCCACTTGTTTGTGTAGTTTAATTCTAAAACATTTTCACAATGACTCACTGTCAGTAATTTTCCAAAAATGACCATTTGAGGAACACTCTTTGTTGGGCATATTCTTCCTTATGTGCTAAAAATCACTGCGGAAGGATTTGGGAAAGATGGAGATGGCAGTGGCTTTGTTTTTTTTTTTTCAGTCTCTTTCACCTTTGCCATTTTCGTCCCATTTGTAAAGTAGTTACACAGAAAGAGATCAATTCTGTGGAGTCGGAAAAGCTTTCCTGAACTTCTCATCATTCTAAAAGTTTAGGAAAATTCATTTCAGAAAAACATTGAGCTAGAAAAAGGTTCACAATCAAATCTCACGTAAGGCAATTATAAAAAGAAGAGAACAAAATACTCTCACTACCAATACAGCATGACAGAAAGAAGTGCTCACTGAACAGGTCAAGACAGTAACCTACTATCCTGTATAATAAAGAGATAATATGCAAATTAACCCTCACACCCTCACAAGATGGCTGCCTACAACCAGGCCAGCAGGGGCTTAGTGAGGGACGACCAAATGAGTGAATAAGCAGGCTGCGTAGGGCAACCAGGCCAGCAGGGGGAAGGGGGGCAATTAGGCTGGCAGGGGGGCAGTGAGGGGCGACTAGGCCAGTGCAGGGGACAGTTAGGGGTGACCTGGCCAGCTGGGGGGCAGTAAGGAGTGAGCAGGCTTATTGGGGGTGCAGTTAGGAGCAACCAGGCCGGCACGCAGAGACAGTGAGAGGCGAGCAGGCCCGCAGTGGGGGGGCAGTCAGGAGTGACCAGGCAGACAGGCAGGTGAGCAATTAGGAGCCAGCAGTCCAGGATTGTGAAAGGGATGTCCCTGGGATTGGGCCTAAACCAGCAGTCAGACATCCCCTGAGGGGTCCCAGATTGGACAGGATGCAGGCTGGGCTGAGGGACTCCCCCTACCCCCCCCCCCCCCGCATGAATTTTGTGCACTGGGCCTCTAGTTTTAAAATAAGCTGTAAGCCCTTGCCACCCGAGGGCTGCGACTGTGGTAAACAGCTTCCTCATACTGCTGAGGTGAAGCTGAACATCCTCTTTGTGGAACTGGTCTATGAGCACCAGGGATGTGCTGTTGGCCGCCATCTTGGCTCCTGCTGTTCCTGGCCTGCATCCCAGCTACCGAGGGGCGGGACCGGAAGTAGGAGGGAGGCCCGGAAAAGGGAAGGCCCAGTCACAAACACTTACCAGTAGTTGTCTCTGGATGTTCAAAGAGTTAGAAATTTTCACTTCTCTCCTTTCTCTACATAGTGAGGTCTATTTAGTTGTAGATTGGACATTTCCATGTAAATTTTGCAAAAACCAACCACAGGGTTTCTTAGCAATACTTATTTAAAATGAAGGGGAAATTTAGAATGTAATCATAAATCTTCTAGTCAATGGCTATATGGGTTTTTTCCTCTTACAAGGCTTAAAACTGTTTCAGTTTTGTGGAAGTGGCATATGGTGAAAAGACCTGGGTTTTCAAGAGCAGCTTTCTCCTCACTGACCTCGTAAGTCTGAATCCCCCAAAGCCTTAGTGTCAGTTTCCTTATGGGTCACAAAGTGATGAAGATCTCACTGCCCTTGATGGAAGAGAGAGATTGAAGGAAGGCTATTTATAAGGTGCAGGGTTCTGTGCCAATATGCTACCCTCATTTCATCTCATGAGATCTGCAAAGTCTTTTGTTCTCCTTTTCATTTACAGCAACAAATGAAAACCTAGTCTTTCAAGAAGTGCAAAGATAATTTAAAGAATTGGGTAATTTATGTAGTAATGGAGGGTCCTTTCAATTTCATCTTCATATCATAATATAAATAAAAAAGTATTACACCTAGCATGAAGACAGAGTTAAGTTTGATTATTTATGTTCGTTACAAGTGGGTGGTCCTCTTTTTCATTTTTACCAAATTATTGCTCGAGCACTTAAAACAGAGAAGTAGTAGGAATTGTCATTACATAGACAATGTGACCAAATATGTATAAATGTCTTTTAACTTTTTTGGTGAGAAAATAGATTTAATTCATTTTCTTGGCTTTATTCCAACTAAAGAATTACATTCTGCTGAACTGAATATAATATCTAGTTCCTGTGGGATGAATTACTTTTTGCTTTTTCTTTTAATATTGCATAAAATTTATGGCAGTGCATTTAGTGCCTTTAGGTTACAAATGTTGGTGGTACTTTTTTTTTCCTTGATATGGAAATTGATGAAAGAAAAATGTGCCATTTCTGTATAAGAATGAACTCACTTTTTTCAAATATTAAATTTGGGCCTTATATCAGAAACTCAAATTTAATTCCAGCCCCTGCTGCAACTTTTTGGGAGGCAGGTAGGTGTTGTTTATTTGTTGATTGGTGATTTTGCTTTGTTCTTCCATGTCCTAAATATATTTAGCTAAAAAGTGTATCATGTGGAATTGGACTTGCACTTTTGAATTATGTTTTTTCCAAGCAGGAGGAGTTCATGTTGAATCTCAAATATAGATAAGCTAGAGGAACATTATGCCAAGAAATAAGCCAGTCATTAAAAAAAAACTACATATTGTATGATTCCATTTATAAGAAATATCCAGAATGTGCAAATCCATAGAAAGAAAAAGTAGATTAGTGGTTGCCAAGGGGCTGAGAGGAGGAGACAGTACATGAGAGGGAATGACTGCGAATGAGTGTAGATTTTCTTTCAGGGTGATGAGAATGTTCTGGACTTCCATAGTGATGATATTTACACAGTTATGTGAATATACTAAAAAAAACACTGTATTGTACACTGCCCTGGCTGAGCCAGACTGGCAAAGCAGCCTGGTACAGTGCGCATGTGGTCTTTTCTTCCCCACTTCCCCCACTCATGAGTTAGTTGAAAACCTGGATATGGCTTCAAAAACACTGGCCTAAGAGATGAAAACTTTTATGCTGCCAATGGAGATGGCCCAAGTAAAAGCTGGAGCACATTACTTTATTATTTCCCTGTATATTAACAATATGTTAAGATCAGACATAGACATAAATTGGGTCATAAACGATTATCCTTGCATGGGGCCTTATTTTTGCATTTCTATCATGAAAAGCTTTTTTCCCTTTATTTTATTTTTTTTACCAAAACATTCAGGGTAAATATATTCATAAACTTAATGATCTGCAGTTGTCTTAACCATTGTAAAAGACCTAAATGCCCTTCAGGGTAGGTGAAATATCCTCCCAGGCTTTCTCCTCTAAAAACTCTTTACTTCCAACTCTATTCTGCTTATTTCTCCCGTCCTATCCTGCCTAGTTAAATCTTAATACCATCATTTCTTATAGCAACTCTTTTTTCTTTACAAAGAGCTTTGCATTTCTTTTCATAATGGCTTCTTTTCTACACTTACTCACATTTAGGATCTAAATCCAGAGAATGACAGGTTACTACATAGTTTATTCTCAGAATTACTCAAGAAGAGATTTGACATTGTGGATCTGATGGTAAGGCCTAGTGATTCTGCAGACTGTCCTCACTATACTTCTTTTCTTTTCAATAAAGTGAAAATTGCTGAATTTTAGATTAGGAATAACCTGGGCTTATTCAAGTTTTCTCCCTGCTCTGTAAACCTAGAGAGTCAAAAGTCCCCTTAACTGTTTACTAGAAGTAGACATATTTAGGTAGAATAGGGGCAGACAGGAAGTAATACAACTACATTAGTGTTGACCCAGAATTTAGTTGTTTTAATAAATAATTATATATTTTTAAGCTTCTGCTTGCAAAATAGTTTTGGTTGTGTCACAGTATGAATCCTGGAAATGCTTGTCATGAAGGAAACGATAGACTGGAGAGGGTGCAAGAAAAGGGAGGGAAGCAGCAGGTAGGGGCAGTGTATTTAGCACTCAGTTTATTATTATAGAAAAGTTATCTGGTTCTGTTTTGTAAAGAGATTAGAGTGAGGTCTAACTAGTTATAGATTGGACAGCCAATCAGGAGTCAGACAGCCGGGCTATAATTTAGTTCTGTGCAGATAATGTAAACATTTTAAATACATCTTCAGAAGGACTGAATGAAGTTGATGTCTGTATGACGTATTGCAAATAAAAACTAGAATTGGTGATAGAGTGTCAAATACTGAATAAAAATTTATTTCGCGTCAAAGTTATTTATGTTCGTATGGTTGGGAAAGGACAAAGAAACTTTGGATAGGAAACATAGTATAGTACTTTTTACAATATAGAGTAGAAGTATGATGCTGCTCTGGTCTCTTATTACTGCTGCCTCCTTTTTCCGACTGCAGTATATACTAGCGTGTGTGCAGTCACTATAGGCTACATAGCTCAACCTCATTTCTGCACCTTAGTTAAAACCATATAATAGCCATCATACTTCATCATCCCTAAATGTTTAATAATAAACTGCAACTGTTTTACAGATGGGAATCAGGCAATAAAATTCCCCAAACTAATCTTACTTTTTGGCCTAATTTGTAAAATATTGGGCAAATAAGCTAGCTATGTTTTATTTTCAATGAGAAATAAAAAAAATTATAAACTAATTGCTGGGTATATTTAATGATGAGTCCTGATTACTATGTGCTTTAATAACATTGTGTGTTATTCCAAAAAATACATAAAGCTACTGAAACTATTGTCATTTAATTGCATTAATTTACACCTGGTCTATTTAATGTAGAAAGTTATCTTCTTCCATTTTAATGAGAGAAGTGTAATTTTTTCAACCTCATAGACAACATCTGGGGAAGATGTACGCGACTTCACAAAGGTGCTGAAGAATAAGTTCAGATCAAAGAAATACTTTGCCAAACATCCTCGACTTGGCTACCTGCCTGTTCAGACCGTTCTTGAAGGTGACAACTTAGAGACGTAAGTTTAATTTTAATGTATGTACTTATATCTGATAGTGTCATTTATTATGTTCGGGACACAAAAGAAATTGTTTGATACCAAAAACTGTTTGTGTTTTGGTAAACTGTTCCATTTTAAAGGAGGTCAATTAAACTTAGAATCAGTCTTTACAACATAAATTTTTACTGTTTGCTTTTGACAGTGTCACAGCTAAAATTTCGGGTTCCATTATGCACTTGTTCCTATACTTTACAAATATGTGTCAATGTGTTAATCTTTGCATTGGTTATCTCTTTTCCTCTTCAAAACACTTAAAGCAAATTGTAATAGTGTATATTCTTTAATTATTTTATTTATTTTCCATTTTCCCTTTTTTTGGGAATGTTTTACTATTTCTTATAATGCGTTTCACACTTATTTTATATACTTTTAATATAAATTTATTAATACTTATCTTGCTTCAGATATCTACCTATACTAAAATCTCATCAAAATCTAACATTACATTTCTAATTTCTTTTGTCTTGAACATGACAGCAAAATGAAATAGCTTTGTAGAGTACATGATATAGCCCTAGCTGGTTTGGCTCAGTGGATAGAGCATCAGCCTGTGGACTGAAGGGTCCCGCGTGTGATTCCAGTCAAGGGCCCAGGTTGTAGACTTGATCCCGAGTAGGGGGCATGCAGGAGGCAGATCAATGATTCTCTCTCATCATTGATGTTTCTATCTCTCTCTCCCTCTCCTTTCCTCTTTGAAATCAATAAAAACATATTTTAAAAATAAACATATAGTACATGAGATAGACACAACTTCTTTAAATTTTATAATTTGTGTATACAAGCATAAATGAAATAAAGTTTCAAGGTAACAAAATTACTATTGGATTTTAAAGCAAAGAAAAATTATAACTTATAGCCTGAAATAAAAAGAAGAATTTTGAAAATGAGCCAGAACAAATATAAGAAGTAATTTTAAATTACTAAATAATTATATATAAAGATCAAAAATAGATATGATTTAAATCTTTGAATCATTAGAATATCAGCTTAAATATACCTGTAAAAGGAAATATTTTCGTGTGTGCTTGAATCTTGGGGGAAATTAACCTTAATTGCTAATTATCACCAGGGTTCCTACTCGTAAAGAATAGTTAGGTTCTTGTTACAGAAAGATGCCCTCTCAAATGACTATAAAACAAGCTCAGAAGTGTGAAGTGGGGGGTTCTTTACATTATACAGTAGAGAAGTATTAAAAGTGTTCCAGGTACAATTTTTGTGAACTCAAACTTTCTTTAACCTTCAAAACTCATAGAGACATAATCTGAGAACAGTAATGGTCCAGTGTATTATGACACTGCATGTCTCAAAGATGTCAAAATAGAGGGATAGACTGTTTGGTCCGAATTTTTTTCCATATAAAGCTCTATACATACATTTATGTGCAAATGTATTTTTTAAAATTTGTGAAACTGCTAAGAAGCAGAAAAAAGACCACAGCCAAAGCATAGTGGATGTCTTTATGCTGCTGTAGGTAATATTATGGGTGTACATATAGAAAGAAATATAATGCAGCTGTATATATAAATAGCTCAAAAAGTGTCATGTACACATTTAAAGCATATGAAAAATATCAAACTTTTTGGTACCTTTGCTTGATATCAAACTGTGTACAATTAATATACATGCCTCCAAGTCATTTTTTCCACACTATTTTAGGACAAATTTTAATAAAAGCAATTATAGTTCAAGGAGAGATGTTCAAATACTTAAATCCATGGAAAAGGTAGATTTTGGTCCTCTCTTTGTTTTGTGGATATATTTTTGTCCTTTTTCTCATCAGGTTGTCTGACAATACATTCTTATTTATTTCAGTATCTAACATATAGTGTAACTGGGCTGAACACTTCAGGATAAAGACAAAATTTTACTACTCTTAGCATCAGATCTAACTAACCTGTGGAGTAGCTGCTTGAAGCATAGAATTATGACAGTGCTTTTTTTATGGGATAATTGATAGGTTTGAGCTGGCGATGTGCTTTTCACTCTTTTGATATGTTATTGGCATTTTGTGCCTCAAGTATCTATATACTTCCTGTGAGTCATGCAGACGAATAGATCTTTTATAGTCCTTTTAAGCAGTTTTGATAATTTGCCTTTCAGTGTCAAAATAATCATTGGCATCCATCATTCTATTCTGAGTGACTTGGTTAAAGTAAAAAAAGAACAGAAAAGCTTGCCAATAATTTTGTGCTAGGATTTTTGGCTGTAACTCTGAAAATGTTTCATTTCATCTAACATAAATTTACCAGCATTTTCAGTGAGCGGAAAACAAGAGAAAGAAAAGGCGTATAAGATTAAATCAGATGTCACAAGATGCATTTTGAAAAAGATTTATGAGCTACTGTTTAGAGTGGGTAGATTTTTTTTTTTAAATCCTGAAACGTGTTCTTGTACTTACTGTAGTTCATTTTTCTGCTGAGCCCTCTCTAGCACAAGGCCACTTAATCTTCTGTTCTAACAATTTATGTGCGTGGGTAGTAAAAAAGTTTGATTTCGTTTATTCTCCTATTTGTGGGAGGAGAACATTGGAGAAAAACCAGCGAAGTGGTAAATGTGTGGAAGTTATTTATGAAGCTGATTAGAATTTTCTTCTACATTCTCTTTTATCACCGCAAAATGTAATCTTATCCGCTATCCAGTAATTATACTTGCATGTGTGGAGGGGATTTATGGAAAAAAGGAGTTATTACTAAAAAAAGGTAAATAAACCCATGCTTAGGTATTTAATTAATTTTATAACTTTACAAGATTTCTCAAAGCATCAATCAAAATAAATGAGTAGAGCTTGATTAAAAAGTTACCATTGAATAAAAACCCGAGAAACAAGTTAAAATAGTGCCAAAAATAATTTGAGAATTGTGAGAGAATTATTGGGTAAAAAGTTAGGTTGGGTTTCCTACATTTTAAAGAATTAATGTAGACACCTGTCCCTGATATTGGCTAAGGTGGAATAGATAAATTGCATGGGTTATTAAATTCTTACTGTAGCGAGAAGCAAGTCATAGGAAGTGTAATTATGGTTGTGGGAGCACTGGCCTTGAAGAAGTGACAACTACACTGAGACCTGAGTGATGGAAGGGCCAAACATTCAGTGTTTGGTGTGGGAGGAGGAAAGGGAGAGTTTCCAGGCAAGGGAAACCTTTTCAAAGGCCTGGAGTCAAGATTGTTTTCGAAACTGGAATGGGAAGCTGGGAATAGTGGCAAGAAATGAGAGTGGAGAAAGAAGCAGGAACCAGAAAATGAAGGGCCTTGTAAGCCATGCCAGGGTTTTTGGAGTTTATCCTGAGAGCAGTCAGGAGCCATTGAAGGTTTATATGTTAGAGGAGGAGGGGACCCCTCTTACCCTGCTCTGGGGCCAATGGATTTAACAAAGCAAAAGACTGGAAGCAGAAGTAGTCTGTTCAGAATTAAATGCACTAAAAGAGCCACAAAATTCTTCAAAGAAAATCTGGGTTATATTTCATATACTGGTAAGTGTATTTAGTAGAGTCGGATTCCTTGCATATTAGTGTGTGATTAATCAGACCAACCTGTTCAGCCACTGCTCTGGAAGCAGGGGGAGCTTTAGTAAATCTAGGCTAACACACAGATCGATCTTATTTTTAACCCCCTTTAATCATAGATTCTAACTACTCACTGAGAATATTGCCTTTTTTTTTTCTTCCAGAGTTAAATGAGAAAGCTTATCACTTAAGGGTGTGTGTGTTTTTCCTACCAATCAAAATACTTTGAAGTCAATGAAGCATTAAGTTTCATTTTTTTATCTTTATTTCTCTTCTTAGAAAATCTCTCAACATATAAAAAAAAACCACGTTCTTTTGAGAAACTCTTCAGTTCTGCTCTCTGCCTCTGCCATTCTTATCTTAGTTCAATGAACCACTTTTGTGCACACTGAATTAACTTCACAAGAACCAGCCAAGCAGTTTTACAAAGCCTTTCCAAGTTCAATTAAGATTTTTTTAAAAAATATGTTTCATTCTGTGTTTAAAGTTCACAGTAAATGTTGTGATGCCCTTGAATTCTAGAAATGATCTCTCAAGCAGTTACAGCTTTTTGGAACGTATAGAGCAGTCCATTCACCTGACATTTAACATCCCTAGTTCCGAGTTAATGAAACGTAGTGATGTAAAAAGGCTATTGAATAGTACAGTATTGTTTCATTGTTCTTGTATCTGTTTTATGCATGGATAATTAAGTCTACTTACAGTATAGATCATCTGACAAACACAGCCTGGATAAATGCCTGTTTTTGAAAGTAGGTCGAAAGGGTCTTAGTTTTTTATCCCAATAAGATGACCTTCCATCCCTTTTTGGTCTGTGCTATTTAGACATCAGCTTGTGCCTCCCAATAGGAGATAAGATCATTAACTTTTTCTTAAGCATGTATGTATGATAGGTAAAGGAGAATCAAGTAGAACTGAAATAATTTCAACTTCCCTTCTTTGTTTCAGTCAGCACTGGCTTTTCTAGGAGACTTTATTGAATTAAATAGAGAAGTGATTTTCTTTATTTCAGACTTTTAAATATCCACATTCACCAGTAGTACCTCCCCTCTCTCACAAAAAAAAAGGTTAGGGTTTGAGCTAGTTTTTAATTAGCATCAGTTGTTTTCAAAACGTAGTTCATGGAGACTTGGGGATTTCTAGGCAGCGCTGTGAGGTTGGAGGGGACCCCCAAGGCCAGGAGTAATATTGAATGATCTCACTCCAGACTCAAGCCCTGCTTCAAGCAGAACAAGTTTGTTTATCAGTTTTATAGATTGAACTTCTGGATAAAATTTTATATGAAAAAAGTATATCATGATCTAAAAAAGTTTTTTTCACTTTTATTGACAATGTGAAATTTTTGGTGGGATGTGAGGGAGCTATCTGGGTTACAGAGATATTGACTTTACATCTTTTTAAAATGTATCTGTGAGGTTCAGATACTTGGTGTATGCTTGGATTTGAATGTTTACATTTAAATTTGGACACAAAATCAGAAAAGTCTTATTTTATTGCAACTCTACCATCAATACGTATAATATAGTCTTTGATATTTAACTTTACCTTTCTGATCAACTTGGTCAGAAAGGTAAACAAAAATGTGATTGCACCTTTTCTCAGTATATTATGGAATATTATCTTTAAAATTTGTTTATAAGTTTGAGCTATTTTGGAGCATTCGGTCTCTTTTTTCCAATAAGAATATTTAAAGATGTGTTTTCTGTCCTGTAACAAATACCTGTAAATGTCTGTAAAAAGGCCCCACAGGCTTAAATATCAGCATCTTCTCTAGAATTAACAATGACTTCTGTGACTTGATTTCTCAATGGTGAAACCTAAGAGAGCAGAGGAAGACAATTGAGAATGTTCCCCACCCTCACCTCCCAGAGCTTTTGTCTTAACTTGCTTTAAAGTGTTTGTTCTGTGCCTTTTGTCTCCCTCTCCCCTCTCTGCAGTCCTATCACACTCATCAGTATGTGGCCAGAGCATTATGAGTGAGTATTTACGGCTCCATATGCGAAGGAGGATGTTCTGATCAGTTTTGTTAGCATGGGGGTGATTACTAAACTCTCATTCTAAAATAATCGTTCTGCCTCTTGGGTAACAATCCTAGTGGTTTCTTTGCATGGCAAATTTATTATTTAACTAAGCTAACATTTCTAATAGGAACATCTATCAATATGTGGGTATAAAACTGTTTATTTGCATCTTCCTTTATAGCCCTTCACAGTCTCCTCAGCTGTTTCATGATGATACCCATTCAAGAATAGAACAGTATGCCACACGGTAAGAAACTTTTGATAGCAGCCCTCTGCTACACTGCCTCCCAGAATGGATCTATGTCTGTATTAATCCGATATCTTTAATGTGCCTTGACTTAAGGAATATTGTTTTGTAGGAGCCATGACTCTATTATATTTGTAATCCAGGCTGTCATCTTCCATGTTGTAATTTGCACTTTATCAAATACCTGCTACACATTCTATAAAGAGTAACTCAGTAGCATATGATTATTGAGCTCATGAGAATCAAACACTGCACAAGCAGGATTTAGACAATGTAACCCAGTGTTGTTGAATGAAAGTGGGGATTGAAGGTGTTCTCAGGAGATGGTGCACGTATGAGTTACAATATGTAATTGCTATATGCTAATGTTTTATTCCAGGGGTTTATTTTAAAGTCCCCCCTCAAAATATAAAGAATAGACTGGTCTTGATGGTATGTAGAAACTTTCAGAAAACAGGTATACTAGGTGTCTACAATGCTAGTAACTAGCTATGCCTAAAAAGGTTAATTCAAGCATCATAGACATAGTAACATTTGAACTGGATCTTAGCCAAATAGAATTTCTGGGAAAAGCCAGGATTGAACTAATGGAAAAACATTCTCAAAAGCGTTGAGCTGGGAAAGAACATGGCTTGTTCAAAGAACTGCAGGTAGAGAAAGAGTCAAGAAGGAGAGTGGATGAACAGAAGCTGAGGTCCAATAAAGTAGGGCCCACTTGCTAAGGGAGTTGGATGATGTTCTGAGGTAACGAGGAGTCATGGAGAATCTTGAAACATGAACGGAACATAGATTTGTGTGAGAATGAAGATGGACTTGAGGGTCTGGGAGGTTAAGTAGGAGGCTAAGTCAATTAGAAGACTGTAGAACATGGTATAAGATAAAGACCTATAGGCCTTACGTCAGTGATGATAGAAATGTAACAACGTTAGATGTTTTAATGTCACAATCTTGTTAGGATATTTGGACCTTTCTGTATTTTGACTTTATGACAGTTTAAAAATGACTGGGGTTTTATTTCCAGTGGACTATGCCCATGTGGTTACCTTGCCTAACCTCCTTATTTTCATTTTTCAGACTGGCCCAAATGGAAAGGAGCAATGGATCTTTCCTCACCGATAGCAGCTCTACCACAGGAAGTGTGTAAGTAAATCATGAAATCAGTGCTGCCCGGGTGGGCTAGTTCTTGTACTATGGCTGGCAGAAATCACCTACACTGATCGAGGGTCTGGATTTTGATCCCAGTCAAAATTGATGTGTGGTTACAAATATGTCTGCATAGATCTTATACTTTCAAGCCATGGTGGTATAAATTGGATATATTTATTTACTTTCATATAAATTAATGAATTAATGAAAAAATCCTGCATTTGGCAGCTAATCTTCTTCACGAAAAACAGATTGTTTTATTAATTAATGCAGGTGCAGATAGTCATTCTACTTGTATGCTATTTCTTGTTAATTTAACAAATGTAATTCCACAGAATCTGGGCCCATCTGTACAATCATCATCCTTCTGCTCACATTTCCTCCATAATCCCTGCCATTTAATAACTTTGGCCCACATGCACTTGGACATACGTATACTCCCCACCATTCATTGAAAAGTGTTACCTCTTCTGCCAATATTTGATTAGCAACTAAAAAGCGCCTGACTGACTTTAGAATACTTCTTATAAACCTTTCTAGGCAGATATTTTATTTGACATTGTTAGGTGTCATTGTGCTTTTGGAACTTTTTCTTCCCCCACCCTGTGCAATTGACCTTTTTAATTCTGAATGATGTCTAAAGGAGTTCAGTAGTGTCAAGTTTACCTGACTTACTCAGGTTCATTGCCATTTGGATCTAATGGGAAGCTGTAAAGAACATTGTAGAATATAGTACTTAGATGTTTTATACTAAAAAGAACCATCAAGAGAGCCAAGTTGAACCACCTTAGGTACTCTAATAGAGAAATTTTCCCTGTCAATATTTAAAATCTCGTTTACTATCATTAAGCTTACAAATAAAGGTTCTCAGGAGATTTTTCAATTTTACATTCCAAAGGTTAGCATGTTAATACTTTACAGTAATACAGCAGTGATTTATACATTATTATTCATGTACTGTGAGTTTGCAACAATTTTCAAACAAGATAATACCATATTCATAATGCTTGTTTCGTATTTAACTTAGTAGTTAGTATGTATTTTATATAAAATAGTTAAATATATTGAATATCTCCTAAATCAACTATTTCTATCAAAGTTGGTAATACTTAAATAATTCAAACCAAATTTAAAATCTTTAAAATGTGTTTATCATATCCTATGAACACAATAAAGATAATGCTTAAATTTAGTGTAGCCTATCTTCAAATTAAAATCAACACTGTTTATTTTTAAATTTAGCACTAATGTCAGGAAAGAAAAAATAACCAGGTGATTAACAGCTGAATACAATTCTGTATACTATCGATAGATGTATTAACTCATTCATCCATCCAACAAATATTTATTATATACCTACTGTGCACTGGTGTGCTGGAACCAACTGTGAGAGCAAGTTGTTAATTTTCAAGAAGTTTTAAGCTGTCAGAGAGAGCCAATATTTAAAACTATTTTATATACTCTTACAACTAAATAGATAGGATTAAAATAGAAACAAAGGTAATACTCAAAACTAATCATGCCCTACTTATTTTACTTTATTACAAATGTATGTTGTTGGGGTAGTTTTTTGTATTGGTCAGATGGTCTATACCTCTATATCTTTTCCCAACTTCCCATTCAGAGGAGTCATTAGCTTAAATTGGCTGTGATGAAAGTACTTAAAGCATAAAAATTGAAAATCCAGGGTCTTTTTCTTTTAGAGAACCTGCTATTATCCAGTTGCTAGCATACCACTGCCATGCACCCAGTTCTATAAAGGTCTGCAGTTGTAGATAGTGTATCTTCAAGATTCTTACATGCTAGGCAGAAGGCAGATAAATGTTCCTACAGGGGAAGAGCATGGTGAGGGCATTTGTGGTAGAGAGAATAATGGCCCCCAAAATAAGCCCACATCCTAATCCCCAAATTCTCTGAATATGTCACTTTATATGGCAAAAGGAACGTTGCACGTGTGATTAAGTTAAGGATCTTAAAACGGGGAGATTATCCTAGATTATCTGGGTGGACCCAATGTAATCACAAGGGTTCTTATAAGAGGAAGAAGAGTCAGAGTTAGAGAAGGAGATGTAACCATGGAAGCAGAACAGAGCTATAGAGAGATTTGCATATGTTAACTCTGCTGGCTTTGAAAATGGAGGAATGTAGGTGGCCTCTGGGCACTGGAAAAGCGAGGCAACAAATTCTCCCTGATATGTAAGATTAAGTTAAATTAATAGTGCAGAAAGGTATAAACCACTAAAGAGAAATTGTTTCTCAGTTACTGGTGCATTCTTAATGCATATGTCAATACATCTTATTTTGATAAAGCTGGTTTTAGGTCTTTGCTCTTCCACAGTCTGAATGACTTAATAAACTAAAGTTCTTTGCTGTGGACATATGAGGATTTGGCCATTCAGGGAGAATACTAACAAGGACTCTGGATCAGTAATCCCTACTCTGGCCCTTAAACCCAGGGGTTTGACTTACAGTGGTCGCCCTTCTTCAAATGTATATTTACTTATTTAAGTATTTCCATTTTAATCAGTACTGTTGACTTGACAAGACAAAGAAGTATTACTACAATAAATTCCTTTTCTCACAATGGATAGAGACTTACAATGAGGATGGTTCTCACCTTTTGGGACTGATGGTATGTCTCCGGATTTTTGAAGGAAGGTTTAAGAACTAAGCGTCACTATTTCTCTGGCTCTCCACCTTGTTTCCCATCAATAATTTAGCATCTTGGATCATAGGATGTAGGAAGAAGTGTGAGCTGCTCTTGACAAGATGCTGTGCTGTTCTTCCTTTGCTTTTAGCTTGGATCAAAGTTTATGTGTCTCCCAGGACATTTTTGTAAGAGCAGGAAGTAAGCAACATACTCTAACACTCTGGCCTTCCCCTGGACATTCCCTAAAGCTTCGGCACTGGTAGGGTCACGATAGAATCCCAAGAGAGGATAGATGGCAGTTTTTAGTGCCACTTAACAGGATTGCCAGCTTCTGAACAAGGAAGGGGGCAGTGCTTCTCAAGGAAGCATTAGCTCTTCTGCTTCATGCTCGGGTCTGTCCGGAGGCAACCAATGTCTATTAGCGATTTGTATTGTTTTTTCTTGGGAAAGATGAAAAACTACTTCAGAGTGCCTTAAGTCAAAAATGGTATGAGTTAATACATTTCTATAATGCTTTTTAGAATTGTTCTCTTTCTCAAATCCTTCACCTTTCCCCAAAGCCCTCTTGAGTTGAGATTTTTGTTATTCTGAGCTGAGTTATAAAAATACTATTAGGTTTCTCTTGAGTAATAATGGTGATAGTGCAAAAACAACCTCTGCTTCCTCCTTAATAGAACATACTAAGAGCCAGGCACTGTTCTAAGCATTTTGCCCATCTTTGGTTATTTAATCCTCACAGAACGCTTTGAGATGATACTCTTGTTCTCGTTACCACCATTTTACAGATGAATAAATTGAAGCCCTGAGATGTTAAGGAGCTTGCCCAGGGTCTCACAGTCAGTAAGTGGTAGAGCTGGGATTCAGACCCAGGCAGCCTGGCTCCAGGCATAAGCACCCCTGCCCTGACTATTTCTAACCACCCCACTGTCTCAGCTGCTTTGGGAGGAGATGGCTTCCTAGATGGGGATGGGAGGCGGTCAGAGCATCTGAAAATCCATCCAGTCTTCTGGGTGGTTATCATTGTCCTTGTTCTAATCCCATTGTTCATTCATGACCCAGCTTCACAGACAAAGCTTGTCTGTATCTTATAGGACCTTTTTGTAATAGCAGGGAATATAGATAGGTAGATAATAGAGATAGTAGTGGGAAGTATAGATAAAAGATTTTGTAACTCAACATCTCCAGACCAATATCCTATATTTGGTTTGGGTGGTCTCAGCCATAGTCAATAAAAGAAAGCCCTAGGCTTTGAGGTATGAATTTTGAGATGTGAACCTAAAATTCTCTCTAAGTTATCCAAGGCTCTTTAGTCATTTATATTTGAGTTTTTCTCTGTCCCTCAGATTGGTCTGTAGAACCAATTGCCTGAGTCCCACAGCGGTCATCTTCTGTGAAGCTGGTTAGTTGTTGCTTCTCTCTGCATCATGGGCTGTTACCTTCCCAGCCTAGACTTGAATCAGTCTCACAGCTCTTTATCACACATAGAACCAAATCCAAGTTCTCCCTATTCCTCTGAAAGTCTGACTCTGGGCAATTTAAAGGACATTAATGTTAAGGATACTAATTTTCTTTGACAGAGGAATTAAGCAACCATGTCTCAAAGAGACACAGGACCCAGGGCTGTTCTGAGAAATCTCAGTAGCAGGAACTCAAGGCCCTTGCCATCAGGATGTCTCACTTCATCTGGCATCTGCCCTAGCCCCACAGTTTTATGTGGAAGGGTCACATTGGGAGGCTGGTGTGGTTTGCACCAGCATCACTATTTGCAAGTTTGAAGCCTGGAACAGAATTATCCTTTAAAGGAAGATGATTATTTTTTATTATTTATGTCTTGGCTACTTTCAAAAGCTCATTGGATGAGTCACAGTTCTTTTGTCACCTGATATGCACTCATTTTGTAGTCTAGATAGTATTTTCTAAATGTGACTTAAACATAGTATAATTATATTCCATCTAATGGTATTTTATTGGTGCAGATCTATATTTTTATAACACTTTCTATTTTAGCACTAGGCACACTATTGGCACTTAATGACCCTAATCTAGTACCTCATGTACTATCTGTATCTAAAGGATATGTTCTTATTTTTCACTGCATATAACTAAGAACTTCACTGTATCTATTCTTATATTTAACTTTTCAGCCTAATAATCTGTGAAAAACACTTAAGACTAAGATTATAGGTTCGATATAAATGATTTTTTATAGAAACTGCCTTCGTTCCCTTCTAGGATACCTTAATGAAAGGATGTAATGATGGTGGTGGTGATGATAATTATATAATATGCTAAATCTCATCAGCTTCCCAAAATAAATGAATGTATGTAAATGTTGACAGCAAAATGCACCTCCAATCTAATTTTAACTCATCAGCTTGTATATGTGTTTCACTGATGTGTTTATGAAGTCCTATCCTATAAAGCCCTAGATTCCAGGATTTGTTTCCCAAAAGCCATAACAGAGCATGTACAGACTGCTCAAGGTATTCAATGGCAGGACTCTCCTGGTAGCATTAGCCAGGAGATCTGTCATTTGCACATTTGGGAGGGGATCTGACTGGATCTCCCCATAGAGGAAGGGAAGGGATTCCAGGCCTGCTGGTAAAGCGTCTTCTCATAAACATATCAGCTTTGTCTACTTTGTTACATTTCTGTTTCTGTCAGTCATTAGATTTAATTATATTATTGATATGTCTAGTTCATCGTAATTAGGAAAGTGGGAGAATCCAAGTGAAAAATGACAGGCTGATATTAAGTAAAATATCTCTAGGTATGTTTAAATGCATATAATTATAATTTGTGCTGAGTCATTTAAATAAAAGAATATGAGGATTATGTTTTCCTCTCTATGGGTTACAGAGCATTACAAAATGACTTTCAACCAAATGCTGAAGACAGTGAGATCAGCTTATGTCTTAGTTCATTTGGGCCACTATAAGAAAATGCCATAGACCAGGTGTCTTATAAACAACATACATTTATTTCCGACAGTTCCAGAGGCTGGGAAGTCTAAGATCAAAGTACCTGCCAGTAGGATTTCTGACGAGAACCCACTTCCTGGCTCAAAGATGGCCACGTTTTTGCTGTGTCCTCATGAGGTGGAAGGGGAGAATTCTGGTCTGTTCAGTCCTTTATAAAGGCACTAATCCTTCATGGGGGTTCCACTCTCATGACCTCATCACTTCCAAAGGCCTCATGTTCAAATACAGTCCCGCAGTATCCTCAGAGGATTGGTCCCATAATCCGTGAATGTTCAGGTTCTTATATGCATATAACCTATATTTGCTATAGCAGGATATTCCTACACATCACTTTATTCTAGTGAAGTTAGTATACTGCTAATTCAAGTGCTTTTTAGAACTTTCTGGGAGTTTAAAAAAAACACACAACTGTTTTTAAACCACAGTTAGTTGAATACATGGATGCAAAACCCACAGATATGGAAAGCTGACATTGCTATCATTGGTGATTAGGTGTCAACTTATGAATTTTTGGGGAGACACAAACATTCAGTCTATAGCTGTTACTTTTAATTAATAGTATTTTAATCTATTTTGGCATTTAATTATTGATTTTGCCTACATCTTTTATATTAACTGTTTGTGCATTTTACTTTGTTTTATAGCCTCTATTGAGTAAAGTATCTCTTTTGAGGTTTGTGATAAATACATGTTAGATTAAGCCAAAGCATGAAATGTTGGTATTTGTAGTACACATACAGTATTGGATAAATATCTTCTTAGAGTTTTAAAGTGAGGTCATGGGATGTCATAAGAAACATGTCATTGGATGTCAGAAGCGCCCAAACCTGTAGAGAATTTTTATTAAGTGTTTATTTGAGCCAAACTGACAACATGCTGGGGAGCAAGATCTGAAATGCTCCAGAGAAGGACGGCTTTGCAGTTTCTGGTGAACCCTTGGAATTAAGGAGGGGACTGAGGAAGATTGCATGAAGGTGGAACAAAGCAAGGTACAGGCTAGTCAACAAGTTATGTGCCCCCTTCAGGGTGGTTATGCCATTGAACAGTCTGGAAAAGGATGTGTTAACCCAGATGCACAAGAACAATGGACAGGGCTTCTTTAATTAAGGAAGTTACCGGCCTGAAGTGTGCTTATTCCACCATGACCCACCCAGTTAGGAATTTATGATCAAATCACCCTCTGAGGTTCATTTTGGATAGTCATTACAGTGCCCCTTTTTCATCCACAGGGACGCTGAGCTTTAAGGCAAACTTGCCCCAGCAGCCATCCTGATCATCATTGCTTCCACTTCCTTTACATTCAGAGACATCAATGTCCAGACATGAGCCCCTGTGTTTAATTTGTCTCCCCAGGGAGGACGAGCATGCCCTCATCCAGCAGTATTGCCAGACCCTCGGAGGAGAGTCCTCCGTGAGCCAGCCCCAGAGTCCAGTTCAGATCCTGAAGTCAGTAGAAAGGGAAGAACGCGGAGAGCTGGAGCGGGTCATCGCTGAGTTGGAGGAAGAACAAAGGTGTGCTAGACCTGGGAGAAAACATGTCATCCTGGGAAAACTTGTAATGGGAAATTTTTATTAACTTCAACATGGCTCCTACCCATTCCCTTTTCAAACTATTGTCCAAGAAGTCATGGTGGAGTCAACGTTTTAGAGGACATCACCAAGCTTGCCTGCTGGCTTTGGGTTACAGCTGCATTTGGGGTTCAGGGATGATGTTTATTAGAACAGTTACTAGTCATTTAAATCATGCTTGCTCATCTCACTGTTAAATGTTTTTACCTAGGAGGAAAGAAATAGCATTCCCTAAATTTGGAGTTTATAGATAATTTGGGGTCGAAGATGATGTGCACAATAGTAATTTCAGTTTTTGCTTTTCGATATTAGAAGTTTGCAGGTGGAATATGAGCAGCTGAAGGAACAGCACCTGAGAAAGGGACTCCCAGTGGGCTCACCTCCAGACTCTATTGTATCTCCTCATCACACATCTGAGGATTCAGAACTTATAGCAGAAGCGAAACTGCTCAGGCAGCACAAGGGTCGGCTGGAGGCCCGGATGCAGATTTTAGAAGATCACAATAAGCAGTTGGAGTCTCAGCTCCACCGACTTCGACAGCTGCTGGAGCAGGTAGAGTCTGCAGAACTCGGTGTCACCCTCTCACGCCACTTATCCTATCCCATCCCCAGTGTCACTAGAGAGGTTCAGTTTCAGTTTCTCAGTTCTGTAGTTAATTTAGAGTTGCTTAGAAATCCCTCTTCCAGTGTAAGCAATACAGCCTCACTGGCATGCAAAACATGTGCTTGCTTGCCCAATTTTAGGTGGAATTTCTCATTCTTCTTTAATATTGAAATTATCCCAGCTCTGAATTGTTTAAGGAAAAATATCCTATACCATGGTTCTATGTAAGTTAAAGGGGAAACATCTGTGCAGGTTAAGGGAAAGGAAATGACCTGAACTCTTTATTCTAAAGCCTTTCTTCCAATAAGCTATTTTCAAGAAATTAAGTAACAGATATTTATTAATTTGCCATTATTTCCTAACATTAGGCCACATTCTATGGCACTTGCTTGCAAAAATTTTTTTTCTTTTCTTTTTAAAATTTTTAAAAATCCTCAACACGGATATTTTTTCAATTGGTTTTTAGAAAGAGTGGAAGGGAGGGAGAGAGAGGGAGAGAGAGAAACATTGATGTGAGAGAGACATAGCTATTGGTTGCCTCCCACACGCACCCCCGACTGGGGCTGCGGGTCAAAACCTGCAACCCAGGTATGTGCCCTTGACCGGGAACTAAACCCTTGACCCTTTGACCTGTGGGCCAACGCTCTAACCATTGAGCCAAACTGACCAGGGCAAAATTTCTTCACAATAAGAAATACAATTTACATTATGATGAATACATTCATTTATGAGGAATATAAAATAATTGCTGTTATAAAAAATTCTTATTTTTTTCTTTCCTTCCTTTCTCCCTTCCCCCATCACTCCATCCTGTCTTCCTTCCTTCTCTCCTTTCTCTCTTCTTCTGTGTCTCTCTTCTTCCCTCCCTCCATTCCATTTTTCTTCTTTCTGTCTTTGTGCTGATCAAAAGTTGATTTACCAAATACATTTTATAACTAATCAATGGGTAATAGCCTGCAGTTTTGAAAAACACTGTTCTTTGAGATATACTAAAAGTGTCTGCTTTTTTGGTGACTGCAGTCTTGTTAAATGGTATGATCTATAACAAGATGGTTTCTTATGTAAAGACACAACACATTGTAGAGAATTAAGTGCTTGACTACATCTAGCAGTTAAATAGTAGGAGTCAGGCCACAGAACTGGTAATGAAGATGCGTTTGCAACAGGAACAGATTGTGGAGAATCCCAGCAAATGGGCCTGTAGCTTCTCTCTCTTGAACCCCTGACATAAACATTTATGTCACCTTTTGCATTTTTCTTTGGCCTTTGCATTGAGGGATCCCTTGGTAGTGACTAGAAATTACTTTCTCTGGAGATGATCGATTGAATCAAAAGCAGAAACAACATACTCTCCAGTGATTTATCTCAAATTTTAGAAAATCGACTTTCACACTTGCTATCAGTGTCTTTTAAAATGTCAGAGTCATTAAAACAGTGTAATTTTGGCATAACCAACACAGCAGGCCAAAGTTCACCCCTTATATATATTTTTTAATTGATTTTTTTAGATAGAGAGGAAGGAAGAAGGAGAGAGAGAGAGAAACATCAATGTGAAAGCAAGACATCAATCAGTTGCCTCCTGAACACTCCCTACCAGGGATCGAGCCCACAGCCCAGCATGTGCCCTGACTGGAATAGAACTGACAACCTTTTGGAGCACAGGACTGTGCCAAACCAACGGAGCTACACTGGCCAGGGCACCCCTTATATTTTGACCATATACTTCTCTGTATGTCTGCTAGTGTTTCAGAATTTGTGTGAGACTGTTTTGCGGACAGCTTACTTTGGGGCCTCCAAATTGGGCATCATTGGAAAGTAATAGTCCCAAGAATAACCCAAGGCCTGGCGCTCTTGGGATGTCTGCTTTTTGCCTCTGTGCCAGTCACATATATGGGAAAAGTTACATTGTTGGTTTTATGAACCTGAATTTTCTGAATGGTGCCTGTGTAAGGGATTACTTTTCTCTTGAAAGCTCATATTTAGAATATGAAGTGTTAGTAATAGGAACCTAGTGAGTAAATAAACCGAAGGAAGCCATACTCTGAAAACTTCATTTGCCATAGCCTGTTGATGATTTTAGGAGAGCTAAAGGCTCTTTGCCCACCCTTCCCTCTTCGGCTCCCTTCACTCTCTCCATCCATTAGACAGAACTGCCTAATGGCTCATATGTTTCCAGAATTACACCATAATGCTTTTAGAGATAGCTGATATCTGAATGTCTTAGTATAACCCAGACTGTAGAACTCTTATCTCTTCTTAATGACAGCATGAATGCCAGAGGGAAATAGAAAAATCTACTATGAAAGTAAAAACTAGCAAAACTACTAAGCTTCAACTAGTTTAGATTTAATGAAAAAATTGGCATCAAATACATTTTAACTCCTGCTTTTCCTCTACATGGGTCACACTTTCTCATTCGACCTCATACTTGTTAATAAGTCCGTCATCATTTCAGGGCTTTGTGTGGGAGTGCACTTGCCAAAGGTTTGCCTCACACCTGTCAGCTCCTGTCAGCCAGTTTATAAAAAAAAGAATCCAAGGCACAAAAGGCTAAAAATTGGTGCGGAATTACACAGCTTCTGAGTTCAAATCTAAGCATCTGAATTAAGAATCATGCTCTTAAACACTTCAATATTTGTCTTTAAACATTGACTTAAACTTAAAAAATTAGCTGGTTTTGAAATTAGATCCATTTATGATATGACAAGCAGTGCTAATATTTTCAAGAGGAATTGGACATGTTTCTAAATTCACTTGGTTGACATAAAAATAAGAGGGAGAACAATTGAGGGCTGAAGCTGAGCCTGATTCATAAATCTTGTGATAAAACTGTGTGAGTTCTTCAAGTTGCCCAGACTGAAAGGGAAGGACCACCTAGTGCTCAGCTGAGTTCTAGCATCTACTGATGCTAATGTATTTGAAAATGTCTGTGGGTAAACAACTCTACATGGTGTAATTATCCATGGTGGGGAGGGAGACGTTAGGAATGGAAATGGTTTCCTCAATAATGTTTTAATTCTTCCCCTGGCCTAACATTTGAATGTGCTTCCAGCCTGAAACTGATTCCCGAATCAATGGCGTCTCCCCCTGGGCTTCCCCTCAGCGATCTGCACTGAGCCCCTCGCTCGATCCTGATGCCGGCCCACAGTTCCACCAAGCAGGTCAGTGTCTCCGAGACTTGGCTCCTCCCCTACACTGCTCGGGTCTTTGCCGTTTGTTTGTTTTTCATTTGAAATAGCATTCTTACACATGGGTGCCTTAGGGCACAAAGGAGCTTTCTTTTCTCTTTGGTCTCGGATGGGTACACAAAGCCATTTTAACAATATCAAAAAAAGCATACACTTTAGAATAATAGCTATAATACATGTACATACATAGGGTGCAGTAGTGGATTGAATTTTGGTGAAAGATGAAAAAATGTGCTCTTTCCTTTCGGGATGAGCAGCAATTTAAGTGTTTTGCATTGGGAATGATTCTTTTTTCTCTTTTTAGTAAATTTTCTTTTTCTAAAATTCATATTTGTACATATCTAATATAATAATAGAGGAATATGCAAATTAGCTGGGACTCTGTAACGTCAAGACTGATTGATATACAAGACGGGGAGAGCTACAGGAGGGCAGGGCAGCAAGCTAAGAGTGGGGAGAACTACAGGAGAGCGGGGCAGTGAGCTACAAGCCTCGGGGAGCTGTCAGCGGTGGTGGGCAGGGTGGCCAGCTGAACAACACTTCTGTTTCACACAGAAACAAGCGGCAGCAAGCTACTCCACGCACAGATTCGTGCGCAGGTCTACTATTTCAGAATATAATACTAAAGAACAGTATACCAAACATGGTTTTCTCTGCCCAGGTCTAGGAACTTAGATTCTGCTTTCTGCATCCCAGTCACCGTAGACATTGCCACCTCTACCACCAGCATCTGAAGCAGAGGTCCCCTCCAGCCTGTCACAGAGAGGACCTGTCAGTGCTGCTAGTTAGGACTCTGTCAACCAGGCATTCGGAATGACATTTTATTACTGATAAAATTCAAGTTCCTCAGTTCTGCTGAGGACCACATACTTTAACCAATTTAATTTGTTTATGAGATATCTTTTGCTATATTAATCAGGAGAAAACCTAAAATATTAATACTGTTTTAATTTTTTAAAATAAGAATTATTTTGCTATTGATTAGCGAATAAATACATGAAAGTATAAAGTCTCTTACGAGATACCTCTAGTTTTGTGGTGAAAAAGAAATTGGTAGGATATTTTTCTCATATGAAAAAATAGTTGCAACACCAAATAATGAAATTCCAAACAATACATTGAAATAATGTGACTACATTCTGTATTTTTCACTCATGAATTTTTCACTAGCACGATTTTTTTCCACAGAAATATCTAGTATACTTTATTTATGTATGCAAATATATTACTGGCAAATTAATACAAAAGTGGTTTTGGTATTTTTCTCTAAAACTGTCATTCTTTCCAGCAAGCATGTCAAACTCGCGGCCCGCGGGCTGCATGCCTCATTTATTTGGCTGGTGTTAGCCTTTGAGTTTGGCATGCTTGCTCTACAGAATTATTTTCCCATTGATATTTAGAGGCCACAGCTTGTTTTTTCTCTTGAAGTTGGGTTTTGGTGAAAGGCCAGACATTAATTTCAGAATGTCTGTTCTTTTTATGGCTGTCTCAGCAGCGGAAGACCTGCTGGCCCCGCCTCATGACACCAGCACTGACCTCACGGAGGTGATGGAGCAGATCAACAGCTCGTTTCCATCCTGCTGCCGTGAGTATGAATGAACTAACACCACCACTGCACCTTCTCCTTCCATTGTTTTTCCTGGTGTGGGGCCCACTGTCTTCTTAGATAAGAGAACAAAAACCTATATTAGAAACCGGATTGACTGTTAATTGAAAATAAAGCAAACATTCTGTATGTCAGCAAAGCGCAAGAAGCTCAGCATAGATCCCATCCCATCCCTGGAGTACAGCAACAGCGCAGTCCTGCTCTTGGAGATTTTTCCTAAGCCTTGTGAGCCTGATAACGTGAAGGCAAATAAAAATAAGTCTGTTTTTTGTTTTGTTTTTTAAGAAGAAGTTATTCTCTTCAGTGTAAGCTATAGTAAGAATGTGTATTACTTGAAAATGGAGCTTTCAGTGGCATGCCAAACAAGGCCTTTCCTAATGTAATTTCTTTTCCAGACATTGATCTCTGATATCATCAGACGCAGGTACAGAAAGGGATTATTTTCAGGTTTTCCTCTGGTTTTCTTCTGGTTTCTTTTATTATGAGATAAAGTAGTCACTGTGTAAAGGCAAGGCCATTAAAGGTCTCACAGATGATAACCCTGTGAATTTTCCATATGAACAACCAAGAGCCAGATAATAACAAAATAGAAGCAGCTCAATTCCTAAAGGAACTTATTAATAATTCTTATGTATTGATTTTCTTCAAACATTTTGTCTTCAGCATCTTGCCACTTTGCAGTTTCTGCTGAGCTCTCACCAAAAACACTTCTTCTGTTTCACACAGAAACAATTGACTTAAATACATATACATACTATTTAATGCTACAATTACATTTTTAAAACTTGTTTAAAGAAATGAATATATTATTTATAATTTTTATAAATTATTCATGATTTTTAAATCTAAGCAGCCTCTAAAGAGTTTAGTACGTATATATACTATCATTTGTCATATGTTATGTATGTGTGGTATACATATAAACAGCCTCTCATCTTACCCTTTTCCATCTTCTTTTCGGAAAATACTATCCTAAATGAGGAAAAAAAATATTATCAGGAGTATAGATAAATAAGATATACGGACTTCATTTACAAAATACCCTTCAATTTATGCCACTCTACAGTTTACAAAATCGATCATTAGCAGGAAGTGCAAACATCTATTTGAAAAATAGTCATTTCTGAATTTTTAGGAGTATTTGCCTAAGGAACATATTACAGTTTCTACAGTGCATATATATATATTTGTAATTGGGACTGAGTCATTTTCCAGGTTATAATTTGTAGTTCTACTTCTCGAATTTGCTGAATCGCATTTACTCTATGACAGTCCCCACACTCAGCCCCTAAAAAAGCTTGTGTGTACTGTAGATATTTACAGAGGCATTAAGTTCATAGGCTATCAGATCGTTGCTTTTCTTCTAGGCTTTGTAACAGCCATAAGAGATGAACAGATTAAATTTTTTATATTAATTATACTTCAAGGTTGAATTTTCTAGAGAATTGGGTTCTGACGTTGTATGTTACTTAATGACTAGATATAGTCTTTCTAAGCCAGAATTTCAAAATTAAATTTACAAATGAAATTACGTTTTGAGTCAGCTTAAATCTAAATACATTAGTAACTAATTTTTAAAAAAATTACGTAATCAAAGCCAATTAGAAGTTTTTATTTAAAAGTCATGATGGATGATTTCATTTTCCCACTGGGAAGGTTAAGCTGTTGAAGTTTCCCCATATAGTACTCAGAAGGTTCCATAGGATTCATTTGCTTTGTTGTCCCTTTTAAATTGCTAAGCTAGCAAATATTTTAATAAATCTTCAAATTCCCAAAGATTACTGACCACCTTTGGAGAATTTTTCTAAGCAAGTCATCTTGGCACCGTCCCAATGCCAAGCCAGTCTCACAAGCCCCTGTAACTAATGAGAACTTTAAAATTACTTGTCACTAGCATACAATGAATTGATCTGCATGTTAATCTTGACTTTTGATCCTTTGTGGATTAAAAATTAGCATGGTCACAAGTTAATTTCTACTCCTGGCAATCTCGGAATTAAAATGAAACTATTCATAAATCCTAATTGCGTGAATTGCCTACTTAAACAAGGCTTTTTTTTATTTCACTGTATCTATATATTGCCGCATATAACACCTTAGACTTCCTCTGTCTTATAGCCCTTAAAAGTCTTCTTTTAATTATTTACATTAAGTTTCAGAGCAAAGAGGCAGGTATGACCATCTCTTTCTGGCAAGGAGTTAATGAAGGGAATTTAATTGTGTTGTTTATTAACCAATGTACACACTAAAATTTCCACTGACTGATGTAACTGTTTTTTTACTGTAAAATGTTTTGTTAGTTTTCTCACTTATGTTGTCTAAATATATGGGATACTAATAGTCAAATGAGTATTTTTTGCTTTAAAAGCAACAAATGCCTTTAAATTTATTTATATCTATAGGCATATTTGCACTGTGAATTGCCTACATTTATTAAGCTTGAGTGACATTTATAAAAAAACACAAAACCTACAAAAATGCAATGATTTCCTGATTTCTTAGAAATATATTTGTATGATTTGTTTAGGGGAGTACCCATAGCCTTTTATTTGATAAAAAGCTGTGGGGTTTTAAATGTTGGTTTGGAGCAAAATGGATTCGATTTCTGTTTGGGTTTGGTTATTCGTTACTTAGAAGCGTAACTCTCCCATGTGGTACTTAATACTAATGCAGCTAAGCCCTCCCTTGTGTAGCTCACGTGTGTGGGAGGTCCACTCACTTTCTTCCTGTTGTAACTTACATGCCCGGTAGGACAAGGCTGGCCCTAGCCTGATTCTTCCCCTACGACTCCTGGGGCTCACTCTCCCCGTGCAGGCATCATAAGAAGGTTATCCTCGTTTGCTCTTTTATTCTCACAGAGCTACTAGCACTCTCTGTGTGGTCACAGATATCTTATTTTTTCCCCTAAGAACAGAAAAACGAGAGAGGGAAGGAGTAAAGCAGGCTGGATGACTAGGGACAATTCTGATTTGACACAGCACAGATGTTGCCCTCACTGGAGGGGCCGGGCTCCCTCTCCCCAGTAGGATTGAGTATGAGAGAATCATGAGATTTTGTCAGTGAAAAGGAGAGACGAAAAAGCAGAGGCTTTAAAAACAATATTGCTAGCGGCTGCCCTCACAGGGCACGCCAGAGCAGCTACACTGTCCGATGCCCTCTGTAACGAGGAAGGAATTGAGCTGCAAATCAGATGCAAAGGTCAATTAGATGCCAGGTTCTAACTTCTCCAATGCTCTTAACTGGGGCCATGGGAGGCACAACTAGTAGCCCACGTTCCTAGAAGACTCTCAGGGATTAGCCCAGCCTTTTCCTTGATGTAAGCACATCGCTACCATCTTCCTAGCCTGTGGGGCAAGGGTGAGTCAAGGGTGGCGAACATGAAAGACTCATGCACCTTCATTTCCCTGATGACTTCTCGGTCAGAACTGGTACTATTCAGCAAAATACACAGCTCTTGCTCTGTTCTGTTACATAAACCTAATACATGCAAGATTTCAATGGGCAATTTTGAGATTTTTTCTTTTTTGCAAAACTAAGAACTCACTGAATGCTTTAGTGTGTACTTTTTGACAGAGCCAGCATATGCTTTGCATATTTTTGTGGAATTTGTGTATCTTAAAGCACTTGGGATATGAAAAACGGGAAATTAGCCCTTGTTTTAAAGCATCTAGCAAAAAAAAAAAAAGGCAAAACTGTTTCTTGTTTTATTAGCATCCATTTACCATGCTGAAAAGGGCACACTTTCGCGTGCCTTAGAGGGGGAACCAGCCTAACAACAGTACCACCTTCAACTTATTTATTTTGTTTTCTCTTTCAGCAAATCTCCCTGGCAGGCCACAGGTAAGAGTTCATGGTTTTGTTAACAAAAATTCCAACAGAAATCAAAAGAGAGTTTTGTTCATATATGATTTGCAAATCAGGGACATAGCCCTCAGTATGAACTGAAGACAGAGAGATGGGCAAAGCGTTTAAAGGCAATTTTGCAGGGAGCTGACAATCAGAGAAACGGGTTGCTAGGAGAAACAAGAGCACAAACTTACATTATTCATTTTCTGATTGGTGGGGGCAACTGGGCTTTCAACAGTCCGCTGACTCAGTGGTCAGCAAGTGGGGCTACGAGAATGTGAACAATGGGTAACATGATTAGGCATTTGTCAACATTCCAGTTCAGGTTCAGGCTTGTAGAACAAAAGCTTTGAGGTGTCTTGCCAACCAAAATCAGACAGCACAGAGAGGCTGTTCATTCCAAGCCCTCAGAGCAAAGTCAAGCACTGAAAGCAGCCTCAGTTCAAACTGTAAAAATCCAAAAGTTGGGCCACAAATTATATTGAAGTTCCTCTAAGTCTTCAGATTGGTTGGCTCATGTGTTGACTACAACTTAGAGTAAGCAGATTAGCCACTATCAATTTTAGTGCTACTTTATTCCCCATGTAAATAAGTAAACTTGCTTGACATTGAAATATTAGCTGATTCAGTACAACAGTTTGTCAGTCTCTGGGTCGGGGGGGACCCCCTCCCAAGCCAGTTCTCCCAGATGCCCAAAATATGCAGTGCTTAATCCTTTGTGTTCTAATAGCTTTTTAACAGCCTCATATATCCAATGTATAGTTAGCTTGGGTAGATTTGGCTGACCACTGTTCTCCCAGATATCTACTTAAGGTGGTTATCACAGAACATTGATTAAAAACAGTGACCAGAGCAGTACACAAAGGTGGCTTTGTTACTTTGGGGCGGGGGGAGAAGTTGACTTTTCATTTAAAAATTTGCTGAGGACTGTTGGCAGCCACAGACTTATATCGTATTTTCCTTATCATATTATAGGTACTCTTAGTAATAATGTGCCATAAGACCACAGCTCTTTGGAAAACATTTTCCTCCATGAACTTTTTTATTGATCTTTTTGAAACATTGAAACGTCTTCTGATTGTCTTATTGACAAGAGGGGCTGGGATCTTAATGAGAAGCACAGGCAGTTTGTCTTTAGTAACCAAGGAACATAAAGCGGATAAAGGGATGTGTGTGTGAGAGCTGGTGAGACAGAAGGACCTCACCCCAGGGAGCAAAATTCCTCTCTGATTGCTTCTGGTGTCTTAGTGAGTCAGAAGCCAGGACCCTTCAGCGCAGTGAGGATGAGAGGGAGTAGCATAGGTGTGAGGTAAGACTAGAGGAAGTCCACATAAACCCTGGAACAGAGTATGTCTGACTGCCAGGCAGCATTATAGGGCACCAAGAAAGGTGCCCATTAGTGAATATAATGTGAGGTCGGGGTGGGCCTGTGTTACGCTCTCTAGCCACATTCAAGTTCATGAGCACAGGCATCAGAGTAGGCCAAGGGTTACAGTTAATCGAAGTGGAAGTTGTGGTTTGGCCAAGAGGGTACGTACAGCAATTCAAGGGAAGAGTTAAAGGAGTGATGATAATGATTGAACCAGGCATCTATGTTTGATAGGAAAAGAAGTGAGGATGTCTTAGGTGTGGGAGACAGGAAAAAGGTGGGAGAATCCATGCATTGTAGTATCAAAGGATAAATGAAGTTGAGCCTTAGCAGAAGTAAGCTGGAAGGATAGAGGTGGTTGTCAGAAGGTGGGGTTATTGAAATTGGAATGTGGGAGCAGTTGCAGGCATTTGGTAATGGTCCATATTTGGAACTTTGAGTGAGTGTCTAAGATGAGTGGAGTACAAGTTAGTTGGAGGCATTGACCTCAAAGAATGAAGAGGCCAGAGTGTTGGAAGAATCATCTATGTAGGTGTTGAAATCATCGAAATTTAAAAATAGTTTCAAACTTGGTGGCAGTGTACCATTTCTTCATCAAGAAGTAAGGGAACATTGACCCCGGGGTCAGAAGGTGATGCATAGTGGCTGGTATAGTCTGATGGCATGACATTCAAAGCTGGGTGTTTTGGGGGATGAGAGAGAAAAAAATGCCCTGAAAAACACAGGAGGCCCTAGGAAGGAGTGAGGCAGTGTATGAGGAGTGGGAGATTTGGGGTGTTTGCACCAGCCTAATTTACTTACCTTTGGTACCTCCCACAAGAAAAGGACAAGTCCTCTCAATTTTAACTTGCTTTCCAGCCTGGCCAAGAGCAGCCTTCCAGGCTTCCTCTATGTTGGCTGCAGTGATAAAGGGCAGATTAAGTGACTTCAGGATGAGAGGAAAGGGCCTCACGCAGGGAGCAGAAGTCACATGGGAGTCAAGGGTCCCCTCTGAACATAGCAAACTAGGGTATGTGTTCTGAAAGAAGCATTTCTTTTTCCTTGAAGAGTTGACAGGCTTCTGCTACCTGTAATGGTTTATGTAAATGTTGTTCTGACAGCACCGTTTTCCCTTCCCGCAGGCAATGTGAAGTACTCATCTAGCCAACAAACATTTCCTGACCTTCAGTATTGACCTTTCCAGCAGATGCCAGTCCAAGCCCCATTTAATCAGAAGCTCTTTGAAACAGGCTGCTGAGCGCCGACCGTGTGTCCTACTGAAGGGCTGAAACACTGACTATCCAAAGAGAGAAGGATATTTTGTTTTTATAGTAATCCTATGTTATTGTTTTCTCCTTCCCTTTCTATGCAACTGTAAATGAATGAACAGAGCGGTATTGGGAAGTGGTAATACATTTGTCACTGATTTGTATACTGTACACAGTATTGGGAAAGTGGGTGGGGGCTTTCTAATGTGATACTTGTTTTTAATAACCGTGACAAAAATTGCATAGGAACTAGGAGACAGTTTTACATTCCTTTCTATTAACCTTGTACAATAACTTCATGTATTTTTTCAACTCTCTTACCTGTATGGTTATTTATAAACTCATCAGCCACACGACCAAATAGATTTCCTATATTTGTTTTCATGATTTGGGCAATTAATAGGTTCATATAGTTCAGTCAGTTATATTACAGGTGTATGGATCAGGCTACAGCTCTGTGTATACTTTTTAACTTTATTTGACAACATATACTTAATTTTTTCTTAGCAACCACTTGGATAACTACCATAAAAAGCCAGTGGGTCTACCTGGTATGTCCATTGGTATTTTTCCCTGCATTTTATTTGCCTGCTCTATATAAGTAGCTCTTGATTTCTTTATTTATTTCATCCCCCCCGAGTTTATATGGTGGAGGAGACTTAAAGCAGATTTATAATAATCTCACAGCTCATTTTACCAAAGGTTGCCTATTTAGGCATATTTTTATTTTTGGCACAAAAATAACACTTAGTACAATCTTTCCTAGTTCCCAGATCTTGATTTTCATCATTAAATACACAGCAGACCTTTAACCAATTATAATGCCAGACACATTATTGCCTTTGGTTCCCTTTAAAGAAAATTTTATTGTTGTTTATGTATATTTAAGCCCCTTATAATTCTTGAAACTTCCAGTTCTTTTCTTTTTTAAAGCAGACACAAATTGAGTGCACATCTCATTTCCCCTTTTTGGTGAATAAACAGATTTTTATTGTCCTTTATGTAACCTGTACATTTGGGAAGAATGTATCAAAAGCCTATGCCACTACTTCTGCAGAAGAATGAAATTAAATGCTTGGATGGTCGTACCCTGCCTAATTTTGAGTGCATTCAAGTAGGCATTTGGTTTAACTTCTGATTTAGCATTTAATTCACTCAGTTTAAACATGGCATATACTTACCAAATGTAAAGAATTTTTTTTAAGTTAAAGTAATGTGTTTTGATTCAAGCACATGTGCTTTTAAAACAGCAGGACAGTTTAACTTTGGGTTCTCTTGACCTGGGATCTGGCCAGAAGGAGGCTTAAAGTTAGAAATTCTATTCTTTGTGAATAAGTCGGGTGGGTTAGGGGGCATAGATATTTTGAGAAGAAGATTGTTTTATACAAGAGGAAAGCCATGACCACCTTTCTACCTCAGACCCGTCTTCATCCATCGTGTCGGAAACAGCTTTATATCGCTACAGTCTGCAAAACTTAAAGCTTTTATCAGCCACATTATACCCAAGAAAAGCATCTATTTAAAGAAGAAAAAAAATCCCTGAACTCTGAACTACAAGTTGTAGATTTGGTGTCTTCCTTGTTCTTTGAAAAAGTTATGTATTAGTTTTTCCCTGCCTGTAATGGTGTGCAACACGTCCTCTATCTGCTATTAAGGAAAAACTACATAAAACACTACATTGTAACCTTGTAAGAAATATTAAATAAAAAGAAATATAATGCAGTAAAACCAAGGGGAAATAAGTATGTAGTTCTTTGGAAATATGTGGTCAAGTACTAACCATAGACTATCATCTAATGTGGTTACATGTATTTTTCATCCTGAATAAAAGTAATTTTAACACAAGATGACTTTGATATTCTTCTTAAGTGTTCACTGAGAGAATCTGAAGTCTGAATGAACATTTATGAAAATGAAATAAAAAAAAGATAAGCCTCCTGATAAATCCACATATTTTCCTGCAGTTTCTCTCATACACATTATTACATTCTCTCTTGCTCTCATTTCCTCTCTTCCTCTGTGTTCCTCTCTCTCTCTCTCTCTCTCTCTCTCTCTCTCTCTCTCTCTATATATATATATATATATATATATATATATATATATAATTTCTCAATTTCCTTTACAGATGGAAGACTTTATTAATATGGAAAAAATAACGTGGATATTGAAAAATGTACCTAAGCCTATTGAGCTTTTTTTATTTTAATAACTTGAGTGATTACCTTTTCAAATCCACTTTTAGCCTCATGCTCTTAAATAATGTGCTTTTTATATGCGCTCTGGATTTTAACCACTCTGGCAGTAAGTTTAATCCATTTCTGAAGCCATCCTGTGGGAAGTAATGTCAAGCAACAAACGTGTTACTTGATTCTAAAGTTAAAAGCTACCTGTGAAATAGAAAAATCTCAAAACATATAATTTGTTAAAATAAAGAAAATTGATACTCTCTAATGAACATGCATTTTAAATACCCTGCCTAACCCAAAGTAATATTCACATCAAGCATCCCTAAGGAAATAATTGCTGGTTTCCAGCAACCTTTTGAGTAGGTATTTAAAAATGAAAATGAGAACAAATGGAAACATTTGGTTTTTATGCTAAGTCTTTAGCTTGTTACTTTTTGATATCATTGAGATTACATTTTTTAAATGTAAAGAATGTAGTTTGCTCTTGGATATCTCCCTGGCCACTACCACCACCATTCAACTCTCAGTAGACCAAATATTTTAGAGATCCTTCTTAATTCATTAATTGAGAACTTAATGAAAATACAATATGACACCACACCGCCTAGCCCCGTAAGTAGAGTCCAGCCACTTCATTGACATGCATTACCAGGTCGTGTTTTCATGAGGTCAATTAAGTGACAAGAGTGAGCTTGGTGGTGGAGGCTAGGAGCCAATCACAACCACATTATACCACTGCCACGGGTAATAGTTTTCTATTGCCACAGTAATGCTGCATGACAGCCATAGAACTTCAATACAAAGTATTTCTTCAGCTCGTGGGATATGGGATTCAGCTGATGTGGGCAGGACCCTTCTGATCCCAGCTGGACTTGTTCACGTGTCTGGGGTTGACCAACTGTTCAGTGATGAGAACTGGCACACCGTCACTTCTACTGAATTCTGTTGGTCAAAGCAATTCGAAGGCTAGATATGGGGAATAGATTCTACCTCTTTTGTGAGAAAGACTATAGAAACACAGGATACAGGGTATAACTTCAAAGAGAGGCCCTGAGGTTTCACCATATAAACCTGAGGTAGGCAAAGGAGAAGACTTTGGCCAGAATACTAAAGCATCCATTTCCTCGGGCATTATGTTCATTGCCTCAATAGAATGGGAAGGAAGTAGTCTTATTAACAAGACAATCTTTTAAAACAAAGGTCAAGAAGACCAGCCCCTTCATCCTTCAGAAATCCAATTTCAGAAACAAAGACGGGTAGGGAAACTTAGCATGTGTCTGCTCAAAATCTTATGAAAAGGAGAAGCCCTCAGGACTAATAGTAAAATCAGAAGAAAAAAAAAAAACAAGAAAAAAATCCTAGATGAGAAATGGAGTAAAGGGGATATTATTATAAACTAGAGGCCCAGTGCATGAAATTCGGTCCCTCACCTGGCCTGTACCCTTTCCAATCCTGGACCCCATCGGGGATGTCCGACTGCCAGTTTAGGCCCGATCCCACAACCAGCAGTCGGACATGACTCTCACAATCCAGGACCACTGGCTCCTAACTGCTTGCCTTCCTGCCTGCCTGATTGCCCCTAACCACCTCTGCCTGCCTGCCTGCCTGCCTGATCGCCCCTAACTGCTCACCTGCTGGCCTGATCATCCCTAACTGCCTCTGCCTTGGCCTGCACTGGGACCCAGGATTCCCTCACCCAGTTGGCTGCAGGCGCTGGGACCCGAGTTTCCCCTCCCTCTGGCCGGCTGTAGGCACCCAGGACCCAGGCTAGCTTTGCCCAGGCTGGTCGCAGCCCCAGGGGACTGTGGATGGGCAGCTTCTCCCGGGCCACAGCTGCAGGCACAGGCACCCGGGACCATGGGGCAGGCAGCTTCTCCGTCTCCTGGCTGCAGCCTGGGCTTCTCCCTCTCCCAGGCTGCAGCTGCAGGTGCTGGCACCTGGGACCATGGGTCGGGTGGCTTCTCTGTCTCCTGGGCTGCAGCCGCAGGCGCTGGCTCCCAAGACCATGGGATGGGCAGCTTCTCCCTCTCCTGGGCCGCAGCCGCAGGCACTGGCTGCTTGGGCCCACGGACAGGCGGCTTTGCCGGGGCCGGCTTTGTCAGGAAAGACGTCTGGATGGTCATCTGGAAGTCGTCCAGTCTAATTAGCATATTACCTTTTTATTAGTATAGATGGTTCAGATGAAATATGTTCAAACTGAATTGTTTTTAGCCAGAAGAACACACAATGCATAGGTGGTTCTTAACTTTGACCAAATGAGTAGGCACATCATATTGTATTCCTGCCAAGCATTTGTTTAGAAACATAACTTATTTTCACTTTATATAAACTTACCCACTTGCTACTAATCTCTCATGTTGAAGATTCCAATTGCTGATATAGTTTTCATATTTTAGAATATGCTTACAAACAGCTTACAGTGTATGCTTGAGTTCAGATATTCTCTTACAGACAGCTTATTTTTGGCACTGTTTTGAATTTTTAGTGCACAAATTCATGAAGCATTCCATATTTTTATAAAAGAAAGAAAATACAAAAAAAAGAGAGAAAAGTTAATTAACAATTTGCCCACAGCCTAGCTCAGTCTTCAGTCCAGAAAGTACCAATGTTGAATTTGTAATTAAATAAGAGTTCCCAGACTTCCCTGGTATGCAATTACAATTAGTTCCTGATACTACATTTTAGACCATTTTTCAGAAGTATTAAAACATTGGTTTTCACTCAAATCTATTATTTTTTCTTATAAAATGACATTATAAAATTGTTGGCGAGAACTGAGTCATTCTAGTGTAAATCTGACCTGAGTGAGCCTGTCAAAATCTAGAGCAGTCTCATTCATTATACTCTGAATCTCATGAGCCGTGGGAAACTGGACGAACAAACATGCTGCTCAGGATGTCTGCGAGGCTAGTTTCAAAAGCTCACCCCTGCCCTGGCCGGTGTGGCTCAGTGGATGGAGCGTCGGCCTGAGGACTGAAGGGTCCCAGGTTCGATTCTGGTCAAGGGCATGTGCCTTGGTTGTGGGCACATCCCCAGTAGGGGGTGTGCAAGAGGCAGCTGATCGATGCTTCTCTCTCATCGATGTTTCTAACTCTCTATCCCTCTCCCTTCCTCTCTGTAAAAAATCAATAAAATATATATTTTAAAAAAAAAAGCTCACCCCTGCCCCACATGATCCCCCTGTACTCTGTTCTATTCCTACTTCCCCCTGCACCAAGCAGGTATATATTGTTGATGACACCTAATATAAGATTCTGCTTAGCACAAAACAAAATGCATGTTGGACGCCAGATCTCCAAAATGTAATTGAGGAATTAATAAAATTAAAAAGGTAAACAGGGTCTTAGGATTAACTAGAGGATGTAAACTATGAATCAAAATCCTGCCTAGACTTGAAATTTAGTGGCTATAACTTCTTGAATGACAAAATATACAAGTGCCTGGGATATGCAAGCCACTGTTTGTTGCTGAAAACAAGGGGAAAAACCCATGTGTGTGGGGGGGGGGGGGGGGCGGCGGGTCGAGGGGGGGGGTGCTCACCTATGGATGAGCCCAATGATAAGCAATAATAATGAAGCTGAAAGAGGGTTAATAGGTCCCTACAAGAACATATACTACACTCTATCCAGCGGTTCTCAACCTGTGGGTCGCGACCCCTTTGGCGGTGGAACGACCCTTTCACAGGGGTCGCCTAAGACCATCCTGCATATCAGATATTTACATTATGATTCATAACAGTAGCAACATTACAGTTCTGAAGTAGCAACGAAAATACTTTTATGGTTGGGTCACAATATGAGGAACTGTATTTACAGGGCCAGAAGGTTGAGAACCACTGCTATCCACATGGGATATGTACCCAAATATAGGGTTACAGTTCAAGAAAAAAACAATGTATGGAATTAACCGTCCCCTATAGAGCCATATCCCCAAAACTTCACTGGGATGTTCCAGTGTGCTTATTGGTGAGGTTAAGCGACCTAAGAAGATATCACAGTGATCACTTAAAATGCACTGGATGTAGCACTACTTCCTCAATAAAAGAATTCCCTGGTTAAATAGTTTGGAGAAATACTGCATGCTCTAATGCACTTGGAGATTGACAACGCACATGACTATATTAAAAGCTTTGAGAAATCCTGAAGTAAAGCAGCCTGCAGAACTGTACATCACTCTGCATTTGTAAAGGGTTTAACCACAGAACCCTTTGCCTCTTGCCTATTAACATCCTGCAGTGTATACTTTGGATGTTGAATTAATGTCATAGGTTTTAATCTTGCAAATACATCTAGGAGGTAATCCCATGAAGTCTAGGAAAAAAATGACAAGTGAATAGTAAAACAGTCTTCAGTCTTAATTCAGGATTTTTATATGGAAAGTACTCTTGTGTGCCAACCAATATATTCCTATCATTAAAGAGAGATGCTAAAACCTGGGTCAGAATCCAGGCAGTTTGCCTTCAGCTCAGCTCTGTCCTTGGTTCAGAAAACATACATATTTCTAAAGAAAAATAATTCCTATTTCTAAAATCCATGTCTTCCTAAATGAGCCATGCCTAGCAGACACTAATAAGCCAGGCATGAATTACAAAACAACAGGATCTAGGAATGGCTGGGGTATCCAAAATTGCTTCCCTTTTTTGTTTGTTTATTTCTTTAATTAATCATGGGAATTCCTGGTTTCTGCTAAAACTGACAAAAACATCCAGCCCTGTGCCAGGTGGATGAGTTTGTTGGAGCATTACCCTGTACACCAGGAGTTATTGGGTTTGATTCCCGGTCAGGGCACATACCTAGGTTGCAGGTTCGATCCTTGTTGAGGTGCATGTGGGAAGCAGCCAATCAATGTTTCTTTCTCTCTCTCTCTCTCTCTCTCTCTCTCTCTCTCTCCCTTCCTATCTCTAAAATCAATAAACATATCTTCAGGTCAGGACTTAAAGAAAACAACAACTGACGAAAACATTATGCAATCAGAATGTGACTGCCATGTAAGAAACAGAGCTATAAATACCATTTATTGTCTCTCCTCCTAAAAGCACTTTTAAGGTCTGACTCCTCTGCATGAAGGTAAAATGTCTGTCATACTTCTCTCTCAGATCTGTTTATAAAAATGTTTTATAAAACAAAACAATGCTCCAGAGCAGTGATTTTCAACCAGTGTGTTGCAAAATTTTTAAAATATACAACACCTGACTATTTAGACAGGGGCACTGGCCTCTTTTCCCCTAGACTGTCAAATTAAAAAATGACAGCAGCCAACACAATAGTCATCCGGTGTGAATGCCCTGTCTTGAACCATAAATATAGGTCATATAATAGAGTTGCATCTTATTGGTCACACCACATAATAAGGATGCATCTAATTGGTTAACTATTGATACCAGGAACCCTTATATACAAGTATAGGCACCTGGTTTTTTAAAGTCACTTTGGAGCAAAAAGGTAGGTAATTACTATTATTATTTTCTTTCTAAGTCAATCAAAATTATACCCATTTTTTGTCAGATCAGCAAATATATATATTTTTGGTGTACCACAGAATTTTAGTAAGTAGTTTATGTGTGCCATAAGATGAAAAAGGTTGAAAATTGCTGCTCTAGATTGTCACAGCCTGTTTGAATTATTTTCTAAATCTGTTCCTTTAGTGTATTGAGCAAACATGCACTAATGATTAGATTAATTTCCCACATTTTATTGATGATTTAAAAAAGAGTCCTAGATAGCAGTTATTGGAAATGTGCACTGAGAATGTGAATTGATCCTCTTGAGATTTATCATCAAATATCAATACTCTTAGATTTTATAGAGAGAGATAAAGTATTTAAGCAGAATTCCTGAGTTGTAACAGTTTAGGACCAAACACATGAATAACAAGGATCAGAGTATATGCCACTGTGATTGGCCTAGCCTCAGTAACTATTTAGTTGATTTAATATTAACTGGCTTTTGTAAGATTAAACACAGCTGTATATTAAAGCAGCAAACTGTCCTTACATCACCTTCCTCAGAATCACCTGGAAGTTGATTAGGTCCTTCCAAGATCTGAATATGAAGCTCTACAGGTCATGTTCAGGAATCTCCATTAAATATGCCTGCTGGTTTCCCAAACACCAAAGGCACCTGTTGATAAGACAGAGCTGAGGGTATTTGTAAAAGCTTAAGGGAGATCAGTGCTTGACAGAGATTTTGTAGCATCTCTGAGGGGAAAAGGCTTGATTAGGATTGCAGAACGGGACGGGGGCGGGGGGTCTGATGTAATAGCTTAGCATTGGTAGGCATCACAAAGAGTTTTGAAGCAAGGGTTTTGAAGAATGTGAGAAATACAGATGTTTGATGGTGTCTGTTGAAGAATTGAACTGTTTGACGTTTATATCAGTGAATTTTTTTTCAGGAAATTTCTGGAATGAACAATGAAGTTATAATAAAATCATGATGAAGACAGAGGAACACCAAAGCTTTGTTAGTGAGGACAATGGACTTGTAAAGTCATGACAATGTGAACAAAGGTGAGTGGGTGAAGATGCTCTTGGTTCTCAGCTTCTTCAACCTGAGCTGAACGGGTAGACCATTAGTGTCTGGGAGCACGATCAAGCCATAATTTCCCCACAACTCAGGTGTCACAGTCATGTATCATGTTCCCAGGTGGCTGTTTTAACTACTTTGTCTGGTTTTCCTCTTCTTTTTGTTGGACAATCAGTGGTTGGATCATTAGATGGGGCAGCAGCTACAATAATTATGCAAAACTCCGGAGATCACAGAGCTGATCACTGCAACCCAGACAATTTGTAAGAGAAGGTTTATGATCAGAGTTTGGAGTCCACTTCTCAGCCAGAAACCAAACCAAACCAAGAGAAAAATCTCATCACCTATGTGAATAGGAGGCTATTAGAAAAAGTCTCTAAATTCATAATTTCTACCTTTGCATTTTGGATCTTGTTGGCAATATGTTAGCTACCAGTGAGGTCTGGAGGGAGGCAATCACAACAACCTTCCCCTAAAGCACCAGCTGTTCCCCTTGAGAGGTCCGAATTACTTTTAAAGTTGCTCTATTCTGACCACCTGATATTTTCCTGTGTTGTCTTAAGATATATCCCATCAACAAACAAAACTCTTTTGATGTTTTCTAGCAAATCTGTCCAAAATACGCCAGATAGTTTGCAAACAGTTATAGTGCCCCCTTCTTAAAGACAGTGGAAGAAGAGTAGCAGCATTTGAAGCATTATCTGGTGAACAGAAATAGGTAAGAGGGAGGGGGAAGAAAAGGATTTCCTAGGATCTTACTTGCAGTGAGGTGTTTATTCTCAGTGGGCAACAAAAACTTTGCACCATTAGGGACTGTCAAGTTTAAAGGAAATTCTAAACACCAAGTCAACAGAGCCTCCACTAGTTTAGCTGCTGTGGTTAGTGCCTTAACAAGATCAGTAGACTTTTGCTACTGATTCAAGAGAGAAACTGAGTAAGCTAATAGTCTCAGATGATTCACAAGAAGTTGAGTCAGAACACTCAGGCCTTCTTCAAATCTCTCATATTACATGTGAAATAGACAAGCTTACAATCATTTGGGAGGCCCAGAGCGGGCAGTTTTTAACTCACAAAAGGAGTGTCATCCTTAGATTCTTGGATAAGAGGTTGGTTGCTTCAGTCTAAAGCAGTGGTTGGCAAACTCATTAGTCAACAGAGCCAAATATCAACAGTACAACGATTGAAATTTCTTTTCAGAGCCAAATTTTTTAAACTTAAACTATATAGGTAGGTACACTGTTATTAACTTAATTAGGGTACTCCTAAGGCTTAGGAAGAGCCACACTCAAGGGGCCAAAGAGCTGCATGTGGCTCGCCAGCCACAGTTTGCTGACCACTGGTCTAAAGTATGTCTTACCTTAGAAAGCAACCTTTCAAAAGAGCCAGGGTCCCACAGATAATTCAATATGAATCAGGTTAACACTCCCTTGAGGCAAGAACACCATGAAGTAAGGTTTGGGGATGTCATACATTTTTAGTAAATCTCCAAGTTTTCCTTCATTCCTACTGCAAGATGGCGGCTTAGATAAGACAGGTCAGGTGTTCCAGAGCTGTCTCCATCTCCCTCACATTAGAGTCACTCCAGGCATGGAGCCACTTCTTTCCTTCGCTAGACGGGTGTGGAGGGCTGAGTTCATCCCAGCTGGGAAGAGAGGTCTCACAGAAACTAACCCTGACAGCACCTTGATCTTGGACTTCCAGCCTCCAGAACTGTGAAAAATTAATTTCTGTTGATGAAGCCACCCTGCCTGTGGTACTTTGCTATGGCAGCCTGAACAGAGGCACTGTGCCCTTGGTAATGTGTGATTTAGATGTACCTTTAAAGGTATAATTCCCAGCCCTTGTGTGTTTTTGACACCTTGGAATGATAACACATTCTCAATTTGCATTTAATGTAACATCATTGTACTAGGTGACATTTTTGGAAGGGAGTCACAGAATCAGGGCTGCCGGCACTGCTCGAGGGGGCAGCAGAGTGGTAAAGCAGAAGGGAGGGTCATCCCTAAGAACCAGTGACCCAACAGTAGTTCTTCCTAGGATATGCCCCAACAGAATAACACAACATTTTAGACAAGCCATTTGTTGCTCTTTAACACTGAGAACAAGAAAACATAGATCTGAGAAAAGTCTGGCTGGGTAGCAAGAAATGGATTAACTAACTTCTCCCCCCCTCCTTTGATGCCTTATTGTTCAATTCCTTTATTAGCAAAGTGGACACAAACATCATTTCTGCCAAAGCGATTGGATAAACGTTTGGCACCAGAATTCCCTTTAGTAGAAAATGGTTTTTTGTGTTTGGAAAAACCCCGGTAGAGCTTGAGGATAACCAGTGACATCTCATGGTCTCCCAGAAGGAATACAACTGTTTCGTAGAAGACAAAAACAGAAATATGTCTATTATTCTGGAAAAGGGATGAGGAGGGAGGAGACAATAGAAAAATGCCACTGGGGTCAATGAGAGAGATTTGTTGAAGGCCACTTGTTGTGTGATAAGACTCTTCCTTAAGAGTCCCTGTGGTTCCAGTAAAGGTGATAGATCCATGTATGGTGTGAGTACATATATTATGAACTCAGGTGAGAAGTGAAGTTTTAACCTTGACAGCGATTGAGGCGTGTGCACGAGGTACAGGCGGAAGGCATCCTGTGTGAGCAACCATCAAGAATTGGGAGGAATCATGTGAGGGCTCTCGGTTCCTACAGGCCTTACTATTGAGTATTTGAGTCAAATTGACCTACAAGGACCCTGGTAGACATTCAAACCACATGAGTAGAAGGAGAAATCCAAGTTGCCTTAAATTTCTTAAACATCTGAATGGAGTTTAGAGGATTGTAGCTGTCAAAATATCACCATTGCACCTTCACCCTTTCTTTCACTTTAGCTTCATGCTTCCACCTGGCTGGTTTTCCCAGGAATCTTGAATCCAGAAGAGGTGGGGTGAGGAACAAGGGCCATGTCAGTCTGCAGAAAAGGAGACTAAGAAAGTCACAGAGATACACAAATGGCTGCACGGGAAGCCTGAGTTGCAGAAGACAGCTCTAGAGCTAGGCAGGAGGGACCACCATTTGCTAAGGTCAAATAGACTCTCAATGCTCCAACCGGCTTCTAGGTGCCGAGCTGATGAATCCTTCATTCTGTCCCAGGGCTATGCTATGGCGAGCATGAAATCATGCAGTATTTTCAGATACTTGAGGAGCAGGCTGGCCATAGGTGTGAGTCTGAGATGATGCATGTCTCTCCTACTTTATTTTTTTTTTACCCTCCTTTCATTTCTTTGCTAGCAGCAATTTTTTTTTTTTGAGGCTCGGCTCAGCTTTTTCTATATAATATGGCATACATGTTAAATGGCTGCATCATTTTAACTTTAGAAAAATAGAACTGGACAGGACTAAGAGGGTGCAGGACAGGCAGTTTTGCACTGAGCTAGCAACCAGGATGCAATCCCTCTCTCCAACTCCTGAGAGTTAAGGGGCCAGTTTCATTGTCGGTGCCTTCTCTTGGTGCTGACCAGGTTTTAATGCCTAAAGGGAGGACAGAGGGGCAAGCAGTGTCTCTGTTCAGGTGCCTCTACTTTGCCTCTAATGCCCCCTCTGCAAGCGAAGAGTGGTTCTGACCTCTTTCCTTCTAAGAGTAATTTCAGCCCCTATAAATTTTCCATAAGAAAATAGATGTGAAAACAGTGGAGCAATACCTGAGGTTGAATAAGGATGTCACTTTTCCTCTACCCCCCCCGCCAACCCTCCCCCCCATTTCACTTAACTGGAGTGAACACATTCCCTTGGAGGCAGAGGCCCAAGGCTAGCGGTGACAGAAATGGATATGAAGCAGTTTAGGTTCATTGCCATAGAGCGTTATGATTCAGTTTCAGTTGACAGGAAGTACCCAGGGAGTCTTCTCATTTTGCTACATTCTCATCTCCACTCTTTAGTAAATTTACTTAATTGGAAACCAGAATTTACACTATGGGGATAGATGTTCTTTCCCCTCCTGGAGGGCCATCACCTGGAGCGTGCTGATCACAGGCCCCCCCTCACGGAAAGATGGAGGGGCTGCGCAGACAATGCTTCCCCGGTGGCGAATCAGGAGGTTCGGGCCTTATCTCTCCTGCTGGCACATGCATTTGGGAATATTTACAGAAACCTCTGGAGATATTAATGCGGAGCCAGCCGGAAAGAAACATTCTGAAAACTGGCTCCTTTCAAATGAAGTTGTGGGTCATTTGGAAAGCAAAGCTTCATAGCCAATTTGTCACCAGGCTCTCCAACATCTCATGATGGTAAAAAGGATGGGGTGAGAGGGGGAGGATATGACTGGGGGATGTGTATGTGGCTCACAGGCACAATGTCAGAGGGACCCACAAAAGGACTGGGAGAAGCAGGGGCGGAGAAGAGGAAGACAGACCTGAGGAAACTCCCATATGGCTGCCTGTGCCTGAGTCCTACTGCCGCAGCTCCTCTCTACCCCTGAGGCCCATAGAACCAGGCATTTTCTGGGTGTGTCAAGCCCGATCTTGCCAGGACCTGAACATTTTACTGGAAACACAAGAGGAAAAATACAGCCTGCGTGGAGAAACAACGTGAAGTGTTCAGAAGTTGGGAGTTACATGGATAGAAACACAGCTTTCCAGATCCCTCCAGTCCAAATGCCATGAGATAGTACCAGGGGTCTCAGCATGATAGATGGTGACAGTTTTTGAAAATGTTTACTGTCCTTGCCAACAAGAGGCACCCCGTTGCTTTCCTAAATCTCATGGAGGTCAAGTCAGCCTGCTCTGCTTAGAGAAATTCTTGGTAGAAATCCCTGCTTCGCTGACACAAAAGACAGATTTTCAAATGAGGAGACATGGTTGACAGTGCTCAGCTGCACTGATAAATATTCAGGGAAACAGCACCGCACAGTGTGTGGAGATAAAACCTGTTGGACGCTGACCCTGTAGGTCTGCAGAGTCCTGACATTTTTAGCAGAGTTCAGCATCCTGGCTAGTCAGAGAACAAGCCCATGGCTTATAAACACAGCAGGAAATCCTGCAAGCCTGACGGTGGCTATTGTTCAAAATCATGAGTGTAGCCCGACTGGCGTGGCTCAGTGGTTGAGCATCAACCCATGAACCAGGAGGTTGAGGTTTGATTCTGGTCGGGGCATATGCCCAGGTTGTGGGCTCAATCCCAAGTGGGGGGCATGAGGAATGCAGCTAATCAATGATGTTTCTAGCTCTCCCTCTCCCTTCCTCTCTGAAATCAATAAAGGTACATTTTTAAAAGAAGAAAAAGAAAAAAAAAATCTTAGGTTTAAAATAACCAGTGTGGTTCTGAGCCAAGCGGCCAACTGCACTTGGGAAGAACCAGGGAGCCTGGCACACAGGGGACAGCGAGGGCCATCGGAGGAGCGGAGCCTTCGAGCTGAGCTGGACAGGCCACTAGGGGTCCTCAGCCCTTCTCCTGGGCTCTCACCTACCCGAGGTGCACAGATTTCCTAAATGTCTCAGGGCCCCAGTCATCTGTGCCCAGAAAGAATTACTTTTCCCCCTGGTGCCGCAAATCCCTTTCTTCCCCATTATGAGCTTGTGTCCCCCAAAATTCGTATGTCAACATTAGACCTGGACCTCAGAATATGATGTATTTGAGATTGGACCTTTAAGGAAGCGAGAAAATTAAAATGAGCCATTAGGATGGCCCTGCTCCAATGTGATCGGTGTTCTTATAGGAAGAGGAAATTTGACAGATAAAGAGACTCCAGGGGTGTGTGCACAGAAGAAAGACCAGGAGGACAAAGGAGAAGGCAGCCATCTGCAAGCCAAGGGGAGAGGCCTCGGAGGGAGCCGAGACTGCTGACATATTGCTCTTGGACTTCTAGCCTCCAGCAGTCTGAGGAAATAAACTTCTGATGTTTAAGCCACCTGGTCTGTGGTGCTTTGTTATAGCAGCCCGAGCTTTCTTTCCTTAGCTTTCTTACTACTGGTTTTCTCTCTTCCATATGAAAACTCAACTTAAAGTAAAACATTGCAAACTCAAACTTCACTTCAGTATAAATGAGAAAAGAGACCTTGAAACGTTCCCTTTCTCTGGGCTGTCATGTCACTTGAATTCAATATAATCCTTACCATGAATCCCAGGATTGAGGATCTAAGTTGGTGGCCAGACACCCAGAGGGATGTGTGTGGACAGTGCACCTCTCCAGATGGTCCCTGCACATCAGCCACCCACTCTGGTGCTTTCCCTGGAGCCTTAGTCCAAAGGTCATGATATGCACCAGAAAACTGACCTATTTCCTGACACAACGAAGATGTAGGATGCCAGGGTCCCTGTTTGAAATCTTCCACTATCATAGGAAAACTCCAGTGGCCCCCAAACTCCCCCATCATCATCATCATCATCATCATCATCATCATCATCATCATCATCAGAAATGTTGAACTGAGAAGAAAGGAAAATGCCAAGCTTCTACTAAGGTTCTACATGGTAACAGGAACCCAACTCAAACAGATTTAAACATAAAAGACATTTTTTATCCTGAATAATGGCAAGTCCAGGAGTGGAGTTGGTTTGAGTTTGATTTAATGTCTCAAGTGTGTCACCGAAGACCCAGGCAGCCTCCTCTTTTCACTTTCCTCCGTGTCAAGTTCATTCTCAGACATGTCAGAAACCTGAAGAAAAGGGGAGTGTGTCTTCCTGTAGCTTTTTCTTTGGAACAATAAACTTCTCCAGAGCCTCCTGGAGGATTCTCTCCCCATCTCAGGTTTCTGTAAATAAAGAAGACTGTAGGTAGAAATAAATGTCAAGTAGTGGCTAACAATCTCCACAGCACTGCACATGACTTCTAAGTCATCATCAGATTTAAGAGTCACGCACAACAATGAATGAATAGGAAGGGGCACATTGATTTAGACCCATAGGTGGTCAAGAGCTGACAGCCACTTGATGGGAATGGACTGTCCAAGGAACACAGGACACAGGACAATCTGTGCATGAAGAGCCATGATCCAGCTGACCTAACTTATTTCACCCCTGTGACTATGCTGCTTTTTAAAAAATCTCTGCTTGTCTTTGTATATTTTATTTTTATTCCTTTCACTACCTGTTCATTGGCCATTCTCAATTATTTTCCTATCTAAACTCCATGCAGAGACAGTTTGTGTGGTCTGCCTGGCAGCATCTTTTGCTCTCAAACACTGTCCTGGACCTGTCGAGCCTAGGCCCAGGCTGCCCTTAGGCCATGGATTCCATCTCTGGTTCTTCAGCAGGGATCTGGGAGCAGAGCAGGCATATTGGCACCTTCAGTGTAGTCATCACACTTCTCTCTTATAAACTCCAAGAGCAAGTCTGTTTTAAATTTTCTTAAATGTGGTGACCCTAAAAGAGAAAAGGATGTTGTGGTCCAAATCAAAATTAAGTAAAAGTCTAATGTCATTATCTTAAGCAAAGCGGCATATTTCCTTAGGGTTTAAGAAGGGAGAAGCAGGAAAGGGCAGGGACTATAGTTATTTATGTTGATATTTTACTTGTTAGATTTTAATTAGAGTTTCAGGTACTACAAAACTAAACCATCTTGGAGTATTTAAGGATATTAACTGAGTCCTCAAGACCTGTATTTTCACTGTTCTCTAAGTGCTGTTCTTTCAAATACCATCATGGAGTACAGAAGAAGGGAATCATGATGTAAGAATTTTAAAAAACCTGATCCACATACTGTTCTTGTAAAATACTCATTTACCAGCCAAATGGGCTCACACTCTATACAGAGCCAAGACCATGAATGACAATTTATCTCTCTCTCTCTCTCTCTCTCTCTCTCTCTCTCTCTCTCTCTCTCTCTCTCCCTCTCTCTCTCTCCCTCTCTCTCTCTACCTCTATCCTCTATCCTCACCTCTATCTCTACCCTCTATCCTCTATCTCTATCTCTATCCCTCCTGGAAATACCCAAAGAGGAAACAAGAACTAAGGACATAGCTCCATCATTATTTATACATGTGATCATTTCAGGATATTTACTGAGGGCCTGTTACTTTGACAGGATCTCATACCTTACCTAGCTAAACAGAATAAATACAAGATGAAGGAAGTGTCTGCAGAGAAATCTTATATATCAGAATAGACAGAGAGGAGAAAAATAGTCTGTAGGAATTTAGGAGCAGGTGTGAATTTAGGAGGTGGCAGTGAGAGATTTTCAAAGGGAAAAGACTATCTTAAACTCAGGACATTTCATTGTTTTATGACTTTCTTTGATTATTTCATGTCTCTTCCCTCCTGGCCTGCTTATTAACAGAGACAGGCCTTGCACGAATACAGAGAAATAACAATATCTGGGCATGTAACAGGCAATCAAGGTATCCTTGTCAAGTTCGCCAATAACGGAATAGGTGTGAACCGCCACAATCCAAATCATGATGATTGCTGTAATAATTAGGTCAAGCATAATTATTAAGAGTGATTGTTGTGGCCAGAAGCTAAGGCTGACATTGATGTTAAGGGATTAGTCTGGAAAGGATTTTAATGAAGGCTGGAAAAGACTGAAGCTGATGGGTGAAAGAGAGTTAAGTGTGGATGTCTGTGTGTGTGAATTCAAGTGGACAGAGTAAGCAGAAGTTTAAGATAAAGTGAGTCACAGGGAGAGAATGACAGTTTTATCATGATGTCTCTGGAGATGAAGCAGAAATAAACAGGACCACTCAAGTGGGACCTGGTATGGTCTGATAAACTTATTCTACAGAGACCTTTTACACTAGGGAGAGTCTGAAGCAAAAGAGATTAGAGATAGGAAGCACCATGATAATACATGAAAATCACTTAGAACTGTACCTTCTATATAGAAAGATGTCGATAAATGCATTATCAATATTACACAAAATTTCTTAGTAATTGCTCAATTTTCCAACTTCAAAAATTCTTTATGAACATATGCCCATGTGCTTTGATAGGTATTTCTTTTCTGATTGGCTACTTTCCAGCTCCATGTAATACTGGAATAAACAGATGTGTGACTTTCTTCTATGCCTGCAAGCACGCCTGTTACAGCTGTTGTGGATGACCAGAGAAGTCTTGATTTGTAAAAAGATGTTTTTCCCCCGTTATACAGTGAAAGAACTTTTATATATTAATTTCTGTTTCTTAGCAGGTAGAGAGAAACCAACTTGATTGAAATATTAAAGTAATTTTTGCTATTATTCAGTAATGTTCACTTTTCTTTGTTGACCATCAAATGTTTTCTATCCCTGCTTCCCTGCTAACAGCAGTGGCTACCTTAATTGCCTAATCTATTCAATGCTTTGCTCTTCAACACTTTTATGCTCACTAATGAATACATTATATATGTAGAAAAACTGGTGCAAACTTCTTGGACTTTTTTATGAAATGCCAAGAAAATGAAATTTCCTCAAGGCATCATATCAAAACAGACCAAGCTGCCATCTGCTTCTTCTTGATTATAGGCGGCCACTCTGAATGAATGATGGTACCTCCTAACTGCCTGTGTTTCTCTCTTGCTTTTATTTGGAAATTGGAGTGCTATACCTGTTCGTGAATTTTTCTCTTGCCTTTTTATTTCATATTTTATATAAATATTATCTTAAGGAAGTTCTCAAGATACTCACAAAATATTTTTAAAATATGTTAACAGTAGTTGATTCTGCTGTTTTGAGACAGAATTTCTTTTCTTTGGGAAAGAAACCTCAGTTTTTGCTTTTAAGACCTTCGACAGGTTGGATGAAGTCAATGCACATTATGGAGGGTAACATCAACTGACTGTAGATGTTAAGCACATCTACAAAATGCCTTCTAGCATCACTGAGGCTAGTGCTTGATTAGATAACTGGATATGATAGCCTGGCCAAGTTGACATAAAACTCACCTTTACATGTGGTGACTCTTAAGGCAGGGAAATTAAAATTTCAAATAGAAATGACTACAGCCCAGAAAGGGCTGGTTATTCCCTCTAATTAATAAACAACACACAACAAACGAACAAGAAAATCACACACACACACACACACACACACACACACACACACACTTATTCCTAAACAGAGGGAAAGGTGTTCTTTTTCTTCCATTTCTGCTTCTTATTTGTACTTTGAGAACTCACTTTGATCTATTTAAACTGTTCCTTTCTCCTAATCATTTTGATCACATTAAGGGGCTGACTTATGGTTATCTTGAGTCTACGTAGATACTGTTAGATTGGACACTCTTTGTTTAATTTGCTCCACCCCTTTGTTTGGAGTCCTGCCTTTTGCTTGTTGAATGGCATGGGCAATTTAGTTAAAGGTTACTGGGCATGTTGAGTAGGAACTATGTCTTTGAATGAACTCATGGGAAAATTACAAAAGAAACAAAGAAGTCAATTGTTGAATCGGGTCCCTCTCTTTTCGTTAAAGACATTAGAACCTTTATCTTAATAAAGAAAACCATTAAAGGGTGAGAAAGGTAAATAGGACCACATATCAGAGCATGTCAGGCTGATGGGAAATTAAAAATTACAGAATAGTCTGTCTCTGAGGCACAAAAGATGTGGTAAGTCACCAGGGAAACAACATGGGATCTGGAGTTTCAGTGTGGCTATGGGCCCTGGGTTTAAGAAGGTGGCTGTAAGTTTATTCACTCTAAGCAGAGACTTAGGGAAAATGTAACTTTGATTCTCTCTGTATTACTGATGTCTTTTAGAGCATCCATCCACCCATCCTCTAGAGAGAGAGAGAGAGAGAGAGAGAGAGAGAGAGAGAGAGAGAGAGAGAGAGAAAATGTGTATACTAGTATGTGCCAGGAGGGGAAATAGATTAGACCAATCCAGTAATCTCAGTATGAAAAACATAGCATATTTTTCTTATTAGATAAATAATTCAAACTCATTGTAGAAAAGCGAAGCAATACATAAAAGTAAAGAAAGTAAAAATCACTTGAAATTCTGCCACCCCTGAACCTGTTGGTGACCATCCTTTTGCTGATTCAATAATTAAGCTGTTCTGGGTATCATGCTTGGTCATTCAGATCCCTTCCCTCCCTTCTTGTTCCCAGGATGCATCTGGGCACATGAAGAGGCTTCCTGTGACTCCCTGCCAGCAGAGTGGGAGGGCCTCCTTTGCTGGCTCCTCTGGTCTCTATAACACTGTTTTTGCACACAGTCTTGGCTGTAATTGGTAGCTTGAAGTAGGAGGCTGATATGATTCATGTTTACATCATCCTTGGCTTGGTTTAACTGCTATCCTCCAGCTCCTGCTGCGACTGTAGACCCTTCTGAATCTCTGTTGCATCCTCAGTTTGGTTTCCTGGCCTCTACCAAGACAGGTTTATAGCAGGCCCATTGATGCCCAACTAAGGTATTTTCCTGGGCCACTTGAGGGCAGGAAGTTGAATAAGTCCTGGGGATCTAACATATAGCATGGCGACTATATATTACAATATTGTATACCTCAAATAGCTTTCTCACATAGTTCCTCAGAGGTAACTATGCGAAGTGATGGATGTGTTTGTATATTTGTTTAATTAATTTGACTGGTAACCGTTTCATAAAATACACATATATTAAGTTAGCACCTTGTAGACTTTAAATGTGTACAATTTTAATTGCCAGTTATACCTCAATAAAGCTGGGGGAAGGGAGGAATTGTACAACCTGCACATGAAGTAGTGAAGGCAGCTTCAAGCTGATCTACTCCAAAGTTCAAATGTGACCCGAATAAAACAAAATCCTGCAGCTCACTTCACTTCCCTCAGCTTAACAGCACCACCTTCTATTCTTTGGGCCAAACTCCAGAGCAGGGACAGCATCTGTTGCACCTCTGTCCCTATGCTGTCCTGCAGGGCTAGAAAGGATGAGTCTCTCCCACATCAGCCTTGCCCAGAAGCCATTCTAGTTGATGAGATGAGAAGAGAGAGGACCTGGCTTACCAATGAGGGGAACACAAGGCCTGGTACAAGGTACAAGTGCCAGGATGTCTTCGAACCTGAGGATTGCCCCACTGAAGAGAGAATGAAAGGATATGGATTACTCCTTTCAGATGATTGGCTTTTGCAGTATTCTTGAAGATGGTAAGCTCTCACCCTTACTGGCAATTTAAACATTGAATGCCTCCATCCCATTAAACCTGCTCTACTTTCCTCCCAGATAAGAGAAGATGCCCCTAAGACCCCATGGTCATCAGATTTGTTGGCTGTTTCTTAGCACCTGGGGCAGAGTGGCTGAGATGATAGATGCTTGAACCTTTGCACCAAGCCCAGTGTATGGCACACACTTGGCTTTCCACAAATACTCGTTGAAGAGAAGAATGAAAAAAATATATACATGATAGATAAATATTATCCTACCTCTCTAAGGTCTTTTTCGTTTGAAGGCTGAGGAACAAAGATGATGCCCCTCCAAGGTCGTGGGTGAATCTGTGAGTCTGTGTACACATTCCCATGGCTAGACAGCAAGATATTAGAATTCGTCAATGTTTTCATGCTGCCACCTAAGCCAGTTGCTCTGCTCGGCGCTGACATCTGTAAACAGGTCATTTGTATTCTTCTGTCACCTGCATTCCTCTGAAGAAACATCCCTCCGGTTCACAGAAATTAGTTATCTCGCAGGCTGGACAGATGATGGATAGGTGGCTTTTTCACTGGCCCCACTCGGTTTGGGAAACGCCAGATGCCTTCTCTGTCCTACCGATGCTGCTGGTGCACGTGATTAGAGAGCCGGGGGCACACTCAGAGCAGGAGCACAAGAAGCAGACGTTTCATTTCTCGCCCAAAGGAGCTGTATCCAGCGACCCAAGACTGCCACCGCATTGGGACAACCCGTGCTGTCCTCTCACTGCCCCCCCATGCCCTCCCCTGAGAGAGAACCAGACAGAGTTGCAACCTTGAAGCAAGGAGGCTGCCAGCTACTAGTATTCTCTTCACTGTTCTCAGCGGGGTCTTTCTCTGCCTAATTGTCCCATTTACTCTCCGTTTTTTCTTGGAAAAGCCTGGCATTCAAAGCAGAAATAATTCTGTTCCAGAATGTTGCAAGGGATCAACATTTAATCTACCTGCTTTTGAATTCTGAAATCCATTCTGTTTCTTTGTTTAGGTAGAAGCAGGACATTTGTTGGTTTGAGTTGTTCTGATCTCTCCCTTTTTTTTCATGATTCTTTAGACAGAACTGTCTGTGTTGACTGTTCCATCCATTAAGATGGGAAGGACCCTCAAGATCCTAACACCATCCAGTTCCTAACACCTGTGAGCCACTGACGAACGTGGTCACAGCAATGGGGGCACTTTAGACACAGGAGGTTGACTCAGGGGACATGCTCACACCCTGACCTCTTCTGGAGCTTATTGTGAAAAAATATCTGAATTTCCTTGTCCATTCATATCTTATGTGACTTAGACTACTCCCCAGGAGGCAAGCTTTACTATATCACCTGTAACACTCTAGGAATATGGCATTTTATATGTCTTTCCGTATATTATTAATAGGAACATCATTGAATGTTTTTGTTGTTGTTGTTGCAGAATTCACAATGCTAATAGAAAAGTGGCTCTTCTGGTGCTCCATATTTCTTACAAATATATATCCCCCCTTCGCTTGAACGCATAGCTCATTTTTTGGGATCAATTCAGATCTAACACTGTGTTAGTTTACTAGGGCTGTCATAATAAAATACAACAGACTGGTGGCTTAAACAACAGAAATGTAGTTCTCACAGTCTGGAGGCTAGAAGTCCAAGATCAAACTGTTGGCAGGTTTGGTTCTTCGGAGGCCTCTGTCCTTGGCTTGCAGACAGCTGCCTTCTCCTGGTGTCCTCACATGGCCTTTCTTTTGTGCGTAAGAATCCTTGGTGTCTGTGTGTCCAAATTTTCTCTGCTTGTTATAAGGACTCCAGTCAGATTGGATTAGGGCCCACACCTTCATTTTAACTTAGTTGCCTCTTTAAAGTCCCAATCTCCCAAAACAATCATATTTTGAGATATTTGGGGTTAGGACTTCAACATACAAATTTGGGGTAGGAGCACACAATTCAGCCCATAATAAAACCTAAGTTTTTTTCTGAGTATTCTGTTGTGCCAGCCATTGTGAGAGGCATGTATGCTCTTATTTAACCCTCACCATGATCTGCAATGGTAGTATTCAGTAGGAGTTGCTCTGTTGATGAGGAAAAAACAGAAGAGATCAAGTGGCTTCCCCAAGCTCCAGTATGTGACAGGGCCATGATTCTGAGCTCTGACTCAAGTCCAGCCCTGCTTCCTTTACCACATATAACTCCCAATCAGTGATTGAAATCAATTGGAAAAATAACACCTCTGCTCAGAATCCTAAAGACTTTCATCAGATCTTTAAAACATGTATTCAGCCCTGTATCTACTAAATCAACTAAGTTGTCAATTGAATACAGAATAATTTATCCTTTTTCTGGTGACAAAAATGCCTCATGTCCTTTAAGAAGAAGCATAAGGGGAGGAGAGAAAATGGCGGAGGTTTAGACAGACGTGTCGGTGCCTTGTCCCGGAGCAGATAAGGGCGGGCAGCTGAAACGGGTAGCATACAGCCCGAATAAGCAGAGGAGATTCAGCTGAGACAGTCTGCAGCCAGGAAAGACAGGGAAATCCTAGATAAAGGGAACGGTTAGAGGCTGAGGCTGAAACCTCTCCAGGTGCGCCGGCACAGCCGCGGAGACCGTGCCATCTTGGGTGACTGTCGCCGGCATCCAGAGACCAGCTACTAACCCGGCAACAACGGCTCTCAAGCAGCGCGACTACGTGAACTCAGAGGAACTCGACTTCTCCCCACAGAAAGGTTAGACTTTCCCCAAAGGTGCGGTTTGCAGTTTAGGTTGGAGAGTGGAACGCGCGCAGGGGGGTGGGGGCTCTGCGCCCCACAAAGACCGCGGCCGTTGGAGCCAGCGTGACCCACGAGTGTGGAAGGGCACCCCCAGGGCTGCTGGCAGAAGGGAACGCTATAAATAAGCCCACAGTTGGACGGGACACAAACGGGCAGCCTCAGATTACGCCAGTTTGCCGGCTACTCGGTGCCAGGAGCCAGAGCGCGCGCAGAGACTTCGCGCAGATTTGGAAGGTGAAGCGTTGCGAGTTCGCACAACTTCCCAGGCTCTTAAATCTGTGCGTTTGATTGTTGAACCCAGTGCAAGGGACTACCCAGTTGGGGTCAGTCACAGAGCTTGTAAGGGAAGGCTGTTTTGGGGGAGCCTGGGAAACAGAGCGGGGAGTGACTACTGGAAAACCAGCTCTGGGCGGAGGACATTCCCAGACCAGCTTCCGGTACAATAGAGAACACCTGGTCAGAGAGGTCCTATACCCTCGGAGGTCAATCCCGACGCACTGCCGCCCAGAGGCAGAGCCATGAACTGACTCTTCTGTAAATACAGATAAGGGCTGTCTGGGAAACCAAGGTAGCCTGCCTTAAAATCAGGACTGTGGCTTACAACACAGAGGAAAAGTGTATCAGAGGAAAATTCAACATTCTCCTGAATACCTGGTGTGCCAAAAAGAGGAGCAGAAGATCTGAAGCACCTTCATTACAGCCCATTTTTTTTAATTATTTTTTTTTAATTATTGTTTCACCTTTTAACTAAGAAACCATTTATTTTCTTTTTTCATCACCTGATATTACCCTTTTAATTACTACATTTTTATTTTTAACCAGTATTATTACTGCTGCCATTTTACCATTTTTTTTTTAAAGTGTCATTTTATTTTCTATTTATTTTATTTTGGGACTAAGGTTCTCCACTCTATTTTCATCGTTCCTTTAGCATCATTTTCCTCTACCTCAATTGTGCTGCTGTGCTAAAACTCTCTTCCCCACTTTTTCCCTTTTGCTGTCCTGTTTCTCTTACCCTATTCCTGCTTTAGATTTTTCCTATTCTTCATACGCCCTGTCTAAATTTCACCCTACTTATATATCCCTTTTCCAATCACCTGCTCTAAATCCTTATCCACCTCTCCCTTATCTTTCTTCACTATCCAAATTTTTTATTCTCTCCTTTTCTCTATTGTTCTGTTGTTGCTTGCTCGATTGTTGAGTATATTGTGTTTTTTTTTCTTTTCTTTTCTTTAAGGATTGTATGTGAGGTTGTTCTGCTTTTTCTTTTTCTTTTTCTGTCGCCCATTCCCCCTCCCCACCCCACCCCCGGCCAGTTATTTTTGTGCTTCTGCTTTCCCTTGCCTCACTTGATATTATTGGCTGTTTGTAGTTTGTATTCACTCCAGAGATCCGTTGCTGGAATTTGTTGGGATTAGTGGCGGTTCTATCGGAGTTTTCTCCTCATATGAATAGTCTCCTCCCCTCTTCTACTTCATTCTATTTTTCTTTTTTTTTCTTTTTCTTCTTTTTTTTTTTCTCTTTTTTCTGTTTTTCTCTCTATCTTTTTCTCTTCTTTCTTCCTTACCCCCCAACTCTCTTAGCTTGGGTGGCCATCTTTATTTGGGGTTATTAATACCGTAATTCATTTGTGTTCAGTGCCTGGTACGTTGTGCCTTGTTGTGTTGTATTTTGTGCCTTAAAATCAACGCAGCAGATCCAAGCAACAGCGGCCTCCTGATCTCCACACGCTCTGTCTGAGGAACAGCTGCTGTGGGTGAAGCCTCCCTCCACCAGCCAGAAGAGCCACAACAGCTGTGAACAGCACCCATCAGAAGACCCGCTAACAACAGAGGAGCAGCTGCTACCACAACTGCCCAAGGAGCAACCACAGCCCGAGGAGCCACTGCCACCTAGGGAGCAGCCACTGAACGACTCAATATCTATATACGTCAGTGAGATCAAACATGGGTAGACAAAGAAATCCCCAAAGGAAAGAAAAGGAGGACTCACCAGAAAAGCAGCTAAGTGATACAGAGGCATACAACATGACAGAAAAAGAATTCAGAATAAGGGTCCTAGAGTGCATACACCGGATGGAGGAAAAAATCGACAACTTATCCAAGAAGCAAGAAGAAACAGATGAAAAAATCGACAACTTAACTAAGACCCAAGAAGAAATGAAGTGCGATATAGCTGCAATAAAGAACACCATTGAAAGTATCAACAGTAGACTAGGAGAAGCGGAAGACCGAATTAGTGAATTAGAAGACAGGGAAGCAAAACACACCCAAACTGTACTTCAGTTGGAGAAAAAAATTAAAAGACAGGAGGAGAGCCTAAGGGAGCTTTGGGACAACATGAAACGAAACAACATACGAATAATAGGGGTGCCAGAACAACAGAAAGAGGAACAAGGATTAGAAAACCTATTGGAAGAAATAATATCAGAAAACTTCCCTGAGGTGGGGAAGAAAAAAGTCACACAAGCCCAGAGAGTCCCAAGCAAGGTGAACCCGAAAAGACCCACACCAAGACACATCATAATTACCATGGCAAATGTTCAGGACAAAGAGAGAATCTTACAGGCTGCAAGAGAGAGACGGAAAGTTACATACAAGGGATCGCCCATTAGATTATCAAATGATTTCTCAACAGAAACACATCAGGCCAGAAAAGAATGGACGGAAATTTACAAAGTGATGCAAAGCAAAGGACTGAATCCAAGAATACTCTATCCAGCAAGGCTATCATTCAAAATTGAAGGGGAAATAAGAAGCTTCACAGACAAAAAAAGGCTAAGGGAGTTTATCACCACCAAGCCAGCAATGCAAGAAATGCTAAAGGGACTGGTGTAAAAAGAAGAAATAAAAATCCCAGAAAGAAAACAGCCACACACACAAAAAAAGAAATGGCTACAAACAAGTACCTTTCAATAATAACCTTAAATGTAAACGGGCTAAATGCTCCAACCAAAAGATATCGAGTGGCTGAATGGATAAAAAATCATGACCCATACATTTGCTGTCTACAAGAGACCCACCTCATTAGAAAGGACTCACACAGACTGAAAGTGAAGGGATGGAAAAATATCTTTCAGGCTAATGGAAAAGAAAAGAAAGCTGGGGTAGCAATACTTATATCAGACAAAATAGACCTCAAAGTGAAGGCCATAACAAGAGATACGGAAGGCCACTTCATAATACTAAAAGGATCAATACAACAAGAAGATATAACCCTGATAAACATATATGCACCCAATGCAGGAGCACCCAAATACATAAAAAATCTTCTGGAAGATATCAAAGGAGAGATTGACAACAATACAATCATAGTAGGGGACTTTAATACACCACTGTCATCACTGGATAAGTCCTCTAGACAAACAATCAGCAAAGATACAGCAATACTAAATGACTCACTAGATCAGATGGACTTAATAGACATCTACAGAACACTTCACCCCAGTGCCACGGAATATACATTCTACTCAAGTGCTCATGACACATATTCAAAAATAGACCATATATTGGGTCACAAGCAAAGTATCCCCAAATTCAAGAAGATTGAAATCATAAAAAGCGTCTTCGCAGACCACGATGGCATAATATTAGAAATAAACTGCAATAAAAACAACCCAAAATACTCAAACACCTGGAAGCTGAATAGCATGCTATTAAATATTGATTGGGTTACCAATGAAATCAAAGAAGAAATTCAAAACATCCTGGAAACTAATGACAATGAAAACACAACAATCCAAAACCTATGGGACACAATGAAAGCAGTCCTGAGAGGGAAGTTTATAGCTCTACAGGCCTATCTCAAAAAACAAGAAAAAATGGTAGTAAATCAGCTAACTCTACAACTCAAAGAATTAGAAAGAGAGCAACAAGAAAACCCCAGAGTGAGCAGAAGGAAGGAGATAATAAAGATTAGAGCAGAAATAAATAACATAGAGACCAAAAAAATAATACAGAAAATCAATGAAACCAAGAGCTGGTTCTTCGAAAGGATAAACAAGATTGACAAACCTCTAGCCAGACTCACCAAGAAGCAAAGAGAGAGGACCCAAATAAACAAAATCAGAAATGAAAGAGGTGAAATAACAACAGACCCCACAGAAATACAAATGATTGTTAAAAAATACTATGGACAGCTCTACTCCAGCAAACTAGACAACCTGGAGGAAATGGACAAATTCCTAGAAAAATACAACATTCCAAAACTCAATCAGGAAGAATCTAAAAATCTCAACAGGCCAATAACTATGGAAGAAATTGAAGCAGTCATCAAAAAGCTTCCAGCAAACAAAAGCCCAGGACCAGACGGCTTCACAGGGGAGTTTTACCAAACATTCAAGGAAGAACTAAAACCTATCCTCCTCAGACTACTACAAAAAATTCAAGAGGAAGGAACACTTCCAAGCTCATTCTATGAAGCCAGCATCACCCTAATACCAAAACCAGGTAAAGACAACACAATGAAAGAGAATTACAGGCCAATATCCCTCATGAACATAGATGCCAAAATCCTCAACAAAATCTTAGCAAATCGGATCCAGCAGTACATCAGAAAGATCATACACCATGACCAAGTAGGATTTATCCCAGGGATGCAAGGATGGTACAATATCCGCAAATCAATAAACGTGATACATCACATAAACAAATTGAAAGAAAAAAACCACATGGTCATATCAATTGATGCAGAAAAAGCATTTGACAAAATTCAACACCCATTTTTGATAAAAACTCTCAGCAAGGTGGGAGTAGGAGGATCATACCTCAACATAATAAAAGCCATATATGACAGGCCCACAGCCAACATCATTCTCAATGGACAAAAACTTACACCATTTCCCCTAAGAACAGGAACAAGACAGGGATGCCCCCTCTCACCACTCCTGTTCAACATAGTACTGGAAGTGTTAGCCATTGCAATTCGGCAAGAAGAAGAAATAAAAGGCATCCAAATTGGAAAAGAGGAAGTAAAACTGTCCTTATTTGCAGATGACATGATATTATACATACAAAACCCTAGAGACTCCATCAAAAAGCTACTAGACTTAATACATGAATTTGGCAATGTAGCAGGATACAAAATTAACCCCAAGAAATCTGAGGCATTTCTATACACCAATAGTGAACTTTCAGAAAGAGAGATTATAAAAACAATCCCGTTTACCATCGCACCAAAAAAACTAAGCTACCTAGGAATAAACTTAACTAAAGAGGTAAAAGACCTCTACTCAGAAAACTACAGGACGTTGAAAAAAGATATAGAGGAAGAGATAAACAGATGGAAGAACATACCGTGTTCATGGATTGGTAGAATCAACATCATTAAAATGTCCATACTACCCAAAGCAATCTATAAATTCAATGCACTTCCCATTAAAATACCAACGGCATACTTCAGAGATCTAGAACGAACTCTCCAAAAATTCATCTGGAATAAAAAAAGACCCCGAATAGCTGCAGCAATCCTGAAAAAGAACAAAGTAGGTGGGATCTCAATACCAGATATCAAGCTGTATTACAAAGCCACTGTTCTCAAAACTGCCTGGTACTGGCACAAGAATAGGCATATAGATCAATGGAATAGAATAGAGAGCCCAGAAATCGGCCCGAACCAATATGCTCAATTAATATTTGACAAAGGAGGCAAGAACATACAATGGAGCCAAGATAGTCTCTTCAATAAATGGTGTTGGGAAAATTGGACAGATATATGCAAGAAAATGAAACTAGACCACCAACTTACACCATACACAAAAATAAACTCAAAATGGATAAAGGACTTAAATGTACGACAGGAAACCATAAAAATTCTAGAAGAATCCAAAGGCAACAAAATCTCAGACATATGCCGAAGCAATTTCTTCACTGATACAGCTCCTAGGGCACTTGAAACTAAAGAGAAAATGAACAAATGGGACTACATCAAAATAAAAAGCTTCTGCACAGCAAAAGAAACCATCAACAAAACAACGAGAAAACCCACTGTGTGGGAAAACATATTTGCCAATGTCATATCTGATAAGGGCCTAATCTCCAAAATCTATAGGGAACTCATACAACTTAACAAAAGGAAGATAAACAATCCAATCAAAAAATGGGCAAAGGACCTAAATAGACACCTTTCAAAAGAGGACATTCAGAAAGCCAAGAGACATATGAAAACATGCTCAAAGTCACTAATCATCCGAGAGATGCAAATCAAAACAACAATGAGGTACCATCTCACACCTGTCAGACTGGCTATCATCAACAAATCAACAAACGACAAGTGCTGGAGAGGATGTGGAGAAAAAGGAACACTTGTGCACTGCTGGTGGGAATGCAGACTGGTGCAGCCACTATGGAAGACAGTATGGAGTTTCCTTAAAAAACTGAAAATGGAACTCCCATTTGACCCTGTGATCCCACTTCTAGGAATATATCCCAAGAAACCAGAAACACCAACCAGAAAAGATATATGCACCCCTATGTTCATAGCAGCACAATTCGCCATAGCTAAGATCTGGAAACAGCCTAAGTGCCCATCAGTAGATGAATGGATTAGAAAACTGTGGTACATCTACACGATGGAATACTATGCTGCTCTAAAAAGGAAGGAACTCTTACCATTTGCAACGTCATGGATGGAACTGGAGAGCATTATGCTAAGTGAAATAAGCCAGTCAATGAAGGAAAAATACCACATGATCTCACTCATTCATGGATAATAGAGACCATTATAAACTTTTGAACAATAATAGATTGAGAGGCAGAGCTGCCTCAAACAGATTGTCAAACTGCAGTGGGAAGGCCGGGGAGGGTTGGGGGGCAGGAGGTAGGGGGGTAAGAGATCAACTAAAGGACTTGTATGCATGTGTATAAGCATAACCAATGGACATAAGACACTGGGGGATAGGGGAGGCTGGGGGACTGTCTAGGGCGGGGGGATAAAATGGACACATATGTAATACCCTTTGTAATACTTTAAGCAATAAAAAAATTAAAAAAAAAAAAAAAATAAATAAATTTACATAAATCTCAAAAAAAAAAAAAAAAAAAAAAAAAAAAAAAAAAAAAAGAAGCATAAGGGCCTAGCCAGTGTTGCTCAGTGGTTGAACATCGATCTATGAACCAGGTGGTCACAGTTCAATTCCTGGTCATGGGACATGCTCTGGTTGAGTTTGATCCCCAGTAGGGAGTGTGCAGGAGGCAGCCCATCAATGATTCTGATCATTGATGTTTCTAACTCTCTTTCCCTTTCCTTTCCTATCTGAAATCAATAAAAAAATTTTTTAAAAGAAGAAGCTTAGGGGAGGAATTCTATTTTCAACTGAATGTAGTTATAATTCTATTGACCTAATGGTGTCCTTTAAGCTCCTTGGGACTCAGTCATTGAGGTTTTCGGACTTGGTAAAGGTCAGAGCTTATTGTGGTCAGCATCTCTTATTTCCACAGGTGATTCAGAGGTTTTCTCCCTGAAATGCCACAGCCCTCACCTTTGATTTATAATGTTCAAAAAAGATACTCTGAGTATGTCTGATTAGTACAAGCATGGCTTAGGTCCCAGTGAACTCTTTCTTGCTCACAGCCAAAACTGACTTTATGAGGTCTTCTTTCATGATGAATTAGAAGTTTTTCTTGGATCTGAGTGTGTTCTCTACTCTTGGACCTTCCTGCGAGGTCCTCATAATTGATGAGGTAGTTGGGAATCAAGGATCTAAATGGAATTACACAGTATATAGTCTTGCCCTGGATTCTTTCACTCAGCATAAGTTAGTTGTCCTCCATGATATTATGATGTCATGTGCAACCAAAGTTTATTTCATTTTTTTATAGAGTAACATTATATGGATGTACATTTTTACCCTTTTTTTTAAACCCATCTTTTCAACTCCTTGAGGCAAGTCTGTGACATTAGTGACCTTGTTTCTCATATAGGGTCTGACAGGTAGTAGACATTTATAAAGTCTATTTAAGTAAATGAAAGTTCAAAATATTTCATTTCCAAAAATTTTCACAAAGAGACATTATCACTGTCACTGTGAGAGATTCTCATGAGAGTTTAATGAGGTTTCTCTACCATTGATATATATAATACAACTAATACCCATATTCACGCCATGATGAATTAACTATGGTTAGCATTTGATTATATTTGTTTCTTTAAGAAAATAAAAACATTGCTGATATAGTTAAGGTCATTTTTTTTTTTTGCCCCTGCTTCAGTGTTCCCTCTCCCCTCCTATACCACAGAACCTATTGCTGTGTATATTTAGTATACTATTAGGTTACATAGTTAATCTTTGTGTAATCCACATTTGTCTGAGATTTTGCTCATAATTTTTTTTATGTATCTCCAGACTTGCTCCTGGATCTACTTTCTTTACACCCCACCCCCCACCTTGGATTATTAAAGTAAATTTATCCAGATTATGTCTACCTGAAAGGTTTTTTATTCACCTTCATTCTTGGTGATCTGTATATGACCTTAAATACACAGTTATTTTCTCTCAATGAACTGAAGTTATTAAAATTTTTTCTGCTTTCAATTATGGACATTGATATTTCTATAGTTAGTTTAATTCATTTTATGTTAACCCACCATATTTTCTTTTTGAAGTTTTCAGTATTCCATATTTTGTTTTGGTATTCCATATTCATTTTGCTACTTGTGGAGTTCTTTCTATTTATCTTGTCTTGGAATAACAAATACAAAGTTTTTTTTATTCTAGCGACTAATATCATTTATAAATTCTGGAAAATTCTAAGTTCTTCACAATCTTTCTAATCTCTTCCAAAACAACATTTAAAGGACAGAGATGAATGTTGCATCTTTTCATTCTCTCTTTCCTGTTTTTATTATCTTTCATATTTTCTAAATGTTCTATTTTTTATGAAAAAGGATTAATTTCATGAGCCCAATTGTCCATTTTATTTAATGATCTCTTTAGTGGTGACTAAATACTTTTTAGCTTGTCAACCGAAAATTTAATTTTATAAGTCAATTTAAATTTCTACTGTAAGTAATCATTTTAATTTTAAAACCTCTATTTGATAATTATATTGTCTAAGGTCTTTTGAATATTTTTTTAATTCTTCACCTGAGGATATATTTTCATTAATTTTTTGAGAGAGAGAGAGGGAGACATCTATAGGTTGCCTTCTGAAAGAGCCTGATGGGGGATCAAACCCATAACCTTTTGGTGTATGGACAATGCTCCAACCAACATAGCCACCTGGTCAGGGCGTATCTCAAGTTCTTAAGGCATGAAGCATGTCCTTGGCTGTGCCTGCTGGCTTCTGTTTGTGAAGAATTCCTTCCTTATATGTGAGCTCATAGTTGGCGGGGCATGATTTGTGGGAACCTGTGTATTTTGAAGAAGGTAATTTCCTCCAGAGAATATGTACATTTCTTTATGTAGGGATATCATCATCTTGGGGAAAATTTTTATGTTGATTTCTCACCAAAGGGGTTCTCAGATGACATAGATAATATACATTCAAGTTTGAAATGTGGTAACACAGGAGGCCTAAGTCCTTTGAGGAGAATTATTATTTTTCTACTCAGATGCTAGCCCTAGGCAGACAAGAGACCTTGTCATCTCCTGGATAGATGGATGATGTCTTTCTAATCCAGCCTTTAATGGGGGATTTATCCCATCAAGAGTCCTGGCTTCATGAGAAGGTCATTTTTTCTAACCCTCTTGGCTTACATGAGCTCGAGGTCTCTAATCCTTTCCCTGTGTGACTAGAGCCCAAGTCCCTGGGTAACTGGGAAATGTACCTCCACTCCATGTAGCCACAGCACCAACTTCTGCCTGCTGCTTGTATAGAAGTCTCCTTTTTGTTTTGTTCCTTGGGGATGCATCTTTCTTGAGAGATATTTACTTATACTTCCCAGAATGTCTAGTGTTTTTTAAAGAAGAGTGTGTTTCCAGTTATTGGTAGCACATACTGAATTGCCAGAAACTGATGTGTCTATTGGGTTTGCATAGATAATCATATTTTCTGTGTCAGATGACAATTTTATTTCTTCCTTCCAAAAAAATATTTTATTTTCTCATGGCTTAATTTGCCAGGACCTTCAATCTTAAACTTAATGGAAATTTTATCATTTAGAAATATGATGGCTATAGATTTTTTTGATAGATTTATTTAATCAAATGAAGAAAGTTCTCTTCTAACCTCAATTTCTTAAGATTCTTTTAAAAATCAGAAATGGTTTGAATTGATGACATGCTTTTTCTGTATGTTTTAAATCATTATTTTTTCTCTATTAATATCTGGATTTTGAGAATCACATTGATAGTCCTGCTAAGGTTGCACTGTATTTTTATTTCTAAGGTGAATCCAAATGATCATGATATAACTTTCCCCCAACTTTTTATTTTAAAAAATTTCAAGCTTAAAGAAAAATGAAAAATAATAGCTCAACGAGCAGCTGTACATCTTTTATCCATGTTTGCTAACATTTGACATATTTGGTATGTCTATCTTTCTTTCTCTTTTCCTTTATGCACATACACAAACACACACAAATGACAGGCAGCAGAATATGGCATCACAAAAGATACTATTTTGCCTTATTTTGAGCTGAAGGTAATTGAGAATAAGCAGATATAAGAAAAACTCACTCTCCTTCCCCCTATTGCCCCCAAGCAAGACATTAATTTGTAAAGGTGTCTCCTCTACCCTCTCTATCAGAAATTAATCACTGGAGAAAACTTGAGACTCCTGTGAGCCCAAAGACAGCACCAGAGGAATCTACATGAGCCTTGCTAAAACTATCCCTTATCTACTATTAGTTTCCCCATGTATTGGCCTTCCCACAATTTACTCTGCTAGAAGCTCAAAGTCCTTTTCCTTCTTTGTCTTGCAACTTCTCTAAAAATGTATTGTTCTTTTGTTCAGATGCTATACAGACCCAACTTCTAACCACCCCTTTGAGTTACTCATTAGCATGCTCCCATGTGTACATATGCTGCACATGTTAATAACCTTCCATCTGTTTTCTCATTTAATATGTCTTTTGTCTAATTTACAGGTCCCTACCCAAAGAATCCAAGACATGTAGAGAAAAAGGGTAGTTTTGTTTTTTAAAAAATAAATTTTTATTGATTTTAGAGAGGAAGGGAGAGGGAGAGAGAGATAGAAACATCAATGATGAGAGAGAATTGTTTATAGGCTGCCTCCTGCATGCCCCCTACTGGGGATCAAGCCCGCAACCCAGGCATGTGCCCTTGGCCAGAATCAAACCTGGGACCCTTCAGTCCGCAGGCAGATGCTCTATCCAGTGAGCCAAACCAGCTAGGGTGAGAAAAAGAGTTTTGTTTTTTTAAAATATATTTTATTGATTTTTTACAGAGAGGAAGGGAGAGGGATAGAGAGTTAGAAACATCAATGAGAGAGAAACATAGATCAGCTGCCTCCTGCACACCCCCTACTGGGGATGTGCCTGCAACCCAGGTACATGCCCCTAGCGGAAATCGAACCTGGGACCCTTCAGTCCGCAGGCCCACGTCTATCCACTGAGCCAAACCGGTCAGTGAAAAAAAAGAGTTTTTTATCTTTCCTGCAAATACACTTAGTATATTTTCATGAACTACTTCAAAGTAATTTCTAGGTACTTTAGCATGTATCTCCTGTGGGGGGAAAACATTCTCTGACATAACTACAGAACTATTATTACACTTGAGAAATTTTATGTCATTCATATACCATTTTTTTTAGGACATTAAATATACTCCCTAATTATATTTCAAGATTCAAGTATAATGTAGATGAAGCATTGCTGTTATGGCAAGCCCACAACTGGCCACAGGAAAGAATAAAATGCAAAACCAAAAATGGGAATTAATGCACACATTGCCTTGGCTTTGGGAGGATGTAGGTCGCTGCTGGCTTTCAGAAGGGCTTCTCTAAGGGAGTGGTAAGCTAAAAGCTTTTACTGAAGTGGATGGAAGAGAGAAAAGGAGGGGGGTGTGGGAAACAGTGAGGCCAGACATTCTTTTGAGAAATTTTGCTGTAAAGAGGAGCAGAGAAATAAATAATGGCTGGAGAAGAACATAAAGTCATAGAGGTTTTCCTTTTTTCCCCCAATTGAGTGACATTAAAGTGTGTTTATATGTCATTTGGAATAGGGTAAATATATTAATAAAATAGTAAAAAGTAAGTAATTGCACAAATAGCATCCTTGAGAAAGTGAGAGTGTATGCAATAAGTGGAGTCCAGTTAGCTAGAGGAGGGAAATTGCTCCTTTGTAAGATGAGAGCAATCATAGAATGAGTCAAGCACAGGGTGATCTGTGGGAAAATGGAATTGCTCTAAACCAGAAGTCCATACATTTTTCTGTTCGAGGCTAGATAGTAAGTACTTCAGGCTTTGTAGGCTATGCTGCCTCTGTTGTAACTACTCAGCTCTGCCATTGCACATGAGAGCAGTCATAAATGCGTGGCTGTCTACATTATGGACGTTGAAATTGAATTTTCATGTCATGAAATAACATTTCTTTTTATTTTTCCCCCAAACTTTATAAAATGTAAAACCCATTTTCAATTCATAGGCTATACAGAAAAAAAGCTGGGGACCAGATCTGACCTGCAGGTTATAATTTGCAGCCCTCTGTTTTATAGTGACTGCAACTATTTTTCTATTAGGCATAAACTGGGGCTGTTATCAGCTGAGAGCATGGAAAGGGTGGGCTGAGATGTTAAATTTTGGGAGGTGTTGAAAAAACCAGAGCCACAAAGTGATGAAAGTGGTAGCAACAGATTTTAATCAGGAACTCTTGCAATAGGGGAAAAGAGACCTCAATATAGAAGTGAGCTCAGTTCCAAAATGAAAAGAACAAGTGGGATGTTAGGAAAACATTTGGGTTGAAGTAAAGGTCAGTGGATAAAAATTACTCAGAAGAGACATCAATAGTAGAGGTAGCATTCTTGCTCAGGGCAGGCTTGTGTGATCCTCTCTCACTGTGGGAAGATGGAGGATGAGGTATTTAATCATATATTGAGGGTGATCAGGTATCAAGAATGAGAGAGTTGGCTGGCCAGTATGGCTCAGTGGTTGAGCACTGACTTATGAACCAGGAGACCATGCTTCAATTCCCGGTCAGGGCACATTCTCAGGTTGTGGGCTCCATCCCCAGTAGACAGAAGGCAGTACAAGAGGATGCCAATCAATGATTCTTATCATTGATATTTCTATCTCTTTCTCCCTTCTTCTCTCTGAAATCAATTAGGAAAAAAAAAAGATGAGACAGTTTCACTAAACTGATTTAGCAGGAGTCTAACTCAGTGGTTCTCAACCTTGGCTGCACATTAGAATCACCTGGGAATCTTTTTAAAATCCTGATTTCTGGGCCTCATCCTCCGGAAATTCTGTTTCTTTGTTATGGGGTGGGGCCACAACATTAGTAACAAATAAACAGAATGTCTGGAGGATGAGGCCCAGAAATCAGGATTTTAAAAAGATTCCCAGGTGATTCTAATGCGCAGGCAAGGTTGAGAACCTCTGGTCTAACTAAACCTGAGCTATGTTAGTCTGAGGGCCCAAGGCTGAGGCCCCGTTGAGAAAAGGCCCAGAGGAATCTGACTAAAGTTTGGTCAGAAGAGAATCATTGTTGGGGGAGAAGAGAAGACATAAAATAGTCATTCTGAAGTGTGTGAGATAAACTTTATTAAGGCTATGTAGTAGTCTCAATTATCCAACTGAGATTTGTGGTAAAAAATAAAACATTAAGCTGAGTCTATCAGGGATGCTGTGTGACTTTCTCCAGGCTCACTCAGCTGATATGGTGAGGGGGAGAGGCAGCGGTTGCTTAGACATTCCCAGAATTGCTATTGCTGAGGGAGTTCAGAGGAGGAAGAGAGACACAAATGATTTAACAGTATTTCCTTTGTACTGAATCCTAAGTAACTACAGGGAGAAGTTAGGGCATTGTGCCATATTAGTAAAAATGTAGCGTTATTGGAGGTCTCAGCGTTATTGGAATGGAGTTAGAGTATACCAGAATGCAGAAGCTGAGAATCAGAAAGAGAAAATTAAATGATAATTTAGAAACAGTGCAATTGGTAAGGTATGGACACGAGTTACATGGTTGAGGTGGGATTAAGTGAAGAATTATTGGAGCTAAAAGTTTTGAAAGTGGAATTTGAAAACACAATAAATTGTGCTGAAAAGTTAGATAGTCCAGCAGTTTGCAGTCATTGAGGTGTGTGTGTGTGTGTGTGTGTGTGTGTGTGTGTGTGTGTGTGTAGGGGGGGGTGGGGGAGGGATGGTGAGTAAGAGACTATATTTGAAGCAAATTAGGAGTGATTCGGGATTTTGAAGTAGGCTTGTCACTGATGAGTTTGGGCTCTTGTTTCCTGATACAAAGGAATTTGGACCAGGGGCACTGATGAAAGCAAAGGCAGCTTTGTTGAGGCTCTGCACAGGGTGAGAACAGTGGGATAGGGTCCTAGATTCTGCGTGCCCAATGTGGAGCTTAGGGATTTTTATTACTGAGGAACACAGAAGTTCCTGGGGTTAACCAATCAGGGTGTAGGTTGGCTGGCTTTTTCCTTTTTAGGACCGCTGGGGTCCCACTGAATTCCAGGCATATGTCACTAAAGCAAGGCATTCTGGGATTGAGCAAGATTTATTACGGGATGCAGGAAGGGACTTCCCCAACAAGGTATTGCGTTTGTCTCTGTGGCTTGTGACTTGGCTTTCGATCTAAAAAACAAACTTAAAAGAAGTCAGGTTAGTTCCCGGACCGCTGTTTTATAGCTACCTATTGATAACTGCCAGAGTCTGGCAGAGCTTAACTCGATGGGGCAATTTTTAGAACATTTTATTCTACCTGTTTTAGGCTGATATTCAGTTTAAGAAAGCAAATGGATTTTTTTGTTTGTTTGTTTTCTTTGTTTCCAAGAAGAAGCCAGGAACTCTTGCCTGAGGACATCTTGGCATGTATTTACTATTTGTTCTTAGTTGAATCCTTCCCTGGAATAAATATTCTAAATGAAATGCATCTCTCTGGGCCCAGTTAAGAACTTTTACAGTCTTCTGGTTGATTACATTTCATTTAGAGTCACAATTATTTTTAACTGTGTCATTCAAATGAGTGCTCTTCTTAAACCCACAAAGGACTCCCCAAAAGTAGTCAAGAGCTTCCTGTTCTTCATCAAATCCAAACTAAAATTCAATGGAGAGCATGTAAAGCACAGTTTAGCTTCATATCTGCATGTTATTGGTAAAATGTGTGGCTTTGCCTTTGACTTGCCTCATGAAGATCAATAACCTCTGGGTTGAAATCACATTGCTTCTGTTGGTAGATGGAGACTAAAGTCTCCTTAAAGAAGCTCTCTGGTTTTACAGTCACAAATTCCAGGACCACAGTTGGGTTATGCAACATTGACCCAGAGGCTTGGAAGGAGCCAGACCACACACAGTGGGCAGTAAACACAGGCTGGTTAGTATGGGGTCGAGACTAAGAGAAAACTGAACCGGCTAGTTGTCAGAGTTTAATATCTGCTAAGAGCATGAGAACAAACATTGAGACAAGGATCAGATTTATTATAATCATGCAAAGGAACATTGTTTATGAAAAAATGGGAAAGAGATAAAATGAGGATTTTTAAATGAAAATTATAAATTAGCATAATTAATTTAAAATAAACAAACAGAAAACCTATATAGACTAATAACCATTAGAGAAGTCAAATTGTAATACAAATTTCTACCTACTCACCCATCCAAAATATACACCAGGTCTAGTTTATAGGCAATTTTTGGGCAAATTTTCAGAGTGGCTAAACTATGACTTTTTAAAACTTACCTAAAAATATAGAGTTAAGGCTATCTGATTCATTTTTATTACCTAGATTAAAAAACAAACAAACCTGGGAAAACATAGTACAAGAAAATAAAATTACAGGCCAGGAAATTGAATCTAACAACATATTACAAATAATCATCATAAACGAGTTGGTCAGTTGAAGAATGAAATGATAGTTCAACATTAGAATTTCTATCAATAAATGCTCACACTACCTAGAGATTAATAAAGAAAAAAGCATTTGATAAAAGTCAACATCAACTGATGATAAACATGGTAGAAATAAAAACTCTTTGGAAAAAAACAACTTTGTAAACCAAGAAAAGAATGGGATTTTCTTAACTCGGTAAAGGATCTAAAATATCAAAAGGAAACATGGTTTTGAATGGTCGTGTTAGAATGTATTCTCACTAAATTCAGCAATAAGACATGATGCCTGTTATTCCTACTATTATCTACTATCAAAGTGTAGGTTCTAGTCCTTCTAATAAAAAAGAGACATGAAATAAAATATATTTAGATCAGAACGCAAAAGGTAAAATTGAAACTGTCATTGCTTGAAAATATGGCATCTCTTAAGAAACAAATTAAGAGAATAAATAGGCAAATTCTGTGGGCTAAAAGAGAACTCACAACACAGGAAATTCAATGTTTCATTACACCATCAATAACAAATGAAAAAATATAGTAGAGAAAATCACACCAGCTTTATAACTATAAAAATGTAATAAGTCCTTTTCAGGTTCTAGCTGAAAGTATGGCTTGACTGAGGGTTTAAAAAGATGAACATCGTTTCAGAGGAAAGTGGAACCAGGAGAAAGCTGAGTCACATGCTGCAGTTTTCAATTACTTATTCTAGTGTTGGTTGGGTCCTAGACTCCTGCTTTCAAAGTAGTTTAGTCATGTTAATTCTAATAATTCTCACCCACAGATCCTCCTGATCAGAATACCCTGGCTAGTCATCTGCTTGGTTACTCCGCCCAAGACTGAGCTTTTTGAAGATCTGGCAGGTGCCTCCCAGTCTTTGGCAGGTAGGAGAGGGCACAGCGCATCTTTCTTTGTTGAATGGCTGGCACTTGGAAAATATTTGTTTTGTGCACAATTGTTACATATTTTTAAAATATTTGGTTATCTGACAAAATAGATTTGTTAAAAAACTTAATTCAATCAAGTGAATTAGAAGATCTAACTGGCTTTATTAAGCAATTTATGATCGGGCAGCATCCTATCTAGCAACTAGAGAGCATTCAGAGGGGCTACAGAATGACAGGTTTATATAGGAGGAAGTGTGGGGTAAGGGAGCTTTAACAAAAGAAAAGAAATGATGGTATTTTCTCTGGGGAGAGAAAGAGAATGGGAAGAGTTTTTATTATGCAGATAGTCTCTTCTTTCTATGGCAAGGCGGGCAGAGAGGACCCTCGTGACAGATTACTTTACTTGACCAGAAGATTCGATACTGATTAACTAAGATTTTATTTCTAGAAGAAGTTGAAACGGCAATTAGATCAGGTATTAAATTTAGGTTTGGTATTATAGGCTTTTTGCACAAGTGATGGTATTTTGGGCCTGTGGCTTTCTGTTTAATTGAAAGTATTTGTGTGCTGCTGTACACATGTGGAGGACTGATATTATAAATTTTATTTCATCTAATGATACTGTGTTTTAAAAATACAATAACTCTGGCACTTAAATGAGACTACTATGCAGAAATTTAAGGTAAGGACTGGAGTTTGCATTTGTGATGAAATGCACTTCCCCCAGGAGAAGGCTGAGTAGGATGGTACTTCAAAATAACACCAGGCCCAGGGGCTGCTGCAAATACACCCATTCAAGGATTCTGTGCAGGCCCTTAACACTGGGATGTGAATTGCATGCTTAGTCATTCATTTGGAGCTTTCTCCTCTCAGGCTTTTGTTTTGAAGTAATTAAGCCAGGATTGAGTTTTCTTCTCCTGCTTTCTTCCTTAAATGATCGCTTTCAGTTGCTTCTGATAGAGGAAGATTGCCTTTTACAAACCCACTCCCTTTCAGGGAGGGAGATCTACCAAGAGAGGAAGCTGGTTCCCCACATTGGCACTGCCTGCCCTGTCCCTGCAGCATGTATGGCTTTGCTGCTTTCCTAATTGCATTGACCTTTTAATTTATGATTCCCTTTCCGCTCTAATATAGAAAATGATAATACCTTATATGTATGCATTGTTTTATAGCTTATATAATTTTCCAAATTAAAAATATTTCCCTTCTGTCTTCAAATAGAATTTTACTCAGAAGCTTAAAATAAGTAACCATATGCTCTGGCTAAGGTGTATGGTGGAAGGCAGAAGGGAAGGTGTAGCTCAGAGTTCTAAGGGCTCTGCCTCCCAGGCTGCTGGACCAAACTTCAAAGCCACTGACATGTATTATTACCTTAACTCTTCAAACCATAATGGGCAGGCACTTTTAACTCAAATTTTCCAGGTACATGCTTTTCAACAATACAGCTAAGGTCTTCCACCTAATAAGTAGTAGAGTCATTACTGGGGCCACTATCTTTTCATAGGAGACCCGTACTCTTTCCACAAACACGATGGGTAATTACAATCTGGGCAAAATGAATTTTACATGTGAAGTGAGTAATGCTACATGCATTTTCCTTAGTAATTATACTCATAAATATTTTTCAACTAAAAATTTATCCAATTGATTAAGTAAATTATGGTATATGCTTTTCATGGATAGTTTTGCAGTCATTAAAAATAATTTCATTGTTAAATGAAAAAAAAAAACCCACAAGACAGAGCAGTGTCTTGCATAGAGCATTTAGTGAGCTGTTATTTGTGGAAAATGTACACTTGTTTGCATTTGTGTATATGTGTATGTCCAGAAGATAATGGAAGAATACACTGGAAACGGTGCACACGTTTCTTCCGAGAGACACAAGGCAACTGGGGATTGAGAGTGGGAGGGAGAATTACTTTTTATTTTATATCACTTGGTACATTTGGAATTTTGTACCACCTGTATTTAATCACAATAAGAAAATAATTATTACATATAAAATCTTGGTCTATACCAGTGATGGTGAACCTATGACACTCGTGTCAGAGGTGACACGTGAACTCATTTTTTGGTTGATTTTTCTTTGTTAAATGGCATTTAAATATATAAAATAAATATCAAAAATATACATCTTTGTTTTACTATGGTTGCAAATATATTTTCTACATGTGACACGGCACCAGAGTTAAGGTAGGGTTTTTCAAAATGCTGACACGCCGAGCTCAAAAGGTTCGCCATCACTGGTCTATACCAATATTTTTTTACTAAGGGCTATATTCTGATCCTCAGCCATATCAGGTTCCCCATGATATGTTCTTATGTCACTGCATATCATATCTTTAACATACTCATCAACTTGCATATTCATCAATTGTTTTGTGATTAATTGATTAATAGCAATCTTTTCCACAAGACTGTAATCTCCAGAAAGTCAGGACCATATCTGTTTTTGCTCTTTTTATTCTATCAGGAAAAATTACCTAAGACTGAAAATGGGTGAAAGGTTACTATAATCCTTTCATTGTCTAGTGGACCCTCCAAAGAGATTCTGATTCTCTAAAGGTCTACATTTTTTTATTGTCTTTCAACTGACTAAGCTATTTTAGAGCTCTCTATGGATAGAGGTTAAGTTATAGAAAGTGGATAATTACGCAAATGATTCTTTGGCTAGGAATTCAAATAATTTTTCTGGTAGCTTACACCTTATTGAAAAGGTAACACCCCAAACATTACATTTTATTGCCATATAGAATATTAACCAGGCTTGCATCAATTAGTCAATTACTTTCAACATTCTTGATTACATATATACATAATATGTATATATCACATTTATATATAATATAAAATATGATATATAATATAAATGTTTATATATCATGTAAGTATCTACACTAATAAAAGAGAAAAATGGTAATTGGCATACGACGATACCCTTTTCATTGGCTAATCAGGGCTATATGCAAATTAACTGCCAACTAAGATTGGCAGTTAACTGCCAACAAGATGGCGGTTAATTTGCATATGTAGGCACAATGCAGGGAGGTGAAAGGGAAAGCAGGAAGAAGCCCCCTGCCACTGACAGTGATCGGAAACCCAGGGGGGAGCTAAGAGCTGGGGGGCAGGGCAAAGGCGGCCCTGGGGCCGCCTTTGCCCTGCCCCCCAGCCATGATCAGAGAATCAGGTGCCTTTTCCACCCTGGCCAGTGATAGCAGGAAGTAGGGGTGGAGCCAGCGATGGGAGCTGGGCACAGTCGAAGCTGGCAGTCCCAGGAGCTAGGGGTCCCTTGCCTGGGCCTAAAGCGAAGCCCACAATCGCGGGGCCGCTGCAGCTGCGGGTCCCCGCTGCCCGGGCCGGACGCCTCGGCCAGAGGCGTCAGGCCTGGGCAAGGGGCCGATCCTGCGATTGGAGGGTGATGGGGGTCAACACCTGAGGGGTCCCAGTATGTGAGAGGGGGCAGGCTGGGCTGAGGGACACTCTCCCCCCCCCCCACCCAGTGCACGAATTTTGTGCACCGGGCCCCTAGTGTAATATATACTTATAGATTTGGAAGAGGGGAAGTATAGAAGATATAAATATAAAATATATTACATATAAATAATACATAACTATATTCATTTTTCAAATTCATCTTCAAATCAGTTTTTAACATTTTACTGCTTCCTATTATGTCAGAAACTGGGAAGATCTGAGCTGTCCCTTTACTTTCAGAAACACCAGACTATAAACAGGAAGGCACACCTTTGTTATTCACAGCAATAATGGTATATGCTTCCTCGCCTCCAACACCTTGTGAGTGATGCATTGAGAATCAGATGGTTGCCCCAGTGCACACAGGAGGTTGTAGCACAGGAGAAAAACTCCAAAAGTATGAATCTCAGAGCTGTGTAGGAGCTGAAACACCCACTGCTCCTCCCCTGTAGAGAAAGAGAGATTATGTAAACAAATGGGGGAAGGGATGGTGTCCACCCTGGAAAGTGCATTTGGCTATGCCGGAGAAAATGTTACTGTTGTTAGTTATGAATAGAAAGGAAACAAAGGGAGAGGCAGACATTGTTGAGTATATTCTGGTGGCAAATAGAGGCCTGCCTGCATCAGCAGGAAGCTACAGCTTCACACCCCAAGAAATCTCAACATTGTCCCTCCAAAGGAATAAACACCCCTTCTTCCTACTCAAGTGCTGGATTGGGTGGGTGGGTGGGGGAGCAGGGGCAGATAGGACATGTGCATTAAAGTCAAAATGGCACAGGGGGAGGTGCTGGACCATAGAGGCTTGGCAGTCTAACCTGGGGAAGAGATAATAGGCTCGGTGGGGGGAGAGGGAGGAGCCAATACAAGCCTGGAAGTATGGTAAGCTGATTGGTTATTTTGAAAAGCTTCTGGTTCCTCCCAAGCCTGAGAAAACATAATTCCAGGTAAACAAAGAAGCTCTCTCTCCTGCTCAGGACCCCCCACTTTCCCATTCCCTCTCCAGAGCTCTGTGGCCCTGGAAGTCACATGGCCACATGGACCCCACATTCAGGCTCCAGGTGGGAGCGTGGGTGTGGCAGCAAAGCAACCATTACAACTGGAACACAAGCTGAGCTAGGTGGATGCTGGACTGGGACTACGCTTTAATACGGCGCAGGATCTCTGGACATTGACTCTATTTCTGGCCCTGATTTTCCATGGTGAGATGGGTAGGGATGGGACATGGGGGAACTCCTTGAATTTTACTCCCCAAATAAACCTTGCCACCAGACCTCATCCTCTCTTGTGGGTCCCTGGAAATGCTTTCCCTTGCAACATCTCCAGAACCTCACATCTACAGGCAACAATAAGAACAATTTTATTAATCTTTGAATGGGAACCATGCCTCTACCATAAAGGAGACAAGCAAGTCATGTGCAATACACTTAAATTGGCAAAAGCAAATGGTTCTGAGGGAAAAGGGAAACACTCCTTATCCCTATGGCATGTCAATTTCAATGCTTAGGAGGCTCACAGTGTGAAGCAATAAGAAGCTATATAGGAAGGACTGCTTGTCAACATTGATTCCCTCATTAACAAGTTAAATAATATCTTTGTCATCTATTCATTTTATAAACCCAGGTATTCCTCAAAGATATTGTGTGTTTGGTGTCAGACCCCACAATAAACAAGGATCTCAATAAAGTGTCATAACCTTTTTGCTGGTGGAGGGTTTTGCCTTCAATTTATAAAACATTCAATATCTGTGAAGCACAATAAAGTGAACTGCATACAAAAGTATGCCTGTATACAGTAGTCAAAATTTTAGCTATTTGAAAATTATACTTTAGAAATCCCATTTCTTTCATAGTACCTAGCACACACAAGATGCTCAATAAATGTGTATTAAGTACCTAATTAATAAATACAAAGATAAGAATTTTAATTTTCAGAAAATTATTATGGAACTGTAATGATTTACATAATATACTCCCAACCCCTCCTTCTTTCTTCCATTTTTTACTGGTAGGACTTGTGAAATAAGCATTATTAATTGAACTACCTTATCTAAAATCAAGTATATCTCACCTTGCAATTTATGTCCTATGTTTCTTCATTCTTTTCAAGAAATTAGCCATTAACCACAAAATGTCTTATACCTGTAAGCAGTCAAGGAGGGCTTGGAGGGCTTGATAATCATGTGTGATGTTCTGAGAAGGAAAATGGGTTTTAAACAGGCAAGTTCCAAATTCCCTTGATTATAATTAACATTGATTAGAACTCTTCTGCTTGCAAATAACAGAAAATCAATTCAAACTCCTCTAAGCCAGAAAGAAAATTTATTGGAGGGATAATGGACTATGTTGTTGATGAGGGCAATGAAACAGCTGAACCCTAGGAAAGTCAGGATTGCAGTGTACAGGGATCCTGGAGAGCCTTCTCATCATCTCTCACCCGCCTCTCTCTGTGCACATCTGTTTCATTACTCTCTCTCTCACCGCTTTCTCATTAGCTGCATGGCCTGACAGAAAACGGCTGGCACCTCCTTCTCCCAAGGAACAGTTACTTATTGCAGACTGTGACTCAGTAGGAAACAGAACTCTTGCTCCGTCAAGCTAAGGAATTGCTTTCTAGTTCCCAGGAAAGAGACGGATTGCCCAGCTGTGCCAGGGCCCCCATCCATGAGAACAGAGGATGTGGGGGTGACATGCTGTAGGAGTATGTCAGCTCCTGGGATAACCTTGTGGGTGCCAAGAAAAAAGTGTGTTTCTAGAAAAGTAAAATCAGTCAAATAATTCAGTAAGTGCTCTCTAGAGTAACTTTTCCGAACAACTTGGGAAAAAGGAGCGCATCAGCCCCGCAAACTGGGAAAGCATTAAAGAGGGCAAAGGCATAGTCTGGCCATTAAGATAGAGAATGGCGAGTGTAAAGTTGTAAAAAGCGGAATAAATGAGACTCAGAGGGAGAATGGAGAAGGTGGAAATTTTCCAGAAGGGTGATAACGGTGCTTGCATTTTCCTAGAGCTGTTTGGAAAGCTAACAAACAGCGTCGTAAAAGCGTTTTGTTATCTCTTTTATTGTCCCATTGAACTTTTTGGCAATGACAAAATGTTCTATATCCGTACCACCCAATTCGTAGTCCATTAGCCACGTGTGACTATTAAATGCTTGCTATGTACGGGTAGCTTCTGTGACTGAACAACAGAACTCTAAATTTTACTTAACTTTAATTAATTTAAATTTAAATAGTCACATGTGGCTACTGGCTACCATATTGGATAGTGCCAGATGCTGGACTAGACTGTACTTTAATATGAACGAAAACTATGGGGAGTGGCCTTAATTTTGGCCCTGCTGAAGACAAGATTTGGAGGGTAGGTGTTGGTTACATGAGTCTAAAAATCAAGGTAAAGGCTGTTGAGATACAAATGTGGGAGATAGTAGTGCGTGGCTCAGAGACTTTGATTTCCCTTTTTATCCCCTGAACATCTGACTACACCATCACCACCAGCATCCCTTCCTGCCTCTCCAGTACCTACTGGTCTTCTGCCATTTCTCATCTCCCTACGGAAAACTAGTTTCAAAAAAAATCAGCTGTGGACTCGGTGTTAAATAATGCCGAGTTCAGGTGGCATCTCTAACACTTTCCATCCTTAGCCAGGGAGTCTTGGGCAACCCAATCACTTAACCTCCACTCCTCTTCTGAAATAAGAATAAGAATATTTGCCTTACAGGGTTGCTGTGACGTAACACCAATATAGGAGAAGAATCAATGTGAAAGCATTCTATAGAGTAAAATTTTCAATAAGAACATATGGGTTTATTGGTATTATTCAATTACATTTTGGTGTGGTGAGTTCATTTCTGAGGGCGATTGCATATAAATTGTAGAAAAGAATATTGAGCCACAGAAAACATGTCTAGAATTAATGATGAAAGAGAATCACTGTCCACTCTCCTTCCCTAAATCTATTCATATAAATGAGTGGCTGATCTACCTACAAATGAAACCACTTTTAACCTCAATTGTCTATGGAGTGGCTCTATTTCTGTTTATTAACTTGACTGCCTTGTTCTAGAAGATATAATACAGACTGTAATAGAGTTATAGAATTATAGTATGTTAAAGCAAAAGACGCCTTAGATATAGTTCCAAGGATAGCAAAATTACAACTTAGATTCCAGTCTCCTATCCTTTGACCAAGAAAAACATAGCTTATCCACTGAGCCCTTTTATAGCTTCAAAATTGTTTTCTTCGTAGTACTCATATGTCTACTGCTCTTCAGTGTTAGTGGGTAAATATCATTTCCCATATGTGATTTTAGTTCAGTCTTCTCATTATACAGATGGAGAAACTGAGACCCTGAAAATTAATTTGTCTTACAGTCTGCTTCATGTTTTCAATGGGTGCCAATATAATCCAAACAGACAGCTGAATGTGTATGTGTGTAAAATAAATATTCTTGTTATGAATGTGTATGCCATCTCCCTAACATCCCCTCTTTCCCCTACACATATAGATGACTGTTCATTTGAAGTCTTTTTTTTTCTGATTGAAAGTAAACCTAGGGAAGCTGAAAGTGCATTTCATTTAATAAATATTTCTTGACCAACATTGGCAGTATTGAAGCACTGCCTTCTGAAAGATATAGCTCTTGTCTTTGCTTAATTAATTCATTATCATGTGAATAGAGCAAAAGTAAAGACAGAAATTATTAGGTTCTTGTAATCTGTTGTTTACTTAGTTCATTACAACCAAGCTCTTCCATTCTTACATGTCTTTTAACTTCTGAAAAATGCAGGCAGAGAGGTTTCTTCTCCTTTGGTCCTCTTAAGGGCAGTGATACATTAAGGATGCTATTGTGTTTCAGGCTGCCAAAATATAATGCTAATAACACTGTGTGTTCTTCAAACATAATGTCCTTCCTACAACATCTTCCGTTGACAGGCATAATTACTTGAAGCATCCACAGGGGCCTCTTAATGAAACTTCCTGTGTTTGTGGTCACTTTTGTTTCATTTAATTAGCTGTCCTCAGGAACAGCACATGAAGACAGAAGACAGTTGCTTCCTTCCACAAGGAAAGGAGAATGTTAATGAATTTCTAGGGATGGCCTAATTTGACGGTATGGAAATTGGAAGAATCACTTTCCTTTCAGATTGAGTAAGCCCTCAATATATAAGCCCCCATGTTATAGCATTTTTGTAGCCATATAATCTCACCTATAAATTTGCAAATTTTTCATCAGATTACTGTTGTAACAGAATGTTAAAAAAAGAACTTTTCTTATCTCAATTTCAACTGAAGCCAAAGAAAATAGACTTCCTCCTTCTACAGGGAGTTGTAAATCAAGACATAATGGTTGAATTCCATCTTAAACCATATTGAAGGTCTAAAAAGTATTCAGTTATTGGGCATAACAAGAATTTGGAGAGGATTTCATTGGAGAAATGTACCCTGTTGAGTCCTCTCTACCTAAGAGTGTCTGCATACAAGGGGCAATTGCTTTCTAACCCTAAGTCTAAGGAAAGGAACCTCAAGGAGATTGCATTGAGAACCTGATAGGGAATCTCTGCAGGTACAGGACACAGATGAGTGAGGTTGATTCATACCTGAGAAAGCTAAAGCAGCTTGGACCATAGAAATGGACTTTGTCTGGAAAACAGCTACCTTTTCCCCAACAGCAGATCAGAGGGTCACATTCTGGGGGCCAAATATGGGAGCCAGACTGGTACCATCAGCCTGAAGTAATTGTCCAAGAAGTTGGCCTATCGGGACTTCCAGGCATGATAGTATGAAGAAGGTGATGGATTCTCTCAGACAAACTGGACAACATCTTAAAAAGAAAAAAAATATGTCAGAGCTCTGAACCACAGAGCCCACTCGACAAGCATGTGTTCTTTTTGTCTTTCTTTTTTTAAAGAGTGTTTTGGGTAAGAATAGCAGTAGTCTATGGGCTTTTTGCTTGAACTACTCTCTTCCTCTCTCCCACCCCAGCACAGTTGGCAAGAAATGTAGTTTTACAGGTTTGGAGATGGCCACAAAACCCCAAAAGCTTTATTTTCAAAGGAGAAAGAATCAATTTGGGGAAGGAGGCAAAAATCTATAGCCATGTCTGCTAAAAGTGAAAAGTTTGGTAGGAAGCAAATAGGGAAAATCAGTAGCCTTGCTTGCCCATATTTGTGGTCCTGGATCATTCAGTCAAGACTTTGGTCTGCCTCTGGTCAATTTCCTTTCCCTCTCACCCAGTGATTACCAGATTTTAAGTATTCTGTTCAAGCTCCTTATTCCACATCTGCCCTTTCCTCTTTTAGCTGATGGAGCTGCCGTCTGCATCCCAAAGAGAATTGAAGTTGAAGTGGGATAAACTTCATGCTCACTCACCTCTTCTTCTTCCCCTCTAGCCTGGGAAAAGAAGCTTCTATTTATAGCTGGTATTGAGCTCATTCATCCTCTCCCATCTCTTCTATATTTACCCCTCCTCTGTATTTTTAAACTTATCTGCTTCACTGGCTTCTTAGCACCCTGTGTACATGCTCACACTTTCTCACTTTAAAATTAATCCTGCCACCAATCCCTTGTATCCCTTCGTTTAAAGCCCTATAGCAAGGCACTCCTTTGCAACTAAGAATACTGACAAAGGATTCTATATTTTCTGTCTTCACTTTTTCAGAGCCTATTCACTCTGGCCTTAGAAGTAGATGTTTTACATTTTCCATTTGACAAATCAAATGCTACTTTCTCATCAGTCTAGTGAGATTTGATGCTGCTGACGACCCCTTCCTCCTGCAGACACTCTCCTCCCTTGACTTCCATGACACCACTGTCCTCTGGTATTGTCCTCCCTGATGCTTCATTCCCTCTGCCCATCACTTTTCTATGTATGAGAGTTCTGCCCTCAGAAATTTGATTCTATTACTCTAAATGTCTTCTTAAATTATGGCATCTGCTCTCAAAATTTTAACCATAGACTCATAATAACCTGGGTCCCTGAACCAGATCTCTGTGTATTCAAGTCCTTGGACATCTTCACTTGGATTTCCATTCCCTGAGGACTACAACTTCAATATGTCTAACATTTATCTTATTATCTCATTCCAGCACACATACCTTGCCAAGCTTGGTGAATGACATCCATCACCTATAATTCCGCTATTTAAGTCAGACACCTGAAATGAATTCTTACCTATTCAATTTACTTCTCCTTTATTGCCCCATATTCCATTGATTTTAAATTATTTGGGTTTTACCACCTTCATATCTAGTCCATACTTTTCACCATCTTCTGTTAAAGTATCAGCCTAGAACTTTAAAACTCTCACAGACTATATTGCTCCAGTCTCTTGGTTTCTGCTACTCTGCCACACTCAATGTTTTAAAATGTACTTTCCTGCTGAAATGTCTTTAATCCCAATAGTCTTCAAGTTAAAGCATACATTTCTTATCTGGCATATGAAGTCTGTCATAATATAGTTTCTGCCTACTTCCCAGACACCACTCTGTTCCCTACCTCCTGGACATAATCTTTGCTCCCTACTCCCCCAACATTACTCAGCCTTTTTGTACTCACTGAACTATTTGTTCTTACTCACATCTGCTTTGTGCTTTATGCTGTCCCCACTGCTGCTATGCATTTTTTTCTACTTGCTACTCACCTTTCAAGTCACAGAATTTTTTTTTTCTCCTCCAGTAAAATCGATTTCTCCTTTGTTTCTGTCCTGACTCTCTTTTATGAAGACACCATTGTTGAGATTCAGTTGGGTTTCCTGTTAGGTTCAGTTGAGACTCAGTTGGGTTTCCTGTAAGGTTCCTGGGATCAGAACTCCATTTTGTTTATTATTAAATACACAACACAGAGCATAGTGCCTGCACATGGTAGTCACTCAATGAGTATTCCTTCAATGTAATTGAATTAATGGTAAAGAATTAATCTCCTAATTTTATCTCTTAAGCAAACTGAGGGAGGAGCCAGGCTGCAGGTAGGCTCCTAGAGCTCCCTGTCTGGATCTTTGGGCTGAGACCCTTCAGTGACCAACAAGGAAGTCAGTTCAAGTGGAAGGTCATACCCTGTGATTGTTTTTCCTATTTATTCATCAATTTTGGAAATAAATAATGAAGAATTTCGGGATACATGCCCTAAAATTCCAGTCAATATTCTAATGCTTGGCACAGTGCAGGTCATTAAGGTTCTAAGCTAATTTGGAGACATAACTTAATGTTTAGCATTTGTGTTTGTTTTTTCAGAGAAACAAAAGCATGTAAGGTTAAATGACTTGCCAAAGGAAATTTCTAAGTTTTGGGTGAAATAGACAGAAATACCTGCTTCTCTTAATTCAGTCCTGGACTCCTTCCCATGTCCTTTTTAAGGAAACTAGGAAATAAAATTGGGTGATGTAGGAATGTTCTGTAACTGCTAGCATTTTGGATGAACATTTTTTTACTTTATTCACTCTATCACCCAATCCATCAAAAGATATTGGCTGACTACCCTTTACATATGACCTGATGCTAGTCTCACCCTACCACCCAGCAGCTGTAGGATCTTGGATGAATTACTAAACCCACTTAAGTCCCAGTGTCTCAGCAATAGAATGTATTTGGAAGGAGTATAAAAGTATATGATTGACCCTGACCTTTAAGATTTGCTCTTCAACTGGACATATGTGCACAGTAATCCATAGACCAGCAGTGCCACTGCATAAAGAAGTTTCCAGATTGCAGCTCCATGTGAAGTAGCTACAGTACAGGAGAAGGGCATTGACCAGAATGGTAAGGCCTCACTGAAAGGTTAGCTAAAACCCAAAAGATGTAACTTGTGGATAAGGAGTCATTGATTTTTTTAAATTAAAAAAAATTAAATGTGAACTTGAAGTGTCTTCTTGGCTCAGTGATGGTGGAAGAAATTGCCCTCTTTAGAATCTTCCCATCCTCACTTGCTCATCTCCATCTCCATCTCCATCTCTATTCTCTCTCTCTCTCTTTCTCTTTGCTGTCCTTCTGTAACCCATCCTTTTATCTGCTGCATATTTTCACAAATTATTAGTCTGGCACACAGGCTTATTTTATACCTCCTCCTTCTTTAGAACCTGGAAATATTGTTGGTATTGTTGATGAAGCCATAGCCCAAAGCTAGTGAATTCTAGAGATTTAATTCTGGGACAGAAAATCCCTGGCTGACTCATGGAAAAAGCCGTGGGTTATTATTTTGTTCTGTTTTACTGACTTTGTAGATTTGCTATAGTATAACCTAAACAAGGGATGCCAGATACTCTGTTTAAGTATTGACAATTCAAGATAGTTTATGTATTTAATACATATTAATAAAACACCTCTTAAAGGTAAACTCCCTTTCATTTGTTCATTTCTTTCTTGCTTGGTCCACCATGCCTTTGAAAACTGTCAAGAGACACATTCTATAACCACAACACACATAATGCTGATGAGGCACAGTTGCTTAGCAAAGCATTTGAGCTTTATTTGCATGGTCTGCCCTGTATCTGATCCTGGTATCTACCCCAAACATCAAGAGGAAAGCAAGAAAGAGTCAATTCTTGAAGCAAATATTTTCCTTAATTTGTGGTACAGTTGGGGTATACCAAAAGCCCTGTGCTGTTCTTCTTAGCAGCAGAATAAAACAGGCAAGTGGAAGGGGTGGCTCAGAGCACTGATGCCTCTTTCAAGCTGGCAGGGGTGAGTCAAGAGGAAACATTGCTCTTCCTTACATTGTAAAACTGCCTGTTGGGTGGCATGGATTCTAAGCAAGTGAAGCAAGGTTCTTCCTAACTGCTACTGCCTTCCAGAATTTAAAATAAGCAGGTAGAAAAGTTAAGATAATCCCTTGGAGAAAGTACTGTCATAATGCCATCACCCTTGATGTCAAAAGATTGTTTTGCTTTCTGGATTATGGTATGAAAAATTTGTGGGACCCCAGTTGGTGATGATTTTTGGAAATGCTGATTGAGTTGCCTAATAACTCCTCATGGGCTTGGTTCATTGACCTTGAGGTTTTGAAATGTTTGGATAAGACTTTCAAATATTTTGAAAAATTATTATGTAAAAGGATTTAGTGATAGCCAACAATGACATGACAATCTTAGGTAAATGGTTTGTAAGAATGTGCCATAAAATTCAGGAACATAGAAATAAGAAAGCAGAAATCACGGATTTAGGGGGAGATAGTGAAGAAATAATTTACTTGGAAATAAATTGTGTGAAATGGGAGAAAAATCTTCTAAAATTCAAGGGTAAGGTGACATAACAGGCCCAAGGACAAGCAAAAGGAGGAAATATTGATTGAAGTAGTTACTGGTGAGCTGTGGGACATTTTTCAAGCACATTCACTTCTGTGATCTGATGCCATCGCAAATACAAAGGACACTGAGATATGTCTGTGAATCATTCATGAAATGACTTTAAAATGTTCTCTTTAATTAGTGATGACAACCCACTGGCCAGTTGAGGGGCCTCAGTGGGCTGGATTAGATTAAGTCCACCAGGGAGAGTGTTCGGTGACCCAGCATATGGAAGAAAGTCCTCCCTTATTGTCAGAGCTGCAGTGAGCGGGAGCTGTATATCTGAGCTAGCTAGAAAAACACCCTTTTGACTTTTATAAGAGACTTTTAAAGAGTGGGCATAATTGAAGCAATGTGTTTTCTAGGAGAATGAGACATAAAGGAAATTGCCTCCACAGAGAGCAAAGACCTTTGTCATATTCAAGAGAAAGAAATAAAAAACCTTGCGCCTGAGTCCCCCAGGGAGTCAGAGACTACACTTTTCAAGGGAGTTGAATAAGGTGCTGTGTTTTCCAAATCCTATATTTGGGGCCAGGATTCCAGGCCCCATGTGAAGGATCTCTAAGACCAAATTAATGGCACCTGCATTGTGCCTCCAATAACATCACTATGAACCCGCATAGTGTCTAGTGACACAAAAGGACACTCAAATTGTGGGGAATTAATCATCATATAGACACTTGCTTTTAAGTTTAACAACTTACAAGTCTGTCTCTGTCTCTGTCTGCCGACCTGTGTCTACATCTCTCTTTCTCTGTTGCCCTTTGCAATCAAATCCAAACTCTAATCTGGGCAATGCAGATTGAGAGTCACACATTTGAGACTGTAGACTGAGCATGGGCATAGTTCCCAAAGCTGACATAGCCCAGCACCCTTTGGTAACCTACTGAATCCAGAAGTAGGGATGAGAGAGGACACTGGGGTCAACGGAAGGAAAAGAATATCACCTTCTTCAGACAATATATTGCAGAACCCCAAATTATCTGCTCAAACACATTTTCTAATTAGTGCTAGAACCAAACACCAGCCTCTCAGGTTAGAAGAAATCAGCACTCCCAGACCGGGATGTAAACCAAAGATAAGTTGCATTTCTTGGCACAAATATTGAAGCAGAGGAGTATAGTCTCTTTGATGATATATTGGTACCTGATTTTTGACAGAAAGTTATTTGCAAGATGGGCTTTGATCTGAGTTTCAGAACAGGCCATTAAAACCTCCACGGAGAATTTTATTTTATTCACATTGCTGGGCAATGTCAATGAAGGGCAAGTACTATTTCTGTTGCTGTGGGAAACTGGGCTGTTCCAGGCTATGACTCTGTGTGTGGTCAGAGGAGCATATGTTTAGCAGTTGTTTTTCTAACACTGAGGATGGGTTGTTCTGTGATAAGCTCCCACATCAGCCCAATCCATCCTTGTAGGTTGGCATTTACCCTGCATTTTGTGCAGAGAGGAGACTTGTTTGTTCTCTCTAATCATTGAGGACAAACTTCAGACTGAGCACAGAACAATCTCTTAAAATATTAATATCTGGTCAATTAATTCTCCTGCTTAAAACCTTCGAAGTTTCCTAATACCCTTGAAGGAATGTTCAACATTGTAAAGAGCTTCCAAAGTCATAAAGGGTCTGACTCATGTCCACCAGTCCTTTTCTGCTGCCACACTTTGCTCTTAGTGCTCTAGGTACTGTGACCTCTCAATTGTCCTTGAATTGCACAAGTTGCTCAGCTCTCCTATTGGAGTTTTTCCCCCCTAGAACTGCTCCCCCGCTCCCCCTCACCCCCCTCACCCCCAAACACACATGACCAGTTTCTATTCCCTTTTCAGGTCTAAGGTTAAGTGTCACTTTGATAGGAAACTTCTTGCCTGATTTTTTTAAAGGGAAAGCCTGAGATTTTGTTATTATTGCACCTTGGACATTTTTATCATCATCATTATAGTTGTAATTACTCAGCTATCTCCATCTTTATTAGACTTCAGACTCCATGAGGTTAGGAGCTATTTCTGCCCCAGCCTCTGCTCTGGTTTCAGTTCCCTGTACATGTTCTGGCATAAAGTAGGTGACCAAAGAATACTTTCTGAAGATCGAGTGATTTGTCACTACAACCTCAGTCACTGTAGTCTCATGCTGTCATATAGTAAAATTGCATTGCTGGGAGATCCTTTTAGGAGGCACATATTTTAAGCTTAACAAAAGGAAGTTACTTTTATTAATGTACAAAGGCAACAGCAGAACTCTTACAGGAATAAAATTACAAGGAGCATTCAGTCCCCATGATTCTGAGAGTAAACCAATCACCATTTCAGGGTGAGATGAAAGATGTTTCCCTCTTGCCTCATCCATCAGGGTATTACAGTTGGCAGACTTCTTTATGAATTCACTTTTCTCCCTCTCAGTGTTCTTGGATGAGGCCTGGTACATTTTTCAGTGACACTACAAAGGACAGAGCATCAGAATAGTCCCAAAGCAGGGCTGTTCTGTGTCCACAAATTAGTATGACAGGCAAAAGATGATACTAATTTCTCAAAGTTGGTTTGGGCCGACCACTCCTGAGAATGAAGGATGCTTGTGGCAAGGTTCATGGGGGTTAAGCCTTTTAGAGTTCTGAGTGGAAGAACTTCAGCTTATAAAGTCAATAAAGGCATAACTCTTCCAATGCGGGAAGGAGAGGGCCTCAGTGATGTTGTCTCAGCTCGCTGCTCAGAGACTCAAGGCTTCCCTTTGTGAAGAGAAATCTCTTACCATCCTAGAACTCACCTTGAGAGTATCTGTGAGGAGGCCTTCTGGGACTTGAGTTTGAGTGCAGAGACATGATAATCTATATTATGATATTTTTACATGCTTTTACAAATATACAAAATATTAATGTTTATTAATTTATTAACATTGGGTAGAACTCTTTCTAATATGAACAAGTAGGTTCTCTTTATTCAGTAAATTTAATTCTATAAAAATAATCCATTTTTCCTTGAACACTGGGGATTATCTCATACCTTCCTGCTATGATTATTAGTTTTGATTTCCTAGAATTATAATTGCAAATACAGAATCTGTGAAAGATTGGAATAAATGCTTATAGATCCAAGAGCATAATCTGAAAATTTCATTCCTTGGCTCCTTAATGACTAATACAAGCTTATTTCCTCTTGTTTTTTCCCCTCTAAAATTAAATGTTAAGAAAATTTCGACTGAGCAAGTCAGCCAATTTGATGAGTCACATGTTTTTGAAATACTTGTCATAATTTTTTAAAAAATTAATTATTGTTGACATGCAATACATATTAGTTTCAGGTGTACAATAGAGTGATTAGACATTTATATAACATATGAAGTGATTGCCTTGGTAAGTCTAGTACCCATTTGACACCTACATAGTTATTACAATATTATTGACTACTAGGGGCCCAGTGCACAAATTCGTGCACCTTGAAAGGAACTGTGGGCTGCGAGGCTGCGGTAGGCACAGGGTGGGTCTCGGCCGATCCTCCACGCCCCTGCATGTCCCCTCCCACTGCAGCCCCTGGTCCCCTGTCTGCTGGCAGCCTTGCTCCCACTGCCACTGCTCCCACATGCTGATGGTGCTGGCCCTGCTCTCACCTGCTGACGGTAAGGAGCAATTGGGGCTGGCACCAGCAGCGGGTGTGAACAGCAGCTGCTGCCCCAATTACCCCTCAGGAGCACAGGGAGGTGGAGAAGCCCTCAGGGGTGATCAGGGGAAGCAGCCACTGCTCTCACCCATTGATGGCACTGAGTGATCAGGACCAGTGTCAGGTACTAGCACTGGGTGTGAGCAGTGTCTTTAGCATCAGCAGTGGGTACAAGCGGGGCCAGTGCCGGCAGCAGGTGCGAGTGCCGGGCGGGATCACAGCACATGGGAGCAAAGAATTTTCAGTAACCACCAGAGGCTCACTCCGATGACAGTGACCGGTGCCCCGCCTTGGTCTGGTGCCCCCGCTCACCTGCTCCACAATCCCACCACAGTCAATGCCTGCCATGTTCCACACATGCCCCCTGGTGGTTAGCGCACATCATAGCAACCAGTTGTTCTATTGTTCCAGTTGTTCCGTCTTTTGGTCTATTTGCATATTAGCCTTTTATTATATAGGATATTTCCTATACTGTACTTTATATACCCATGGCTATTTTTATTTTTGTGTGTTTTTAAGTATATTTTTATTGATTTCAGAGGGGAAGGGAAAGGGGGAGGAATAGAAACATCAATAATGAGAGAGAATCATTGATTGGCTGCCTCCTACATGCCCCCTACTGGGGATCAAGCCCACAACCCTGACATGTGCCCTTGACCAGAATGGAACCTGAGACCCTCTGAGCCAAACTAGCTGAAGGGTTCCATTACTGTTTTTATCATGGCAATTTAAGACATATAATAATGACTAGATCTTTAACTATGTCTCCTACAGTATTCCACAGTATTCTATAGAGCAGTGATGGTGAACCTATGACACGCGTGTCAGAGGTGACATGTGAACTCATTTTTTTGGTTGATTTTTCTTTGTTAAATGGCATTTAAATATATAAAATAAATATCAAAAATATAAATCTTTGTTTTACTATGGTTGCAAATATCAAAAAAAATCTATATGTGACATGGCACCAGAGTTAAGTTAGGGTTTTTCAAAATGCTGACACGCCAAGCTCAAAAGGTTCACCATCATTGCTATAGAGTATTTACTTGGTGTGAATTTAGATAGGAAGAAAAACCTCCAAACCAAATTCACCTGATTTTTGATGTCTAGGAATCAAGAGATTATAGAGCTTGAGAGGCAAGCTGTACTAGTAAATAGATTTGTGTGTTTGTGTGTGTGTGTGTGTGTGTGTGTGTGTGATTCTCTCATCCTGAACAACCCACTATAGAAGAACAACTTTTATTTTATTAAGATTTTACTTTTTCTGAATGTCTACTCTGACGTAGGGATTGTGCTTCTAGACAGTTAAACCTGTTCCATTGTAGCCAGTAACTTGGGCATTGCAAGCAGAAGGCAAGTTGTGATGGAAAAAGAGAAGGAGACTAACGGGCACAGGAATATTATTTTTAGTTGACATGCACAAAGGATGACATAGCGAAACATGAGCATTCCATAATTAAGAAAGCTAACACTGAGGTTTTACCATATGCCTGATATCACATACACACACACCATTCCATCTTTATAGATTTGTGAGGTGAATATTATTATTCACATTTCATTGATGTTAGGTTGCTTGCCACAGTATATATAATCAATATGGAATTCAAACCAGGTCTCCCTTACTCCAATTATTATGATCTTTCTATTATACTCATTACATATCATACCAGATGGGCTCCAGCAACTTCAGTCCTACTGTGTGCTCAAAGGGGGAAGAATGGATGAATTTGGCAAACAAGAAGGATGACTCCACATTTGGGAACTATTGCCCAAAGAAGGCTACTGTAGTTATATTAGCAATTAAATAAATGAGACTTGAAGACACAATCATTACTAGACATAGAGTCCCTTCATAATGGTAAATATTCAGTTCACTCAGAACTGTGAAAGTTTCTGTTTAAGTCACCCATCCCGTGGTATTTTGTTCCAGCAGCCCTAGCAGACTAATACACAGTCACCCCAGGGCATTTGCATTCGTGTTCTCTCTACTCAGAATTCTCTTTCCATAAATACACATAGGTCTCATTTTCTTGCTAACTTTAGGTAGGTCTTAACACAAATATCATTTATTTTCTTTCTTTTTTTTTAGAGAAGAGTTTTTTGTTTTTTATTATTTTTTAAATCTTTATTGTTGAAAGTATTACATATGTCCCCTTTCCCCCTCCAGCTTCCTCCCTCCCCCCAGGCTCTCACCACCTCACCCTCTGAGTCCATGAATATCATTTCAATGAGGCCTTCCCTTGGCACCCTACAGAGAAATTAAAACTCCCCCGCCAACATTTTCTACCCATTTCCCTGCTTTATTCTTTTAATTGCACTTCTCTCTACCTAAAACTCATATATCTTATTTATTTTTATTATTGTCTGTGTTCCATCAATAGAATGTGAGCTCTACAAAGGTAAGATTTGTCTATTTCATTCATTGCTTTCTTCCCAGAGCCAGAATAGTGCTCATCACAAGGTAGACACTAAATAAATATTTATCAAGTACATTTAGTTTTCAGGTGTGTTTTTTAAATCATTTTTAAAATTTTCAATTACAGTTGACATGCAATATTATATTAGTTTTTAGCTGTACACTTGGTAATTAGACATATAACTACTAAGTGATCATCCCGATAAATATCATGCCAATTTGACACCATACATAGTTATTAAACTATTATTGACTATTTACTATACTCCCTCTGCTGTATTTTATATTCCCATAATTATTCTGTAACAACCCATTTGTATCTTAATCCTTCCACCTTTTTCACTCATCCTCTCCAACCCCTCTCCCATCTGGCAACTGTTAAAATGTTCTCTGTATCTATAAGTCTTTTCAAATACTTTTAAAGACATTTCTCTCAGTAGTCCCAATAGCAAGGCTTTAATTTACTGGTTGTTAAAGGAGAAGGCAGGCATTCCCTACAGAGGAAACCAAGCTCATTGGCAAGGGGACCTGAGGGGCTGCTGAGGTGAGTGGGTTCATGGCTGGGCCAGGAAAGGCCTCGCCTGTAACCTCACCCAGGAAACAAAGGTGACTTGCTATTTTCAGGACTTCTCTGAGATTTCAAATTTACATTACATAATTCTGGCAGTCAGAAAAAGAATTTGTTTTCCTTTATTCAGGGTGTCATTGGAGATGTAATATTTTCTCTTTTAATGGGCAGTTTCTTTTCTTTCATATTTTTAAATTTTATTTTAGAAAGTAGAACTTCCATTGTTTAGTTCCGAGAATATAACATCAATAACAGCCTGCACTTTGAGGGAGAAGTGCTCTACTGTTCGTGTGTGTGTAGCTGGACTTAGTTGAATTTTAAGGTTGTCTGAAATATTTTAACATTAAGAAAGCAGGCTTTATTTGCTCTCCTGGCTCTCCTAATTTTCATTTCACTCTATAATAAATGGATTTTTTGTCCTCGGGCAGTATCCACTGATTTGAATTTAAAGATATACCTCCTTTCATTGTGCACTTATGGGTGACCCAGGAATTCAATTTTGCATAACACATATTACTTTAAACAAATAAACAAAATAAAAATATTTGCAGATGGCTTGATTTTTGCCAATAAGTTGAAATGTGCCCAGAAGTGGTTTGAGCATATTTCATCTCATGGGAATTGAGTATATAGTAGTTATGGGTTGTGACTTTGAAGTTGGTCAGAGTTGTGACTATTTCCAGACTACTTTCATCAAATTGGACAGCCTCTTTACATCTCATTTTTCTGTATATCTGAAATTCATAATTCAAAAACATCTAAAATTAGAATAATAACATTTACCTCATCTATTTTTGTAAAGTTAAATGAGATCATGCACATACAGTATTTCGACCAATGCAGGACACATAGTAAATGTGTGGTAAATGTTAACTATTGTTAATGCCATTATCTCATGGCATGACTATTGTGTTTGTTTCCTCTGTGTTTCTCCAAGTTTTCACATTGGCAGGAAGATTTCTTTAAATATAGACAAAAAATCCATAACCTTAGAAGCACACTCACCTATAGAACAGCCTATGTAAGTAAAAGTCAAATCCCATAATTGCTGGCCCCTTTTTCTTTCCTCATGAGCTCCAGGTCAGACTTTAGGGGCATGGAATTGGGAACCAGAAGAATCCTTATCACTGTAGAGACAAAGGAACTTGAATTCTGGAAGCTTGGAACACAGTAGAATGTAAACAAGAGTTTACCAAATAAACCTATTGATCCCTAAAATGTTTCTATTTATTTTTCTGTTAGGTTAGGTGTGCAGAATTTCAAGGCCAGAAAAATGAATTAGGGACAAAACAGTTATTGGTGATTATTTGATCTAATGTAATAGCTGTAGGCTATGTTGTCATGGGCAATGCAGTACCTCTCAGACATAAGTAAGAGGGGCCTCTGCTCGTGGAGCCCTGGTCTTGAGGGTCCTGCCCTGGCTCTATTCTGGCCAAGCTCCTCCCCATCAAATGAAGAGTTTTGGTGGCCAAGAGAAAGCCTGCTTAGAGCCCCCCCCTTTTCCAGACTGCACATATATACTTGAGAGCCCCTCCCCAATCCATGCTCAAATGGCTTCAAGCCAATCCCCCAAGTCTGTCTTCCCTAAGCAGACCACTAACAGTGTGCACACCCCTGGACCCAGGCATGGCCGAGGAGCAGTGGCTTTTGGAGTGGAGAATGGGATGGGGGTTGTGAATGGAGCTGCATGTACTCGTATGTCCACAAGACCCTCATCATGCAGGATAGAGCCTCAGAGGAGAATCGAGGAGGAAACAGGCTGTAAGCTAGTGGGCCTGGGCAGAGAGGGGCTGGCTCCCCCAGTGCTGCCACATTCTGGAACTCAACAGGATCCAAGAATTTTAAATTCAAATCTAGCCTCCCAGGTGTTTTAAAGTTATAAAACTTATTTATGTAGCTGCTTGTTGCGTTGGTTTACATAACTCTGTGCTATGTCATGTTATGTAGAACTCTGTCAGTGCTGTGCTCTGGACCCTACAAATGCTAGATGCAGCAAGGACATGTCACAGAGTCGTAGATTATAGAATGTCAGAGCTGGTGATTGTCATGATCAATATAGTACAATTACTTCATTTTAAAGAGAAGAAAATTAGATCCTTTACAGATTGGCAAAATTTACAGCTTTATAGATTCTTTGATGAAAGAGGACCCAGGTGCTGGTCACTCAGAAGATATGATGGTTAAGTATGGCTTCAACTATGTTCATGATTGTGTTGGCAATTTATCAGAAGATGTTGAGATTTTATTGCACATTTTGTGCACTTAAAAGAAGTGTTTGGTTAACTTTTTCTGACAGGTGGTAGTTGGAGGTACACTGGAGAATTAGAATTCAACCCTCACACTCCTTCAGGTAGTCACTGCCTACTTCTAGGAGGTTGTTGCCTAACTCTGTCAATGGGCAGCAGACCTAAGTAGGTACTTTTACCTGAGTGACCATACTCTGTTCCACTGGATGCCTTCATCCCAATGCTACTGAATGACCACGAACAGATGCCCACCTCAATGGAGCCCACTTGACTTGATCAACACTCATTAAATGGCTGATCAGATTGTTTTGCATAACAGGATTATTAGTGAAGAATTAGACTCTGTCTTAGGAAATTTGCATATAAAATATGGAGAGAACTGGGATAGGTGCTGGGGGCAGAAGTTAAGTGCCCCATAGAGAGAAAGCAGCGTGATGACATCATGCAGGAGCAGGAGCAGGAGCTAGACAGGCAGAACAATGAGTTCAAGGAGAGAAGCTGAGTCCTGCCAGTGGTGAAGATTGGATAAAAGCAAACAGATTTACTGCTGAGTGGGGCTGGGTGGGGGCAGGGAAACAAAATAACTTGGTCATTAGCATTACTCAGATTTTCAGAGAACTGTAAATTTCCAGTTGCATGAGGCCTGCCTGAGTGAAATTATTTTCCTTCCCAAGATTTCTTACCATTTAGCTTTTCCTGGAGCAAAGAAACATAACATTGACAATGGATAACGTTTAGTGAGTTCTCACTTTTTTGCCAGAACTGTTTTTAAGAATTTTCTCTTTAATCCTCAAAGCAATTCTTTGACGTAGGTACTTCTTTAACCCCATTTTTAAAAGAACACTGAGGCAGGCAAGAAAGGTTAGAGAACTTCCCCGAGGTCACATAGTGAGTAGAGACTAGAATTTGGAATTTACATGTTGGTAGTAGTATGATTTAGAGCCCAAATTCTACTCCATCACCTCTACATGGCTTCTTTTCTGTGTTCCCATATTTGCCAGTATTTATTGCTCACCCCTCACACACTCTATTCTAGGTTGAGCTGATGCTCCTTACAACCCCAAGCTCCTAACTAATCTAATTCTTGGCATCAGCAGATCTTCCAATCTCAATTGCTAGGCAATCAACTTGAACTCCCTTTTCCAGGCACATAGCGGTGCTTTGCTGACCCTGCCTGTCACATAAGCTGGCCAACTCCTGGGAATACAACGTTCCTACAAAGACTGATCCTCTCTCATAGCACATCCTGTCCTCAACTCAACCGAATTGTGTCTGTCTCCTCCACACAACTGAGCTCTGCTGAGAATACAAATGGTTCATTTATTTATTTTGTGTCTCTGGTACTTTGTACACTGTCTGGGACAAAGCAGATGCTCCAAAACCATTCAGTAAATGAACATAGCACCTTTCATTTACATTCTAGGCTTCAAATTTCTATTCACACTCTGTCCTAGCCTACCTTGGGAATAAGCCAATGGTTGGTAAAGAATATACACCTAATCCAAGGGGCTTTCCATTCAGAATGATAATATTTAGGCATTTTTTAAAAAATTACGTTGGATGAGACAGAAGGGCAGACCAATAACTTTGTATCAAGATGTGTGTAATTGAATTAATAATACATATTTTAAAATAATACCTTTACTTGCATAGCACTTTATAGGCTGGTGGATTCCCCCTCAGTTCCATCTGTGATCAACCTTCTGCAAATAAGGGGGGCAGGTGGTCATTTCCCCCGGGGTGTTATGCTCCTTGTACTGATCATGCCTGTCTTCTCCAGCCTATCACACTCCAAACTATGCTGGAGGTTGAAGATAATTTTTCTAAAGGCTCAGATTTTAGAGGCGCTTGTATACCTACCTGTGGACTTGGCTTTCAAAAGGGGGGGGGGGGACCATAAGAAACTGTCTCTCTCCTAATCTTCTTCATCTTTATCTCCTTCATCTTTGTTGCTTCTCCTTTCCATGCCACCTCCCCAATCAATATCTCTTCTCTAGCCACCCACATGTTTCCTGGAGAATCTCCATCACCCTCCATGGGAAGGTGCTCCACCGCCCTTTCTACCTTTTTAATCTTAGCCAATTTATTAATTCATGAGGCTCTTGACTGGTCAGTCATTGATTATTAATGGGCCACAGTCCAATAAATGATGATGGACATAGGAACTTCTCACCAGGGACAGGCCGAGTAAATGTCTTCCTAAGATTACCTGTGATGCTGGCATATGTTGTCAAAGCCAAAATTACTTTCTCTGAGATAACACAGTCAAATTTCTTATGTAGAAAGAATAGTCACCTGCTTCTTGAGAACAATAAATGCTGGCATTACGGTAAGGGCTTTTGACTGTTTCCTGGGCCTGGGTCAAGTTACCAGAACCTCTGCAAGGTGAAAACCTGTTTCATTTTGCCAACCGAAAAGGACAGATCACCTCTGTTTATTTATTTATGTTTTTAATTTCAAATCCTTTCTTCTTTCACACTAAATCCAGTCCCCCTTTCCCAGGGTAGTGGGGTCAGAGAATTTTACCATGGTGCTAAGAAGATGGATCCTTAGGGAATTTAAGGGAATTACCAAGCAAGAGCTGATGTAGGCTCTACAATGTCTCACTCATAAATATTAATTGTGTACGCTGCATGAGATTTACTGGCAGCTCTGAGAAAACTACTGATGGTAAATTATTGAATCTGAATTTCCTTTCCAGCTCCCTGTTATTTTTTTTAGAAAAACAGGGTTAAACACTTTCAAAAGATCTTGGTTTATAATAATCGGGAGGTAAATTTTTGCCTCTTAAATTGTCAAAGTGAAAATTTCTGAAGAAAATAAGCTAGAAGTTAAATATTCTTTAGGTAATAACTTCTTTTTAGATCCTGCAGAGTTAATGCTCATAACACTTATATTCTGCTTCATTGTCTCCTTTACCAATACTGTTCCTTGCCCTTGTAGGAATTAAACACGGTCTCTGTTAGAATTCTATGTATGGTTTTATTGAGAATGTTTGAATAAAATCATCCCAGAAGTTAGACCCTTGCCAATTAACCTCCAGGCCAGGTTAATTCTGCTCTGCAGTTGTGAATATTTCTTTAAAAATCAAGCAATGTGAATGTTAATGCATTTACCAAAATGAAAGACCCTGAAAAACGTATTTTCAATTCTGGCAGAAAAAAAAATTCTGGCTCATTTCTTTCTTAAGCAATGCCTTATCCAAGGAGACGTGCATGTCCCTTCCTCCCTCCTTCAGCCTTTTGGATCAAGCCTGAAGACTGTTGAGTTTTTAAAAAAAACAACACAAAAAACCTTCTTTTTCACTTTGTGTCCTTCCAAAACTTCAATGTTACCTTGCACAACCTGCCCCCACCCAGATTTTGCTCTCTCTCTCTCCTGTATTTAATACACACCTGCAGAAAGTGGAATTTCCCTTGGTGAATGCTTATTCCATTTGCTTTAACAACCACTTTATGTGCCGAGAATTGGTCGTTCACTTCTGCCAGCAGCCTAAGGACACTTGGGATATATTTCCAGATTTTCAAGGAATGGAGCTCTGTTCTTAAGCTAAGGGCAATGGTTCCTGTTCTTCAGAATGGTGGGTTACCACAGGTTGTATGACCTGTGGTCTTTCTAAAGCCATGGAAGAGTGTGACTGGTAGTCAAAGGCTTTCCTTTCAAGCTCGGGCACTTGTAGAGGAAGGTGCCGCAGCCGGCCTGCTATAGCACAAGCTTATAACAGGATGTTAAATGAGAGTCTTCTCCTTGTTTTTCTTAAAGCTGAGGCCTCAGAGCTAAGTAGGTGGGCATACCCACATTCTGAAGAAGGTGCTCTATCATACCCATAAGATGAGGATTTTCTTGAGGTAAATGAATGGATAGCTGTGCAATGGCCTTCTCTCTCCACCATGAAGAGGATAGGATCACTTCCCTCTCCACCAAGAGAGGCTGAAGGCCTCAGGATCCCGCCCCACCGACCTCACCCCAGAGTTGGCAGGGATGCCTGTTAGGATGGACATTGCCATTTCAATCCCCTCCGTGCCAGGTACATCAACAGGAGAAAACTCCAAGTCCTGTGGCATCGAAGGACTACCTGAAAGAGAGCTGTATGGGGAGGAAGTTCTTGGAGAACTTGACCTGTGCCTCCTGTACTTTGGAGTCTGAGAGATTACATCTGGTTCTCACCTGGAAGGGAAGCCAGCTGACATTGCCTCTGATTGCAACATGAAGAGAGAGGGCCACCTTCACATCCAGATTTGGCAGGAAAGTCGGAGACTATTTTTCCTTGATCGGCTGCCTCCTGCATGCTCCCTACTGGGGACCGAGTCTGCAGCCCATGCATGTGCCCTAAGCAGAATTGAACAGGGACCTGCTGGTTCATAGGCCGATGCTCAAGCACTGAGCCAAAGTTGGGCGAAAGTTGGTGACTATTTAGCTGAGAGCCAGAACAAGCACAGAGCAAGGTCTGGGCTTTTCATTGTGCAAAAGGTCCCGCTCCAAAGGGATGCCTACTACTAGCAAGGACCCAGCAGAGAGCAGCATGGGGAGCAGGACGGAAGGCTGCTTTGCAGGGTGGAGCCCAGATTACAGAAGACAGAAAAGGATATTTTTTGGAGTGGTCTTTGTGGGGAAGGGGCCAAGGGGTCTTCAGAAGTGCCATGAAAAAAAGAACCAACATTAGACTCTCTGGTGAAGAGTGCCACTCTAATAGTCAAGGTTGTCTCCCCCCACCCTTATTTTTCCCCCTTCTGCCACCCGCCTCCTGACACCACAGGCAGCAGTGACAGGGAGGACTGAATGAGGGCGGTGAAAGAATGGTGACCAGGCAGAGCCCTTCTGTGGGGTTTTGAGCCTGAGAGAGGCTCAGGGAAGAGGAGCCAGAAAAACTGTAAATCATTGGAGAGGTTGAAAGTTGATATTAGACAGGACTAGACTTTTTTTAATACCTAAAGATGATACTTTCATTATGACCTGAAATGCACCAGAGAAGCTCTGAGATCCATCCAGAGAGAATGAAGAGAAGGCTTATATGTGAGAAAAAACCCAAAGATTTCCTTTTCCTCTTCATACTCTACTGTGTCCGACTTATTCAGCTAAATTCCATAAATAAATATTTGGTAAAAACTTACATCAGTTTATTTTACTTCTGTTGAGAAGCCCATGTAGCCAGAATCCCTACAACATATTAACCTTGAATTAACTAACAGAAATCTGAATGCCTTGGGTGAGAGGGGATCATTATTGATTTAAATAAAGAAGATTTACATATCCACTTATAAGCTTTTCTAGCATTTGCTCTAGATGCTCAGGATCTTCTTTTGGTTAGGTAGTATTTCAAGTAAAAAATGCTCTCTGAGACTGGAAATAAAACTTGGAGCAATTCAGATAATAGCTCGTGGCCTTGGTCCTTGCTAGAAATTTACTTGACAAAATACTACACATTATTTGGAACTATGAAGTTCATTATTTTCCTTTGAATAAGAATGCAGAACTCTTTATTTCAAGTGCTACCTTAGATCATGTGGCATGATCCTTTAATGTAGCTAAACTTTGTCTTGGCCGTGTGCCTAAGTATAGATGATACACATGGGCTTAGAGAAAATTTTTACTGTGGTGAGTGGAATCATTTCTTGGGGATGGATATTCCATTTCTTACAATTACAAAATAACTTTGATATCACTATTTAGGGACTGTTTCTGAGATGGTCTAAAGTCTAGCCTCTAGTGACATAATATATACTAGGCTTACCTGCAATAAATCGAGTCCCAAAGCAATGAACCCTTAGGGCTTCTGTGAAACCAATAGAAATGTGGTGAAATGCACACACAGAGACTGCTAAGCAACCCATGCAATTGCCGAGACTTAGATGGTTTTTCTCTCCAGAAGGGATTAGGCTGATGAATTCCAAATACAGGAGGAAATGTGTAAGTGATGGATATTAAGTTAGTTTCTTCTTTCTTTTCATATCTCATATGCATAAAGCCAAATAATTAAGTATAAAATAGAGTAGCTAAGATTAGGATTAGACAAAATAAGAAAACATTTAAAGCAGGATTGCTAAAAAAGAATGTGGAGTCTCTTGGACCTGTTATACAGCAAAAGCAATGCCCTGTTGGAAAATATGTCACTGCAGGCAAATGATTAGGCTCGAGAGGTCCATTCAAAACCCTTAACTGCATTCCCATATTTCACCAAACATTTTAGTTTGGGCTGTAGAGAAGTCTGTGAAGTGTTGGCCTCTTCTTACATTGCCTTCTACAGTGAGTTTCCAAAAGCATCAAACCCATCTTTCACTTTAAAGTAGAACCGAGGTTTCAATGTTCTCAAGCTGAACTGCTTGTCCTAAAGAATATCATGATAACTTTGATATCCAAAATGAAATCAAGAGGCTCATTAAAACCAACACTTGAACATCATCACACATTTCACTCATTTCCATCGGGGAACAAGGGGCCTATTTGCAAAAGGATTAGAAGTGGGCTCACCCTTTCAGAGACTCTCCTGAGCCCACCATTTTAGAAATTGCAAAGGCACATGTTATTAAATAGGCTTATTCCTATTTAGTTGTGTGGTTCATAGGTAAAAATCTAAAACCCTGTAACTTGGGCAATCGTAATGAAACCTAAGTTGTACTCCCAGTTAAGTGACTGAATAAAATTATACATGATGAGTTTATTATCATGAGAAACACAAAGCAGAAAAATACAAGTTTCTATTATTGTTGTGCAAGCAAATTCTTTAGGAAAAATATGATTAAAATCCAATGAACCTGTGAAAAAAAGTTATAGTTTTAATATTAGCTTACATATTTATATAATCTATTGGCATAAAATCATAATAAACATACTCATGTAAAGGCATCATGCATTTTGAAAGTTTCTCATTGTAATATTCCTAGTATTATCAAATCATTTAATCAATTATTTAAAAGCAAAGCCATCTATTAAAAAGAGAATCTTAAATTATTCACCTAAGAAGACAGATTATAGAATTACATTTTTCTAAAATATTTTCTGTAATCTCAGCCAAAACATTTCTTTCTTTGCATCATACTCTTTCCATTTCCTCCCACTAACACACACTATCAATAGGGTATAACCATGTGCCTCAAAGTCTCCTCTTTTCTACTACATCAGGTTAGATTTCTTAGGCTCTAGATCAGGGGTGGGCAAACTTTTTGACTCGAGGACCACAATGGGTTCTTAAACTGGACCGGAGGGCCGGAACAAAAGCATGGATGGAGTGTTTGTGTGAACTAATATAAATTCAAAGTAAACATCATTACATAAAAGGGTACGGTCTTTTTTTTTTTTTTTAGTTTTATTCATTTCAAACGGGCTGGATCCGGCCCACGGGCCGTAGTTTGCCCACGGCTGCTCTAGATACATCATCCATCTGATGGCTGAGTCATCCTTTGCATCTCCAGGGCTTTGTTATCATACGTGTTGGTCATGTTGTTGGGAGCTCAGATGCAATCAGTCCCAGCCCATGTCTCCTCTTATACAGAAGGCATAAATCAGACACCATCTCAGATTAGATGGTGACCCTAGGCTCTGTCCCTCCTCACAGTGGGGCAGGGGCTGGAAGACCCATTTGTATTACTAGGTTTGGCATAATGAGACAGGGGCGGTGGGTGGGGTGTGAGGGATAGGCTGGAGAAGTATCAGATCCTGTAGCATCTGGCAGGGGACTTTTGCCACCTTCTCCTGATGCCTCACCAACAACTGAGGAGAAGGGTTGTTCTCACAACCATTCTATACAGGCAACTAATTCTCACCCAATGCTGGAGTTGATTTTTGCTGAGCTTTTTATTTGTATGTAGTCAAGCCATGATTGCAGTTGGTGACTGAGTGTAGTTCTGATATGAATGTTGGCTGATATTTTGTTTGCATTAATGGTTAAGACTAAAGTGAAAATGAAACAATAAAGATGTATGTCAGAACTTTAATAGTGTGTCAATGATGTGAGCAACTTCTTGTTTCAAATTCTGGGAGAATAGTTCTCAACATTTTGTGTGCTACTCATGTTCTAATGGCTTCAGACACAAGTTTAATCTGCATCAATAACACTGTCTCCATTACTTCTCATATCTAGACCATCGACAAAGCAATAAATCTAGCTCTGATTGGTAGCCACCATGATCAATTTAAAGCTACCAGTATTATGTTACTGATTACAGAGTTGGGAAGAGATGCACAGTAGCACATCACCATATATTCTTCTTACTATACAGACAGAATAGGTGTAAATAACCTCAAAAACATAGATAATAGAAAAATATAGTACAATAACTAGGATGCAATGAGTTTAGGGTATTTATTTTTATTGTTAATATGGTTCATTTAATATGTAAGTTTACACAATGTAATTTTTAATAATGGCTTTGTTTAACAACTGCCTCACAAAATTCCTGAAAAGTTAGTAATCAGCTCTTATAATCCAGTGCAGATGGGCTCCAGAACACTACTGGCCACAGCTCAGAAGTTTTAAAACATGACAGTGATGAGAAATTAGAGCTGGCATGGATCATATCCATTGTCCCCAGTAAGTGGCCTCTGATGTGTCATGCTTTGTATAGGAGACTCTATCAGCAGAGAAGTTCTGGTCTGATTCCCAGATTCCTGGGGGTAGAAATCACTAAGAAAGTATCTCTAGCATAGATTGTCCCTTTTCAAGGGGAAGCTTGTCAAAGGAGAGGAACTCTTGATGAGGGCCAGATCAACTTCTGTGTCTGTTTGCCATACTCCATGTTATGTACATGTGTGTGGGGAGTAGTGGGACTGAGAAAAATGGAGATGTTGAGAAGTGGCATCTTACCTCACAGGACTCTAAACTCTAAGGCAATCTGGAGCTTTGGGAAAGTCTGAGTTTCCTTGGGTGGGAGACTTTCTCAGTGTACTCAAGCCATCAGCTGAGAATAAGCATGGAAACGGTAAAACTTCCGTAAATAAGTAAAGTTTCGAATTGTGATTATGCCAAGTGGAGAGGGAAAAGTTAAAATCATCAATTCCAGCTGGGACTAGAACTATAACGCTAAGAACAGTTAACATTTACTGATTCAGTACGTTTATCATATGCTAAGCATTTTGCATGCATAATTTCACTTAAACTTCACCCTGACCACATAAAATAGATACTATTTTTCTTGCTGTTTTTCAGATAGGGAAATTGGTTGAGAAATTTGCACAAGGTAATACAGATAGAAAAGGGCAGAGCTGGAATTCAGGAAGCATAAATCTTTGAATCATGAACATAGAAAATCATATGATTTTTCTCCATCAGCTACCCAAGTACTGGGACCAAGAAGAACAGAATTGGGTTTCACTGGTTAGATTGGATAGAAATGTAGAAGTGGAATGGGGTCAAACCAATCTCTTCTATCACCATTAAAACCCTAGGTCAAATACCATCATTACCACCAAGAATAACAATGAATTATGAACAGCCAAAGATTATCAAACTGCAGGGTCCCACACACCAAGAATGAAGACTGTAATCATAGTTTCCTCACTTTAGGCTGCTGGAACCACTTAACTATTTTTCTTCATTGAACATTACTTTTACCCAACGCTAGCCTAAAAGAAACAGACACAGCCTGGCTTATATAGCTCAGTTGGCTGGGTGTCATCCCATGCACCAAAGGGTTCCAGTTTGAATCCTGCTCAGAGCACATACCCAGGTTGCTGGCTCCATCCTCAGTAGGGTCCATGCAGGAGGCAGCCAATCAGTGTTTTGCTCTTGCATTGATATTTCTCTCTCTCCCTCTCCCTTCCTCTTTCTCTTTAAAAAAAAAATCAATAAAACATTGGAAAGAAAAAAAGAAAGAGAAAAAAAGAAAGGAAAGGAAAGAAAAGAAAAGAAGAGGAAGAAAAGGAAAGGAAAAGGAAAGGAAAGGAAAGGAAAGGAAAGGAAAGGAAAGGAAAGGAAAGGAAAGGAAAGGAAAGGAAAGGAAAGGAAATATAAAAAACCCAGATGCAAATAACCTCAGACTACCAGAATGAAGATGGGGGTTAATTATGAAGAGATGGTGGTATCCTTCCTGGGTGTAGAGCAATGTCTCAGCAGGCTGAATTGCAACTGTCAAAGCTCCACTATTAGTGGGAATATAAAGGGAAAAATGGGAAAATTGTCTACTGGACAATGGCCCATGGCGGATTCTGTATGAGCTTGCTCCTGTCTTAAGTTGGTGAGCAGATTCAGTATGTTCTCAACTCCTTTTACTTTCAGCTTTATTTACCACCTTCCAGGTACCAAAACTACTAGTAACAATAGTCTTTCTATTATGTACATCATCTTCTAACTTGTTTAATATTAAAAAAATAAAGTTTTGCCGAAACCGGTTTGGCTCAGTGGATAGAGCGTCGGCCTGCGGACTGAGAGGTCCCTGGTTCGATTCCGGTCAAGGGCATGTACCTGGGTTGCGGGCATATCCCCAGTAGGAGATGTGCAGGAGGCAGCTGATTGATGATTTTCTCTCATCGATGTTTCTAACTCTCTATCTCTCTCCCTTCCTCTCTGTAAAAAATCAATAAAATATATTTTAAAAAAAGTAAAGTTTGTTATAGCTGTTACTGTGGTGGTTCTAATGACTAGACTCAAATGCAAGTCTGATAATGAGGATGAAAGAAAAAAGGTTACACTTGCTATCATACATGTCAGTTTTAAAACACGGCCTCAAAATTCCAAGGTGAGCATCTATGTCCTTTCCATGTGGATTTGTAACTACTGCTCCAGGCCAGCTCGTGGTCTCTGAGTCCAGGTGAAAAAAGGCTGTGCCACTTCTACCTAGTCTTCTTGGAACTCTCTAGAACTCTCCTACTCAGAACCCAGTCTCCGTTCTGTGAGAAGCTCAAGCCATGTGGAGAACGACATATAGGTGCTCTGTTTGAGAGCTCTAGTTGAGCTAGCTCAGCCCAGGCATCAGACACGTGAGTGAAGAAGCCATCTTAGAAAGGGCTACCCTCCTCCCAGATGGGCCTCCTTTCAGCCATGCAAGCCTTTAGGCTGACTCCCCAGACACTGTGGGGCAGTGAAAGACTGTCCCAACTGTGCCCTTCCTAATTCTTGACCTACAGAATTTGTAAGCATAACAAAGCGGTCATTGCTTTGTGTTGCTAAATTAACAATGGTGGGTGTGTTTTGTGGCAAAGGTAATTGGAACATATGCCAAAGAAGCATCTCTGCAATCGTAAACGTTAGAGTACATCTGGCATGTGCAAAAATAGCTAATTATCGCATGAATGCTATGTGCCTTCAGAGGCAAGACTCGCCTGGGTTCTTGGCTCCTAAAAAGGGGAAGGTTCTGTAAGTCAGAGTCCCAACTTCTGAGAAGACCAGCACTGGCCTAACAGTTCAAGTGCAAATTGATAGAAGAAACATAAGCACAACCAAGTAATAAGGACGGTCCCCGTTATTATTTTAATCCTTATAATAATGATATTATATATCTATTTTCAGTGTAATGCTGGTTTGGGGATATTTCTGCTTCTTATTCTATTTACACTTGAGTCTTTAAGTGTTTGGGGTGCATATTGACAGCAAGTGTTCAGAGCAGTAGCTACATGCCCAAGGGCAATGTGAAGCACAGATCACACTCTGGCCCAAATCAAATATGGAGTCAAACCGCTCACATCTTTGGTTGGTCCTCAGAGGCCATCAAGAATATGATGGGTGAGACCCAAAGGGGTGCTCCAGTGCATGGGATGATCAGACCCAGGTGAAGTGTGGTGGAAAATTCTTCTGGGATTAGAGGCTTCTATTTCTAGTCTTTCCAGAAGATATAACCAAAGTGAGCTGCAAATTGAAAAAATATGTGCAAAGGATGCCCAGTATTTGCAATTGTGTCAATATAAAAATTGTTTTTCTTGCATATAGTTTCCTGTTGACATTTTATTGAATGGCTTCTAGGTAAAATTTTACTTATTTAAGACCTAAAAATCTAAGAATGTAGGTACTAATTTGGATGTTGTTTATATGCAAGTTGTTTGTATTAATCTTTGGGTTATGTACTTAAGCCAACTTGTTCAAACCATTTCCCTCAAAACTTGGTAGCTTATTTCCTAAGAATCAGTCAACAGTACTATTGGATGAAATAGTTGTTTTTATGTAACATTGTTACAGTCCGGGGTTGACATATTAACAATATAAGCTAATAAACATTAAACAACATATAAATTAAACATCTGCATCATCTGTAATCAAAAACATTTCCAGGAATTATAACTGCCTCACCATCTAGAGTTTTTCCTATAATTATAGAAATCAGAGAGTTTTCTGGGCAGTGTGTTAATTTAAGAAAAAGGAAATACTGCATCTTCAGGAAAAACCCTCATTCACAGTAACTTCCTTCTAAAAACAAAGATGTTACGGTGAAGTAGGCATGAATCTTGTTTTCCTCCCTGTTGAGAGCCTGTTCAGGCTGGGTGAGGAAGAAAATGTCCTCCCTCTCCTTACAGGAGGTAACCATATATTCCAATTTGCCCCAAGGGGTCCAAATTTATGTCTGCTCTCTCTCAGAGGTGCTCTGGTTTGGATGATAAATTATATGGTCACTCTACTCAAAAGTCTAAGGGGAAAGCTCTGTACCACACACACACTTGGTACAAATTCCTTTGTTCACATGAGTCACTAGCCACAGCATGGAATCTGCATCCAATTTCTTCCATCATGTTTAGAACAGAATCCATTAAATCTATATTCCCCTTTGTTTTCACTGTAACACCAAATTGGCTGCAATTAAAGCCCAGTTTGTTTCGTTTGCATGGATTAAACACCTGTGACTTTTAATGAATACCTTTTGGGATTGTTTACATTTTACAAACATGCTATTTGCAACCATTAAAAACTTAATATATAAGCATAATAGATGGACAAAGTGATGTTTTCCATAAGAATGTCTTCATTTCAACTACTGAAAGGCCAGATACAGTGTAAAGAACATCAGATTTGGTGTCCGAAGCTCTCTGCCTAAGTTCATACTCTGCCCGTTGTACGCAGAGGGGCAATACATCACAGTTTGCACAGGATTGTACCAATTTACACTTTCCCCCAGTGTAGTTATTAAGAGCAGCCCTTTTCATTCTCAAAAGTGTCTTGGTTTAGAAGAGAGGGAACATCGAGATGCATCCTGAATGCCTGTGGATGTGACCAGCTGCTGGTCAACAAATTCATCTCCTCTTCCCCCTGTATCTGTACTTAAACCTTATTTCCCAGCCTCCCTTGAAGGTGTGTTTCCATGTGACTGGATTCTAGCCAATGAAATGCTGGCAGATGTCTTTTGGGCCAATTCCTGTCCTGGCACATGAAAATCTCCTACACACAATCATTCATAGTCCTTCCCTTCTGTCTGACCAGAATGAAAAAGCCCCACAGGGAAATGCTGAGACCCCTGGATTATAGGGCTTTCCTTGTGAGTCTGGCCTCTAAATTAGTGCCTGAATCATCAGCATTAGACTGAGAGAGATACACACTTTTATTATATTAAGCGGTTGACATTGAAGATTTGCTTATGCTTATTAGTGTTGTTAATGTTAGTTGCTGTTAGCATGCTAGTGCTTTCTTGATCTTATCAGAATAATCAAGGGACATTTTTTGCCTCACAAATGATCTCACCAATGACATTGACTGTAAGGTTGGTCTTGATTTCAAAGAGATCAAAGGTAAAAAAAAAATGTGCATCTTGGAATTGATGAAACAGGATATTTCAGTGTTCTGGTGTGGAATTTTTCATAGTGTTGTCTGAGTCTCATAGCAAGTGCCTTGAAGAATAGAAAACTGCTATTACTGATAATGAAAGCTCCTAGAGAACATAAAGTGTATCTGTTTTATTCACTCTTGTATCCGCAACATCTGGAACATCACTTGGTGCATTGTAGTAACTCAGTAAAATTTTTGTAATAAGGGACTGATGTCCACGTTTAAGAAATAAAATGGTAATTAATAAAATATGATGAGAAACCTAATTTGAATATGCTGCACTCAGGTCTGTGTGAGGAGTGAATTCTCCATCTGCAGTTAAGCCCCGTGGGAAAATGAATGACAGCAAGGAGCACAGACTCAGAATCCAGAGTGATTTTGATGAATTGGGTGTTTAACGGCACCATAGTGTGATGCATGTTGGCAGGGCTTCTGAAACGTGTGGGAGTAGAGTACAGGGAAGCAGGAACTCATCTTATTCTGTGGACTTTTAAAAATTATGGTCAAGACTTCCCAAGCTGAGTTTATTATTTGAATTATGGTCTTCAGTGTTAAAAATCTATAAAGCTGCTCTATTTGATTCTAAATAATTTCAAATGACTGCTTTATTCCCGATATCTGCCTGTTAGGTCTCTGTAAGGATGTGTCTGTGCCTTGGAGAGGAACACTCACCTTATCAAGAGCTTGTCCTGCTCAGACTTGCCTTGACTTGGCTCTTTGTGGCTGGCCAGTCAGCAGGGACTGTGTCTTGCCCACTGCTAGATGCCCAGGGCCCGGGAGAGCACCTGGCACAGAGTTGGTACTCTATGCATATTTCATAAATAAGTCGTAACTATTATTTCAACTGGCTGAATGGATGACTCAGAGCAAAACAACAACACCCATATCAACTCCCATCTGGAATTGGAAAATAACATTAGCCCCATTTTTGAGAGTTTATTATGAGCCAGGCACTTTACATACATTATCTTGTTTAGTATAAAAGAAAGCACTAGCATTATCTCTATTACAGATGGAGTTGAGACTCAGAAGAGCAAGCCATTTGCAAGAAGTCACAAAATGACAAGAGTCAGGTGTGAGCTCAGGTTTGATCTCAGAGTAAGCTTTCTTAACCACATGCCCAGTGAGAGAGGGTGCAGTTAGAGCAATAAAATAGTGCCTTATTCCGACATGATAACTCCAAATGTGGACACTCCTACCTTCTTGGTGGAGGGGCTTGACCTCTAATCAATGAGCTTGAAATAGAAAGGAGTAATGTTATTTTTTGGGGAAAAAAATAGTTTCAGGTGAGCTGTACCCTTTTGGGCACCAGCCTGAGGTCTCTGTGATTTTAGGGGAGAGAGAGAGCAGAGTGATCAACCACATGCCATTACCTCAGCTGCTGAGAGTCCACAGTCAACTCCAGACATCAGCTTATGCAAGATGACATATTGCTCAAAGTGACCAAAACATTTGCAAGGACATAGACTTCTTAGAAGTGCTTGGGGTAGATCTCTCAAAAAGATTGCAATGTCATCACCCTTTACTAGTATAACAAGCACTCATAGTTTTCCTTTTAATCTGAATAAAACATCAACACAATTTTACCCTTTGGAAACATAGAACTAGGTCTTATGTTTCAAAGGAAACATCTCTGCCATCCTGATCTAGGCACCGTTGTGATGTGGACACTTACAGTTCGTCTTCCCTCCAGGAAGCTGGGTGGCAGTGGAGACAGGTCACACCCTTTCTCCCTTCCTTGAGTTCTCACCCAGCTTTACACTTATGCACAGCATCACACTAGTCACAGATGGGAAGGATTGTCCATGTGCTGGAATAACAACATAGTCCATGTCTCAGGTTGACTAGCAAACATATAAATGTATATTTTATGCAGTGCTAAGACCTCCACACAGTGAGATTATTTTCAGAAAAAAATAATTATTTGTTAGGCATCCATTTCTGTAACAATCCATTTCTGTAACACTGTTACTTGCAGAAGCCATGAATGTGATGCTCAAAGTTATCTGAATATGGTCAGAAACCAGAGAGTTTTGTAAAGATGGTGATTCTACCCAGAAATTTTCGTGGAGGTACAAGACCAATTAGGGTCTCTAATTACTATGCAGCAGGGGGCCATGGGAAAAACCAAGTGCAAGGCAATGAAGTGTTTCTACCATAATTTTTGACCTAAACAATGAAAAGTAAATAAATATATATGTATATATGGATATATATCTATCATATAATTATATAGATATATACAGAATTAAAAGCCAGTGTCCTTAGCTGGTGTTATTCCTTTATCTATAATGCTACATGTCTGTTACTGACCTCTCTGATTATTGAGGTGGCATTCAGAAGCAATAAGTATCTCACGTAGAATATTGAGATAATAACGGACATGGATTTGCAACCACAATCTCATCCTGAGCATGCAAATTATATTACATTTCCTTATTGTCAGATAAAGTCTACCCTGAGACCCTATCTTGTCAGGATGGTGAGAAGCTGGTAATTACTGGGGAGTAGGAAGTTTCCAATTGTTTAGAAAACAACCATAATGGCAATAGTAACAGCAAGACTAAACCCTATCTTCAAAGAGGCCCTCTAGTTTTTTGTAAGAATGCTTGGCAAGGAAAGACAAAATTTAGCACATCAAAAACTCTCGCTGCAACCAAACTAAAATTTGTATGGTCACCAGAACACATGGGATTTCAACAACAGCTTTATTGGGAAAATTCATTGACTTTGATAAGTACCATGCTTGTCCTAATAAATTTACTTTAGCACTGTTTAATAAAAGAAAGTTGTCCCCCCCACCGCCAAAAAAATTGTGATGCCAGTAATATTTAAAGAATCAAACAGAATGTACAATAGACAGTAGAAATATTTTAAAGTATATATTATAAACAACAGCAGCAACAACAAAAAGAACAATATGCAAACTGTTATAAGACCCCAGCTAGTAGGTCCAAGATAAGACGTTGCATATATCGTGTAATTTATAAAGTTTTTTAATAAGGCAGACATAACTTCCTGAAAGTCAGGAGGACTCCGTAGACAAGAAGGCACTTTACTTACACATCAATCAAATACAAATGCACTAGAGGAACACCTTAAAGAACAGGGAAGCGAGAACAGTCAGTTTTACTGTTAATGTTCAGTATTTTTAAGCATTCAGAAGAGTAGTTATGACTATTAAGTTTCTAAGTGAACAGGATTTGCCCTTCAGAGGGTACTGTCAAAGTGGTATTCTTTAAATAATGGTAATTACTAAAATAATGGGAATTATTGAATAAATCACCATATTTGATTCACTTTTGTGTGTGCACATTAAAAGATGTCAAAATGAAAAAGTACAAATGTAACTTAATTATCCTAAATCATTTATCAGAATTATAATTGGAAAATGTATAAAAGTAAAATTAACTAAGCAAAACAGATACCAAATATTGCTACTTTATGTTCGAGTCTACATTAAATGATTTTAGATGGCCATTATTGCATGCTACTAGTCTCACTAAAACCTTATGAAAATCTTTTCATTCTTTTACAAGCCAAAATTTCTCTCTGTGTGAGAGGAAGTGATAAAGAGAGTGAATGCATATGCCCTTGGATTGCTTAATAAATCCAATTAATAGAGAGGAGTAAGTCATGAACACATTGAAAAATGATTTAAATGTCTTGCTGTTTTGACATGAAATAGTGACTTCAGTGATCATATTATAATGCACAATACAGCACTATGATAAAGACACTGATGACAGACTGGTCAATGGGTGTCATCAATCTAAAGGGTATTTAAGATTAGTCACAGCAAAAAATAACTTGGGGATTACCTGAATTTTTACAGCATATATATATATATATATATATATATATATATATATTAGAAATTTGACAAGAGGTTTTCCTAAATTTGACAATTCTAAAAATTTATATTTTACCAAAAGGAGTTGTAAAGTTGAAAGAAACCTTTCTAAACTTTAAATAATGAAAAATAATCATATATCAAAATTCAATCGACTGTGCTAAAAAAAATAGTCAATTTTGTACCTTTTCTATAGAAAATGCATAATTGTCATATGAAGAAATCATTGAGGAGCATGCAGCTGAAAAATGTAAGCAAAAGCAGTATATATATATATATATATATATATATATATATCCACATATTAAACCTGACAAGCTCATAGGAAGCCTGCATGGGGGCCTTACAAACTCCAAAACCTAAAGTAATCACATAGGTTATAAATTAAAACTTTCTAACTAAAAGCAGTTTATGGTGGGTAGTCATATCCTAGGCCGGTATTTTTCCTTAACAAAGGTTAATCTTTACCTTAACTTGAGCCTGTAATCTGTTTGTGTGGGGGTTTTTTTAATCTATGATAACATACCTGATAACATACCTTTAAAATATCAAAGTAATTTCATTTTTTTCCAGACCACCCCCCACCCCAAAGCACACCCACCACACCAGGCCAGAGACCACAAATCCTCTCATTATTATTATCATGTTAATTGTTAAGTGCTAGCTATCATATACTTACCCACGTAAAAGCAATATGTGTCTATTTGTTTTACTCTTTATCCAATTTCAGAAATATCCCTGCTTTGCTTCTCCTGCCTCCCTAATCTGTCACCAATGAATTTCATGTAACCCCCTTATGCCTCCTCCTTTGATTGTAATGTATAAAATAAGGTGCAAAACTGCCATTTTTTGGAGCATTTTCTCAATCTGTTGAGATTTTGCTTCCCAGCAATTGTTATCAGTTGGGCTCAAATAAACTCATAAAAATTCTTACAGGTCTGAATGTTTCTTACATTGACAATAATATAAGTGTGTAGGGCAGTTCATAAATAAATATAGCGTGTTTCTGGATTTATGATGTTTTCTGTTCTTTGATGCCTTTAACATTTTTTAAGGTCAGAAGGCAATTTCTGCTTTCAGAGCAATGGCATATTCCTCCCCTGCAGCCTGGAACCCAGCAGAGAGGGGGAAGGTCCAGGGAGGTGGAGAAAACATTGTAAGATGAAAACAAACACTAACCATCCATCTAACATCTGCCATATTTGGACACTTAATCCACATGCCTACCCTGTGCTGTGCCAGTCCCCATCTTCTGTCTTTTCCTGCTGCAGTCAGAGTCATCTCAAAAGCAAAAATGAAAGCCTTACTTGATCGTGTGACTCTCCCTGATTTATTTATTGGGCACTTATTCTGCCTGAACAACTCTGCACTGTCCATGGGTGGAGGATTCAAAGATCTAGAGCAGTGATTTTCAACCTTTTTCATTTCATAACGTTGCCGGTGGAAATGGATCCCTTTCGCGGAGTTGCAAGAAGAGCATTTTGGGGACCCGCGTGTAGGAGGATGAGATGTAGTGTAAGATTTATTGGAATATAATTAAAAGACTGTCCCCAGACTCCCCATGTCTCCTCTCGGTCTGTTCTGCTATGAAAGAAGCCCAGTCTTGTCTTCAAGCCCAGAAGAAAGGCCAGGGTCCAGAGATTCTGTACCATTGGTTAAGTTCAGTTCAGTCTCTGTCCCCATCCGGCTAGTTTAGCCTCTGTCCCAGCTGCACTCCAGCTGGCCCTGCATTGTCGTACCCTGTACCCAAGCTTATACTTGGAGCTCGCTGCTTCAAGTTGGAATGGATGCTGGCCAGCACTTCGGGCCCATACTTGGGGCCCAAGGGGCTGCTAGGCCCACATGGCTGCTATGGTGAGAGAAACTGTGAACGAATGGGTCAATGAATGGGTCAATGAATGCATGTAACGAGAGAGAGAGAGAGAGAGAGAGAGAGAGAGAGAGAGAGAGAGAGAGAGAGAGAGATTTGTTTGCCTTTCTTAGGCTCTGATTACATATATCTGTTTGGGAAGGACTAGGCACTCCTTTGAACTAACCAATCAATTTCCCTATTCTTCATGGGCTTGTGCTGGGCCCCTCCCCCTAACCAATCCAGTCTTTTCCCAGATTAGACACCTCCCCTTTATGGTCCCATTTTAGCTTCTACTGCACATGCCTCAGAAGAGAAATTTCCCTTTTATTGTTTTGTCTCTCCCTTGGTAATCCTGGCTAATGACCTGTAACACCATTCCTGCCCACTTTGGGGATTAGATCCTGAGGGCAGAGGATGCATGGATCCCGTGGGGAGCCTATGAATGCTGCAACTTCCTAGTGAAGCAGGCTTATTGTTTGACTCAGCACCCCAGTTCATTATGCTCACTATCTGATTCTTTTTGCTCTTGTCCGTTATTAATACCACTAGCTGCGTACACCAACAATAGCACACATAAACTAATTACTAAAGTTCTGTGGCACACCAAAAATACATTTTTTATTGCTTTATCAAAAATAAAAAAATAGCAATTATCTACCAGTTTTGCTCCAAAGTGACTTTTTAAGAAATCAGTTGCCTAAAGTTGTATATAAGGATTTTTGTTACCAATAATTAACCAATCAGATGGAACCTTATTATGTGATGTCAACAATAAGCTATAACTCTACTAAATGACCTATATATTGATGGCTTAAGATAGGGCATTCACACCAGTTGGCTGTTGTCATTTTTTTTAATTTTTAATTTGACAATCTAAGGGAGAAGTGGTCAGTGCCCCTGCACTAAATAGTCAGGTATTGCTTGCATGTTTTCAAAATGCTTGTGGCACACCCGTTGAAAATCTCTGGTCTACCGGCTTTCAAGAGGAAGCTTAGGCTGTGGGTAGAGGTTGGAGTTGAGGGGTCAGGCATCCCTCAGCAGCCCAGGCTATGTCATTTTCTACCTTTTATGCTGGACTTTGGCGTAAAGTTTTCTACAAGAATGTTTGTGTTGAAAAGGATTGTAAATATCATTGGTCTTTAGGAAATTTTAAACTCATGACTGGCAAGGTTTCTCAAAATCTAACCCATAACCTTTCTCAGGCTCACTGCCACCTAGTCTGAAATATGCATTCTAGATTCCAGCCACAGAGAACTTTTTTTTCCCCTCAAACACACCAAGTGTTCGAAACCTCTATGCTTTCCTTGCATGCACTATTCCCTCCCTCATCCAGGAGCGCTTTTCCTTCTGTTTGAGAAACAGACTCCTTCCATTCAGTCTCCGCTAAAAAGCCACCTCTGTCAGTGACAGCCCTCTTGACTTTGTTCACACGTCCTCTTTCCCCCTGGCAAGCCCATGCAATGATTTCTTTATTTGGATCAATTTCAGCATAGGACTTTGACATTATAATAATTTGTCCAGTTTGCTCATTATGAGTTTTCCAACAGCATCTATCTTGTTAGTCTTATATCTTTGAGACCTACCTCAGGTCTTGGTAAAGTAGCAGGTGCTTGAAAAAAATTAAATAAAACAAGATAAAAATTAGCTAAGCTAAGCTAAACTATGTTAATCAAGTAGAAGAAATACTTCCCTGAAAAGCCATTTCCTGAGTTATGGTGGGGCTAAAAAAAATCAATACTTTTTTTCCCCACTTTCTAAATTCTAGGCTGGGAGGATTATCACATTCACAGAGACAGATTAACATGAGAATTCACAGTCATGAAAACGCCAAAGAAGATGAGGCAATATTGGGTACCTAAGACATTTTTGGACAAAGAAGAAAGGTGAGGGAGTGGGGAATTAGATTTCAGAAGTGAGAATGGGCAATTTACAGGTAGATGGGAAGAACAACACTCCTGGCAGGAAAATGCTTACTGGGAAACCCAGAAACAATGGACATGGAGTTTCTAACAAACAGGCTGCTGTCTGAAGCCTTCTTACTTACCATACTTAATACAAACTAGGCTAAGGCCACATCCTAGGCTCCCCTTCTCTAAGTGAATCTCCTGGGCAAAAAAGGGGGAGGGTCAAAGATTCTTTCTGAATCTTTTGTTTCTTAATAAAGAGCTTAAAATCAGTATCTCAAAAGAGCAGCTACAGGGTGGCAGAATTTTGGTTCCCTTTAGCCTCCAGACACAAAGCCTCCTGAAATTTAAACAGCACCCTGTTTCTAAGGTGGGAAGTGCCTGCATCACTACACAGATGCCTTGTCTGTGATGACTGATGAAGGATAAATATTAAACTTATTTTGAATAACAAATGATAAGGATAAGGCTCTTCTATCAGGGAAATTGTGGTTTCCATAACTTCATTGCTGAAGAAATAGTTGTCATGGCAAATAGGTATATCACTTTGAATAGCCATGGGTAAAATACTGGTAATGGTTAGCTTTCAATGCACCAACAAAATACTCATGTGAGTATTGTTCTCAGTGCTTTGTTGGAGTTGGTGTATTTCCCTGGTTTTCCTGACATAATTGATCTGGTTTCCAGAGTCTCAGATGATTTCTATACATGTTTATTTAATCCCTTAGGATGTTCCATTGTGTCAGAAATTATCCCTCTGCTTCTTTGGCTTTATTCTCACGCTCAATTCCTTCAGTTGTGTGGGTTTTAGGATGCACCTGTGGGATTTTACTCTCGGCAATTACAAAATAATTGAATTAAATAAAAAAGTATTTTTCAAAGCTTATTATGAGCAAGATATAATCTTAGGCCCTACAAAGGATAGGATAGAGTCTGAGGCATGTGCCTAAAAAAATGCAGCAGAAAATTTGGAAATAAAATACATGTTGCTGTGTTGCCAATGGAAACAGCGTTCTTCCACAGAGTCACCAAAAAGCATTCGGGGACCCACACATAAGAGGATGAGGTATAGTGATAAATGTATTAAAACAAATGACTGTCCCCAGGTTGTGTCTTATCCACAGCCAAGTGGCTCAGCTCCATCCCACTGTGAAAGAAGTCCTGGGCTTGGGGAGCATAAGTGCCCACCAGGAGGGTCAGGGTCCAGAACTGTAATGCCACCACCCTGGGCTCCAGAGTCCAGCATGCTCTCTGCTCCCAGCTGTGCTCCAGCTGGGGCTGCACTGCCACACCCAAGCCTGCACTTGGACCCTTATAGCTGCTGGCCCACAGAGCTGCTATGAAGAGGGAGCGTGAGAACAAACAGGCAAATGAACAAACAAATGTGTGCTGCTGATATGGGCCTTTGTTAAGCTTTGATTATATCATCTTGGGGGAGCGAGAGCGAGCAGGCTTTCTTTCAAACTACCAGTTTCTTTCCTAATTCTTTGCAGATTTGTGCTGGCTCCTCTTCCTATCCAATGGGATCTTTTCCCCAAGTTTTCCAGGCTAGACTCCACCCCTTTATGTCACCATTTTGGCTTCTACTGCACATGCCTCAGAGTTCTGCCTTGTCATCTGGTTTCTACTGTGCATGTGCTTACCTCCCCCTGTGCTTATCTCACCGTCTTGCTTTCTACTGAGCAGGAATTTCTCTTTTATTGTTTATTTCTCCCTGCATAGTCCCGGAAGAATGGACCAGATGATCCTGAGGAGATTGGAAAGCAGGTCCTTCCTACCCAGTGGGAGGGACAGAGGGATGTGAGTCCCCTAGGCCAGGATTCAAGCTATCCCCTGGGGTGTCTGGAGCTGCAACTTCCAGACTTAATCAGGCTTAGGCTTTGCCAGTTTTGTTCCCTTCTCTTTCCTTTATATCTAACCAGTTAGTATGCCTATGCGAACACTTGATGTTATGATTCGTATACAGCAGCATTGCTAAGAATTAGGACTTGCTGCACATGCCACATGAGTGTGAGGTTTGTGTGTGCGAACCAAAGTCATGGGTGGCTTTTCTGTATTCCCTTCTGGTTTATTTTCTTACTGTTCTCTTTGTAAAAAGGAGGCAACATAATGTAGTCATTAAAAGCAGAATCTGGGACAAATTGTTACAGGACTGAAAGGGTCCATTTGCCTGTGCACATCAAAACCTAATAAGATATAAACAGTAGTTTGCAGCCAGGAAAGTAAGGATTTATTAAGGACATGGTGCCATGCCTGGACTCATAGGTAGCCATTGCTTGAAGACCTGGCTACCCAGTGGCTTCCAGAGGATGGGTTATGTAGGGGAGAAATCATCAATCATGGTGACTAAGGGTCATGGTCAGGGTTGTGGTCTCTATTGATTGGTCAGTGCTAGGGTAGGGGGTAGTTGATCATCACATCTAGTCCTAATGTCAGCCATCGTGTTACTTCATTGGTTTCAACAAGGATGGAGTCAGTGGGATTGTTCTGGAGCTGAAACACAACTGAGGCCTAGATATTATTTCTAGTTTGAAACTCTGTCTCTGTGGTCAACAGACCTGAGGCTTTGTTTCTAAGACTACTGGAAGCTGACCAAAACCTCATTGTCCTGAGAGCTAATGATTAAGCAAGAAAGAGGGAGGTGGGTGAGTCAGGGCACTGGTTGAAGCTAGTTTGTGTAGAAGGAAAATAAAAGATTAAAGAAAACAAGGTTTTGGCTTTCTGCACGGTTACAACCTCCAGCTAAGCACATTTCTTAACTTTTCTGTGACTGTTTCCTCTTTGTAAAACAGGGTTATAAAAGCATTTTCTTTAGAGGTTCATTTTGGGGTTTAAATGAGGTAACATACACAAAGTACATATAGCAATAATAACATATTCTAAGCAATTAATAATAGTAATAGTATCATTATTTGTCATTATTATTAAAGGATGGTGGTCCATTTAGGCACATCTAGTGCATCTTGACTCTTTGGCTTAATCCAAATTAGTCTTTTAATCAGTAAATTTTCTGGTGCAGAGAGATGAACACATTCATTCATTTATCCACCCAATGCATTCACCCATCCAGTAACCATTTAGTCAATAAATGTAAATTAGGAGTCATGTGTTTAGATGATGGAGATATAGTGATGAATAGACATAGACTGAAAATGAAAGGGAAGATCAATGGTTGTAGCTATTTTGGTTTTCCTGGAGCAGTAAAATTGCAAAAATAAATTTGAAGACGGGCATTGAGTAGTCAACATTTTATTTTGCCATGTAAGAATGTTAAAAAGAACCTATTTCACTTTGTATCACCATATTTTAGCCTCCAAAGTGTAAGAAAAACATAATATCAGCATGAATAAATCTGTAAAAGTAAATAAATTCAGTATTTGGAAACAGAGCTGCCTATATTTACCAGGCCCATAGTAGGTACTTAATAATTATTCATTGAATGAATGTGCCATTTCCTTCTTTTTGTCTCAGGCTTCTGCAGGCCAAGGAAACTTTGATGGCAGACCAGTATTCAGGAATGTGGAAGAAAATGGGCTTGTGGTTGTGCACTTAATTAGAATCTGCAGACACCTTTTTATTTCATGTACCTCCAAGGAAATAACCAGATGCAAAGGTGTAAGGTTATCGAATTAACAGCAGGCAATGAGTACTGTCCAACAAAAAGGATTATCAATAAGGCTTGGAGTGCTCTTTCACAAATTATGGGGATGAATTTTATTTCATAAATCAAAAACATTTTTATGAGCTTTGTGATCTTTCTATGCTTTGTGTTTGAAGGTTATATTCCTAAGACTTTAAACTTCCTGGTTAACAGTTAAATATCTCAGGATGCACATTGCTCACTTTCAGTGGAGAGAGACAGGGCCAGTAGAGGTATAACTTGAGACACCTTTTATTCTTCAGATCATCTATTATCAGTGCCCTTTGCTCATTGCCTTTTCAAGGAATGTTACTATTTTCTCACCTTTCATCCTTTATCTTTCCAGCACACAACCACAATAGACTTATGTCAGCAGGATGCTTCCTCCCCAGGGTTTTTAGATACCATTGGATGCTTTATTTTTCTCTTAACTTTAACCAAGGCTGAACAATCCTTTTTCTCTTAATAATTTTATTTCTATAGGAGCCACTGACCAAGAAGTGGATATAACCCAACTGATTTCTTAAGATTGAAAGTAACAACATTTCTTAACATGGAATATACTAGTAATATATTTATCTAAAATGAGGGGGACTTTGTGCACTTGAAAAGTGCCAGAATTTGAAGGACAGCAAATTAGTGTGGATACAGCAAATTGAATGTAATTCTGTCTTATGACTGTCCATATAAACTTGGATTCTCTGGGTCTGAGAGAAGGAGTGGGCTAGAATTTTTTAAGACATCAAATTGCACGCTGCAGGAAGGAAGAATTGCATTTCCTGGGAAGCAGAGAGTCTTCTTAAGGCCTGTCTCAAGTGAGTGCTCATAGACAGACATGGGATGATGACACAACCGGAAGTCCACCTCAGCTTCTGTGGGATATAGAAATCAAATTATCTCCAAGAAAAAGCATTAGGATCATTTGAATTTCCTATTTTGATTTTTTCATCTTCCTATGGTGTAAATAAGTTATTTTTATAACCTCTGAAAAAAGAGTGTTTAGTATGCTTTTTAAAATAAAAGGTTAAGTAATGTGCAGGGTGGGGAAAAAGCAGATTTATAGTTGTGGGTATGCGAAACAGAGTTTATTCTTGTATTATTATTTATTAATTATTGTATTATTTTTCCATGCAAACAACTGTAAAACCACTTTTGTCCCACTCTGTATATCAAAGACCTAAATTTTTTAAAGAGTAATTCACATGTCCATTAAAAATATTTACTTTTATTCTAAGTACAATTCTAATGTGTTTGGTTATTTGTTTTATTAGCTTATATGAGTGGGAAAAGGAGCAAATAACAGAGGATAAAAGACTTGCAGTTGCAAAAACAGAGGCACCAATTATAATTTAAGAAAAACTAAAACCTGACAGCAAGAAAAATAGCAAAATATTCTATATCTAAATATAATTTTTTGGAAACAGTTCCAATTTTTAAAAATAGTTCCTATCCATTTCGTTGACTATAGCACAACATAAAAGTAACATTATATTTACTGCCTTTTAATTTAAAAGATGATTATATTTAACAAGCTTATATGGGTTTCTTTTTGTCATTTAAACATGTTTAAAAAGAAATTTAAGAAGAAGCTGTTATTACATGGGTAGTTCATTTCTCCAGCCAGGGGATTCTTTTCAATGCAACATGTTTGTAAGAGAGGCAGAACTATAAATGAATTTATCCCAACCCTCTCCAAACAAGCCTTCTCCAGACTCATCTATAATAATGCCTCTATTTAGTAGTTAAGGAGAATCAGCCAAAGATAAAGGGACCAGACTGAACCAGCAGGCCTACGTCATGTCTTCTAAGGAAGAACATCTGCAACCTCATTCTTTCCACGGTGACATCCCTTAGACTCTAAAGCAGCGGTTCTCAACCTGTGGGTCGCCAGCAATGAAAATACATCCTGCATATCAAATATTTACATTACGATTCATAACAGTAGCAAAATTACAGTTATGAAGTAGCAACAAAAATAATTTTATGGTTGGGGGTCACCACAACATGAGGAACTGTATTAAAGGGTCGCGGCATTAGGAAGGTTGAGAACCACTGCTCTAAAGGAAAGGCAAGGTTTATGTGCTGTGGCTGGTGGCTGGGTAGACTCTCGTGTTCATATTCTAAATTGCACTACCCTTGTGCTGCCCCAAGGTATTTTCTGAGATATCATTCTGGTTTATAATATTTCTACATCTGGGTAGTTTTATGATACTTTGGTCAGAGACCAACTCACAGCCTCCCTTTCCATGGCCTAATCCCTCCAACACTTACTGATCTCTGTTTTCTGAACCCCTGGAATATTTATTGAATCCCACAGAGTTTAGTCTTTTGTTAATCACTGACTTCCATTCTTTTCTATTCTGCTCTTCATAGCACTGAGATTGGGTCAGATTAGAAACTACACAAGGCTATCTCATATCACTTCTGTGTCACCCACAAAGCCTAGCTGTCTGTGTGTATAGTTATCGCTCAGTAAATGTATGATGATTAGTTAATGTATAAATATCTAAGGTGTTAGGAGGATGTATATTGAGACCTAAGGTGTATTGTTTACCTTATATGAGCTTCAATTTCCTCATTTCTAAAATGGGTTGTGTTAGTCAGGGTTCCCCCCTCAAAAAAAAAAAAAAATAGAACCAATAGGAAATTTATATACATATAGGATTTTTAACATAGAATATTTTATTTATATATGAGATTTATTAAAAAGAATTGGCTCACATGATTATGGAGACTGAGAAGTTCCATGATGCATATAGTATTTGCAAGCTGGAGTCCCCGGAGGTCCAATGGTGTAGTCAAAGGCTGGCCTAAGTCAGTCTGAAGGCCTGAGAACCAGGAGAGCCGAGGGCAGGTGAAGATTGATGTACCAGCTCAAGCACTCAGGCAGAGAGTGAGTTCAACTTCCTCTACCTTTTGGTTCTATTCAGGCCCTCAACAGATTGAATAATAGCCATCCACACTGGGGAGGATTATCTGCTTTACTCATTTCACCAATTAAAAGGCTCATTTTTTCCAGAAACAACCTCACAGACACACCCAAAAATATTGTTTAACCAGATATCTGTGCACCCCATGGCTCAGTCAAGTTGACACATAATATTGACTTTCATATTACTATAGGATAATAGTATAAAATTATAAATTATAACAGAGGAGTACTATAATGAGGGATTAACTGGTAGGAAGGAAGATAACTCTAAAGAGTACAATAATTGTAGAGGTAAGGAGCAGCCACTATCCCAGGAGCCGATATAGATGCCCACCCACCCCCGCCCAAGGCAGAAGACCCCTCTAAGACTGAGATTTAGGTCTCACTGGAGAAGGCATGGCTGTGGCTCACTGGATGGTACAGAAGTCACTGAGGTGCCATGCTTATAGATCTTGCTGGAAATCGACTGTCTGAGGTGCCAGGGGAATTTTCTTTGGGCAGCAGGGGGCAGGGGTGTTCAGGGGACGTTTCTGGATGCTTAACCATAGGATTTTCTTTAATTCTGTTCCCTAGTTAACATTCTACATTCCTTCAGGTATCCCCAACTCCAACTGCACTCTATACTCTACTCTGGGTAAGATGTGATAAATTATCAAGTCTCTTGAAAATAATTTTTTGTGGGTCAGGGGAAGGGAGGAGAGAGTGAGGAAGGTAATATCTCTATCTCTATCTCTATCTCTACATATAAAATATTGACCTCCTTCTACAGGAGGATTTAGGGGTCATTTTCATTAATATGCTAAAAGTATAATTAGCTTGGTGGTTTCTAAGCTATATCCCAAATAAAATATTAATTTTATTTATTTAGGTTGTAAAAACAAAACCAAACAAACCCAGAAACCAATCCTTTGTAGCTTAAAGAAAAAAGGAATTTATTAGAAAGATAGAAAACCTTGTGAAATTAAAGGAACAGTTGAACAGCCTAAACTTTGGAAAGGAGGGTTATCATCCAATTCTGGAGTCTCAGAAGCAGAAACTATTGTTCTTTCTATCTTCAACTCTTGCCCTGACTTCAACTCAGCTCCAAAGAATGTCAGTCTCCAGGCCCCACCATTAGGCAAAGGAGAGATCCTCTGTCTGATCCAACTTAGGCAAGATTGTTTCCTTGCCTGAATCCTTCAGTGATGGCCCAGGGCACAGGTGACAGAGGACGGTCACGAGCAATAGACACCAGCATACATCTGCACTGCGTATCAGGGTCAGAACCAGAAATTCTGGTATCCTGATGATCCATTCAACCAGTGAAGAAAATGCTGCACAAAGGATATATTTTACATGTCACTTTTTCCAAATACTGTTCTTGCTAATAAAATATGTGAGGAATTATCTGGGAACTGCTGGGCCTGCTCTCTCGGTAGCTGGTCCTCATTAGGGAATCTTCAGTTTGTGACTAGCAGGACTTTCTTTTCCATCAGATTAAGCTGGAAAATAATGAGCACCTTCTTGATAAGTCTTGTCACTCTTTTCCAAGGAGCTGAAAATGGTAATTAATGCAAAAGCTGTGTTTATTGGTTCGTGAATTTGAGTGTGTGCAGTCCTTTGATACTGTGTCTTCTTGATAGGGCAAGTTTGGGAGGGGGCGGGAAACATGCTGCACATTAAAGACAATTTATTTGACAATATATTACAACAAAGACAACCTCATGTGTATGAAAATCTTGGCTTTCGTTTGCTTCACCAAGGTAGAGACAATAGAGCAAGAAGCAGGTGTTCTCCCTATTTCTTCTCCTCTTAGAGCCCCAGCCCACTCCTTCACTTTCTTTACCTCCTTAACAAGGCAACCACAGCGTTGCAATGCCATCCTGTTTCACTCAAAGTCACAGCTCAGAGTTCTGCCCTTAAATCTCTTCTCACTCAGAGTTCTTATCAGGAGGCCACAGTGAGGAATTGAATCTAAAATATTTCCCAAAGCCCTCAAGGAGGCATAGAGGAGTGAGGGAGAGGGGTGTAAAAAGACCCCCACCTGAAGTATAAGAAAATGGGACACTGTGTTTAATAAGAATCTTAGGACTGGGAGCCTACTAGCTGGAAGCCATGAGTATGCCCTTCCTTTTATTATTTTTAATTTTGAGTTTTGGTTGTGGCCAAAACTGGAGTTGGCTAGAGTTCTGTGATCAAATGTTAGTCATGACAGAAGTGAAAGAGGAGGCTCCAGGGAATCTTACACACACACACACACACACACACACACACACACACCACACATGGAGGACACAGTGTGACCAGAGTCAGAGACTGGAATAACGTGGCCACAAGCTAAGGAATGATCTTCAGAAGCTAGAAGATGCACTTAGACAAGAGTTGGAGACTCTGAGCACAAATAATAAAGAAGATTGTTAAAATTTGAAAATTTTCAAGACTGGAAAAATCCAGTGCTTTTGGATTCTAAACTCTAAGTAATGAGAATGAAAAAAAAATGTTTAAATGAAGGTCCACTGGAATATTTCTTAGATAAAGAGAAACCTTACACTTGTGACAAGTAATCTATTAAGGATGTCTCTTTCCCACTCATGTCTATTTTTAGGTGGCCTCAAAGATGTCACCTTTAAGATGAAAGAGAGAGCCAGGGACAATAAAACTACAAACTTAAGCAGTATTGAATAATATGTCACAGGCTCCTGGTACATGGAGCTGAGTAGAAAAAAACTGTATCAGAAGCCTAACAAGTTTTTGAGGGAATTGTTTTGTCTATATCATCACAAGCCTGGACTAAAAAAACACATGTGATTACAAATCAGCCTGAAGGCTCTCAAATTGCACCCGCAGGGCATGAGCTGAAGAAGCTGTGTGGCCCCAAAAAGGGACAAATCCCAATGCCTAGGTCAAAGGTGACCACAGAGGCTAATAGACAAAAGACACTCCAGGGCACCAGAACCAGGTGCTATGGAGAGCTACAGACAGGGGAGATCATTAAAGAAAGCAGAAGCACAGTCAAAGCAAGACACTTCTTTCATTGATAAGGCAGGGGCTTCTTATTGTTTGTTTCTTCCTGGAAGGATTCCTTGTTGTTTTAGACCATGGCTGCTAAGTATCTCCCACTCTTTCCTTTGCAAAAAGGAAATTTTAATTGGACTATGGGTCACTGGCTCACAAGAGACATGCCTACCCCTAATGGAAAACACCATACACCCACAAGGGATCCTGGACTTGGTCCCAGACACAGTGATTGGATGGGACCTGGGGTTGACTTCCTTATGGAGGCACTGAGTGTATTTTGTGTGTGGAAATAGTATGAACCAGAGGGGAAGTGTGTGCAGAGATGGATTATGGTCCATAAATATTTATGCCTCACCTTCCACATAGTTGCTGGAAGTAGTGCCTTGCCAGGTGCCACACTTGCTTCAGGGTGTGGTCATGTGTGGTACTAACCAAGAAAATGTGAAAGGAGGTGATGTGCATATTTTTTTCTGGTTTAGAAAGTGTACATGTCTCCTCTATCCTCTCTTTGCTCTTCTGTCTTGGTGCAGTGAACTCTGAGACCTTAGGGAATGGCAGAGCCCAAGATGGCAGGACTGAGGGTCCCTGAACTACTACTGCACAAGGGAAAAATGTTCACCAACAGGAACACCTGCGTCAGCATGCTCTGTGAGAGAGAAACAAGTTTCATGTTAAACTAATATGTTGCAGGATTTCCGTATTATAGAATTTGGTATCACACTAATGCATACCTCATATACCCATACCAAGCATACACACACACACACACACACACACACACACACACACACACCACATATTTACAGACACATACACACACATAAAGCATATATGCTTTCTTAAACACCATCGGGAGCCTCTCTGACTTCCGTGTTGTGCCAGCACAGGTGCCAGAAGGTTCCCAGATCTATAACTTCTTTGGAACATTGAGAAAAACTTAGAAGAGATAGTTCTTGATTAGCAAAGACTGATGCTGCAATTTGGAGGTTCATCCAAAATGCTTTGCTTTCTTGAGTCTTATCTCTTTTTAAAGATTATGAGCCCTTATACTCAATATGGAGATTGGAAGGTGAGGAGGTGAAATAGAAGGAATTAAACTAGAATGCACTTATGGATAAATTACACAGAAGGAGAGGGAAGGCAGTCAGTGAAAGATGATGATTGACTACTTGTGGGAGAACTAGGTTGGGGAAATGTCCGCTAATACCCTCTTCAGGGATCTTTCTGCCTGACTGGTCTTCTTTCCAATATAAGAACCACTGAAATCACATGTCATGAACAAATCAGTAGCTCTAAAGAAAGTCTTATTCCTAGAGGAAATTAAAGCTATGACTACAATGAAGTTCAAGTTTGCTTGTAATCTTCAATTATCTTACTATACATCGCTTCATGAATAATTAAACAGAAGGTGGTTATGGCCAAGAATAATCACTCATTCTTGACTCAGTATGCGATTTACTATTTTCTTAAAAAAAGCATTTTTCAAATTGCATATTTAATATTTTATTTTTAACCTCGTTATTTTTCTAAATTAAAATAAATATTTTAAGTGTATCCTCTGCTTCTTCCTTCTTGAATTCTGAGCAGATGGACTTGCCATATTAATAAATATTCTGGAGATTATCAACATGAATTATTTTAAATCCCAAATCCCTCCACACCTCTTTGTACCTCTACTCTTTCTTATCTAACTTCAGAGGAATATTAATTCTTCCTCCTCTGAACTCTAAATCCTTCATCACTGCTTATGGTCCTTGCTGTCTAGTTCTTCCTGGAGCTAGCACCATCAACTATTCTCTCATTCTCTCTCTTATATGTTTAAGTTATTATCTTAGTGTATACACATGCTTATGTCTCTTTAAAAACCATCTCCAAATTAAACCTTTCAACCTTAAGCTATCTTTTAATTAATACTAACCCACTTCATTCTCGTGAATATCATCAAAGTTCTTGAGTTTTCCATATTCACTCTCTCCTCCCATCTCCTTTACACCTTACCTCCCTGCAAAAGGTTACCATAAAGGTCAACAGTAACTTCCTGATTGCAGAGCATTGGAATAGCTTTACTCCTACCTCCTTTGACCTCTCTTAAGCGTTCCATATTGATGTTCATTCACTTTAATCTTGACTCTTCTGGTTCCCATTCTACCTCTCTAACATCACCTTCTCCTCTGCTTTACCACCTCCTATTCCCCTTGGAATTTACAATATAAACCAGGCATATAAATAGTATCTTCTTCTTGGTATTTTCGTGTAAATAAAATGGTATAATTTACATAAAAGGCACGCTAAGCACTTGGGGCAGAATAAGTACTCAGAAAATGCAGTCACTACTAATGAGCTCAGTTTTAGATAGGTAGATTTGAAATACCTTTGACATCTCAATGCAGCTAGGGAAAAACGGCCTGGATTTCAGGGGAGAGAGTTGGAGTCGAGGGCCTGGCCTCATCAGTGCATGAGTGACAGCTAGGATAGAGGAGGTTATGATGTCACTCAGAGAGGACATACCTGTCAGTATAGGCTAGGTTATGCTGAGGTAACATCCCCAAGACCTAGTAGTTTTAAGCAATAAAAGTTTAGTTCCCACTCATGATATGTGCCTATTGTGAGTCAGCAGCTCATTGTTATCCTTCAAGCTCTCAGGCTGCTTGAACAGCTGCCAGCTCACACATGGATAGCTGTAGTATCAGAGGGAAAAGAGAAATAAAAGGTCTCCCATTGGCAAGAAAGTGCTCTGGCCTGCAAATGATCCAAATTCCTTTTGCTCACAATTTATTGGGTAAAACTTATCATGAGGTGCACTCATCCACACGTGTGTGCAAAAAGTGTAATTCACCCTACCCGGTTTGGCTCAGTGTATAGAGTGTCAGTGGAATAGACTCTGGTCAAGGACAAGTACCTCAGTTGCAGGCTCGATCCCCAGTAGGGGTCATGCAGGAGGCAGACGATTGATGATGTTCCTCTCTCATCGATATTTCTATCTCTCTATCTCTCTCCCTTCCTCTCTTTCTCTACACAATCAATAAAAACATATTTAAAAAGCATGTGGTGGGGAGGTGATGAGCTAACAATATTTGATGAATAGCACCAAACACTACCAGAGTACATCTAGAATAAGAAGCAAAGACAACACAAGGAGAATGCACTGTATTGCCTTTCATTATCTTCTACTGTTCCCTTCCCCACCCCTACATTATTTTTCAAATTTCATTTTTTTTCCAGATATTCAAGCCAGATATCTCTAGTTATCCATGACTCTCATCCTCTTCACCCTTAACCTCTAATTTGAATCCATTCCCTCCTCTCTATTATCTCTAGGACTATTGCTAGAGCATCCAACTGTTTTTAGTTAGAATGACCTGAAACAAATTTTGTCATCTCAGGTGGCTTTAAAAATAGAATTATTTTTCTAATGAAATAATTTTCAGGATGGAATAGAGATGGAGTAATGGGGGTTATGTATGTGAGTTTTTACTTATTAAAATAAATACTAGGAGTAGAAAATTTATAGGAAACATGAAAGTATAAAGGAATACATTTACATGCTGTCCTGTGGCATTTGATATGGTCACCTACTCCTTGAAAGCCCTCATGTGGTTTTAGGACTCTAATTTTCCTTCTAACTGCTTGTCTGCCCTTCACCAGTTCTCTCTTCCTCTGCAAGATCCTTAACTATTGGTATTCTTTGGTGTTCTGTTTTGATCCATATCTCCTCTTACTCTGTATCACCAGTTCTCTCTCTCTCTCTCTCTCTCTCTCTCTCTCTCTCTCTCTCTCTCTCTCTCTCTCTCTCTTCTCACACACACACAGAGAACTTATCTCTTTCTTCATGTTCTCAGAACATTAAACATAGTATGTTCAAAATTTAACTTATTTCTTTCTCTCACAAATATTCCTCTGCCCAATTCCTTACAAGTTGCACAAGGTAGACAATTATACTAGTAAGTTTCCCCTCTTCTATACTCTCTATACAATTAGAACCAGGCATGATTGTTTCTAATCTTACTCTCTTCTCCATCCATATTCCCTCTGCCTTAATCCAGGCACTCATCATTTCTCATCTAGGGAGCTGCAAGAACGACTCACTGTGGGTCTTCCTCTATCCCCCGTACTTTCTCCCCAACACATAACCCACCAATATATCCTGTCACTGCAGAAGTAGACCAATTCTTCTAAAATACAAAGTTAATCATATTATTTACTCCTCCTTGAATGCTTCAGTGGCTCCCTCTTATCTTCAGGATAAAATCTGAGGTCCTTAGCATGGCACAGAGGTTTCCATGATCTAGTTCTTGCTTGCTTCTCATTCCTGCTTGCAGCCTCATCTCCTGCAAATTCCTCAGGGGCACCCTGAAATTCACAGCTGCCAATTTTGGGTTCTTTAAGGCACCATATTGTTTACTTCTCTAAAATGATGATGTGACACCCTTTGCTGTGTGAATGTTATTTTTATTGTTCTTCCCACCTCCATACACATTTTTTCTTATTAGATGAAGTATATTCTGCTTGTATTCATCATTTAAGATTATACTCTCTGCCCTAACTGGTTTGGCTCAGTGGATAGAGCGTTGGCCTGCAGACTGAAAGGTCCTAGGTTCGATTCTGGTCAAGGGCATGTACCTTGGTTGCGGGCACATCCCCAGTAGGGGGTGTGCAGGAGGCAGCTGATTGATGCTTCTAACTCTCTATCCCTTCTCCCTTCCTCTCTATAAAAAGTCAATAAAATATATTTTTAAAAAAGATTATACTCTGCAGTAAACTCTTTTCAAAAGTTTTCCTGATACTCTTGAAATCACTCACACTGTTTTAGTTTCATCCTTTGGTTTCCATAACATTCTGTACTCATCTTACCTTGGCAACTGATTATCACACTGCAGGATAATTTTGTATTAATTATGAATTGCTTGGGGTAAAATACTTTGTATCCCCAGCACCTGGATTAGTACTTGGCACAAATGTGACATTAGGAAATACTTGTGAAGCCCTGGCTAGCAGTTTGTTAAGCATCGCCCTGTATACTAAGAGGTCTCTGGTTCAATTCCTGGTCAGGGCACATGCCGGGGTTGCAGACTCAATCACTACCAGCCAATCGATGTTTGTCTCTCACATCAATGTCTCTCTCTCCTCCCTCCTTCTTACTTTCCCCCTTCCTCTCTCTTTAGAAATCAATAACATTTTTAAAAGAAGTACTTGTGAAATGAATGGCCATGTTCAGTGTTCCCTTCGCGCTTTATACAGGATTGTTCTCACTGCCTTGTCATTAGTTACTTTACATATCCTTTTCTGCTAGATTGTGAAACTTCCCAAACATTTACACAATTCTAGACACACAAGAAGTACTATAGAAATGTTGTCTAATTTGGAAGTTTTGTTTTTTTTTTAAATATATTTTATTGATTTTTTACAGAGAGGAAGGGAGAGAGATAAGAGTTAGAAGCATCGATGAGAGAGAAACATCGATCAGCTGCCTCCTGCACATCTCCCACTGGGGATATGCCCGCAACCCAGGTACATGCCCTTGACCGGAATCTAACCTGGGACCTTTCAGTCCGCAGGCCGACGCTCTATCCACTGAGCCAAACCGGTTTCAGCAGATTTGGAAGTTTTTGTATATTTCAAAACACTGTTCAATGTAAGGATTTACTTCGGAGCTTAATCTAAAGCAGGATATGTAACCTGTTATTTTTTTTTTAATGGTGACCAGAAGATGTAAAGATTGGAGAAAACTGATACTAATTTTATATGGACTTTCTTTCTCTTCTTCATTTATTTTAACTCATATTTCTTAGTGTTTCAAGATTGTCTTTAACAAATATTAAGAAGTGTGACAATCAATTCTTTCTAAGGGAAATGAAAGGCATAAGAGGAAAGTAGCAATAGAAGAAAAGGAACGAATGAAGGAAGGGAAAGAGGGGAAGAGAAAGAAAAGAAGGAAAGTTTACTTATCCAAACTTCTGGTACTTATTTTTTAAAAATTTAAGTGTTAATTATTCAAGTGTTTTATTTTATGAAAGAAATATTTGAAATAATTGATTAACAGGTACATGAGATCTTACACCATGTTTAACTCATAAATTTAACATGTATTAAAAGAAATGAGTCTGTTTTATTTCCTCTATTAGGTAGTACCACCTTTTGTTATATGCCACAGTAAAAGGATACTGTTGGAATGTTGGAATAAAAGAGACATTAGCATTTCCAGTGCATCTGAAATGATTATTGGCAACACACAAGAATAAGAAATAATTTATGATTTATTTATTTATTTATTTATTTATTTATTTATTTATTGTATTTTAACAAACCCCTTAAATTTGCTGGTTAAATCTATTTCATTAGTTTTGAATTACTTTCTTGGGGGACATGATTAAGGGAAAATATCATAATTAGAGGAAAAGTTCTCAGTAAATAGTTACTCAAAGGACAAATAATAGAGGATTAAACTCAATGAGGCAGCTACATTTTCTAAGTATGTTTTTCATCTCTCCAACCAAGACAAGGGCCTTGTTTTTAAGAGGTCTGTAATCTAATTGGAGAGACAAAGCTTATACATAAAAAGATTAATATCACTATAGGGAATCCAAATGAGTAGTCCAGAAAGTAAATGTTTCTGATTTCAGAGTCCACCGTAGCACCTGAAAGCAGGGGTGGCTGGGTCTTGAATTGATTTTCAAAGACATGGGAAGGTCTTCAACAAGGGGTAGGAGGAAATGGGGAGTGATTATAAATGAATAAAGGCAATTTGGGGAGGGGTGATGAAAACATTGTAAAATTGTGCTGACAGTTGCACATTTCTGTGAACATACTAAAAACTGTTGAGTTATACATTTCCAGTGGGCGAATGGCATAGCATGTGACTTATATCTCAATAAGGCTGCTCTTTTAAAAGTAATCAGCTATGGTCTTTGCACCAGTAACAACAATGTGGACTGCAGAAGCTATGGATATTATCTCCCCACCCACCTTTGCCTTTCTACTGTTTTCTTTTGACTTTTGTAAAGGGAGGCTGGTGGTGCTTAACTTCACAATTTAGTTCACAGTCACTAGACCAATGAGAAGCCATTTCTGAAAGAGATGTGGATGACTGCATTTCACCTGGAGTTCCTGTGCCGGGAGCTGGTCCATGCTTGCTGTTTCAAGGGACCTGGCATATATGGCATACTGTTCTTAATATGTTTGCTCACCTTCTTGGCACTATGTGTTTTAACCAAGGTCTCTGAGAAAGGTTGTTTCCCCAGGTAGGGATTTTCCCCTGAAGTTAGGGAGGGAATAAAACCTCTTAACTAAGTGCTAGGTGGGTAATCAATCACTTTAACTACGAACAATCATGCTTAAGCTACATAATCTTTTCTCCCTGGAATGGAGATAAGAAACGCCCTAACCTTTGTAATAGAGATTGATAGGATTGAATCAACTGGTATAAATACAGATGTAACAAGACAGTAAGAGAAAGAGAGAGAGACAGAACCTAGGCACAGAACCTACACAGAACGTTCTCTAGAGACAGAAGAACTTCGCTGGAGAGAACATGGCAAAAGATCCTGGACAGAAACTGGCCTCAGAACCTAGAGACAGACCCTAGCGAGAGAACATGGCAAAAGATCCTGGACTGAACCTGACTACAGAAATTGGCAAGAGAACCTGACTAGAACCTGGTGACTGAACCTGGCTGGAGAACCTGGACAGAACCTGGCTGGAGAACCTAGCGAGGGAACATGGCTACAGAACCTGGCTGGAGAACCTGGAGAACCTAGCAAGAGAACATGGACACAGAACCTGGCTGGAGATCTTAAGCAGAACCTCTCTGGAGATCGAGACCAGAACTTGGCTGGAGATCCTGGCCAGGCTGCTGATCAACTGAACGCTGCCTCCGTGCCATTTCTTCTTCGCCGACTCCGTCTACACCTTTGGGGACCCCTGGACCTGCTGGGGCCAGACCCCAGCATTCCTGACTTACTGAGACAAAACTAATGACTGCTGGGACTTTGTGTCTCCTTTCTTTGAGGAGAGTGTGAGAACAACTGTCTACAAAGAATATTTGCAACATATTGCATGGAAGCTTGGTGGCATTGCAGGGGAGTAAAAAATGGTGGAAGGGCAAGAATGGATGCAGAAAGATCTGTCTTTGACCTATTTGACCTCAAATCTATTCTTCACTCTTCTCTGACTGCTGTGTATAATCTTCTCTGGGGTTGTGAGAGGGAGGTGTGATTTTTGTGGTGACATCACAGAAATCACAGGTTATATAATGACTGCTGGTTTCTGGTTTGGTTTAACTAATGGAGGCACTAGTAGAGACTGGAGAATGAGAAGAACTGAGAATCCTGTGTATATCTCACTTTCTTCTGCCTTGAGCAGCATCTCTGGCAATATCTGCATCTTTTCTGCTGGTGTAGCTGCTGCCACGGTTGGGCCTTCTTCTGGGTGACCTTAAATCTTGAGCTTTCTATCAAAACCTCCTCTTTTCATTCCTCTGTACTCTGTTTGGCTTCTCAGCTCCCTCATTATCTGTGTAACCAATATCCTTCGTTCAGTTTCCTCTGTTTAAGGCTTTTTCAGTGCTTTCTGTTTTTATGTTTGGATCCTTAAACTGACACATTAAGAGCTTTAAAAATGTTTGTTGAAGGAATATATTTGCTATATGGGGAACTGGAAAATTTCTGGGGCCATTAGAAACAAAAGAATACAGGAGGTGCAGACATTTGAGTGAAAAGGTAATGAGTTTGATTTTAGGCAAGGAAAAATTGGGAAAATATAATGGTAATTAATCATTGGCTAAAGCAGGGGAAGAGGCTTGAAACGAGGAGTACAAACCTTGAGATCTCTTTCCATAGAAATGAATCCTGAACTAGAAGCAATCACAATAGAAAAAAGTAACAAGCAAGAATGTGTAAAAGATGAAAGAAAAGAAAAGGTCATGGAGAAAAACCCAAGATGCCATAGAAACACACTATTTAGGAACCAATACAGGATTAGAAAGTTTAGTCATAAAGTTATGAAAAGGATCTGCTTAATGTTAAGCGGGCAACATCCTGGAAACCAGGTAAGAGAAATTAAAAAGGAAAAAATAGCTAAATGTTAAGTAATACAAGGTAGTTAAGGAAAACAAATACTAGAAAGGTTGATCAAATTTGGTGGTTAGGCCGAAACTGGTTTGGCTCAGTGGATAGAGCGTCGGCCTGCGGACTGAAGGGTCCCAGGTTCGATTCCGGTCAAGGGCATGTACCTGGGTTGTGGGCACATCCCCAGTGGGAGATGTGCAGGAGGCAGCTGATCGATGTTCCTCTCTCATCGATGTTTCTAACTCTCTATCTCTCTCCCTTCCTCTCTGTAAAAAATCAATAAAATATATTAAAAAAAAAAAGAATTTAAAAAAATATTGGTGGTTAGGACTTTGCTGATGATCTTGGAAGTTTAGTTTCATTAGCAGTGTTATGATTGACAAATAGTTATATTGGTAAAAATTCAATTGTGTAGATGTACCACAGTTTTCTAATCCATTCATCTGCTGATGGCAGTTAGGCTGTTTCCAAATCTTAGCTATGGTAAATTGTGCTGCTATGAACATAGGGATGCATATGTCCTTTCTGATTGGTGTTTCTGATTTCCTGGGATATATTCCTAGAAGTGGGATCACTGGGTCAAATGGGAGTTCCATTTTTAACTTTTTGAAGAAACTCCATACTGTCTTCCATAGTGGCTGTACCAGTCTCCATTCCCACCAGCAGTGCACAAGTGTTCCCTTTTCTCCACATCCTCTCCAGCACTTGTTGTTTGTTGATTTGTTGATGATAGCCATTCTGACAGGTGTGAGATGATACCTCATTGTTGTTTTGATTTGCATCTCTCAGATGATTAGTGACTTTGAGCATGTTTTCATATGTCTCTTGGCTTTCTGAATGTCCTCTTTTGAAAAGTGTCTATTTAGGTCCTTTGCCCATTTTTTGACTGGATCGTTTATCTTCCTTTTGTTAAGTTGTATGAGTTCCCTATAAATGTTGGAGATTAAACCCTTATCAGTGATAACATTGGCAAATATGTTCTCCCATGTAGTGGGCTTTCTTGTTGTTTTGTTGATGGTTTCTTTTGCTGTGCAGAAGCTTTTTATTTTGATTTAGTCCCATTTGTTTATTTTCTCTTTAGTTTCCAATGTCCTAGGAGCTGTATCAGTGAAGAAATTGCTTCGGAATATGTCTGAAATTTTGTTGCCTTTGGATTCCTCTAGTATTTTTATGATTTCCCGTCTTACATTTAAGTCCTTTATCCATTTTGAGTTTATTATTGTGTATGGTGTAAGTTGGTGGTCTAGTTTCATTTTCTTGCATGTATCTGTCCAATTTTCCCAACACCATTTATTGAAGAGACTATCTTGACTCCATTGTATGTTCTTGCCTCCTTTGTCAAATATTAATTGAGCATATTGGTTCGGGTCGATTTCTGGGCTCTCTATTCTATTCCATTGATCTATATGTCTGTTCTTGTGCCAGTACCAGGCAGTTTTGAGAACAGTGGCTTTGAAATACAGCTTGATATCTGGTATTGAGATCCCACCTACTTTGTTCTTCTGAGGTTAAAGTATACAGATAATTTGATTATAGAAATTTTCTCAGAAATAAAAGACAGAGCTAGAACAGTAGCTAGAAGGGGTAAGATAAGTGTCTTTTAATTTTTTTGCAAGAAATGTAAAATCTAAATAAATTTGTAGATGAAGGAAAACATACCAATGGATATTGATTGAATGGTAATGAAGAAACAATAGAGGATAAATGATAGAATAAAATGCTGGGGAAAGTGAGTAAAAACAGTGCTCAGAACACAGGGAAATGGATATACTAAAGAAAATGGAAATACTTATTTTGACATAGAAAGTGACAGATGTTTATAGATAGAGAAACAGATTTGGAGATAGAGAGTAGGAAAATTTACGGACAATGTGATAGTCTGGATCTTATCTGTTGAGACTGAGGGAATCTGGATATTGCTAGGCATTTTTGAGAGACTGGTTGAGGTTAGATGACAAGAAATTTATGAACCACGGGTGTCATCAGAGAAAGTGATTGGTGGTCAAGGTTAAGGGAATAGTAGTGGAGAAGGGTAAGTTTGAGAAGTAATAAAATGTTGTGGGAATGTCAATAGCACTTGGTTACCAACCAATTACGTGAAGATAAACACCAAGTTTATTGCCACTGTTAGAAATAAGCACCAAGTTTATTGCCACTGAAAGAAAATCAGTGTTTCTGTGGATGGGGGAGCAAGTGAAATAATGAGCTTATTGTATGACATCTTAAGTTTGAGTTCAAAATGTCAAGCATGCAATTGGAGATGTTGGACTAAATCTCAGAGAAGCAGAGGTAAATTTAAAGTAAATAGGAAAAAGTTGATAGTGAAGCTAAGAAAGTGAGAACTCTGAGGTATACAGTGTAGAATAAAACAGTTAGGATGCTAGGAACTCAATGCATAATCACATCTGGGGATAAGTGAGGACATGAAATCAGAGAATATGCAGATATGAAAAATTAAAAACCTTTTCTCAAGCAGAAAGTAGCTGTGATTTCTAAGTGAAATTCCCCTAATTCAAATGTTTCACAGTGAAGCTATTGGTTTTGTCCATATCCTGCACATTTGCATCCTAAATAGACATCTTGCAGAGCATTCTGAATGGCCCTAATGTTTTTCCACATTTAAGAAGATGAACCCATTCACAGAGAAGCACACTAACTGAAAGACAAATTTCTGCAAATGGTTTGTAATAGGCACATTCATGGGTGACAAAGCACACTGAAAATTCTTAGAGCTGCATGTGTAAGAACTGAATCAATGTCTGTGGATGGTAAGGGGTGAGAACATGGAGCTGTCTGAGTCATCAAATTCTTTCTTGAAAATGATAAGGATGACTTTGCTAAATCCTTTGAAGTAGATTGTTGCACTGCCATGGCCTCCCAGGAATTCACTGTGGTTTAAGACTACACTACAGTGGCTAAGTCTTTTGAAAGACATCTGATATACCTATATGAGACATGATATTTTTCCATTCATCTAGGATACTGTTAATAGTTATCTCCCATCCCCAGTGAAGTTAAGTCAAATTGCTTAGATCAGGGACCAATTATGGGGGTGGAGGGAGAAGTGGGGGTTAGATCAATATCAGATAAGATACCCTCTGATATACATATGCTCTGGGATCTCTCTCCCTTCCTCACTGCATCCCTCCATACTTACAACCAACTTAAATTTCCTTTAGGATAATTCCTTGTAATTGCTAAAAAGAATGTATACATTTGTAATGAATCAAACTTTCTGCTTTGAGGAAAATTCCTGATCTGAAGACTTAGAAGCATCTAAATATTTCTGCGATAGCCATCTAGCAATTCCTGTGAGCTTATAGGTATTGTCTGGTTTCACAATGAAATCTTAGGCATGTGAAATGATTCTAACTTCTTAGAGAGGGCTTACATCTGCCCTCTCCTCTCCATTATCTCTAACATGTGTGGCTCAAATAACCTTCATGTCTAGTCTTTTTATGAAACTTATATCTTAACTCTCCCCTTACCTTTAATCTCATTCATGCAAAATTATTTTTCATATTGCTATCAGAATAAAGTTTTAAAAACACAAATTGTTAGTATTATTCATCCATTTACTCAAAAAAGATTGGTTGAGCACCAACTACTTATCAGAGACTACATTACATGCCAGAAATGCAATAATGATAAAAGCAAATCTAGTGAGAAAGACTTACAAACAAGTAATCATACTGAAGAACATAAGAACCTGACCTACGCAGGGATGTCAGGAAAGGGTATTCTGAAGAGGTGACAATGAAGGAGGGGAAGTAGAGAGCAGGGGAGTAGATAAATTTAGACAGAAGAAACACATGTGTAATGGGGCCAGGAAGGGAACACACGACATGAATGAAGAGCTGAGAGAAGGCCAGAATTGCTGTAGTCCAGAGAGGGAGGTGAGAAGAGTTGGAGAAGAAGCAAGGGTCAAACTGTGTTGGTTCTTATGGGCTCTTTTTAAGGTCTTTTGTTTTCATCATAAGATCATTGCGTAGTAATGGGCTTTAAACATGGTAAAGTCGGGATTAGATTTTCATTTTTAATAGATCTGGTTTTGATGTTATTATCAGATTGGAGTAGAATGAGTACATTAGGGGAGACTGGAGAGTTCTTTGCCACCATAGTCCAGATGAGAAATATGGCAACATGGACTAGGGTGATGACAGTGGAAGAGAAGATAAGGTGATTGATTATAGAGATATTTTACTAGTAATTTGGTGACAGGATGAATATGGGATAAAGGAGATTTAGTATCAAAGATGCTGCATATAATTCTGGTTTATGAGTCAGCACAGATGATGGTGACATTCACTGGAATGTGGAACACCAGGCGACAAGTAGTTTTGGAGGGAAACTAGATGTATTGAGTTCAGATGCATTAGGTTTAAAGTGACTTTGAGATTTCCAGGTCTAAAAGTGTTGAAAGGCTTCCCATTGCCCCAAGAGTTAAATCAAGTCACTTCAAATTGGATTTATAAAATCTTTGTGACCTAAGCTCAGACCAATCTTGTGTCATACTCACATAAGCTCCATATTTCAACCACTCTGAATTAGTGGAAATTAGTTCCTGAATGCTCCAAGGTATTTCACAGCTTGATTGCTTTGCAAATACTATTACTTTGGCTGGATAGATAATTCTTTCTACTCCATTCTAGAATGCCTAGTTAACTCTCATTTTTTTAAGACTTAGCTTAAACATCATCTCTTATGGAAATAATTCCCTTTAGTTTGTCCTAACATTACATATATACATGTTTATGTGTCTGTGTGTGTGTGTCTATGTGTACACACAAAAGCATGCATGTATATATACATGTAAATAGGTGTATTGTATATGCATACAATTATTTATGATTGTCAATTTATTAGCCTTTCCCTCTAGACTGTTCACTCTTTGAAGCTGAGGACTATACTTTGTTCATTTCTATAAATCCATTGTGTAACAGTCAATAAATGAATTAAATAATAGAATAAATGAAAAACAAACAAACAAATTTTGAATTCTTTTTCTTCTTTCCAAAAAATATTTTTTTAAAAATAGACTACTCTTAGTTATTATAATCAGAGACTACAGATAAGACTGAAAAATCAGAATCCTGCACCTCTGAAATATTATATTAACTATGCTAAGCTAAAAAATTCATCAATCTGTTTCCTTGCCTGATCAAAAGTAAAAAGTCCAATTAAAAAGCCATAATGTCTTTCATAAGATTCATAGAATATAATTTTAATATAACTATAAACCAAAAGTCAAAATCATTATGCAAAAGCAGAAATTTTAAAAATGATTTTTCCTGACTATAGAAGTAATATATGCTCACTGGGAAAAGCACAGAAGTTCACAAAAAGTATAAAATGTCAGTATAATCTGACCACCAAAACAGAGTCACTTTTAATACTTTATTCATAAAGTGTTTCTGTCCTTTTTCTGTGTGAACGCATATTGATTCCTAATGGAGAAAAGCATTAGATATACCAAAGGCCAGCATTCCAAGCCACTTCAGAACTGGCGATCAGAGTGATCATGAGCTAAAAAATACATGAAGATTTTCTAGTCCTCTCGAGGGCCTGCACCGCCTCCTTCCTCTCTTTAAGAAGTTAGAGGACTGGCCAGGGCCAGGCTAGCCTTGAGCAGGCTGGTTCTTCTCTCTGCAGAAATGCATGAACTTGATAGTTCTAAGAGTTAGAGTGGGAGGGAGTTAGTAAAAGACTGCATTCCCACCCCCCCCTCCCCGCCGAGGCCTGTGCTGTGTTCCGCATAGTTCTTAGCCAGGCACCCGGGCTGTAGGGGGTACTATTCAATTACTGGGAGTTTTAGCTCAACTGCTGGGATGGATGAGTCATCACTGAGTCCCGTTTAGATTCTGTATGCCCCTCTAGAGAAGTATGTGGGGAGGACAGATGATTGTTAAGCAAGTACTCAGCATTTCTTGCTTCCAGAATATACATGCATCTAAAATTCTACATTTCAGTTCTAACTAACATCACACATCTCATAAGATTCTGGGATAAAGTGGTGGCAAAATCATGTACAGATCACATGATCATCTAGTCACAATGGAATACCACAATACCATCTGAGGGATCCTTAGAAAAAGAGATATATGTTATATAATTTATGCACAACTGCATACATACATTCACAAATAGGCACGCACACATCATAACAAAAGTGAGCTCCAGTCATGGCCGATGTTGCTCAGTTGGTTGCTCATCCCTTACACTGAAGGTCTTGGGTTCCATTCTCCATCACAGCACATACCCAGGTTTCAGGTTCGATGCCGGTCAGGGTGTGTACAAGAGCCACCTGATTGATGTTTCTCAAACACATCTATGTTTCTCTCTCTCTCTCTCTCCCTCCCTCTCTCTCTAAAATCAATAAAAACAAAACAAAACAAAAATTCTATTTTTAGCCCATAATCACTCTGATCGCCAGTGATGATTAAAATGAAAATTTTTTTAAGTGAGCTCCAGACCTAGGATATTTTCAGAATTTTTATGTTTATTTTATGGCAATTTTGAAAACCCCAAATATGTTTGATTTACTTTTGTTTGACTTTACAGAATGACAGCATTGTCAATCAGTTGGCACAGTTTAATTCTAATACGGCAGAGTGGCTTGTTTTTAGACATCTTTTTTCCTAAGTGTTCATTCATTCTCTTACTATTCACTTGGTTACTTGGCTGAAGAGAAATGTCACAATTATTGGCTGTGGGTTTCTGAGCTTAGTTTTGAAGGCAACAAGAACACTGTCAATATTTCCCTCGCCTTGTTGGCATCTGTGCCTATCCTGCCATCTGCTCATGTTTAGGTGTAGCGGTATGCATATATTTTATTCGTGGTCTCAAATCCCTTCTCGCTTGCTTACCCTGTGAATTACACTGAATTTTTGAGGAGATCTAAAACGAAGTCAACAATGACAAAACACCAAAGGCACCAAACATCTTCAACTTCTTCTGTTCAGAGCCCAGTTGGCACCGTTTTTAAATACATTGCTTACTTGCTTTTTTTCCCCTAAAGTCTTGTCATCTAAGCAGTTGTCGAAGATCTGGAGGTGACAGTGGTGTTACAGAACACAGTTCTACAAAGATGGCAGGGGCGTCAAAAAGGCTTTCTCAGGTTTCTTTTATCCAGAACATCTGAGAAAGCTATGCTCTGAGAAGTGTGAGTCAAGCAAATGAGAATGTGTTTTTCCACAATGGTGCACCATGGTCTGACCATGGCTCAGAGTACTTTTCCTATCAGGGAGCCATTGGCAAAGAAAAAGAAAAAGAAAAAAGAAAAGAAAAGAAAAGAAAAGAAAAGAAAAGAAAAGAAAAGAAAAGAAAAGAAAAAAAGAAAGACCAAAAATTTAATGGTCCATCTGGTATTTTCTTACCTTAACATTATCTGCTATCATTAAATTGCCTCCTTCACTGTCTTCATTCTAGTTTCCCTAGAAATAGTAATTTTTAGATAAGTCAGAGTAAAACTGATAAGAACAGATCTCTGCACTTGATCTTAGCCACCTGAAACCTATATAATTTTGTTAGCCAGAGGCACGCCAATAAATTCAATAAAAAGGAGAATAAATAATAAATAAATACATAAACAAGCTAGAGTTGTTATTTTTATGGTCATCCATCCTTTCACTCTGAAATGTAAGTGACATTTATTCAATCATTGCTCCTTCTTTGAAAAATTGTACATTTTTGCTTATAGAGAACCCACCTTATAACATAACTGTGACTATAATTCTACATTAAAAAGTGTTGATGCACATTAATCACCTTAAATATTTTTTCCTAATTAAAGAAAGGAATACAGCCTTGGGCTTTATCACCATGGTTTTTAAAGAATATTGTTAGACATTGAATAACTTAAAAATTGTGTTTGTATCTATTAAACTGTGTCCCAAACCAACAACATAAAATTTTCATAGTTAAAAACAAAATAAAACAAATACCCTGGATATAAAGATTACATAAACCAAAAGGAAGATATTTGTAGTAGATGCTGTAGTGTTTTGCTCAGATTCCTTTTTGAGCACCAAAACACTTATTAATAAAAATACATTATTTAATTATCTAATAAATGATGAATTTTGAGCATCTGTTATATAGCAGGGTGGTAAATAAGACAGGCATGATCTTTACTCACTTTTAATACAGAATCTATCAAAGTAGATGGATATGGAACAAGAAATACATGTAATGACTAATTTGAGAATAACACGGATAATATCAGAAACTTACATTAAAGGTACTAACCCAATTTTTACTTGTAAAATTGTAGAATAACAAGAAGATAATTTTTTTTTTTAGTTTGAAAGTTTCTTTCATTGATGGAAGTCCCTTACAACAAGCAAAAAATAAAATGTTATGATTTCAGCATGGAAATTAAAAATAGTATCCCCCTCAGACGTGGCTAGCTTTAGTTGTTTTTGCTTCCCCCTCACTTGAAGGTGCCCCTAAGATGTTAGGAATTGCTAGTGATACCATCTGTCATAGAGATATTTTACTCCTCTCAAGGCCAGACATTTTTGCTTAGAGTGGCCAAAACTTAGGCTTTAAAAAGAGACCATCACATTGTTCTGACTTGGAATCTCTTCTTCTTTATCTTTAAATTGAACAAAAAGTATTGGAGAATGAATAATAGTGTCTTCAGTGTGTTTTAGCCCTAGGAAGAGTTAGGATAGTTTTCTTCTTGCAAAAGACTGATGGGGAGAATATAATAAAATATGCAATGCGCCTTGCACATTGCTTGGCACATATTACTCAGTAAATTTTAATTCTTTTCTGTTCCATTAATCTAATGAAAACACACCTGCATACTTGCTTCTAGTATCCAGTTTTTTGGTATGAGAGCCCCAGTGCTCCTGGGTTAGAATTCTATGGTTGGAAAGCGTACATTACATTTTCCTGTAGGTTATACTGATGCTAAGGGGGGGAATTAGATGTTTCTGTTTTGAACCATGTTTTTAAGCCACTGAACAAAGCTGGAGGAGCCCAGCTGCCAAGGCTGCTGTTCCCTCCCCTATATCATTGACACGCAGCCAAGTTCACATCTTCGGTACCCCAACCCCTTCCCTTCAGTGGCCCCACGTCTGTTTTGTTCTGTGTGGGAGGCAAACAGTCTTCATGATCCTGATTACCTGGATTAATATTGAAAAACTTCTTCAGGCTGGTGTCCCAGGGAAATTGGAAAAGTTCCCTTTATATTTGAAATGAATGAAACAGTGGGGCTGAACAAAGGACTCATCTCTGATAATCATCTCACCTTCTTGTCAGTCAGAGTCCAATTAAATAAATGACCACAGGATCTCTTGTCAATTGTCGGCAGATCCGGCTCTCACTTTTAATCAGCCTGCACATCATGTAGCCATTTAAATTCTCTTTCACCCTTTTCTTTGTCCATAAATATGATGAGATTAGGAGTTGGAAAAAGTAAGCTTAAAAAAGAAAATAAATGTGCAGATTTCTCTAAGCATTCTTCATATTCTTTCTAAGTCACCTTTTTTCTTTCCTCTGCAGAAATAATCAAGTCACTGACTTAACTTGTCAGAATCACTGAGGACTTCTGAATGCTGTGGGAGGGCTCCATTCAGGAGGATGTTTCTAAGGACGGGTTTTTCTCCTTTTCACCGCTATTCCTATCTTTAAAACAGATAGCTTCCATTTCAACAACACAAACACACTCTTTAACTGGAAATTGGTTGGGGAAAAATAGGTGCTTGAAAACAGAAATGTATTGTCTGTCTTTGAAAGACTGAGGCGTCTGTCCTCCTCGTCTGTGGGTATGGCCCGGTAATGAGTGTTTCTATGCTCCTCAGATTGGATGAGATAGGATCCTTTTTCTCAAGAAGAAAGTCCTTGAGTCAAAGAGGGATGCAAGTCAAGGGACGCAAGGAAGTCAGACAGAAATGTAAAAAGAGAAGAAATGAGGACTCAGTAATATTCACACTGACTGATCTGCAACATTAATCTAAACTTGGCAGAGAGTTCCGCCAGTCAGGCCCTGCCACCCATCAAGGCAGCGGTCCCTTTAGGAAGGGAGTCTCTGCTTGTGGAAGTCTTTCCCAGCAGGAGTCTGTCCAGATATCCAGGCACCTTTTCTTTGTCTTACTTCAATTCACATGAAAATGGCAGTTTTCAATGAATGCGTGCCAAGACCAAAAGCAATATAACAAAGGAGACTTAAAAACAACTTGTAAGTCTTTTGTTTGTAGCAATGTGATTTACTAGTATCCTACGAACGCCAAAGAAATGTTGCTAGGCAAAATGTAATAAGACGTTTTGACTGCATGGCTGGTTGAAAGGTGGACAGGGAACATCCCCACAAGAGGCAGCTGTCTTACGGGCATTTGCTGGATTTAGTGGCCACGTTTTAAATTAGCCCTTGGGGTGGGAAACAAAGACTTGGGCTCTATAAGATGGAAAATGAACTAAAACCAGGATCCTAACATGTAGTGAAAAGAAGAACTCAGAAAAAATATATATACTTACCAACAAAAGCAGACTATAAGAAAAACTATTTTGGTGGTTAGTAGATGACAAAAATGCCACCTCAGAATTTGTAACCCTAAGTCTGGTCTTATCTCATTCACCGTTTTGAAAAAAATACTTAAAGATGTTCATGTTCCACCCCCAGCATGTAAGACAGTCCTTGGAATGAAGTAAGTGCTCAATACATTTGATTGAATAACATGTTGTCAAATGCTAAGCCGTTACAAGTCAACTAAACTAAATTGCACCACTGAAGACCAGTCCAAAAAATGTAAATCACAATCAATTGCATTTTCTTACTACATTGTAGGAAATTGGAGAAAATACACTAGAACAGAGAAAAATAGTTTTGAGCCTTTAAATGAAAATTCATATAAATTGAACTGTGGTGATTATTACAATTTTAAATTTTATGATCTGAATTAGTTATTCACCCAATTGTATTACATACTATCATATGGATAAAAACCCTGTCTTGCCATTCTTGTCAACCAGAATCACTCATTGGCAAATCTTCTCTGTGTTTGGGATTAAATGGATAATGCAGTGTACATAATGCAAAGAAAATTAAATACAATGGCTGTCTGACTCTGCTAAAGAAATATCCTTACCATTTGCTGATGGCTTCATTTTTTTTATTTTTATTTTTTTGTAAGAGGATGAGCTCTGGATCAGCATAAAACAAAATAAGTTTAAGGCAAATTTGTGCCAGAAAATTTAGTCTACATTTTTCAGCCAGAAATGATCATATTGCAATCCTACTTGAGATCTAATTTATCTAAAATAAAACAAAAAGCCCTGAGGAGCCAAAAACACATCTTTTAACTTTTTGTGTTTGTGTGTGGGCAACATGTGTGATTCCAATCCATTTTCGCTGTTGTAGGGATGGTGGTGAATAGAAGCCCAGTCAAAAGAAATGAAGTAGCTGCTCTACATCATAGACATTGATATGGCAAATACTGCTACAGGACAGAAGCTCAACACTGAAAAAATCTCTGGGTGAAGAAGGTCCTCAACAAATACTGAGGATCATTAGCAGTTGGCTTCAGCATAAAACATATTGGAAACAGACATCTTCAGATCTTTTCCTAATTTGGGTTTAAAAATTTATGCTAGTGATAATTTCAATGCATAAAATCATGCCCACATACCTATAGTGCAGGAAAAGGAGGAGTAAATGAGTGACTAAAGTAATCTCAACACAAGATACTAAAAGCAATTAGATTGCCCAAATCAAAACAAACAAACACTAAAACTGGCCATTTCAGCCAATTACCTAGGAGTATAACAAGCAGAGGACAGTATGCATGCATGTGTGAGCTTTTGTTACCAGAGGGGAGAGGTCCTCATCCCCATGGGTTGGTTCCAGAAATGGAATTCTTGCAATATTCCAAGAAAAAGAGTTTTCTGAGACTCGCACAGGAAGATATGGTATTGTACAAAGTTTTATTTCTGTGGACTCAAACCCCTGAATTTCCAAGGTTTCATCCCCCCCAAGTCCTGCCAAAGAAGAAGTCCCATTTTGCCTTTTGCAGGGCTAACATTAGAGCCAGTGTTCGGAATTTTCTTTCCCTGTCTGCATAGTCCAGTATAGAATCAGGCTAGCTTAATTTGTGTGTCCCCACTACAGCCCGCCAGTCCATTGCTTGTGGGGTCCACAGGTCCTCATGGCTATGAAGGAAACACGGGCAAATGCAAGGAAGCCAAGGGCAAGCCAAAAGCACAAGAGCAACAAGGGAGAGAATTCCTTTGTTTAGGAGATGATGTGTTTCCAAATTTTCATGAGCTCCCAGTGGCCACACCCACTCTGGCCAGCAATCTTGGTTCCCAGGTGTGACAGGCAAGTACCTTCCCTGTGTCACCCCAACTTTACTGAGCATATGTCTATCTTCCCTTTGTTGGATCCCTTCCCCCAGTGTTTTGTATGGAATAGTCTGGTGGTTCCCTGGGGAATGCAAAGTTTTAACTTCCTGGTGAAAGCAGTTCAAATGACATGCTTATAATTTCTGGCTCCCTCCGGCCCTTGCTCCTTTTCTATTATTAATACCTAGCTAATTACAACAGTATCCTTCACAATTACAAAAAAAATTAGCGAGTCTATTATAAAGATATTGGGGAAACAGGAACTTGGAACAAGTATTAGGGAGTTACTTGTTTGGGGAAAGGTATCTGCACTGGCCTAAGATCCTCTGAGGACCATTTTTGTATTGAAGGATCATCACTGGCAAAAGCTGAGAATTGCTATCTTAACTTTTCCTGAGGATTCAGAATAAGCATATGCACTATTTCTTATTTCATAATTCTGAAGATAGGGATTTTTTTTCTTTCCCCAAATAAATATAGCAAACAGAATTCAAATACTTTTCACATCCTCTCATATGTGCCCAATCGTAATGACTAAAGACACATTAAGTTTTCAATGATTAACAATCTGGCTAGCACTTCATAACAAAGTCTACTTGCTAATTGAGATGAAATGTGTTTTGTCATTAACACATTGAAACAATATTGTCTATGCATGCTACAACATTTGTTTCTCTCTTTTTATATCCTAGTATGAACATATCATTAGTTTAGCACCATTTGGTCATCATATCCTCTCTGGGTTTTGGAGCAATTCCAAAGGAATCAGATATTCTGATACAATGCATTAAATATGTTGAGAGCCAACCATTAATTTTGGAAATTAAATGGTCATGATTATTAATGTAAGCTTTCACCGCTCTCCAAGCTTTCAAAACAGAATTGGGAAAAAAAATGGCATTACATGAATCCATATTGGGAAAATGTAACTAAGCCAGTGTTCTTTGGGTGGGGGAAGGATTTTTCAAGGGAACATCAAATTGTTTCTGTTCTATATGCATAGGTTGGAGAGAAGTAGCTCATCAAAATGACAGGGGGGAAAATAGCAGGGTAACTGTTATATAACTTCAATTTAGAATTTTTGAATTATTTTTGCTCAGCTTATTGCTCATGGTGGTGCATCAGACAAAAAGTCACAAAAATCAATATGAGAAGGTTTTGGAAGATGCACAGCATGAAGGCCCAATTTGCTGCCTTAATGCCTAACTACTCTGAGCTGGGAAAGAGGTTAATCAATGTGGATTTAGATGTATTTCAGGTTGGGATACCTTTTTTAAAGGATATGGAGATGGCTAGATAATTGGTCTCCGTGTCACCTCTTGACCAAAATAAATCTGTTTTCTCTTTATAACAATGGATCTAGAAAAAAAAAAAAGCAGAGGGATGCCCTAGGTTTCATCTTAGTATTGTTATATTTTGACAAAGCATGAAAAAGCAGCATTCGGAGAGAGGTGAGAAAAAGTCAGTAGTGAAAAAGTTTCAGATGAATATAAACTCTTTCTTACTCTCCTTGTATGTACAATCTTTCATGGCCAAAACCATAACATTGAAAATCAGGCTCTTTAGTTCATGGCATTTTCTATAAAAAGAGATCATTGGCCTTATCTGGGCAAAGAATTACACTGAGAGACAGTAGCCAGCAATGACTTAAGCAATTTCATCTTCCATGCTCTCTGTCACCTGTACCCTAACCATTTGTCTTAGAGTCACTTATTCCTTCAAGAAATGAGACTGCCATCTTCTGGTGGCCTTCAAAGTAGTTAGGTGACTATCATTAATATAGTTATTTATTTATTTTTTTTTGCTATACAGATTCCTCTATTATTATTTACATCATTAAAATATGCTTGTCTTAGGTCTAAGGAATCAATTCAGATTTGGTCAACAAAACTGAGAACTGTCTGTGTATTAACAGTTTTATCATTTTTTTCATTTAATGTTCATAATAAGCTACCTGTGTTTGCAGTGGGATAAAAAATTACTTGATTCATTTCTGCCGAAACCGGTTTGGCTCAGTGGATAGAGCGTCGGCCTGCGGACTGAAAGGTCCCAGGTTCGATTCCGGTCAAGGGCATGTACCTGGGTTGCGGGCATATCCCCAGTAAGAGATGTGCAGGAGGCAGCTGATCGATGTTTCTCTCTCATCGATGTTTCTAACTCTCTATCTCTCTCCCTTCCTCTCTGTAAAAAATCAATAAAATATATTTTTTAAAAAAATTACTTGATTCATTTCTAAAACCAGCACATCAGACAAATACTATATATACTCAAAACTATGTGAGAAAAACAGTTTGAATTGCTCATAATGTATTTAAAAAACATGATTTTGTGATTACAATCATATATAGTTATATGACTATTACCAGTATGAAAGGTATGCAGTATGATTAGATAATAAAGTGCACAAATATAAAATTTAATTTCATAGTGTTTTTAATTATGTATAAAAGAGAGCCATATGGTTGAATATCCAGAGTTAAATATCATATACTATCTCTGCTTTACAAACTGTGTAATTAAAATTCAGATAATATATGCCCCAAGAAGCAAAATTAAAGTTATATTAATATGTTCTGAATCTAGACTTGGGGTCAATTACTGCCTAGTGAAAGACATTAGGGCTTGTAGAAAAGACCAAATGCATTGGACTGCAATACTTCTCAATAAGATAAAATGTACCTGCTTCTGTCTCCAAGTACTGATATATGTTGACTAGTGACTCCAAATTATTTCTTCCTTTAAACTTCTCCCTTTCATTGTCCTGTCTATTTGAATGGATACCATGTCTCAGTTCACTTCTCTCTTTTATTGAGGAGAGAATTAAATAATATATAACATAATTTGTGTTAAAAAATCTTTTCCAATCCCCACACTGATTGTCTACCCATATGAGTAGACTTTTTAAAAAAATTTAAAATCTTTCTAAAAATTTAAATTCTTTATTGTTTAAAGTATTACATAAGTCCCCTTCCCACCCCACCTCCCCATTGACCTCTCCCTGACTGCCCCCAACCCCTAGCACATGCTCTCACCCCCCCCACCCTCATCTGTGTCCATTGGTTATGCTCATATGCATGCATACAAGCCATTTGGTTGATCTCTTACCCCCTCACCTCCTGCCTTCCCTCATAGGTTGGACAGTCTGTTCCATGCTTCTGTGACTTTGGTTCTATTTTTGTTCATCAGTTTATGTTGTTCATTATATTTCACAAATGAGTGAGATCATGTGATATTTATCTTTCTCTGACTGGCTTATTTAACTTAGCGTAATGCTCTCTGGTTCCATCCATGCTGTTGCAAATGGTAAGAAGTCCTTCTTTTTTATAGCAGCGTAGTATTCTATTGTGTAGATGTACCACCGTTTTTTAATCCACTCATCTGCTGATGGGCACTTAGGCTGTTTCCAAATCTTAGCTATGGTAAATTGTGCTGCTATGAACATAGGGGTGCCTATATCCTTTCTGATTGGTGTTTCTGGTTTCTTGGGATATATTCCTAGAAGAGGGATTACTGAGTCAAAAGGAAATTCCATTTTTAATTTTTTGAGGAAACGCCATACTGTTTTCTACAGTGGCTGCATTCCCACAAGCAGTGCAAAAGGGTTCCTTTTTCTCCACATCCTCTCCAGCACTTGCTGCTTGTTGACGTGTTGATGATAGCCATTATGACAGGTATGAGATGATACCTCATTGTCATTTTGATTTGTATCTCTCGGATGATTAGTGACTTGAGCATGTTTTCATGTCTCTTGGTCTTCTGTATGTCCTCTTTCAAAAAGTATCTATTTAGGTCCTTTGCCCATCTTTTGATTAGATAGTTTATCTTCCTTTTGTTAAGTTGTATGAGTTCCCTGTAAATGTTGGAGATGATCTTGTTCCAGAAAGGATTCACATTGTCCAGTACACAACATGAAGATATGTCTACTGCTCAAGAAAAATCTGTGAAAACAGACATTAGCAATAAGCATGACATTTAATAAAACATAGTCTATTGCTACTGATCAAAGAACACTAGAAACACACCTCTGTAAAACAAAGCTAAATTCATTTGTGTTATTTTTGATACATAGCAAGGTATCTGGGGGGTATTTAAAAAAAGAGGGAGTTAGGGAAAGGTACTTGTAGGCTGGAGTTAACCACAGCTTGGGATCCTCAGAAAAGGTCAGAACTTGTAAACTAAGGTTTTCAAACAGTCAGAGGTTTTATGAACCCAGACAAAGTTAGATCAATCCAACTGTGGTTTTATCTTGGACTATATGGGCCTGAATGAGGTAGGCAATTTGAACTTAGGTAATGTGCTTGCATATCATGGTTTGGTATAGTCTGCCTGTATTCACCTTTGTAAATCAGAGGATAGTTTTGCAAGTTGTCTCTGTTTAACTTCTCAATACTGAAATAATTTCATTGTTGTCATCCTCAATATGCAGAGAATCATCCTCAAAATGATTTTTCCCTTTTACCCTCAAACAGCTGGTCTTTTTTCCACCATTCATTCTTCAAATATTTATAAATGATCAGCTATGTGGCAGGAACTGTACTATTGCTATATGAAATTTACTAGAGGCACAGTGCATGAAATTCATGCGGGGGGGGGGGGTGGTCTCCCTCAGCCCAGCCTGCACCCTCTCCAATCTGTACCCCTCGAAGGATGTCCGACTGCTTCCTTTGTTAAATGGGTAGTCAAACATCCCCTTTACAATCCAGGACTGCTGGCTCCCAACTGCTCACCTGCCTGCCTGCCTGATTGCCCCTAACTGCTTCTGCCTGCCAGCCTGATCACCCCCTAACCACTCCCCTGCCAGCCTGATTAATGCCTAACTGTTCCCCTGCCGGCCCGATTGCCCCCAACTGCCCTCCCCTGCTGACCTGGTCCCCCCCAACTGCCCTCCCCTGCCGGCCATCTTGTGGCGGCTGTCTTGTGTCCACATGGGGGCAGCCATCTTGTGTGTTGGAATGATAGTCAATTTGCATATTACTCTTTTATTAGATAGGATACTCTAGCTAGACAATGTTTTAATTATATGTTTATAGTAACTATAATTTGGCTTTTCTAGTTGTATCTGTATTTTTTTAAAGATTCTAATTTTTAATTGAATTATCCTCTGCATGAACTAAATGTTTGCATCTGCCCCAAATCCATATGTTAAAATTCTAACACCCAATGTGATGCTATTAAGAGGTTGGGCCTTTGGAAAGTAATTAGTGGAACCCTCATGAATGGGATTAGAGATCTTATAAACAGCACCCAGATCCTGGCCAATGTGGCTCAGTGGTTGAGTGTTAACCTATGAACCAGGAGGTCACGGTTTGATTCTTTGTCAAGGCACATACCTGGGATGCAGGCTCATCCCTGGTGGGAGAGGGTGGGTAGTGCAGGAGGCAGCTGATTGATGATTCTCTCTCATCACGGATGTTTCTATCTCTCTCTCCTTTTCCCTTCCTCTCTGAAATCAATAAAAATATGTTTTAAAGGGCCCAGGGGGCTCTCTTAATCTCTTTCCACCATGGGAGAATAAAAAGGCAATCTGCAACCACAAAGAGGACTATTACTAGACTCCAAACATGATGACTCCCTGATCTTGGATTTCAAGTCTCTAGGCCTGTGAGCACTATTGTTTATATGTCACCTAGTCTATGGTCCTTTGTTATAGCAGCCCAAATTAAGACTTCCTCTAATTCATGTGAGAAAATATTTAGTCTTTACCTACTGCGGCAGACAATGTTGACTGAATTATCAATAGAAGTTTTGATTTGTTGATGAGCAAATGAATGTCTGAAATTACAACTTCATTTCTCTATCTATATATATATAAAAAGCCAATATGCTAAATGTCAACTGTCCGACCTGTTGCTATGACGTGCACTGATCAGCAGGGGGCAGACGCTCAACACAGGAGCCGCTGTGACTCATACTGGCCATTTACACCGTGGACCTAATGCCCACAAAGCAACACTCAGCTTCCCCCAAAGTGGGACACAGGCCCTGTCATCACCCCAGAGCAACAGCCCTCCAAATCACAACCAATGGTGCTGAGACCGCATGGCACCCACAGCCCAGCCCAGCCCAGAAACGGTTGCTGTGGATGCCAAGTAATGATGTCACATAGCAATGCCGGGCTTTCGCTCCCTAGTGATGACTATCCTTGTAGTTTCTTCAGCCCAGGAACACAACTTGCTTTATAGCCAGGTGCAAACATTTCACACTTTAACCAAATGTCTGTGAAGTGTTTTCCCGTGCCTCATCTCATTTGATCCTCACAGAGTCCTGGAGTAGGTAGATAGGAGATTCAGTGGCATCCTATTTTCTTTTCATTAGCTGGAAAATAGAGATTTAGAAAGTGTAGAAACTTGACCCGACTGAAAAGAAGTAAGAAATGGTGGACCTTGAAAATGACTTCAGGATTTCTCACTGTGCAGAATATAGTCAAACACTGCTGCAGTTAAATATTTTACCCTTTGTTCTTCCTGCGTGATCTACAATAATAATCCGCTTCATGTTGACATTTACTGCTGTGTTGCTGACAATTACCTGAAAGAGAAGTTGGGGTGCTTCACTGGGCTGGAAAGAGTTTAGCTACATCAGAAAGCAGGTCTCATTAAGCAAATTTATTCTATATATATAAAAGGCTAAGTCAACTCATGCATGCGCAATACATATAAAGCTCTCTCTGCCACCAATCGCACACATGTGTTTCAATCTGTCATTGTCAGTCGTGAATTTGGTTGACACTTCTATTACAGACAATAGCGATATTAAAATATTTCTTTTAATTAATTTCCTTTCAATGTGCACGAATCCGTGCACTGGACCACTAGTTTTCTACAATTATATGTGACTACTTGATGAAGTTATGGCAAAGGATATAAGTGAAAATGGTGTTTACATTCCAGGATGCATGTTCAACTAAAAAGGGAGATGTATGCCCTCTTTAAAACTTTTCCTTTTCTAATGGCTAGAATGCAGATGTGATGGCTGGGGGTTGCCCAGACATGTTGGGAGTTGAAATATTTACTATTTTAAATTTTAGAAATTTTCAATCATAAAACTTTGCAAAGTTTCTTATATGACATGTCTTATATTTCAGAAATTTTGCAGATATAAACTTAGTTGACCCTTATGGTAAACTTGTCAAGGAGACAGGAAAAGTATAAATGACTTTGTTTTGTGAATGAGGGGATTGAGACTCAGAAGAATTATCACATGCCCACGCTAACCAAGTGTACCAATCCAGGGCTAAAGTCCAGGCCATCCGTGGTCCAGAGATTTTTCTAGCACAATTCTTGAGTGTTAACTCATGCTTTCTCTGGCACTCAATGATCATGGGAGGTTAATCAGGACTCCATGATTTTGTGGAAGTGATTTGAGTTTAAATCTAAAACACAGCTGAAAGAGGAAGTATAGTATTTTCAGAGGCACCTACCTGGTAAACTTCAAGTCTGGGAGCCCTAGATCCTTACTCTAACTCTGTTCTAACTTAATTCTTGTCTGTTAAAGGAAAGAGGTAGAAAAAAATATCTCTAAGGTATTTATTCTCTCTAGAGACCCATCCACTCTGATACCTTCTGATTGGTTACAAGAATCTAACTAACATACACCTGAATGCTTCCTATTTTGGGAGAAATCCTAAAGAACCCAGAGCAGGGGTCCTCAAACTTTTTAAACAGGGGGCCAGTTCACTGTCCCTCAGACCGTTGGAGGGCTAGACTATAGTTTAAAAAAAAACTATGAACAAATTCCTATGCACACTGCACATATCTTATTTTGAAGTAAAAAAACAAAACGGGAACAAATACAATATTTGTATTTGCATGTGGCCCGCGGGCCGTAGTTTGAGGACGCCTGACCCAGAGAATGTATACTGGTTTACAAATAATCATTAGCTATTTGGGAGCAATCTATTGCAGGAATCCTTACCTGAGAATATCACCAAAACCTTGTATGATTTGGGAATAAGTTTAATTTCTATTGGTTTCCATGGCAGTAGGGTTACTATAGTTAGAAATTAAATTTTATATTAGTATTCAATATCCCTTGCAATATTCAGAAAATGTTTATACTAAGAATTATTTGCTTTTTATTTTAACTGGGTGGCTTGTATTTTACCTGACAGTGCTATGTGACAAATATCAGAGACTGGCTTGTTCACCGTCTCTAGTTCAACCCCCTACCATGGAAACCAACAAAAACTGTAATGCATTTTGCATGTGATTCATGTACTGTCTATCTGATGCACTTGTCCAAGACTTAAATTAAGACCTGGGTTACATGGTAGGAGAAAGGAAGTATGAAGCTCATCTCACTGTTGCCAGTCACACAGAGGCAATGGTCTTCTGAGCTAACAGATGTAAGCAGAGCTTTGCAGTTTTGTAAGCTGCTTCCTGGTTGTGTGGTAGGAGAAGCAGCTTTTCTGGGACCTCAGTTCTATGGGTTAGCCTTGAAACTCATCCCTGGAAACTCAGCCTAGAGTCTGTTTCTTTAACCATTGCCTTGATCCTTTAAAAAATGCCATTCTGCTTAAACTAGTTGATATAAATTCTCTTCTTTGTAATTGGAGCATGGGTACAGTTTCTGCATTATTTTAAATAGTAAAGAGAAAAGGAAAATAAGATTTCTCCTCCATTTTTAAACTTATAAACACCATGAAAGTAAACATTTATAAATATAGCTTCCATTCCACCAGCCTAAGTAATCCTATATTACAAATCAAACAAATCACTTTTGTATTTTTTATTGTCCTAGCTCATATGCAGATATCTCTTTTTATATTGTGATCATAATGCAGATATAATTTTACATCCTACTTTCTTCTCTAACCATAATGCCATAAATACTTTCTGTGTTGTTACATAGATTGCATAATTATTTCAATGGCTGTAAAGCAGTTCTTCTGGTTGCTGCATCATAATTCATTTAATTATTCTCTTATTTTTAGATGCAAAGGATCTTTTGGCCATTATAAATAATTCTTCAGCTAATAAAAGGTTTTTATCCTTCTTCTGAATTATTTACTTGAGATAAATTCCCAGCAGTGGGATAACTAGGTCAAAGATTGTGAATTTTCTGTGTCTCTTAAAATGTTTTTCCAAAATGCTTTCCACAAGGGATGTAACAATTTTAACTGGGTGACAAATTTTATTGATTATTGAATTAAGGGAAGTCAGTGAAAGCTAAACATCATTTAGAATGTATGTGACCCAGCTTTCTACAACCCACACACAGAAAGGGAAAATGCAGTTAGAGAGTGTGAAACAAATAAACAACATTAGAGTTTTATTTTTAACAGAACTTGATTTTTCTGATTGTTTAAGTAAATCATATTTACTGTAAAGTTTAAAAAATGTCTTTGCACAAGGAACCAGAAGTAGCTTCTCTGTGTTTGGTTTTTTTAATTGATAAAAATTAACACCAGCATGAGCCAGTTTGGCTCAGTGGATAGAGCATTGGTCTACGGACTGAAGGGTTCCAGGTTCAATTTCAGTCAAGAGCACATGCCTGGGTTGTGGGCTCCATCCCCCATAGGGAAACATGCAGGAGGCAGCCCATCAGTGATTCTCTCTCATCATTGATGTTTTTGCCTCTCTCTCCCTCTCCCTTTCTCTTTGAAATCAATAAAAATACATTTAAAAAAGAAAAGAAAATTAATACCAAATACTTATTGTTTGGTGTCAGATTTGGCTCAGAAACTTGCTGTTGCTGCCAGTGTGGTGGCCATTTGGCTTCTGGTGAGGAGAAATGATAAAGAAACATTAGTTTTAACTAGACTGTTCTTTTGATTTAATTCCAGTGACATTCAAATATGGAGTTTTGTCCCAGTTATTAAATTCAACCTAGACTTATGAGTGTCACATCATACTTTTCCATCAATATCACCCCCCCCCCCCGTGGCTTTTTAGGGTTCCTCTCTAACCGCAGGCAGTTTCTGGGGTTGGATGCTCAATACAGAGGAACCTGGATGATTCCCATTAGAAGACAGTAATTTTGGTCCCACTTGAACTATCAAAATACAAAATGCTTTCAAGTGTCAGATCTCCTTATGACATGTTGCTATCTTGGTGATAAATTTTGGACAAACCTGATTACATAATTATCATGATGGTAGCGGACATTTTTCAGAGTTGAGCAACTTTTCTTATAGTGGTCTGACTGAATAAGACAGGAAAACAGCACTTTTTTTCGGGGGGAGCAGACAGTTAATATTTTCAGCTTTATGGGTCTCTTGGCCACAGAATTCAATTATGCCCCAATAGAGAGAACCAGCTATACAAAATATGCAAATAGATGGGTATGGCTGTGTTCCAATAAAAGTACGTATATTTACAAGAAAAGCTCTAGGCCCATTTGGCCAGCTGGCTACAGTTTGCTGACCCCTGGCTTCAGGAATCTGGCTTCAAATGATCTCCAGTAGTAACACAATTCTGTTTCAGAGATCTTTTAACACTAATAGGATAATCAACTTTACAACAAACAAAAAAATTTAATAAGAAAAATAAAACTTGACTTAGAGTGAACTCTGATGATGTCTTAAAAAGAAATAAAAGTTATATATGAGATAATCCAGAAGCAATAAGAAAGGATGCTGCTATTTATAAATAAACTTGGAAGAGAGATCCAGAATTTGACAGGGCTTTAGAAAATGGATGCCCAAAACAGGTTCCAATCAAAAAGGTTCAAACCAACCTAGGACAGGGACTGAAGTGGCTGACCAGTCTCAGGCACAACACTTATGACCTAGCCCTCATCTTTCATAGTATTCGTTCTCTAAGAGTCCGGGTCAGTCTACGGACAGAGTATTGACCTTGGACAATGCCCAGAGTTAAGAAGCATCCTTAGAGCACTGCACACTGCCCCATCCCAATGGGCAACCTTGGGGGCTGTGTTAGAGGTGGAGTCTCTGAAGTACTAATAAGGAGGAAAGTGGTGGGATGGGAGGCATTCCTAGTCCAGTGCCAATGCCAATCAGTGGGAGAGTCAGAGCAGCATCTACAAGTGCTGTCTGCATTGTAGTACAGGTGAACACCGGTTTTTAGTTTTTTACTTTAACTTTAGTTAGTAGGCTCCCATTAGTAGCATGTGCTGATCATTCTGAGTTAGAATATGCTCAGCTATCATACTTACAATAAATATAGCCTACATAACAATGGCTAACATGTATTGTGTATACATGGAGGTCCATGTAGTTCTGCAAATACATTTTTTCAGTTCTCATAGCTACTTTATTAAGTGGGGGATGTTATTATTTACATTTTCCAAGCAAGGAACCAGAGGAACAAAAGATTTAGAGAGCTGCCCTGAGTTACACGCTGACTGTGGCCACTGTATACCCAACTGTCTTGACTGTAAGGCTCCTAAACATAACGTTTTACTTTCTCCTTTTGGTTATGTAGGTGACAAGAGATCTTTCTTCCTTTTTTCCTATTACTTCAAGTAAGCAAGTCGACAAATGTGGAAAATAGAACACTTCCTGTTAGAGATGTCTGGTCACCTTTAACATGGTCCGTAAGAAACCTGAGCTGTAAAACCTCCCTGCGCATACAGGAATGCTACTGTGGCGCTTCTGCTGCCTGGTCACTGAGCAAGGTGCACCCTCCTGGGTAAAAGCAAATGTTCCTCCAAGTCGGGGGGGTGGGGCGGGAGGAGGAGGGTTAGGGGGACCCTGGCAATGTAGGAAGATGGCTTCCACAGGGAACAGTGATTCTGCTTGTCCCTCTGTAGGACCAATACTGTTCCTATTTCTTCTCAGTCTGGGCAATAATATCCTGTGGCTTCAACTCATGCCATTAGATTCTCCTAGAGCTGTCTTTCTTCTACTTCTTAGAATCATCTTGATCTTCACTCCCTCCAGCTGTTCCTTGGTGTCAATCCTTGATTCCCTGATGGCTTGATCACAATAGCAGCAGTTCTCAACCTGTGGGTCACGACCCTTTGGGAGTCAAACGACCCTTTCACAGGGGTCACCTAAGACCATCCGAAAACACATATATAATTACATATTGTTTTTGTGATTAATCACTATGCTTTAATTATGTTCAATTTGTAACAATGAAATTGGGGGTCACCACAACATGAGGAACTGTATTAAAGGGTCGAGGCATTAGGAAGGTTGAGAACCACTGCAATAGAGGCATTAGTTTTTCTTTAAACTGTAGTGACTTCTCTCCACATTTCAGAGGTTGATGTGAACATGGAGGTGGGAAACAATTGAATGAAGATGCAAAAAGACCTATTCCTCTATGTTTCATGGGAACTTACTTCTCTGCACTCCTGGTTCCTAGGCTCTGGATTTCTAGGAGTGACCAAAATATAAAAAACATCAGGTGTTTTTTATATTTTGGTTGGCCAAGTTTTAAATTTTTTCCAATAAGGATACTTTAAAAAAAATCCAAACAAATAATTACTACCATTATAAGTATTGTTTCATAAAAGAAAGGACATTTTTAATACCAGAAGCAGGCCATACTCTTAGAAAAAGGAACGGTGCTGTCTTTAAATTGAACTCATTTTGTTTTATAAAAAGTTCACTACCTTGTCCTCATATTTTTCATTTTTCCTCTGACAGCTTATAACTTAATTTTGAGCTGGCTCAGGTCCAAGGGCTGGTTGTTAGGGAAGTGCTGGTGTAATGGAACGAGCCTTATCTTTGGAGTCAGACAGATCTGGCTTCAAATCCTGGCTTCTCCACTTGACCTTGAGCAAAGCAGATGATGGGTCTGAGGCTCTCCTAATAGGAGGACTTGGGAGGCATCCAGCACGGAGCTGTGTGTACACCTGCTGAGAGTCTGTTCCAGATTCATGTCCGCTCTTTGTCTTCCTTTTCTCCTTTATATATCACAACCACTGAACAACAAGGAACAAGCAACCTTACATGAAAGCTATTTTTAATGGTTTGGTTTTCCTTGATATAAACATGCCAGTTGTTTGAATTGTAGCCTTTCCATAAATCCACAAACACCAATTAATAAAAATAAACTCAGGTGACTTCTGAATTATGCCCTGCAATGTTTTGCACAGTTGGCCAATAAACAAACAAAATAAATAAATAAAATAAACATGCAGTGAATCTGGTTCATTTCTCAGACTCTGGGCTAACCCGGCACTATTATTGTGAAGGCTACCTGTGTGACTCTTATTCTAATAATCTGGAAAGAAGTTTCCCTTGCCTGTTCAACTTGGTCCAATGCAATTTCTCTTTGACATGTTCCAAACTCACACCACTACACAGGAGGATGTGGAAGGCCACATGAGGAATAAACCCCAGGAAAAGTCGACTTTATAAATTATTATTGTTTTTAATGTTAGTGATTAAGACCAGTTTAAGGCATAAAGAGTCCTTTACCCATGAAGGGTAGCAAAATATATTACCCCAAAGTACGACACTTTGGCATAAGAATTGTTTTGAGCTAAAAGCAATTAAGAAGAAGATATAAGAAAAGTTCTTTGCCCTTGCCCTTCCCCTTCCCTTGTTTGCCTAAATCAGTTTTGCATGACATAAATGTATCCCTCTTCTCTCTACCGAGAAGGACAAACATTAATCACCAGAAACAATTTTAGATCCTACCTGGCTGGAGAGCACCAAGGGGGCGGTCTACATAACAAACTTCACTAACTAGCCTTTGTCGAAGATTACCTTCCTCCCATATATTTACCCTCCCACAGTTTTGCCTGCCTGAGAAGCCAGAAACTGCTTTTTCTTTGTCCTGTCATTTCTCTACAAATTTATTGTTCTTTTTCGAACAATATGCAAATTGAAGTTTTAAGCCATCACTTTGTTATTCATTTTTTTTCTTGGTATCTCTCATGTGTGCATGGGATATATATATAAGAAACTTCTGTTTGTTTTTCTCTTGTTAATCTCTTTTATTATAGGAGACTCAGCCAAGAACTCAGAAAGGTAGGGGAAAAATTATTTTTCTTCTCCTACGCTCCATATCTTTTTAGACTTTTGTAGTTATCGCTATAGCTTCAACACCTTGAAATAGCTCTTGGCTGTGACAGGTATTGAAACTACCTTGGGTTTTTTGGGTTTTTTTTGACTAAGCCTTAAAACCCAAAATCTCTTGATGGCTTTGACCATCACTTGTTTTGAAGTGCTACAGAATTTCTCAGGTTTTTCCCAGGGGAAATGGTTTTTTGCTCACACAGCTCAGCTAAATACAGGAACAGATTATAACAACCCCAAGAGACTCTCTAGTGTGAATCCCTCAATACAATCCTTTTTCAATTAGGATGAATAATTTTCCTTCTCTCACTACTTCTTTCTCAGATCCTTGCCCTTTGAAGCCTGAAACTGATGTAAATGCTAATTTGAAATTAACATACAATTTCTTTGCTAACCTTCCCTGGCTCACTTCCAACTTCTTAACATGGCCTCGCACACATACCAGAGACACCAATTTACTTCATTTTTAAAGAGTTCGTAACTATTTTTGAGGTAAGATTAAAATCTATTAAATTCTCTCCCTTGTGTATGTGTGTGTATATGTTTGCAGGTGTATGTGTGCAGGTGTATGTGAAAAGCAAAGGAATTAGACTAATGTCCTATAACATCCTGTCTACCTTATGAAGCTGTATGAGCAATTGAATCTTGAAGTAGTCACTTCTATTTATCCCGAAATTTTAGAAGTTTCCAACATTGCTTACTCTTCGGATATGTTATTGAAAGGGCACTCATGCAGGTGATAGAGCGCATGGGGCACTACCCCAAAGACCATCCCTTTTGCCTGGGGTTGTCTAAGTCTAAATCCTTTGAATCTTGGAATTTTTTTCTGCTTTTCATATATGTTCTCTTAATTTTTGTGCCTATCTCTCTAATACAGTGGTTCTCAACCTTCCTAATGCCTCAACCCTTTAAGACAGTTCCTCATGTTGTGGTGACCCCCAATTTCATTGTTACAAATTGAACATAATTAAAGCATAGTGATTAATCACAAAAACAATATGTAATTATATATGTGTTTTCGGATGGTCTTAGGTGACCCCTGTGAAAGGGTCGTTCGAACCCCAAAGGGGTCGAGACCCACAGGTTGAGAACCGCTGCTCTAATAGCATAGCTTTACTGAGGATGATTTGGCTTTCAGTGACCACTCTGGGGAACGTTTGAGTTTAACATAATTGTTCATTTGAGAGATGTATTAGAAAGAAAGGGAATAATACTTCCCAGGACAAACAGGCAACATTTTTCATTGGTACCAGAGGCACCTAAACAAAACGCTCCTCAAAAGTTGCTTCACTAAGAGATTTTCTGACCAAAGCTGCTGGACAATCTTTTAAAAATATTTTTTATTGTTTAAAATTTTACATATGTCTTCATCAGGGCCTGTGATAGGCTGGAATGGGGCACTGATGGGGGGGAGGGGTGGAACCAAATGATAGACCAGAAGTGGGCACCATATCAGGTGTGCAGGTCCTCCTGATAGGCCAGAAGTGGTCACCATATCAGAGGACAGAGCCTCATGATGGCCAGAAGTGGGCATGTGATCAGGAGGGGCCAGGTGATGGCTGGAAATGGGCACCTGATCATGGGGCAAAGCCATGTGATGGCCAGAAGTGGGCAGGTGGGCAGGAGGCGTGGCCACATGATTATTGAAGGGTGGGGCTCAGTTCCAAACTGATGTCTGCCTCCGCCTGTCTAAGGGGGTCAACACACTTCCCCTCCCAGACTGGTTTGAGGACTCTGGGGCTGCAGGCAAGACCTGGGGTCTAGTGACAGGCTGGGGCCCAGGCTTAGCTGGTCCCTGGAGCTGCTGTAAAGCTCTGAGTGTGCTGTGCGCCAAATGGGTTCTCCAGGGGAGGAGAGATGCGGCCATGGAGGTGGGGTGGCATCAGGGACTTGTACCAGGCGGCACCTGGGCAGAACCACGTCTCAGAGAGCGAATGCAGGATGTCAGGCTGTTTACAGACGGTGAATCAATTTATTTTCGAGGTAAAAGAAAATCTGCTAGGGGTGGCAGGTGGGGGAATCTGGATACAGGGAAAATTATGGTACTTTGGAATCTAAGCCACAGCCAGGGAGGGGAAGCCGGGAGTTCTACACACAAGGCCCAATGTAGGGGGACTCCATCAAACTTACCAGCTGGGAGGGAGCCCGGGACAAGAGCAAGAGCCCAGAGACAGAGGTGTAAATAAAGGCACCCTGTCCTTTGGGAATGAAGGAGGGGTTGAGGGGGGAAGGGTGGAGCCCATCAGAGCAAATGGCCACAGGGTGAAGGTGCTTACCCAGAGGTCACAGGTAAAGGATTTACAGGCTGTGGGCAACCAAGGGTTCCAATCCTAGCTCAGCCCTTTTACTGCTGTGTACCCATGAGGAAGTCACTGTCCCTCTCTGTGCTGCTGTAGCCTCACCTTTACAATGGGTCACAGCAGCTGCTCATACTGTCCCATTTGACCTGAGGGCTTTCCGCTTCCTAGTCAGCACCCTGGCCTCACCACCCTTCCCTCCCCCAGCTTTCCTAACACTTTACAGGACCCTCTGGACCTCCTTCGTGGAACCTGGACAAGCCATTGCTCTCTTGTCTCCTTTCCAATCCCAGCTGTCAGAGTCCGACAGGAAAGAGAGAGCAAGCAGGACGAATTTTCTGGGAGGACTTCAGCAAAGGGACTGTTGACAGTTGTGAGAGCAGGGGCAGACTGCCAACCAGGGATATGGCACCTGGGATACAGAGGCCATTTATGGTCTCAAGGGTTTGGGGATAGGTGGTAACACCTAGATGGGCAGAAAAACAAGGGGACGTGGCCACGTGATAGGCCAGAAGTTATTGTCTGATCAGGTGGCAAGACCACATGATGGCCGGAAGTGGGCACCTGATCAGGGGCTGGGGCCATGTGAGGGCCGGAAGTGGGCAGGGGATCAGGGGTCATGGCCACATGATCATTCGAAAGTGCGGCTCAGTTCCCACCTGATATCTGCCTTTCCCTGTCTAAGGGGTCAACACACTTCCCCTCCCAGACTGGTTTAAGGACCCTGGGGTTGTAGGCAAGACCCCAGGAGTCTAGTGACAGGCTAGGACCTAGGCTTAGCTGGTCTCTGGAGCTCCTGTGGAACTCTGAGTGTATTGTGCACCAAATGGGTTCTCCAGGCGAGGAGAGATGTGGCCAAGGAGGTGGGATGGCATCAGGGACATGTATCAAGCGGCACCCAGGCAGAGCCCATCTCAGAGAGCAAATGCAGAAAGTCAGGCCGTTTGCAGATGCCAAATCAATTTCTTTTTGAGGTAAAAGGAAATCTGCCAGGGGAGGCAGGCAGGGGAACCCGGACACAGGGAAAATTATGGTACTTTGGAATCTGAGCCATAGCCAGGGAGGAGAGGCTGGGGGTTCTACACACTAGGCTCTTGGCCCAATGCAGGTGGTTTCAGTCAAAGTTACCAGCTGGGAGGAAGCCCAGGACAAAGAGAGCAAGAGCCCAAAGGCAGAGGTGTAAATAAAGGAACACTGGCCCCTGGGGTTGAAGGAGGGGTTTGGGGGGAAGGGTGGAGCCCATCAGAGCAAATGGCCACAGGGTGAAGGTGCTTACCCAGAGGTCACAGGTAAAGGATTTACAGGCTGTGGGTAACCAAGGGTTCCAATCCTAGCTCAGCCCTTTTACTTCTGTGTACCCATGAGGAAGTCACTGTCCCTCTCTGTGCTGCTGTAGCCTCACCTTTACAATGGGCCACAGCAGCTGCTCATCCTGCCCCACTTGCCCTGAGGGCTTTCTGCTTCCTAGTCAGCACCCCGGCCTCACCACCCTTCCCTCCCCCAGCTTTCCTGGGACTTTACAGGACCCTCTGGACCTCCTTCATGGAACCTGGACAAGCCACTGCTCTCCTGTCTCCTTTCCAATCCCAGCTGTCAGAATCCCACAGGAAAGAGAGCAAGCAGAAAGGATGTTTTGGGAGGACTTTGGCAAAGGGACTGTGGACAGGTGTCAGAGCAGGGGCAGACTGCCAACCAGGGAGATGGCACCTGGCAGACAGAAACCATCCAGGGTTTCAAGGGTTTGGAATAAGGTGGTCACAACTGAGTGGGCAGGAAAATAAGGGGCACAGCATCATGATAGGCTGGAACTTGTTGTTGGATACCATTGACCCCCCCCCCCCCCCCCCGCCCCAACACACACACACACTCCTACCCGCGAGGGCAAGCCTGCACCGCCCCCCGAACCCCCCCCCCCCCCGTGTTGTTTCCATTGGTTATGCAAATATGCATGCATACAAGTCCTTTGGTTGATCTCTAATGACAAATTCATGCAATGAAAGATTAGACTTGTTTCCTGGTAAATCCCCCTCCCCACCCTATCATTGTCTGCCAGTTGCCTCCCTATATCCAACTCTTCCTCTTTTCCCTTAACCTTCTAATCTCTGTGTCTGTACCTCTATTTATTCCTACCTTTCTTCCTCTTGTGCAGATCACTTACTTTATCCCATCAATTTATGTATCTGAAATGTTAATTTCATCTAATGTTTTAATCCTGCCATAAATCAAGTATGTAGCCAATGGTATAATTTAAACTTTGGAACCAAGCTAAATTAACTTTAACTGAAGATTTTTCTAAACCCAGACAATATAAGCAAATATTCATAGCAGAATTTAGAATCTTGGGGGGTGCATAAGACCTAGGGTTATCTTATTTATATTAAGTTGTACACATGTTGTTTGGAACCTCAGATGCTATACTCTGAATGCCATAGCTAATTGGACTTTTGCTACAGTGTCAAAAAACTGCTTTACTTTGTGTTTTCAATATGTGGCATGTCAACTTTTATGTTAGTGACCAAAGCACACAACACACTATATGAGAAATAGTATAAAATAAACTATGTAATGTGTAGCCCCTTTCCAAAAGCTATACTGTCCTTACCACCTACAATCTTCTGGAAAAATTAAAAGAACCAAAGACTTCTTTAACTTAAAAATTTTAAAAACCTTCAGAAATCCTTGAACTCCCTTGACTGAAGAAACTCTTACTATTTCTTATGGTCACATGTTTCACTCCCTCAGGAACACACTGGTCACTGGAAGCCTCATGCACTTAATGATTTCACTGTTTATACAAAACTCTTCCCTGCTGCATGCAGATAGAACAAAATATTGCAGGGGACTCATGTACTTTACTGATTGTTGTCATCAATTGATAAAGCTGCCTTCCTATAACATCTTCCTAAACAGCCTTTTTATGATATTCAACCAGAAGACTTCATCCACTGGAAGAGACAGGGAAGAAAAACAACTCTTGAACCTCCCTGGAAGTGAATTTAGCAGGTAGTGTTAATAATAAACACTGTGGACGAAAGGGGCCATGTGCTAACCTGACTAGCTCAGGGAAGACCTGCATGGTGGTTGTGCAAACTCAAAGACCTAAAATAACCACAAAAGATGGTCTGAAAATTAAATATTTAACTACAAACAGGTTATAGTATAGTGGGTAGTCATGTCCTAGGCCAGTATTTTCCCTGACAAAGATCAATTTAGATCTTTACTGAGCCCTTTTGTCTTTTTGCCTCTAAGATAACATATCTGGGAAATGTCTGGGTAACTTGTAACTTCCCCTTTTTCTGGACCCCTCAAGGCACAACAAATGGCACCAAGGGCATTCCCTCATTGTTATTGTTATCAACTGTTAAGCTATCCTCTATCCATCTGTGTAAAAGTAGCATATGTCCATCATTTCACTTTTTATCCTATCCCAAAGGTTTCCCCGCTTTGCTTTGGATTTCATGTAACCCACCTATGTCCCTTTCCTTTGATTGCAATGTATAAATACAGATGTAACCCACCATTCTCTGGAGCTTTATCTCAGTTCATTGAGGTTCTGCTTCCAGCATATGTTGACAGTTTGGCTCAAATAAACTCACAAAAATTCAGTGGTTTTTTACAGTAACAATACCATCATTAAAATTTCAGGGAGTCAATCTTTCGGTTCATATTTCACAGCTAAAGAGGGAATTCAGAATCCCACAGGGAAGGCTACTGGAATAGGGCACCTCAAGCTTAAGGTTCTTGGAAATTTTCTAGAATAATCCATCTTCAGACACTAACCTAAGAACTTTGGAACAAGCAGATGACCTCAGATAGTGGACAGATTTTGCCCTAGACAGTAGACCAGAACACCCATCTAATTCTTGCTGTGTTTGATGTGCTTATATACATTCTCTTTCTTATTTTCTAAATATCACTGGTTTTCTTTAATACCTGCAGCCTTTTATCTCTTTTCTTTCTTCCCAATAATAATTATTAGAGCATACTCTAAAACCTTTCTTAGACTATCCCAAATACAGTCCACTCTCCTCCAGCTAACTGATGGATAAATATGCCATCTACCACCAGACCCACATAATCAAAACCTTTGGGCAATTTTGGTCTCATCGAATTAAACCATAGGGAATTACAGGTGGTGATGTTTCACTTGTGCCTACACGAACAGGTGACCTTAAAAAAAATCAACTGGTGACTTTGCTAGTGTCCTTCTTTCCAGAAAAAGAACCATGTATTATAATCTATTGATTAGATCCTAAGTAATTCTAAATTTAAACTCAACAACTTTTGAAGGGCAAAGGGCCAGATACTTGTCATCTATCTGGAAAAGATTAATGGAGGTCTAAATATATAACCCAGGTAATGTAATGCCTTGATTTCAACTTTGTATCATAAATGACTTCTTTTTCCTTGGATTTCCATGTGCCCCACAGATACTACCTCCTTTGTGGCCATGACACTAGTCCTGTTTGTATCACACTAACATCTGATTTACCTTAGGAATAGGTAAATAAGTAAATTGTCATAAATCACCATGATTGGAAAGAAGATATTTATTATTATAATTCTATACATAATGAATATAATTGCATAAGTTGGATGTGAGTTCCTACAGGGGGGCATTCATAATTATTCAAAGACTCTACCTGGGAGAATTACTGACTCACTGTTTATGCAAAAAGTTAGAGCAGTATTCACCATGGTGGGAATCAGACAAACAGAAAATACTATAAGAAACTTACTCTGTCAGAAGTTATTAGCAATGTCACCTCTGCCTTACATGGAAAACAGGTCAGTTTCAACTTGTCATGCGTAGGGATGCACATTTATATTGTTGTTTCTTGTTTGCTAGTTCTGGGGGCATCTGTGATTTTGCTAATACTTTTTTATATACTTGTGCAAGAAGCCACCGCTTGCCAATACTGTCAGTGTACCAAGGAAGGCCGATGGACCTTGGGTGTTAGCAGAGCTGACACTAAGCACCAAGTGTTGAGATAGTGGTGGCTCAAGGCAATTCTCTAATCTGATAATCCTTTTACTGTTTACCAAACTTCACCTTTGATATGTTTGTATGCATTGCTGAAGGGCAAATGTGTATTCAAGTAAATAAAAGGCAGACCAGGCCAGAAGTCAGTGTGTCTCTTCAAGAAATAGTCTCCACCTGGCCCCCAATGCCTTCTAAATTCCTATTTCTTTTATAGAATTTTCATTTGTGCTTTGGCCCATCCTTCAGATTCTGAACCCCACTGTGAAGGTCGAAGCAACTTGGATAAATGAAATGAGTACCAGAAAGGTAGAACAGGCTTAAGGAAAAATCTATGTGGCTTGCTAAAGCTAAACTTCATAGTATATAGAATTTATTATCTTGACCCCAGTTAAGCAACTGAGATTCTTGGTTCTGAATCAGCCTACAAAGGCTATTCATTATTATTGTTTTTGTCATGGTCATCACACTGCTGGTTTGTTGAATTTTATCCAGAGTCTTAAATGCTTCTTAAATGATAATATAACACAAAAAAGTCAAGAATATTTTGTAATACTATCGACTATGGAGACAACTAAGCAATCCACAGACAATGAAGATATCTACTCTTTCTTAAATTGGTCAACTTTCTGTAAGAGAGATAATTATAAAACAAAGATGAAGACACTGAGAGACTGAGATACAGACAGTGATGAAACTACGTATGACACTGGAATTCTGACCCACAATCTCTGCAGAAATTGATCAAGAATGGCCAGAAAATGGTAAATGATTACCAGCTTCTGTATATATATTTTTTGCCCTCTGCTTCCACCTCAAGATAAATCAGAAAGTCAAATATGCTCCCCAGATCAATCATAACAGATGTACCACTTCTGTTTAGCCCAGCTCCTGCTTCCTCGTGCCAACAACCTCCAGTCAGAGCACATCTGAAGCTTTCCATTTTGGGGCAGTATACAGCTTTCCCCACTTCCCTGGCCTGCATTTGAGTTTCCACCAAAAAATAATGCAAACAAACAAACAAAACCAGAAGGTGTCCCCTAATACTGTTTGGTCTACATCTACACTGCAGCCACCAAGATGCCATGGCCACGCAACACTGAAGTAGCTTACAAAGAGTACTCCTTGCCAGGATTTTGTTGGTAACAGAGCATGAATGGATGCTGTGCTGGGGGAGGAACTGTACAGTTATGATGTTGTAGGTTATGATTCTAGTTAGAAGAACCATTGACAGGGCCGCAGTGAAAGGAGAACCTTTTCAGGAAGAGGCTTTTCTGCAGACTTATTCTTCTGAGGTCTAATCCAGTGGGGAGCACATGGTCTTCCTACAATAGGGATTTTGTGATGCTTGATGTTGTTAAAAATAATCTTGTCTAGCTCAGAAGAGACTGATACAGATTGGGCTTGTCATTACTCCTAGAAATTGAAAATTTATGGAATAAACCCCTCCATCAATCTGTGCAAAGTAAATGGCCTGTTTCTACCATCTGAGCCTCATGATAGTTATTGCTCCTCCTCCCTAGGTGCCAAGAACAAACTAAGTGTAGAAATTGAGAGTCTAAAATTTTCAATAGCTGGGGAGTTTTCATTCATGTTTTGGCTGCCATGCAAAAAAGGCATTAAGGTTTGAATATAATTTTTTTTTTTTTTTTTGCAGTGGGTGGGACACAAGGAGCCCTGGTAGTAGAATTTTAATAGTAAAATTTTGGGGGGGAGGAAAATGGCGGCGGTATAAACGGACGTGTCCTGTGCCTTGTCCTGGAGCAGATAAGGGTGAGCAGCTGAAACGGGTAACATGCAGCCCGAATAGGCAGAGGATTTTCAGCTGAGAGACTGTCTGCAGCTAGGAAAGACCGAGAACCCCCAGGAAAAAAAAGGACGGTTGGAGACTGCGGCTGAAACCTCTCCTGGTGCGCCAGCTAAGCAGCAGAGACTGCGCCATCTTGGGTGGTTGCTGCTGGCATCCAGAGACCAGCTACTAACCTGGAAACAAGGGATTGCAAGCAGCGTGACTGCGTGAACTCAGACGAGCACTGATTCTTCTCACAGAAAGGTTAGACATCCCCTAAAGGTGCAGTTTGCAATTCGGGTTGGAGAGAGAACCGAGCTCGCGTGCGCACGCGGGGTGAAATCTGCACCCCACAGAGTCCGCAGCCTTTGGGACCAGCGTGACCCGCGAGTGGGGAAGGGGCCCCACAGGGCTGCTGGCAGAAGGGAACGCTAAAAATAAGCCCATAGCTGGACTGGATGTAAAAAAGCAGCCTTGGACTTTGCCAATCTGCTGGCTGCTTGGTGCCAGGGGCAAGTGGACACGCGGAGACTGCGCGCGGAGACTGTGCGCAGACCTGAAAGGTGGAGGCTTGCGAATTCGCACAACTATCAGGCTCTTGTTACAGTTCCCCTTAGATCCGTGCATTTGATTATTAAACCCAGTGCATGGGATTCCCCAGTTGGGGTCATTTGCAGAGCCTGTAGGGGAAAGTTCTTTTTGGGGAGCCTAGGAAACAGCGGGCAGTAACAAAGAACAAGCTCTGGGCAGTGGTCTTTCCCAAATTAGTTCCAAATACCATAGAGAAAAAAACCCAAACAAAACCCTACTGATAGAGAGAACTTATTGCCCCAGAGGTCAATCCAGACACACTGCCACCCAGAGGCAGAGCCACGAACTGTCTCTTCTGTGATCACAAATAAAGGCAGTCTGGTAAACAAATACAACCTGCCTTAAAATCAAGTCTGTGGTTTACTGCACGGAGGGACAGTGTATCGCAGGGAAGTGCAACACTCCCCTGAATGCCTGGCAGGACTAAGGTGTACCAAAAAGAAGAGTGGAAGATCTGAAGCACCTTCACTTCCGAATATTTTTATATATATATATTTTTTTTTTTAATTCTTTTTTCACCATTTCATTAAGAACCTATTTTATTATTTTTTTTATTTTTTATTTTTTTCATCACTTGATTTTACCTTTTTAATTACTACATTTTTTTAACCAGTATTATTGCTATCCTTTTACCATTTTTTCAAGTGTCATTTTTTTTTTATTTTTTTTTTTATTTTTCTTTATTTTATTTTGGGATTAGTGTTCTACACTCTATTTTCATCGTTCCTTTAGCATCATTTCTCTCTATCTCACATTTACCCTTAAGCCAAAACTCTCTTCCTCACTTTTCCCCTTTTGTTGTCCTGTTTCTCTTACCCTATTCCTGCTTTGGATTTTCCCTATTCCTTCTTCCTACCCACTGTCTAAATTTCACCCTACTTATATATCTAATTTCCAATCCCTCGCTATAAATCCATATACACCTCTCTCTTATCTTTCTTCACTATCTAATTTTATTTTTCTCTCTCTCTCTGTCGTTTTGCTAGTGTTTGCTTGATTTTGAGTATATTGGGGTTTTTTATGCTTGTGTGGGAAATTGTTTTGTTTTTCATTTTCATTTTTCTGTTTTGCTTACTTTTTCTTTATCTGGTTATTTTTGTGCTTCTGTTTTCCCTTGCCTCGCTTGATATTGGTGGTTGTTTGTAGTTTGCATTAGTCTCCAGGGATCTGCTGCTGGAGTTCATTGAGATTGGTTGTGGTTCTCTTGGAGTTTTCTCCCCATACAAATAGCCTCTTCCCCACCTCTATTTCATTCTCTTACTTTTTTTTTTTTGTCTCTTTGTTTTTTTCTTCTCTCCCTTTTCCCAATCTCATTTTGGCACTCCTTTTTGTTTTTTATTTTTCTCTTTAATCTTTTTCTCTTTTTTCTTCTTTATCCCCTAATTCTCTTCGCTCAGGGGGTCACCTTTATTTGGGGTTATTAATATCGTGAATGCATTTAGTTCGGTGCCTTGTACGTTGTGCCTTGTTGTGTTGTATTTTGTGCCTTTGAATCAGCGCAGCAGAGAGAGAACTACATAACCAAACACCTTGAGAAGAGAAATCATGGTGAAACAAACAACCCAAATATGAAAGAAAAACAGGCATCATCAGAAAAGGAAGTAAACGAAATGGAGGCAATGGAGGCAAGCAACCTGTCAGAGAAAGAATTCAGAGAAATGGCCATAAGGTGGATGAAAAGAATGGAAGACCAATTCAACCATATGTGTAGGAACCAAGAGGAAATGAAGAAGAACCAAGAGGAAATGAAGAGAAACCAAGAAGAAATGAAAAATGACATCACTGCCATAAAGAACTCAATAGAAAGCATCAACAGTAGACTAGAAGAAGCAGAGGACCGCATCAGCGAGCTAGAAGACAAGGTAGAAAAAAATACCCAAACAGAACAGCTTCTAGACAAAAAAATTAAAAAGCAGGAGGAGAGCCTAAGAGAACTCTGGGACAATGCTAAACGAAACAATATCCGAATAATAGGGGTGCCAGAAGGAGAGGAAACTGAGCAAGGAATAGAAAACCTGTTTGAAAAAATAGTAACAGAAAATTTCCCTGATATAGGGAGGAAAAAACTCACACAGATCCAAAAAGCTCACAGAGTCCCAAACAAAATGAACCCGAAAAGACCGACACCAAGGCACATAATAATTAAATTGGCAAACACCAATGACAAAGCAAGAATCTTAAAAGCAGCCAGAGACAGAAAGTTACCTACAAAGGATCCCCCATCAGACTAGCGACCGATTTCTCAACAGAAACACATCAGGCAAAAAGGGAATGGAATGAAATATACAAAGTCATGCAAAGGAAGGGTCTGAATCCAAGAATACTATACCCAGTGAGGCTATCAATCAAAATTGAGGGTCAAATCAGGAGCTTCACAGACAAAAACGGTCTACGGGAGTTTATTACAACCAAACCAGCAATGCAAGAAATGCTAAAGGGTCTGCTCTAAATAGAAAAAACAGGAAACAAAGAAGGAACGCAGCGGTAAAGAACAAAAATGGCGACTAACAAGTTTCTATCAATAATAACTTTAAATGTAAATGGATTAAATTCCCCAGTCAAAAGGCATAGGGTGAATGAGTGGATAAGAAAACATGACCCATATATCTGCTGTCTACAGGAAACCCACCTCAGAAAAAAAGATGCACACAGACTGATGGTGAAGGGATGGAAAAAGGTTTTTCAGGCCAATGGAAGTGAAAAAAAAGCTAGGGTAGCAATACTTATATCTGACAAATTAGATCTCAAAGTGAAGGACATAAAAAGAGATCAAGAAGGCCACTTCATAATACTAAAGGGAGCAGTCCAACAAGAAGAAATAAATCTGGTAAATATATATGCACCCAATATAGGAGCACCCAAATACGTAAGAAATCTTCTGGAGGAGATCAAGGGAGAGATTGACAGCAATACAATCATAGTAGGGGACCTTAACACCCCATTATCTCCACTGGACAAATCCTCTAAACAGAAACTCAGCAAAGAAACATCAATCCTAAATGACTCACTAGATCAAATGGAATTAATTGACATCTTCAAAACATTTCACCCCAAAGCCACAGAATATACATTCTCCTCAGGTGCACATTTGTCATCTTCAAAGATAGACCATATATTGGATCACAGACAAAGTCTCTTCAAATTCAAGAAAATTGAAATCATATCAAGCATCTTCTCAGACCACAAAGGCATAAAACTGGAAATCAACTACAACAAAAACAATCCAAAAAAATCAAACACATGGAGACTAAATAGCATGCTATTAAACAACAACTGGGTTACCAGTGAGATCAAAGAAGAAATAAAAAAACATCATAGCAACAAATGACATGAAACCACAACAATCCAAAACCTATGGGACACAGCAAAAGCTGTCTTGAGAGGGAAGTTCATAGCTCTACAAGCCTACTGCAAGAAACAAGAAACAATGAGAATAAATGACCTAACTCTACAACTCGAAGAATTAGAAAGAGAGCAACAAAAAAAGCCCACTGTAAGCAGAAGGAAGGAAATAACAAAGATCAGAGCGGAGATAAACGACATAGAGACCAAAAAAACAATACAAAAGATCAACAAAACCAAGAGCTGGTTCTTTGAAAGGATAAACAAGATTGATACACCTCTAGCCAGGCTCACTAAGAAACAAAGAGAGAGGACCCAAATAAACAAAATCAGAAATGAAAGATGAGAAATAACAACAGACCCCATAGAAATACAAAGGATTGTTAGAAAACACTATGAACAACTCTACTCCAACACACTAGACAACCTGGAGGAAATGGACATATTCCTAGAAAAATACAACCTTCCAAAACTTAACCAGGAAGAATCTAAAAATCTCAATAGGCCAATAACTATGGAGGAAGTCGAAGCAGTAATCAAAAAACTTCCAGCAAACAAAAGCCCGGGGCCAGATGGCTTCACAGGGGAGTTTTACCAAACATTCAAGGAAGACCTAAAACCTATCCTCCTCAGACTATGTCAAAAGATCCAGGAGGAAGGAACACTTCCCAGCTCATTCTTTGAAGCCAACATCACCCTAATCCTAAAACCAGATAAAGACAATACAATGAAAGAGAATTATAGGCCAATATCCCTCATGAACATAGATGCCAAAATCCTCAACAAAATCCTAGCAAATTGGATCCAGCAGTACATCAAAAAGATCATACACCATGACCAAGTAGGATTTATCCCAGGGATGCAAGGATGGTACAATATCCGCAAATCAATTAGCGTGATACATCACATAAACAAATTGAGAGAAAAAAACCACATAGTCATATCAATTGATGCGGAAAAAGCATTTGACAAAATCCAACACCCTTTCTTGATAAAAACTCTCAGCAAGATAGGAATTGAGGGATCATACCTCAACATAATAAAAGCCATATATGACAAACCCACAGCCAACATCATAATCAATGGGCAAAAACTAAAACCATTCCCCCTAAAAACAGGAACAAGACAGGGATGCCCCCTCTCACCACTCCTGTTCAACATAGTACTGGAAGTACTAGCCATTGCGATCAGACACAAAGAAGAAATAAAAGGCATCCAGATTGGAAAAGAAGAAGTAAAACTGTCCTTATTTGCAGATGACATGATACTGTACATACAGAACCCTAAAGACTCCATCAAAAAATTATTAGACTTAATAAATGAATTCGGCAATGTAGCAGGATACAAAATTAATGCTAAGAAATCCATGGCATTTCTTTACACCAATAGTGAACTTACAGAAAGTGAAACTACAGAAGCAATCCCATTTACCATTGCACCAAAAAAATTAAAATATCTAGGAATAAACTTAACTAAGGAGGTAAAAGACTTATATGCTGAAAACTACAGGACACTGAAAAAAGAGATAGAGGAAGATATAAACAGATGGAAGAATATACCATGTTCATGGATTGGTAGAATCAACATCATCAAAATGTCCATACTACCCAAGCAATTTATAGATTCAATGCAATCCCCATTAAATTACCGACGGCATATTTCACAAATCTAGAACGAACGTTCCAAAAATTCATCTGGAATAAAAAAAGACCCCAAATAGCTGTAGCAATCCTGAGAAAGAACAAAGTAGGTGGGATCTCAATACCAGATATCAAACTGTATTACAAAGCCACTGTTCTTAAAACAGCTTGGTACTGGCACAAGAACAGACATATAGATCAATGGAATAGAATAGAGAGCCCAGAAATCGACCCAAACCACTATGCCCAATTAATATTCGACAAAGGAGGCAAGAACATACAATGGAGTCAAGACAGTCTTTTCAATAAATGGTGTTGGGAAAATTGGACAGATACATGCCAAAGGATGAAACTAGATCACCAACTCACACCATACACAAAAATAAACTCAAAATGGATAAAAGACTTAAACGTAAGACAGGAAACCATAAAAATACTAGAGGAATCCACAGGCAGCGAAATCGCAAACATATGCCGAAGAAATTTCTTCTCTGATAACGCTCCTAGGGCAATGGAAACTCAAGAGAAAATAAACAAATGAGACTACATCAAAATAAAAAGCTTTTGCACAGCAAAGGAAACCATCAACAAAACAACAAGAAGACCCACTACATCGGAGAACATATTTACCAATGATACCACCGATAAGGGTTTAATCTCCAACATTTACAGGGATCTCATGAAACTTAACAAAAGGAAGATAAACAATCCAATAAAAAAATGGGCAACGGACCTAGATAGACACTTTTCGAAAGAGGACATACAGAAGGCCGAAAGACATATGAAAACCTGCTCAAAGTCACTAATTATACGAGAGATGCAAATTAAAATGACAATACATTATCATCTCACACCTGTCAGAATGACTATCATCAACAAATCAACAAACAACAAGTGCTGGAGAGGATGTGGAGAAAAAGGAACCCTTCTGCACTGCTGGTGGGAATGCAGACTGGTGCAGCCACTGTGGAGAACAGTATGGAGCTACCTCAGAAGACTAAAAATGGAACTCCCATTTGACCCAGTGATCCCACTACTAGGAATATATCCCAAGAAACCAGAAACGCCAATCAGAAAGGATATATGCACCCCTATGTTCATAGCAGCACAATTCACCATAGCTAAGATTTGGAAACAGCCTAAGTGCCCATCAGCAGATGAGTGGATTAGAAAACTGGTACATATACACAATGGAATACTATACTGCAGTAAAAAAAAGGGAACTCTTGCCTTTTGCAACAGCATGGATGGAACTGGAGAGCATTATGCTAAGTGAAATTAGCCAGTCAGAGAAAGATAAATACCACATGATCTCACTCATTTGTGGATTATAGAGAACAACATAGACTGATGAAAAGGGACAGACCCCAAAGACTGAGAAACAGTGATCAGGCTATCAATCCCCAGAAGGAAAGTAGGGGAGGGCGGGGGTAAGGGGAAGAGATCAACCGAAGGACTTGTATACATGTATATAAGCCAAACCAATGGACATGGACAACAGGGGGATGGGAGCATGAGTGTGTGTGGGGGGGGGGGGGAGGTTAATGGGGGGGATGAGGACACATTTGTAATATTAACTAATAATAATAAAAATAAAAAAAATAAAAAAAATAGTAAAATTTTGCTGGTAGTAGAAGTTTAACGGCAATATCATCAGCATCAGCATAGGATTTCTTTTTGTAAAGATGTTTAATGATTTCAACAGATGCTGACCTAATGTATCCATCTTTGCCTTTTGAATGTGCATGGTGTCTGGACAGTCAGGGCCTGGCCTGGACACACCCAGTAAGGACAAGGCTGGCTTGATGATGTCACTATAGCTACTGAAGCTATTCATTCTCTCCTTCTATGGTCAACTAGATTCTTAAATATTGCACACTGTTTCCTTAGGTAAAACTGTATTTTAATTCTGATTATAGTTAAAATTTGTGGGCCTAGCTGTAAGTCTAAGATGAGTTTGTAAAACTTCTTTTCTAATCTTTTAAGCATTTTATTTAACTCAGAGAAGATATTTATTTTATTTTACAGTTTGAAGAGATGCCTCCCTCCATCCTGTGAACACTGTCAAGAACTCTTACTTTAAAAATAATCCCTTTACTTATTCACTGACTGACCTGATTCTAGACGTATCATTCTTATAATTATTCCTTGGTGTAAAAGATTAGCACTGTAATGAAAAGTTTTTAAAAATTCACTCACATACTCTAGAGAAAATTCTTGATGTTTTACTCTTTTTATTGAACCTCATTTTATTTATCGTATAAAAATCCTCAATAAGAGAGTAGAAAACACTCTTGCCTTAAAGTCAGATTGTGTGGGCTTTTTTAAAAAAAACTTGTTAATTATACAAACATGAAATGTTTAATATTTGTGAAAACATCAACCATCAAGTGAGTGTTAGTCTTGCTAATATAGGGAATTAATTTAAATTCCTACAGCTTCAGGGCTTCCAAAGTCTGTAAATTAAAGATAATAACCAACCTCACAACTTCACAGAGTAGTTGTGAGAAAAATCTACTTTTCCAAAATACCTCAAGAATAGTAAAGTGCCCCATAGTCACATTATTTAATTAAGAATTGTTTTAATCATAGTCATAGTAATTCTTAAAGTAGTTAATTTTTGTATAGCGCATATGTTTTGTGGTCCTGCCCAGAAACTTTCTCTAAGACTAGAGCACTTATCCCCAGCTGCTGGAAGGGCTGAGAGAAAATGAGCCTTAGCCACCAGTCTTCCTTGGGAATCATCTCAGGTGAAATCACACCTCACTCAAGGTAATGAATGTTTCCAGGGATAGCCCACACCCAATGACTAATTAGTTCAGTGGTATAAATGACTGACACCCTCACCTCAATTTGGAACAACTCTAAAGGGCCATGCAAACTCTAGAATTCCCCTTGAGGTCAGCTAATGACTTCATTGGGACTGCATCACAGTTCAGTCTCTCCTTGGGCCAGTCCTGTTTCCTTCTATTCCCTTCCACTGGTGTCAATCCCAAGACCTTTCCCTAATAAACACCCTACACACTAATCTTCAAGTTAAAAATCTACATTCCAGAAGACTCAAGAGTGCAATTTGAGTGCCAGATAAAAAAAAGGTGCTAAAATGGGATTTTAGAGCTGGCTGACCTGTCTAGTTAAAAATTGGAACTATTGGTACATGGAAAACAGAAGAACTCAGCACTAACAATTCAATTATTTAATGTTCACTAGTGGTAAAGTGGGATTGGTATATCTATGAAAGAGAATTGCACCATTAGGTGGTGTCATGTATTTGACATTTGTCATTTGAGAAATAGTAAGGATAAGGACAGTAGAATTGGGCAGCTGTTGATAAAATTGCACTCTGGAAAAGGATAATGAAAGTTGAGAGTGATTAATTGGCAATAAAAACCAAGTGTGAAAGCCAGAGGACTTCTTTGTAGCATATAGAGAGGCTCTCATTTCCTTCAGTGGAAGGGCAGAGAACGCCAAAGTCCAGCTCCAGGACTAATCATAAAGAGATTGAGTTTTATAGGTTAAACTCTAAAAAGGGCTGGTCCACCATGCCAAGGTTATAGCCCTGATTAGAAGAGAATGGGGCCCTGAATATGGGATGGAAACATCTGAGTTGAATCTGCCTGTAAATCATGCATTCCAGATTCCTCTCAGCTTGCAGAAATGAAAATCTAGCATTTCCCCTTTGTTTGAAGAGCATTCAGAGCTGGTCTATTGCAAGACAACATATGTCCCCTCAGGATCTGCCCCTCCCAGGCCACTAAGGCAATAACTATACAGTCAAGGCTGTGATGTGCAAGACCTTCTAGGGATGAAAAGGGGCTATATGCCCTGAAAGAACTGTAGGACCTAGATGAAACATGGACTGGCAGGAGCTGGAAAGTGCATGTGGGACAGTATTCAAAGGATGATACCAAGAGGTGGCTGAACATATATATGGATGAAGAGAACTTATGAGAGTTCTCTCCCAGGATACATGTAGGCACATGAGAGATACTATGAATTTTCTGCTTGTTTGGTTCCCAGAAGCATGGAAAAGGCTGTGATCCACAGCAAGTGGGGTTAAAAATGCCAGAATTTCCATAACAGATAGTGAAAGAAGGAATAACAAGTTTTAAAAAATGGGTTGTTAAAGAGGATGTAATTCTGGAAATTTCACAAGATGGCTATATTTCATGGGAGTACGTAAAGGATATGTCATTGCCATAGCAATGGAGGCAGCATCACTGAGAAGGCCAGGGCTGACAATGGCAGATCTGGGTTCTAAAATCACTGAAGCCAGCTAGCAGTACTTAACCATCTCAAGCCAGGTAGACCCACTCAATTATCATAATAAGTAGCAAGGTTGGCGTGACCACCACCAAAGCCTGACCCAGAGTTATCAAGGTGGTTTAGAGCACATAGCACACTCAGGGGCAAAATGGATGGGCAGCCAACAAGTGTACAGTAAGTCCTCATTTACCATCCACAGGCTTTGTGACTTTAAGAGAAATGATGTGTAAAAAAATTCAATTTTTCCATAGGCTAATTGATATAAACAAAAGTTAGGTTGTTGTAGCACCTCATAAATGTTATAATGAAATGACATTGAACAAAACGATATTTGAGGACCTGCTGTACTTAAATTTTTACAGTCAAGGAAATCAAGTTAGATGATCAGGAGACTAAGAGCAGCTGAGTCAATAAAATGTCGCAATCTCTTACTGGTGTCTATATTGGAGACAGTTTTCAAATCCAGAGCTCATTGACTGAAAGAAAGTCTAGGTCTCCAAGAAGACAGGCAATACAACAGTAACCAAATGTACCTTGTAATAATTTTCCCATGTTTCCCCAATGCACCTAATGCTATCTGTGAGAGTAATTTTATACTGAGGAAAGAGGAATGTAAACATTTGGAGGTCTATCAGAGACCCAAACATAATCATACCTCCTTCCCTGTTTTAGTGGGGGCTCTCTGAGGATCTGTTCCAGCTTATATAGGTACAGTGTGTCCTTAGAACAATCTGTTCTTATTTTCCTGGTGCTCAAATGTATAACTGGAATAGGTACACTTAGTAATTGGCACAACCCCTACCCAACCCAAAGGACCACATTAGGTTCTTGGCTTATGAGGCAAAAACTACTGTAGTAGGGATAGCCCCTAAAACTTCTCCCTACTCCTTTTTACAGTAATAAATATGACCCAAAAGTTATATAATGGGATAGATGGCAGAAATTAGTTCCATTCTTAAAGCCCTAAAGAATTAAGTTGTGTAGAATCCACTATAACTTCATTTAATTTACCAATCTGGACCTTGAAAATACCAGATGAATTCTACAGGATGACAGTGAATGACTGCAAATGCAACCAAGTAAAAACTCAGTTGCTAACATATTTGTTGTGGGTAACTAGCCCCCCTGCCAAGGAAAGGAAATCCATACTGGGAGTGAGTGGGGAGTTAAAATTACTGGGGCCATGCTTTTTCTCCTGTAAAATTCAAGTTTGGACCTTGGAAAAGTGGGACAGTTAAGCTGTGGGGAGTCAAGATGAAAGGTCATATAGACTGTGTATTTTGTTGGGGGGTAAAGTTAGTGGAGTTAGAGACAGAGAAGCAAAGGAAAATGTGCATCATTTATGAGGAGAAACCATGAGGGAGAGAGAGAGGAAGAAAGCGGGAGAGAGTCCCTGACCTGCCTACTTTCTATTTCCAGGACTAGTTAATTAAGGCCCAACAGAGTCTCCTGATGTTAATGAATCCAAGACCCACTTCTGCAAAAACTCTAGGAATATGTAAATAAACAAACTGCTCTTTCTGAGTTAGCTTGCTGAAATTGGTTACTCTCTTAGCAACCAAGAGTCTTAACTAGAACAATTATATAGTCTTTAGGTTTCAAAATGATTATGACATGTATCTTTGAATTATTAAAAATTTAAGAATCTGAGCTAATGTTTTAGATGCACAGAATGGAAGTGAATTGAAATGTGTATTAGTCAGACAGTGCCCCATAGAGAATATTCTAATACTGAGGTATATGACTTCTTGGCCTTAGCGAGTGAAACAGAACTAGGACAGAATTATCATTCACGTGGTTTTCCTTTCACACAAATGTCTTTGGAGCAAGAAGTCCATAAAAATGAAAAAGCTGCTTTGTTCTTCCCACTGAGACATTTTACTAATAGGCAGGATTGGGAGTGAGAGAGGACAAGAGTGAAATCATACTAAGGTCATTTTGATAAGAGTAAAGTTATGATTAGAATTCCAATGAGTTTGTCACTTCTAATTTTAAAAATTAATTTTCACAGATAAAATAGTAGTCAGATTTGATATATGATATTGTACCATTATCAAAACAAATACGGGATGTTAGATGTCATACCACCAGACAGGAAGCAAGAGCATTCTGCCTGATTTTGGTGTGCATGGAAATGACCACATGGGTAGGGATGACCAGGAAGAAGGAGCTTATTGATAGACCAGTGGTTTTCAAAGTGAGGTACCCAAAGCAGTAGCATCAGCATCAGCATCACCTGGAAATTGTTTGGAAATGCCCACCTCCACATTTCTGGAGAATGCCCTGAATTCTAAATTACTAAAATTGTTATTCTTATGAACAACATTAACATTGGATATTAGTTGCTAAGATGATCTGGTCTTCATTTCCCAGATTGATGTGGCTTTTCTTCAGATCTTAGGAATAAGGATTATCAGAGTTCCGAGTATGTGGATGCCGGGAAATGAGCCTCATTTCCTCATTGCAGGTAGTTTGTAGTTTGTGGTGACAGCTGAGGTTTACACCCCAAGAGCCAGATGGTAGGAGAAGGCAAAGGAGGAAAAGAGATGTGGAAGGAGTAAGAAATGTGAGTTAGAATCTTACTTTATACCTTGTTCTTAGTTTCTCCCTGAATCCCCTTGAAACACAGTAAATTTTACTTGATGATTAATGGTAAAAGACCTTTCTGGAACAAATATTTTAATTACTTGATTACATCGTCTTTTAACCAAATTTGTTTTTTAAACACTTCTCCATTAGAGATTAACTGAATGTAGACCTTGTACAAGGTGTCTACATATATCTTCCTGACACTAAGTTGTCTGAATCCATTTTCTTCTACTCATTAGCCTAGCTACACTTAATCTGGGTCAAAAACAAAAATCCCCAACTGAACTTAAATTCCACAAGGGAAAGTAGCAGGACACAGGAGATGCATCTGTTTCTCCTCCCATCTTCTTTAAGTCTTCATGAGTATTGTGGGATTTTGTTTTCCTTTTCAATTACAGTTGGCATACAGTATTATCTTCCTTTCAGGTATATGACATAGTGACACCATAAATAGTTATTACAGTATTATGGACTATATTCTATTTGGAGATTTTCTTAAGTTATTCTATCTATTCTATTGAATTATTATAAAATAAGAGGTAAAACCATTAAGTTTTCATTGAGTCTCAAAGCGCTAGTCTAGTTCATTAGTAGTAAGATAACATGTTAATGAATCATCAAATTTATTGAACTTCAAAAACAATCTGTCACTATAATCTTTTATTCCCAGAGCTACTGAGCATCACCTGAGAAGGGAAAAATGGCTAATGGAATATAATTAAAAATATACCATTAAGTGCTTGACATTTCTCCCCTTGTCTTTCATCCTTTTTTGTTGTGTTTATTATACCAAGCAAGCAAGTGAGATTAATTTTAAACTAAATTTGATTTCTCAGTCCCTAGAATTTGATTACAATTGGTTCTCTGAGTAGATATCTGGGATGTGCCACCAAGAGTACAAGCTGGTTTGACTAGGAAAATGAGCAAGAAATGAGGCTCAAGGTCTCTTTCATCAGAATCAGTGTATTTCATCTTACTCCAGTATGCATGCAGACAGCAGCCAATTTCTACCTGGTCCTTGAAACTTCATGATCACCCACCCCTTGTGTGATCCCTGGCCTTCTCTGCACCCTGCTGTATACCACTTACTTGACACTAATCATCTCAGCTTGATTTTCTCCTTCTGGGCCCACTGTCCTTTCTTTTCCTATTGATTGTGTCTACTTTTGCTCTTGGTGTTATAAGATACTATGTTCTTGACGTCACTAATTAGTGTCAATATGATACAAAATTGTAGTTAAAACCCTACAACTAGAGTTGAACAGAATGTTTTTGCTATAAAGTAAGATTTAGCACTAAAGTAAAAGAGTTCTATCAAGACCTTATCTATACTGACTGTAAAATAATAAGAATACATAGGGATTTTCAGTATGTAAAATATGACAAATATTTATAATTCTAAAGAATTCCAGTGTTGTCAAGTAAATGGAAATTCTGCCCATAAGTTGGCAACAGACTTTAAATGTGCTCTCAAATATTGGGGACATGCATTGTTTGCAGTCTTGCTACTCAATTTCTTGTGGTACTGTATGTAATGCTTGAAGTCTGATTACTGGAATTTATGGCAATTTCCCTCCATTCTCTAAGAGGATGTCATATCCTCATCTCAAAGACACATTTGCATCAAAGTAAGTGACTGAGGCTTTTAAAATGAGTCAGTTATGCTAATTTTTCAGGGCTCAACTGCAAAAAATCTTGTACTTCCTGAAGCAATGTGGTTGCAAAGGAGTTAGTAACTTAATGTTCATGGGCCCCTAGGGGATCAGTGCATGGGCTTCAGGGAGTCCAGAATCCTCTGATCTATTGGATACATTTTGCATCTACTGATTATTTTATATAAAGAGACTGATCATTTTATCCAATTTATAACAAATCTAAGAATTATATCCCTAAAGGGAGGCAGCATAGGAAAATTGCATGGAGATGTTAGTGTGAAAACCTATGTTTAATTCACTGATATGAGTTTTGGACAATAGTGGCCCACAGGAAGCTGGGTGCCAGTGCCATTTACTGGAGGAAGCACACTATGTCCAAGGGTATGAGGTGGGGGTCAATGGTCTAGACCAGTGGTCGGCAAACTCATTAGTCAACAGAGCCAAATATCAACAGTGCAAAGATTGAAATTTCTTTTGAGAGCCAAATTTTTTAAAATTAAACTCTATAGGTAGGTACATTGTTATTCACTTAATTAGGGTACTCCTAAGGCTTAGGAAGAGCCACACTCAAGGGTCCAAAGAGCCATATGTGGCTCTCGAGCTGCAGTTTGCTGACCAGGAGACTGTAGACCATTGTGAAAGCCTGTCAGCACCCAGATGTGACATTTCTTTTTAAATTGACTCATCCATGCCCAGGGCTTTAGTGAAGGGTGGAGAGAGTGGAAGTAAAAACCACTTCTTTTTTCTTGAAAGTAAAAACCTCCAAGCCACCAAAGCCAGTTTGGAGAGGACGTGCTGGATTTAGCAATAGTTTCTGGAAAGAAACTGCTACTGGCTTTGCTGTCTCTGTTAATAAAAAGTTCATTGAAAAAATCTATGTGGAGATGGTTATGATAATTAGAGAATCTAATCTTAAGGCAGAGGGGAGCAATGAAAATTTTTTGGGATATTAATTGTTTCCAAATTAGACTGGAAATAAAGCCTCAGTGAAACCTTTCTGACTGCCTCCCTTGATGCTCTGGAATTTCCAGATCTGTGTAATAGTAAGAGTCAAAGTACCATCTTGCCTAGAGAAGGGAAGCAACCTAGTTTTTATAGGGTTTTTAACACTGGACTTTTTAAGGCTAAATAAAGTACTTTGTGCAGTCTGCAATGACCTCCTCCTCCTCTTCCTCCTCCCCCCTCCTCCTCCCTCCCCCTCCTCCTCCTCCTCCTCCTCCTCTTCCTTCTCCTTCTTTGCCTCCTTTTCTTCTACCTCCTCCTCCCCCACCTCCTCCTTCTCTACCACCTCCTCCTCCTTTCCTCCTTCTTTCTGCCTATACAAAATGAAGAGAGCTCCTAAAAAGGACCCTGAATTTACCCAGTACAGTTATAGGCTAGTTATCCAAACAAATAAGTTATTCAGTTCAAACTCCTACCATGTATGAATTTATTCTAAAACATTTGAAGACATGATTGTTTGAAAGGTTTCCTTAAACACCACCAAACAGACTGGAATGTATGCTTCGGCATGGTGGCTATTGAGATTTAGAGGATGGTTCCTAGGTGTCTTCTGTACAGGAGAATGGTGACGAGCCTGGGACATCAGACCTAAAGTACTCTAGGCTGGGTAGATGAATACAGGTTGGATACTTCCTGGATTTGGCCCATATCCTCCAGATGCCCATGGAGCAAAGAGCTATCTGCTTGTCAATCTTTCTCAAATGAATATGCACTAGTCTCTGAAGGATGTTCAAGTGGCCCCTTCACTGATTCTTCCACAGGTGTCCTGGAATTAAGTCCTGATATGACATAGGGGATCCCTCAATAAATTTTCCTTCACAGGGTGGCTCAGATAGCTGCTCCTTCCTTCCATAATAGTAGTCTCCTCCTTGACAATTCTTCTCGTTCTGACTCCTCCCAGGCAACCCTCTTTAACCTTCTGCTACCTAATGTCTCCACATCCTCTCTCCAGACACACCAAATTGTTCGGCTCTTGGTATGTCCCAGGAGCCTGTCGCGTCTAGTCCTTGGGTATCTTGATTGGATGTCAGTGGAGCTTCATCTGCTCTAACAGGTACTGTCTCCTTGTGGCCGAAGAGGGCCTTTGGTCCCAGGGGAGATGGGCTTGAGTTAAGGGAAGGTGCTTTAACTCTTGCTCTACCTCTGCCCAAAAACAGAGCTGTGGTCTCATCTTACCCTGAAGTTTTTGACACAAATGGTATGGTAAATATAAGAATTACTATTCCCTCCCCTTCCACCCCCTCAAAAAATCTTCCAAGTCTGGTTTACATAAGAAATGTGTAATTATGCATTTAACAAAATTAAGTCCACAGAGCATATTGGAAGGCTAACAACGTGTCAACCTTTGTATGAAAATAACAGCACAGTATTGTATTTGTGAATAAAAAGTATTCAGCATTGCATATGTATGCTATGAAATAGACAGAAACTATCTTAGTAACTGTGTATAAAGCCTGTAGAAACTTGGAATATGGTTTCTTTTTTGGTGACAGTTTCAAAATGCACTTTTAAACAAATAATGAAGCAGGCAATTTTACATTTTTCCCCAATTTTCCCAATTTCCTATATACAGTAACTATGTATGATTAGCATGTTGTGAATGAATCACTGTGCTTAACTGAAAGCATTTCTGATTTAAAATTTCTTAACTGTTTCTAAGAAACCTTAATCAAAGTAATAGTAATATATTCCCACAAAGGATGAAATGATGAAGTATATTATTCACGTCACAATATAATCATCAGAAGACCATTTCACTTCATAGAATACGACACCCAGTGACAATACCTGTGACAATGAGCTAATAGCAGCTATGAGCACTCAGAGAGGAAAGTGTATGAATCATTGAAAATATGATATTGCATTAATAAAGAGCCCGGGGGATAAACTAATAAGGCTTTCATCATTTCTGCTGTTGCTCACACTATAGATTTATTTTCAAAGTTAGAATTGATGACTGCAGAAGGAAGAACAGTACCCACAGAAATAACCAACTGTAAGTTAATGTATTACAGAAGCCTTGAAAAACTGCCCTTCCTATTGGCTCAAATGCAGAACCCAGATATTTACATTCAGTGGGTAATTGCTGAAATGGGAGGGTAGTATTTTCCAAACAGTGTTCTGGAGTTCCCACAGTTCCTGTACACCCTCTTTGGGGCCTGCCTTTGGTCAGGAGTAGAAGGTGGTAGGGGGATTGGGCGCCTTCTCCCTCAGATTTCCTATTCAAATCCTAAGTTCTTCTGAGGCATGTTTTAAGACCTTTCTTTTCCAAGATGCTTTCACTGACTCCTTGACCCTCTGTTCTCTCAATTCCAAAACTTCTTATTTGAACCTGCCTTTGGCGCTTAGCCATGTACAGCCTGACACCGGTGGACCTCTCTGAAAAGATGATGTTTCTTGAGGTCAGAGGCTGTGCATTATATTTATTTTGTATTTTCTGATTCACACGATACTATATACATGGCTGGCACACAATAAAAATTTGCTGAATTGTATGCAGATGATATAAATATAACATTTTCGACCTTATGAGACATTCAGAAATCATTTCATTGAAGTCCCAGTTTTACAGATGAGGAAAATGAAGCCAACAGACGTTAAGTTCTTGCTCAAGGTCATGTGACTAATGTATATTGTCAAATAACCCAAGCACTTTGTTTGCTTGGGAAGTGGATGTTTCATTCATATTCCTGCTTACTCTATTATTTTCTTAATAGACGTTCCTTTTCATCAACAAGGCAAAATTGCACTTCATCCTTACTACTGCTGGGATAAGCGAGAATTTGACACATTTGCTGTTCTCTTTCGAGCTCTAACGCTGTGATTAACATGCACAAACATATTTGCTCATGCTTTCAAGCTTTCTTTTTCAACTTGATAGTTCTAGTCTTCCTCGTCAAACCTCTGTCTTTTGTTCCAATCAGAAATGTCGCAGCTCTCTGCACACAGTTTTGTTTCTGCTCCATGTGGGTTGCTTACCACAATTAGACATGCATTGTGGTTTGATAAATAGATGTTTATCCCAGCTACTACTCTGAGGCTGTTTAAGGGTATAGAAGAGTCACATAATGATCATCTTGACCTCTCCATATCACCTAGCCCAGTGCTTTGAATACAGTAGACACTTCAAAATGCTGGAAATTGTGTTATCCAGTCTAATACAGTAAAATGATAATTACAAGAGTCTCTTCCTTAAAATCAGGCATTTGGCATGAAAATGCCAACCAACTATATCCTATTGCTCATTATTTTAAAAGGAGAAAAATTATAATTAAATAGAGGTCAATGCAAAACAACCTACCAATTTGTAACTAATTGCAATATGTAATTAAAACTCAGAAAATGTCTAGATTGAAGTAACTACCATGTTAGGAAGTGAAAACTTAACCATCCCTTCCTTATCACCAAACACTTAGTAAGGCTATTATTAATGCTCTGTAGGCAGTAACATGTACAGCTTCACCCCATGTCATAACATTATGTTTGTGATAAGATATAGAATGGATACAGAGCAATAAATATACTTGTAGGGGGGAAATGCAAATAAAAATTGTAATAAAGCTCTGACTTGGTTGGCTCAGTGGATAGAGTGTTGGCCTGCGGACTGAAGCGTCCCAGGTTCGATTCTGGTCAAGGGCATGTACCTTGGTTGCAGGCACATCCCTACTAGGGGGTGTGCAGGAGGCAGCTGATCGATGTTTCTCTCTCATCGATGTTTCTAACTGTCTATCCCTCTCCCTTCCTCTCTGTAAAAAAATCAATAAAAAATATATTTTTTAAAAAAGGTTTGTCTCTTTAAAAAACATTAAAAATAAAAATTGCAATAAAATGTTCATTTCGTGTAATGAATTCTTTGTCATTTTCAGCCTGAGAAAAGTTGAGAAGGAAAATGGGGAGAAGTGTAGGAGTCATTGTTTGCTGAAGGTTATGGAGGGAGGAGGGAGGTGATGTGAAGAGTTGGCATGAGTGGGTGACAAAGGTAATTTCAGGCAAACAGTCAGAGATCAGAATCAGAGGAGCTGGTAGAGAGGTGCTGTGTTTCCACGGCTGCTCTAAGTTTCCTGAACAGGAGGCTGTGATCAATCTTCAAGGAGCTGGTGGAGGCTTTATACTAAAAGCAACCCAATTTGCTTATTTAAAAGGAAAAAAAAACAAACATTTTTAACCAGGATTCTTGTCACATCACCAATATGTTCCAGCATAATTTGTTCCTGCACTTGCATGAACCCTTGTGCTGTGATCTTGCAGAATTACTCCCTTATCACCAGCAACAGCAGGGACACCCCACACTGTGTACACTCCCTGGGATGCTGCATTTTTAATGCAACGTGTGAATTTTATCTGCACATTATTTTGTTAATAATGTTGCACTGATTTGGGGTACATATATATTACCATTATCAATGGGAAAACATTGTGCCTAAAGAAATGTGTAATATGAAGTTTGTATCTTAAAATCTAGGAGGAAGCGTAGTGAGAAATTACCAATATGGGACATAATCTATAGAAGTCTATATAGTCTCAGATTGCTTTGTTCCACTTCAAGGGATAGCTAATTCTTCCAAGGAAATAAAATTTATAAGTGATTCAACATATTTATCAAGTGCAGAGAATGTTTATAGTGTTGTCAAACGTATTGTGGAGGAGACGTGGATGGATCAGGCAGGGACCCAGAGATAGGGCCTTTCCACAGTCAGCTGTGCTGCCTGGTGGGAAATGGTCAGGTTGAAAAGCAACGTGCGGGAGTCCAGAGGCGTGGGGTCCTCTGTCTCAGAGGGAACAGCTGCATCGGAAAGGACTTGGTGGCATCTCCCAGATAAAGGTAGAAATCAAGCCTGAGTATGAGCAAGCCTCCACTCTTAATTAAACGCAAATGTATTCTTTACAATGTAAAGCGTTCCCAAGGTGGTCAGGGGAGAGGGTGGTTATGTATGTCAGGGGAGAGGGTGGTTATGTATGTCAGGGGAGAGGGTGGTTATGTATGTCAGGGGAGAGGGTGGTTATGTATGTTTTCGAGGTGGGTTTTCGGTCGCAGGTGATGGCTTTTCATCCGATGGCTCTTTGGGAACTGTAGGCGTTCTAGGGACGGTGCTTCAGTTGGAGGATTTAGTGAACAGCAAATCCACTGTCCCCAGTTATGAAGCCTCTGTCTTCAGTTCCTTGGAGGGGGGAGGACAGAAATTGGTAAATGAGGAACACGTCATAGCACTGTGGCTCTGTTCAGTGTGACATCGCAGTAACTGTAAGTTAATGTTGTTTATACATTAATTTGTGGACTTTAATCTTTGCAAGAGACTCCGCCTTAAGACAGCATGGACTGGTACGTTTAGATTTGTAGGCTATAGGAACTAGATAAAATTGTAGCTGAGCACCTACCACCTGAGGTGAATATAGGTTGTTTGCTGCCTAGTATTCACTCCCCTTCCTATATATCCTTTGACCACCACTGCCCCATTCTTAATCCCTGAGGGTGTGGTTTTGACCTCACTGTTGTCTCCAGGGATGGGTCTTGTGTCTTGAATCTATCAGTGTTTCTCTTTCCCTCACTCAAAGGAGTAGATCAGGGATACTCATGCCACACCAGTGGATAGAATTTGATGTGAGATGTTTACTGGGTGGCCACCAAGAAGGTTCTAAAAGAAAGAAAGGAACTTCTCTCTCTCTCTCTCTCTCTCTCTCTCTCTCTCTCTCTCTCTCTCTCTCTCATTTATTAAGATCCAGAACTGATACTGTGTATTTTATTATTGTTTTTTTTTATTGTTGTTCGTTTTTACTTTGTTTTGATTTGCTTTTGCAACCATAGGAAAAAACTTGGAGCTCTTTGAGGGTGAAGTATTCTGTAGGGATGGGCTGGATAAAATAGACACCAAGGAAAACTAGAGAGACAGAGAAACCAGACCTGTGGGGGCAGTGTGAGGGCTACTGGATCAAACTTTAGCTAAGGCTGGTCCCTATGGGGATAAGAAAAAAATACTCCTGATGCTCTCATATTCTAAATCTCGTAGGTATTATTTGGACATGATTATGTGTGTGTGTGTGTGTGTGTGTGTGCACATGCACATGTATATTCAATGTGGGGTTGGGCACAACAAGGGGCAAACAACTTTGAAATAAGACGATTGTAAAAATGATCATGAAATGGCTCAGAACAGAAGTGAGGCAAAGTCATCTTACAGCAGTTGAGTAACCTGCCTTCAATGTCAGTATATCGAAAATCATCTTGGAAAATCCAAGTGAATCAACTGAAAGATTTTAAATTAATGAGAGTTCCAAAAAACATCTGAATCAAGAGAAATGCACAAAATTTAATCTATACTAGTATACTAGCAACGACTGCTAAATGAATAAAATGGAGTGAAGGGGGAATCGTATTTACAATAACACCTCAAGCCCATTAATTAATTATGAGCCAATATAAGATGTGTAGGTTTCATATGAAGAAAATTACAAAAGCTTAAGAAAGATGTGAAAGAAGATTGGAGTACCTTTTAGCTAGATGGAAGGACTCACTACCTTAAAAGTAATAAATTCTTCTTAAGTTAATGTTATAACACTATTACTATTTAATTTAGCTTTTTAAAAAATTTGACAGATTATCCTAAAGATTTAGGAGGAATTTATAGGTGAGAATAGCTGTTTTTGAAATTGTTATTTTTGTCTAAATATCAAAAAGTTGTTTATTCTCCCTGCCAGGCCCCAAATTAATTGAGTGGTTCTAAGGGGCAGTAAATGAAAATGTCAGACGGTAAGATAGACATCAGTTTAAAAGGTTTTTAACAAAGTTGTTTGCTTTTTCTCCCCAGTAAAATATTAAGTTAAAAGAAAACCCTGCCCATATTGATTTCTCAGCCCTCTGTTGATGGCAACTTTCCCCAAGAACTTTATTAAATGTTCTAGCCATTAGAATCTAGAGGAACTGGGGATTTATTCCTCCCTCTCCTGTGGGACTCTAGTCACAGCCTTCCCTCCAAGGGACCTGCCTCCCACTTTAAGGACTAAAAAGTCATTTAGAGATGCCATCAAAAGCAACTTTCCTTTCTCTTTTGAGACACTGGAGGTAGGTTTCCTCAGTCCTCCAACAGAGATATGAAAGTGAATAGATTCAACAATTTTTATGACAAGGTGGAGCCAGTAGAACAGATTACACTATCCTTCCCTTTCTCTTACTAAGATTTATATAAGCCATCTCAGGAGAACAGAATGAACAGCCTATGCCTGGCTGCACTCTGCTCTCTGAGTGACGCATGGTCCCAATAAAAGAAAGCACTTCCACATTCGTATTCATTTCCACATTTCATATTCATTCAACAGATGCTTACAGCTCTGGTTATTAAAGATGTGCAGATTGAAACAAGGAGATAACTTTTTCGCTCAATCAATTTTATAAAGATAGGATAGATGGTCACTCGTAAAGCTGCCGATGGGGCAATAAAAAAGTACACTCATGTAGTGATGGTGAGTGTGCAATTGGTGCAAAATTTCTGGTGAGCAATTCAACAATATACATTTAGATATTTTAAAATGTTCATTATGCCTCACACAGTAATTTCACTTCTAATCATCTCTCCCGTGGAATAAGATATGCGGCAAGAGATGCACAAGGGTGTATTTTTCTCAGATTAAAGTAGAAAAAGATGTGAAAATAAATGTTAAACATTTAACAAGGAATCTTACCTAATAATAGACAAACATGTAAATTAACTGTCCCTCCGCTTTGCTCGCCAGCCAATCAGGAGAGTATGCAAATTAACCCAACAAAGATGGCAGTTAATTTGCATACATAGGGGCGAAGCGGCGGAGTGAAGACTCCATCCAGAGCTGCGAAGACTGAAGGCTCCATCGGAGCGAAGGCCTGGGTCCCGGGCGCCGGAGGAAAACCGGTGCCAGCAGCCAGGGGAAGGGAAGGCCTATTGCATGAATCTCTTCGTGCAACGGGCCTCTAGTAAATTAATAAAGGTTCATGATGAAATAACATCTAACTCTTAAAGCATTTTTTCACCCCATCATTTATAATTTTTAAATTGAGCTATCTATAATAATAAAAGGGTACTATGCTAATTAGGCCAGACATCCTTCTGGACATCATTCTGGACGTCCTTCCAGATGAAGCGAGGACTGAGGGAAGCCAGCCCACGTCCCAGGTGCTTGTGGGTGGCCAGAGGAGGGAAGCCGGTGCCGGTAGCCAGGAGAAGGAAGACCTACTCTTGCACGAATTTTTGTGCATTGGGCCTCTAGTAATATATATAAAGTACATCAATCTTAAATCCAAAATTCAATAAATTTTACATATTTGTACAGCTTTCTCCATAACCACCACCCTGAGAGAGAGAGGGCATTTCTGGCACATCAGAGGACTCCTCCTTCCTGCCCAATATTACTCCCCAAAGGTAGCCACTATTTTTATTTTTTTCACCATGAATAAGAATTTGCCTGTTCTTTAGCTTGTATAAATGAAATTGCTTAGTACACACTCTTTTGTGTCTGCCTTCTATGATGCTGAATGTAATTTTAGTTTGTTTTCACTGATGAATAGCTTTATTTTGTGAATATATAAAATTGATTAATCCATCCTGTTGATGGATGTTTGAGTCATTTCCAGTTTTGAGTTATTGTGAATAAAGTTCCATCTTTTTTCAAATCATATGTTTGAAAAACAATGATATAAAAATGTTAAATATAAAGTGTTAATTTTTAAAACCTGGAAACTCAAGTCTAATGAAGTTTGCTACCAATTTAAAAAATTTTACTAATACAAACATATGTAATTTTTATATTGATTACATGTTAAAATGATAATTTAGGGGTTTATTGCTTAAATTTTTGTTAAATTAATTTCACCTGTGTTTTTGTATTTTTAAAAATATATGACTACTAGAGAATTTAAAATTACATATATAGCTTACATTATATTTCTACTGGGCAGTTCTGTTCTAGCCAGAAGAGTTTGCAACAAAGAATAATAACTGGAATAAAAACCTAATTTTACCTTTAAAAATCCACTTGTACAGAAAAAAAAGATTGGCAAGAAATACAAGAATTGACTGTGGTTTATACAGATGGTAGGATTATAGACAGGAATGTGCATAGAAGGATATTAGAATGGGACTTTCTATTTCAGTTTTGATAAAAGGACCTCAAAGTCTGAATACATATGAATTCCGTCTGTAGGTACGCTCACTGTGTTTTGACTATAAATGTATTGAGATGCCTTGAAAGGTTGAAAATGAGCAGGAGAATTCCTATGGGCAGAGGTATGTCCTCCTGCATCAGGTTGAGGAGTGATTTTCCCCAAACCTCAAGCTTCATAAGAGAAGATTCATAAAGATCATGTGAAAAGATTTACATGTGTCACAACCATCCAAATGTTCAACACAAGCTAAAGGAAGCTAAAGGTGAGAATCTGTGGCCCAAGAGGGCAGAGTAGAGGTGGGATGGTGATGAGGTTGCGCTGAGAGTTGGGTCCATGGATTCCAATGGTGAGGCAAAGATGCTTCTGCATTTTGCTCAGTGGACTACCCTGGGGAGATTGGTGGTGGCCTGAGGCCATTCACATCTTCCCCTAGAAGTCTGTTTAAAGGACCTAACTGGAGGAGGACTTCTGAATTCTCAGAGGCAACGAGAGGAAAAGTTAGTAGCCAGTTCAAGGAAAACATTATTGCCTGTATTATAAAAAAATCCTGGTGGGGCCTCCAGAGAACCCATGAGGAGTGCCCTTGAGAAGAAAAGTCAGCTTTCATCACTCACCGGGCTTGGAAGAAATCATCACCAAGTGCATTGGGATCATTCAGGGCGGGCTTCTCCTGATGCTTCCCTCTCCTCTGCCTCTCAGAGGCACCACCAGACACCTCAGATGGCCAGTTAAGGGAGGGGATGTGAGGGGCTGGAAGCAAAAAGAAGAAATTGATCACCCTGTCACATCACCTACTACTATAGGTTTCCAACTGCATGCAGGAGAGATTTATATATTTTAAAAGCTTAAGATTTTTATTATGATGCAAATCTTTGTAATTAAATTGCTGCAGTGAAGTGATTATTATGACTAACAATGACTAGGGTATTCTAATTATTTACAAATGATAACACATTTAATAAAACCTGCCTTAAATTTCACTGAAGGAGTAAGAAGAAAGCAGTCATAAAGATGAACTTAAATAGGCAGAGGGGAAAAGAATAAAGTTATCTTCAGATGGCATTTTTTGCATTCATGTTGCCAGTTATGTATGCTTTCCAAATTTTAGGCAATAAGCATCAGTTAATTTAAAAATGAAAACCAGTTAAAAATAATTCTTAGCAAAAAAGAGAAAGAAAATATACAGTATGGAAATGAAGGAGTCAGAGGGTTAATTAAACTTTGATGTTGCCCTTGACTCATTGTCTCCAAGCCTCTGGTCCAATGAAGATTCTATAAACTAACTAATGTTCTTTAATAAATAGTTTTTCTGCTTAAATTAGCTAGAATAGATTTTTTTTGCAACTAGTGGAAGGAATGCTCTAAGTATCCCTCTCTCTTCTCTCTGTGGAAATGTATGTATTGAATTACCAAGGTTGATGCCATTAAAACTAACTCTCTTGCTCATGAGACAGCTTTATGATTATTGTTTATTTCTACTGGGAGAAAAAGCACTGAAAATGCTGATGTGTTTTAGGCATTGAAACAGTTATGCTCCTCATTTTTAATGCATAAGTTATAATTCTGGTGTGTGTATAAGTCTTTTGTGAACTTGCTTTGTTAGGAATTAGCCCTAAGACATGGATTTACTCTCTGTGTGCTGACAAAATCAGGTTGCTGAACTTAGAAATGAGGTTCACAAACTGAGTCTTATTATTATTTTTTGAATTAGTTGACCTCTTATAAAATGACACTTTGATAGTTCCATGAAATTTTTCTTTCAATATTTACAGTTATTCATTACCTGTGTGAATTACCTGTGTGACCCTTTTGGACATGTTGAATAGATTAATAAAATATACTTTTAAAAAAGATATAGCGGTTCACTTTTAACAGATTTTTTTCTACATAGTACTTTAACCTTTTGGTTTGATTTAAGGAGCTGCTCCTTTTTCATGAGCTCATCCACTCTAAATGAAAATGAAAGAATCAAACTCTTATTGGAGTTAATATCAAGTTTAGAGCTTTACATGTAAAATGGGAAAGAGGAGCAACGGCAATAAGTCAATTTGGACACAGAGTAGATAATCTCTCTCAGATAATAGCACAGATCTTCACTGTTCAGGATTCTTTTTATAGGAATGATTGCCCATTAATATTTTTAAAATTTATATTTTGTGTTATGAGACTCTTTGTACCTGAACTACACAGTCTCTCATTTGGTCAACATATCACAATTGTTTCCATATTTTTTCAAGTAATTGAACCAACATTAAAAAATTGACTTGGTAACCAAATAAATAAGAAGCTGCTTGTTGAGAAATAGTGATTTAGATTTGATGATTGTGATTTAGTCTCAAGAGGTTCTTCTACGAAAAGCATAAAGTGAAACTGTTCAAGGATACTTCAGGGAATTAACAATAAAATGGAAAATGGTTTTAGAGGATGTAGAAAGTACCAGACCCAGATAAAGGACAGAAAGTCAGGTAGGAAGCATTAAAAGTAACTTCAGCTATCAGAAAGTGGATAGTATCTTTATGGCAAAGTTGTTTTATAATAGTCATTAAAATAAAGATATTTCAATTAGTTGGTCTTCACTTTAAATTTGATGGAGAAGAAATAGTTAATGGAATAATTTTGGAACATATAAACAGATTGGCAAAGAAGTGGAGTAACTGACACTCTCTTACATTGCTGGAGAGAGTGAAGAACATAGCAATCACATTTGGAAAACGATTTGGCAGTATCTAATAAATTAACATATGCCTAACATATGACTAGAAATTTTATTCCTAGATATATGTCCAAGAGAATGAATCAATGCAGCCACAAAAATACATGTGCAACAATGTTCAAAGCACCTTTATTCTTGTAGCCCAACTGAAAACAATAACCAAAATTACCATCGGTAGAATTGAGTAAATAAATTATGGGATCTATATATATAAACGGCTAATATGCAAAGTGTCCCCTTGGGAATTCAAGCACAGGAGGAGAGTATGATTGCTTGCTATGACATGCGCTGACCACCAGGGGGCGGCATGGAGCATGGCAGGCGACCAGCTGTGGCGGGTGGGGGGTGCTGAGGGAGTGAGGGAAGCAGGAGGTGGGGAGGTGGGGAACTTGATCGGCCCTGATCACTGGCCAGCCTAAGACCCTACCTGTGCATGAATTTCGTGCACCAGGCCTCTAGTCCTATCTAATAATAGACAAACTATTAAAATAGAATGATGGTAATTGACCATACCTTCACTACACCTCCCATTGGCTAATCAGCGAGATATGCAAATTAACCACCAACAAAGATGGCAGTTAATTTGCATACATAGGCGCGAAGCAGCTGAGCAAAGACTGAAGGCGGCTCCGGCTGGAGCGAAGGCCTGGGTCCCGGGTGCCGGAGGAAAACCGGTGCTGGCAGCCAGGGGAAGGGAAGGCCTATTGCACGAATCTTTTCGTGCAACAGGCCTCTAGTATTAATATAATAAAACACTAGATAGGAAGAAAAATTCAAGAAGAATAAACTCCAAGTACATATAATAACATATATAAATTTTATGCACATAATATAAGAGCAAAAGAAGCTAGAAACAAAAGAGTGCAAAATGTAGGAATCTTTTTTTATGAAATTCAAGAACAGGCAGAGCTAAGCTATGAATTTAGAGGTTAGAATAGTGACTACCTCTGAGTGAAGTACTGACTGGGAAGGACCAACTGGCAATTTCTAGGATTCTGGGAATGTTCTCTACCTTGACACAATGGTGGTTGCAGAGGAAACAAATGTAAAGGGTTCATTGAGCTGTATATGTACAATTAGTGCTTTATTATAGTTCATACCTGAATAAAATGGGTTTTTAAAACAATAAAATAAGTATTTAGAGGAGAGTAATACTTTATTGCATCTTTCTTTTTTCCTTACTTCTTGACTAGATATCTTCAGCTCAGTGGTTCTCAACCTGTGGGTCGCGACCCCTGAAAATACATCCTGCATATCAGATATTTACATTACGATTCATAACAGTAGCAAAATTACAGTTATGAAGTAGCAACAAAAATAATTTTATGTTTGGGGGTCACCACAACATGAGGAACTGTATTAAAGGGTCGCAGAATTAGGAAGGTTGAGAATCAAGTGAAGAAATAATTATATTATCAGACATTATTAAGTACATCCAAAGGCCAGTTGGCTCTCTAGCCACAGCTCAGCTGCTGGATTGCTGCTAGTCTTTATTGGGAAAATCCCTTATAACCTCTATCTTTCTCATTCCTTAAAAATAATGTCATCAAACACACACACACACACACACACACACACACAATACAATCATTAACTTCCAGAAAAATAAAATTAGGTAAAAGAAAAGTGACATAATCATTGTGTGCTATGTGGCCCAGCTGTGGAAAGTAATCACATGGTAATAATATATAACTGTAAACACTGAATATTGAGAAGACAGAGGAGAGAAGTGTGGATGTACAGGTTGGAGTTTTCCAAAGATGGCCCCATCAGTGCTTCCCATCCATGCACCTTGCTGCTATGTGATCTTGCCAGTCTCCCATCCAGAGAAACAGTCTAATTCTCCTCTGGCCTTAGGACCCATTTTTTACCAACAGAAAGTAGTGGAAATGATAGCAAGTGACTTCCAAAACTATGTCAGAAAGGGCCATGTAACAAATGTCTGGTTCTCTTGGAACTCTTGCTTTTAGAGCCTTCATCTGCTGTGTAAGAAGTCTGCTTACTCTGAGACCACAATGCTGGAGAGACCATGGAGGAAGATAGAGTCCACGAAGGCAGCCCAGACAGCCTTTAGCCATGTGAGCCAGTGCAGCAAAAATGAGATATGTGAGTGCAGAAAATGACTCTATCAAGGTGAGTCCAGCCTCAGCTTTCATATGACTGTGGGTACATGGAGGCCCCTGAGACAGATGGATGAACCCACCTGAGCCTTGTAGAATCACAGAACTGTGAAGTGACTTTAATTGATGGCCATTTTAAACTTTAATGTGTTAGGAAAGATTTTTGTAAAGAAATAGGCCAACCAAACAAGTGCTAAATTCTTATTTTTCACAGAAGTCAAAAACAGAATATAAAGTAAGCCAAGAAATAGAAGTATAAGCATATAGTTTAGAAATGTTAACTAGTAACAACCCAAAGAGATAAAAATAAGGTAACAGGTAGAGATAGTGAGACAAGGGACCACTGTTCTTAGTTGTAAGTCTCATAGGGCTATTTCACATTTTAAAGCTAAGTTTGATACACATATTTACTTGATAAAAATTAAATTTAAAATCAATAACAAAATGGGGATAACTACCCTGCTAGAAATTACATTATGACTGCAACATTTGCTGAAGAATATGAAAGTGAGAGCAATTTGAAACTCGACAATACCATCTATATGCTTCACTTGACCTGTTCTTATTTTCTAATTTTCCATTCTGCCTTCAGGCTTATTATTCAACAAAAGCTTTAAAGAAATTCAACTTAATTTATTTTGAAAATGTGGGTTCTAGTACCAGTTTTGTATTAAATGTACAAGCTCTTAACCAACTGGGCCTCAATTTTTTTACTTATTGATAACAGAGTGAGTGGGTGGACATGACATTGACAATGTCATTTCCAAAATGTTATAATATTTAGCATCTCTTGAAATCTATCCTCAAGCTAATCATTATTCAGTTCTATGATGATAGAGTTAAAATGGTCTAAAACAGGAAATCTCATTTTTTTGTTCTTCTCAGCCCTTTATACATTTTAAATCATCAAGTATCCCAAATAATTTTAGTTTATGTGAGCTATACCTTTTGATATTTACCTTACTGGAAATTAAAAAGAAAATAAACTTATTTGAAAATAATAATACACCCATTACATATTAATATATTTCTTATGAAAATTATTGATTTCCTAAATGAAACAATTTAATGAGAAGAGCAGCATTATTTTACATTTTTGTAAATTATTTGTCTGACTTGATGGATTAGAGTTAGTATCATATCTGCCTTTACATTCAACCTTGCAATATCACACACTAAGTCACTTCTGGAAAACTCCACTATACATTTATCTACAAAATAATTATTAAAAAGGCAAATAATGCTTTGGTATTATTATAAAAATAATTTTAAACTCACAGATCCCATGAAGGGGCTTTAAGGACCTCTGGCCTAAAATATCCCAATGCATTGACCTTGAAGAACTTTAAAAACTGAACCTCTAAAATGTCAACCTGTCTTCAGATAGATTTAGGTAAGAGATTAGAGATGAACCATCTTTCTTTATTTAACAACTAGAGGCCCTGTGCATGCAATTGTGCAAGGGTAGGGTCCCTAGGCCTGGCTGGTGATCAGGGTCAATCTGTGGGGTGACCGGTGGGGTGATCAGGAGGTCCCTGCTGGCACCTGCCTTGGCCAGCCTGGCACTGCCCATTCGCCGGCCCTGGCCCCTGTCACCACTGCTGGTCGCCTCTCTCTGTGGGTGGCGACTTACAGGGCAATTGGGGGACAGCACCTGCCCCCTTGCCGCCAGCCTCACCGCTCATAGCTCGCCACCACTGCTGGTCACCTCCCTCTGTGGGGCAACTGGCGGGGCAGTCGGGGGGGGGGGGTGGGCCCTGCTGGCACCTCCCTTGGCTGGCCTAGGGTCTGCAGGCTGGGGGCAGCTCCTGTATTAAGCGTCTGCCCCCTGGTGGTCAGTGCACGTCGTAACAACTGGTTGTTCCACCAGTCGTTCTGCCATTTGGTCAATTTGCATATTAGGCTTTTATTATATAGAATTATGGTTAGAAACAGAGTATATCAATGAACAGAGAAAAGCAGCATAACATAATGGTTAAGAGCTCTGCCTCTGGAACCAGATACAGAGGTTCAAATCCTGGCTCTGCTATTTTTTAGCTGTGGCAAGTTACTGAGTCTCTCTGTGCCTCCAGGGTTATTATCAGGGTTCATAGGAGTCAGTAGCTCTAAGCATTTAGAATATTGCTTGACACATAATCAGCACTAACATATACTCTTAAAATAACATAAACTTCTTCCAGGTGAAAAAATAAAATTCAGCTCATTATGTGAATGCTGATCATGAGGCAAAGGGTTTGTGTCTGCCCGGGCTTTACCATTTATGGGTCACATGACCTTGAAGACCTATTCAACCATCTGACTCCTAGTTTTTCTGACCATATAGGACTCAGTGTGTCTCAAAAGAGATGCAATTAGTGAAATCATTCTGGAAAAAGTTCAGTGCTGTACTACTCTGTAAATATGAAGGGTTATTCCTATTCATATTCTTACCTGTGGGATGACCTATCTTAAGCACCAGTAGGATTTTTGATGGCTGTAAGTATCCCCTGTCCTTTTGGATTTCCTTCACCTTTAGGTGTCTGGAATGCTACTATTGAAACATTTCCTTCTCTGCCCCTTGGTATTTTGATTTCTGTTTTCTGTGGTGTTCTTTTCCAAAGCAACATATATATAATTTAACATCATATAACATTTTCTGAGCTAGTTAATTCCCCTGGGACCTCCATGAGACGGAAGTGGGGAGAGAGACCATAAGCTCTTATGTCTGGAGTTCTACCATATGGCAAAAATGTTAACCAGCTATGGGAACCTTTTTTCCTTGAATCTTGGACATCAGACTTTTGGGGCTGATAGCCAGACACAGGCAGGGTGTGGTGGCAACCAGGGGACTGTGTAAGTGAGGGTACAATTCAACTCATTGTAAGACTGTTGTATATAGGTAAGGACAGGCATGGGTGGGACGGAGCAGGACCAGGCAGAGAACACTGCAATTCAAAGTCTCCAGTCACCCAGCACTGTTGAGATGATTATAAACATGTAGATTTCAGCCCAGATTCAAGAAATAAGTTAGTGCAACGGTGGACAGAACTTGTGCATTGGGTATCCTATGGAACTGGGTCCACATCCTGTTTCCACCACCCAGTGGAAGCCTGCTTTTGGAGTAGTCACGTAACTACATCCCATCTCAGGTTTCTTGTTTAGTTCTGTTTTAAACCAGGACTAAATATTTTGAAGGCACTGAGGGGTTTTAAAAATTAAGAGTGACCAATTTTGTAGTGCTCTGTGTTCAAATTTCAGGTCAGGCACTTGATGAAGTCCTAGGGCAGCCTCAGTTTTCCTCCTTAAGTGGGGATAAAAGTACTACCTGGATGGTTATAAGCAGAATAAAAGAATGCTTCCATAATACCTGACACAAAAGCTTAACAAATATAAATATTTTTATTAGTGACTAGAGGCCTGGTGCACAACATTTGTGCACTGGGGCTGGTGGTGGTGGTGGTGGAGGGTGTCCCCCATCCCAGCCTGCATCCTCTGGCAGTCTGGGACCCCTCAGGGATGTCTGTTTGCTGGCTTAGGCCTACTCCCCGCCATGACCGCTGTGCTTGCCAGCCATAAGCCTGGCTGAGCGGAGCTCCCCCTGTGGGAGCGCACTGACCACCAGGGGGCAGCAACTGTGTTGAGTGTCCACCCCCTGGTGGTCAGTGTGCATCATAGCGACCAGTCATTCCACCGTTCGTTTGATTTACATATTAGGGTTTTATTATATATGATTATATGAAGCATCAGCACATAGCAAGTGCTCATCACATGTTAGCTCCCTTCCCCTTCAATAGATGGAGTGGTACCATTCAGCAGTTGGCTTGGCCCTATCACAGTGGTCAATTGTTTAAAAGATCAGATAAATAAGTTGTATGAAAATGCAAGTTCCTTCCTTCTGTCCTTCCTCTTCTACTTTCCTCCCTCCCTCCTCTCTCCCTTCCTTCCTTCCTTCCTTCCTTCCTTCCTTCCTTCCTTCCTTCCTAACTAACTAGAGCATTTGAAACAAAGCAAAGGCTAATGGTTGTTTCACCTATGTTAAATAATAATGCCTTTTCCCCCATATAACACATTAAAGTACCATGCTGAAGAGGGTCAGCATCAGAAGCTCTTGTTCCTGCTAACTTGTGACTGATAAATCACAGCTCACTTCCACATTGGTGCCTGGGAAGAAACACACTGGCACTGACAAAACACAGTTCAACTAAAAATAGAATGACAAGTTTTTAATCTATAGTGAAAAGTATGAGGCAGGGATAGTAGGGCTGGAGGAGGGAGGGTAGGAGAGGAGCTTTGGTCTCCTTTCAGGGGAGTACTGAAATGCAGGCATCTGAGCCCTGGCTGGGAAGAACCTCCTGAGGCATTGGGGCTCAGGTGGATTCTCAGTCTTATCTAAGTCATAATAAACTATTCCCCCCCTTGAACCTGTGAGAAGCCAAAAAATAACTCTCTTCTATAGTCGGGGGGGGGGGGGCCTGGTTTCCGGGGATTAGCAAGGGTTGTACAGCAGCTTCCGATCAGCTTCAGTGGTTCTGATCCAGGCAAGACAGTTAAGAGGATCTCAGGGACACCTGTCAGCTATTCGGGGGCTTAAGACTATTCAAGTAGCTGCTGCATTCTTTTGGACATAAATTTTATAGGCTTCCAAAAAAAGTCTACCTCTGTTCTCAAATAGTTTCATACGAGTTTATTCCAAAGTCCTGAAAACAAGGGAGAATTGTCCAAATGTAATCGATTATAGCTATTTTAGATTGGTATTTTAATCTATACAAATTCCTATACCAACAATACCATATACTAGGTGGTTTAAATAATAAACATTTATTTCTCACAGTTTTGGAGGACAGAAAGTCCAAGATGAAGACACCTGCAGATTTAGTGTGTGGTGAGAGCCTGGTTCCTGGCTCTCTGCTATATCTTCACATGGTAGAAGGGGGAAACTCTGGTCTCTTCATCCCCTTATTAGGGCACTAATCCCATTCATGAGGCCTCCATCCTTATGGCCTAATCACTTCTCAAAGGCCCCATCTCCTAATACCTTCATATTGCATCAGGGGTTAGGATTCCAACATGTGAATTTTGGGGAGACACAAACATTCAATACATAACATATAGGGTTATCCAATTTATCAGAAATGGGGCCATTATAAATGTTAAGATGGCCTCTGATACAGATAAACAAGATTAAACAAATGAACAAACAAAACAAAACAAAGGCTTAAAGAAACAGAGAACAAACTGATGTTTGCTGGAAGGAAGGGAGTGGGGGAATGGGTGAAAAAGGTGAAGGAGAATATAGTCAATACTATTATAATCTTGCCAGGTGACAATGGTTACTAGACTTAGTATGGTGATCATGTTGTAAGGTATATAAATGTGGAATCATCATGTTGTACACCTGAAACTAATATAATATTGTATGCCAGTTATATTGTAATAAAATTTTTTTAAATAATAAAAAAATTAGCAAAGGCCCAGAATTTTGTTCAGATTGAGACAGTTGTATGGTTTTACTAATTGGTAAAGCTTTAGCTGCCAAACAAGACACAGAGGTCATTATCTGTTGTTTGTACTAATCATAGTAGGAGAAGACCTCTACATTTGGGGAGACTTATAGATCTTTGTGCAGATAAATATATATGTCTGATAAGAGGCTATGCTGCCAATACTTTGGGGATTAAATATTTATACATAGAGAAAGCAGAATAAATACGTTGGCCCATCCAATGAGTAAGGCCTTTTCCGTGAGACCTCTTTTTATCCGCAGAATGACTTTAAATAAGGTATATTTGAAATCATGGATTTTAAGATGTAAAATTCATCTTAACAATTTTTAAAATATATTTGTATTGATTTTAGAGAGGAAGGCAGAAGGAGAAAGAGAGAGAGAAAAACATCAGTGATGAGAGAGAATCATTGATTGGCTGCCTCCTACATGCCCCCTACTGGGGACAAGCCTACAACCTGAGCATGTGCCCTGAGCAGGAATCAAACCGAAACCTCCTGGTTCATAGGTTGCTGCTCAACTACTAAGCCATGCTGGCCAGGCTTAACAATTTTAAGTTTAATCTAGGTTTTAGAATCAGTTCTAATGCTGATTGTAATCCTGTGATTTTCTTTTTAACCTCCCTACATTTAAGTTCTTCACTGTGAAAGTTGGGTTGAATCAGGGTTGTACTAGATAATTAACCCTTTCCTTCCATCTCTAAAACGTCTTTTAAAAATTGTTTGTAAACAGATTCACATTGAAGATAATTTACCCCTAAACAATTCATAGACACCAGTAAATAGTAATCCACATATTGAATCCCTGTATACTATGTATTCCAAAACCTTTTTTTGTTAAACTAGGAGAAGAGAGGATATTTTGTTGAATGTCTGTGAATCAGAGCCATGGTCTCACTGGGAATTCCTGCACACTCAAACTGATACCTTTGGGAGCACTTGGCAAGTTATTATTTGCATAGGTATGATGGGAATGAAGGACACCAACAAGGTATGGTGAATACCCCAAATAAACAATAGTAGAAACTGTAGCTTCCCCTAGGCCTGAAAGGGTGAGAGTGATTACTGGACCCCAGACAGAGAGAGATCTAGAACATTAGGATAGGAAAGGGCCACTGGACCGCTGCCATGGCCTTAAGTAGGATTGACACAGTCATTGCCAACCTCTGGCTCCTAGAAAGGGAGCCAGGGGAACCTCACTCTCATTCCTAAGTCTGATGTCCTGTCTGTACCCCTTATTGACCAAGTCAAATCCAAAGTGAGAAAGTAGGGAGCCTGTGGATATAGAAGTTAGGATTCTCCAGAGAAACATAATTAATAGATGAGAGAGGGAGAGAGAGAGAGAGAGAGAGAGAGAGAGAGAGAGAGAGAGAGAGAGAGATTTTAAAGAAATTGGCTCCCACGATTGTAGAGCAGGCAAGTCTGAAATTTGCGGAGCAGCCTGGCAGGCTGGAGACCCAGGGAAGATATGCTATTGCAATCTTGAATCCAAAGGCAGTCAAAGGTACAATTCCTTCCTTCTCAGGAGACCTCAGTCTCTGCTCTTAGGCCTTCAATTGAATCCACTAAGCCCACCCCCTATTATGGAGGATAATCTGCTTTACTTGAGTCTACTAATTTAAATGTTAATCATATTAAAAAAAACTCCTTCACAGCAACATCTAGACAGGTATTTGACCAAACAGCTGGCCACCATATCTTACCCAAGTTAATACATAAAATTAACCATTACCTTATCCACCTAGGTTAGGTTTCAGGGGCTTGGAGAACTAGGAAAGGTGGAGAGAGAATCTGAGGGGAGGGGGACACAGAATATATGACAACCCAGCAATTCCATCAGCATTCCATTCTTTCTTGTCAGGCTTTCGAAGGGTATTACATAGGAGCATTTTATAAACTGCTGGGTTCCTAGTGCATAGCCCAATATCTGGCACACGCTGTAGTAGATTCCCCAAGAATCTTGGTTGAATTGACTTGAATGTCATAGAAATAAGTGAATCAAGCGAGAAGTATCTCAAGATCAATTTTCAAGAAAACACTAAATACCACTATAATTTTCTTTCATCTTTTGAGTATAAGATAAAGCACCACATCAAAGTAATCAGATGTAATCATATCTTGTAAGGTTTAACACCAGATGACATTTCCAAGCTTCAGTCTTCCTTTATTATAGAATAAATTTGTTCATCAAACTGGATGATCACCTGTGCCGACAAAGACTTTAAATCGCTCCCATTGTATCCTTGCAATTATATAAAGGATTTTCCATATTGCTGGGGTATGATGGAAGTCATTTATCAGGTAAATAATCTCAAAAACAATCTAGTCTTAACTGTCTGTATCTGTCTGAGAAATGTGACAGCAGATTTTCTCTCAACAAAGGAGTGGGCTGGGAACCAGAAGGCATCATATGTGTCACAGGACAGAGAAGATAGAATGCAAATAGATAAAGTTGAAAAGATCTCTAAGTAAATGCACGCTGGCTTATATGACACATTATTTTCGAAGTTGCTGAAATGATTGTTCAAAAGCTGCTGAGGTATCACCCGTTGAGAAATCAGTTTTTCTGGCCAGTTCATTTTCTTCACCCTAAAACCAGGAGCAGGGCAGCTACAATGACAGAAAAGAATGATGAAGGTCAGGGGGATGCAGAATGGCACCTCCAAAGCCATTGTGTCACTAAGGTGTGCAGCAGCTATCCATCAAACACCAGTTTGGCTTTGCCTGTCAGTTGGTTCTGATAAGAATCTTTCTCTTGTTTCTGTTGCTTTCCTGGTTTGCTGTCAGATTGGGCAGGTCTTTTAAATGGAAAATTAGTGATTGAGCATCAGAGAACAAAAGTGAAGGAAATATGCAAATACATTGCTCAGGCACGTGAGACAACATGTTTTAAGAAGAAATGTCTTACAGGGACAGCCTGAGGCAAAGAGTGGAGTGCCTAAAAATTGTCACTGGAATACTTGCTTTCTGCACCTGCTGTCCTTCATCTAAAGTCCTTGCCACCCCCCGCCCCCCAACATGCCATCTACACACACACACACAAACACACACACACACACACGTGCAAACACACCCTCCTGTAGCTTTCCTGGGTCTTATTCCTACAGAGCCTTGATTTATCTATTGCTCAACAAAGCATTGGCCATTGGATTTCACTCTGTACCCCCGGGACTGAGCACTGTGCTGGGGACACAGAGTGAGTGAAGGTGCTCAATAAATCTTTCATGAGTGACTGCAGCTTCACTAAGACGTTAGATAAAAGTGGCGCAGCCATTTCTGGCCTTGGGAGTGTTGACAATTTAATAAGAGATTCTTAAAGCTAGGATCTCTGAGGACAGAGTTAATGGCAATGTGACCGACAGGGGCCACAAATGTATGCAGCCAGCCCTGCCTGGCCGAGAGGAAGGCGCGCCCTGCTCTGACCGTTTGTAGGCAGAAGGCAGTTCAGCATTTTTCAGAGTTCTTGGTTCTAACTGGATCAAGACCACCAAGTCACCAAGGCCGCCAGAGTCGGCACCTATCTCTTCTCTACTCCCACAGAAGCCAGCAATGGAGGTGTCTCTCTTTCCAGTGCTCAGAGGGAAACCCGGGTTAAGGTGCCCCCACTGTAGTTTGCAGATAACACTCTGGATGTTCAGTAACCTTTCTATTCCAGAATACTCTCTTCCACCAAGTTAGCTCAAGCTGTGCGATGCCAGGTGTATGTCTTTGTTCCCCCCTCATAATCTTGCAGTATGTTTTGCAAATAACTATTGATAAATACTTCTTCTTCTTCTTTTTTTTTTTTGCTTCATTGATTTCATCTTTCTGCTAAGATTATAAATCCTTGAACCGCTGGCTTCCTAAGAAAGTTATTTGTGAATTGTCTAATGTCTTATTTTTCTGGTTAAACATTGCTTAGGTAGGTTCTTGCTTCAAACATTCTCTAGTAACTTCTCATTCCAAAGGGCAGTTTTTCCCCAGCCCCTGTGCTGAGAACAGTGCTTGCATGCAAGAATGCTGACCCTCATTGCAGGCCCAGTCTCTCCACATAGGGAACTGAGTAGCTCAAGGCCCCGGCCTGGTTACCTCTGGACAGAAGGTCCATCTCTGTTTAATGCAACTTTCTGTTCAAATGTTATTATTTCCCTTGTACACTATCACGTGGGGATAAAAGGTTGAAATTATTGCTGTTGTGGGGTCAGCAAACTTTTTCTGTAAAAGGCCAGGGATTGAATAATTAGGCTTTAGGGACCATTTGCTCTCTGCCTCAACTAAACTCCCTCCCAAGTAGGGTGAAAGCAGCCTTCCCAATACTGAACAAATAAGTGTGGTCGTGTTCCAACAAAACCCTGAAAACAATAGGTGGCAGGATGAAGGTGTAACCTGAGGACCATGCTTGCTCATCTCTAGTCCACAGGATGAAGTTTACTGTCCTTGCTGCAGGTGATCTCCCATGGTCCTGCCCCTGTCTACCTCTCAGCTCCATCTCTTCTGCTGGCTCAAATGTCCCACATCGTGAAAAGCAGCCCCCCTTATCTCCAAGCAGTTATGTGGCACCACAGCAACATGTTCACACATCTTCCCACTTTGATGTAATAATATGTTCAAAGGTCTGTCATCAGACTGTAAAATTCTATAAGGTAGAGACTGTGTCACAGCTCCATCTGCACCCATTAGGCACAGCACAGTGTCTGTCACACTGTTGATTCTCCATGTTTTTGCATGAAGAAGAAGGAATGACGAATGGAAAGATAGAAGAAAGGAAGAAAGGAAGAAAGAGAGGAAGAAAATAAGGAAGGAACCCAGGAAGAAAAGAAGGAAGGAAGGAAGGAAGGAAGGAAGGAAGGAAGGAAGGAAGGAAGGAGGGAAAGAAGGAACAATAGTGGAAGGATTCTCTTTCTGGTTGAACATTTTAAGTAAAGTTTCATTGTCCTCAAAGAGTTTGGACATGGGGGTGAGGGCAAGTGTCATTAAAGGAAGGTGAGCGAAGGCGGTAAAGAGTAGATGTTTAGGGGAAAATTAGGGCTAAAGGCAGTAGGAAGTTATCTGATTTTTATAAAGTTCATTGGCTGCCATTGAGCCTGCATTATGTTTCAATTTCTTGGTGTTATCCCAGATAAAAGAGCATTGCAAAACCATATGCCTTAAGCAGTGCGATAAAAGGTTACTGTGGCAAAAAACAAATTCAGCGTTGCATTTGTGGTACCTCTGGGGCTCTAAAATTCATGACAAGCAAATGAGCCAGAAGTAAATGAATCAGAAACTGTAACAAGAAGCAACTTCACAGTACAATTTAGTTAATAATATACCTCAATTATGAAGTACATTTAGAAACATTGTGATTTAATTTCTTGTCTCTGTCATTCTTTCATATGAATTATTTTCAGGTTTACCCTGTGGTATAATAATTAAACAATGGTCGTTCATTTGAATTCATAGTGTTAAAGCTACTTCCCTTTGTAGAGTATTTATGGCTTCTCTCAAGGGAATGGTCATTCCCTAATGTTGATTATAAAGGCAACAGGAAGTTTTCAGATAAGAAATGAAGGTAGGTCTTAGGTAGAGGGGAAAGTACACTATATTTGTCTCTCTGAGTCTCATTCTCTTTGGTCTAAACAGAAGAGTGTAAATGTCTGGCTCTAATGTTCCTGGGAGACTTGGAGGACCTGATGGTACCACTGTGTGTAGATGGGCTCAGGAAGAGGATGAATTAGATACCAGTACTGTGAACCCAAAAAAGCAAGTGATATCTGTTAAGTAGAAATATTTACAGTTATGTTACTCTAGGAATGTATTTTTTTCCTTCTGTTATGGCTGAGGCTTTGAGAAAATCTTACCCAAAAGTTTCAGTCTTGTGTCAACTATACCTAAGTGAACAAGATCCTCTGGATCTATGCTTCTGCTAGCTCTTTGAAGTCATGGTAATTCTCTGAGAATAGTGTGGAAGCAGCAGCAGGAAATAATGAGACTTTCCTACGAGTAGGTGGGGCTTAGGATGCACTTGGAACTCCACAGTCCAGTGACAACATGCAATTGGATAGAGATCCTTCTCCATGTTCTAACCTTGGTTCATTATAAAAAGCACACTGCTTGGGCCAGGTGGGGTCCTTCCAAAACCATATAGTCTACCCCATGGGCTCTAGACAGGATTGAAGCCAATGTAAGCTCAGACCCACACAGAGGCGAAACAACATATTGGTCTATAACACTGCTTTTAGTCATTTTCAACTTATGTATTAATGCTCTGATAACACTAAGCATTAAGTTTAAAAGCACATAAAACCATAGTTTAAGTTATACTTTTAATAACATTGGTTTTTCTTCTCAGCTTGACTTTCTTTAATAGTTATTGCTACTCAAAAACATACCAGTGGACAATATTTGCTTAAAGTCCTAAATGTATACTATGACCATGGAAGTAAAGCTGAACCATTACACGAATACAGAAAGTTTCTCCTGGTTGTCCTGCATCAGTTAAGCGGGACACTGCCAGCATTGCCAAAAGGGAAGCGTATGTTTGGCTTTCACTCATGCTTAACTTGTCATACCCACAATAAAACATTGCCTCTCATGTTTCTCAATAATTAAATTATTCATCACCAGGTAGAGTACACATTAAGCTCAGCTTTTGGTAAAACGTCGATATTTTCCTGCTGTCATTTATGCCCCTAGGATACATTTGATTCATGCAGAGGCAATATTCAGGGGCACTTGGGTCGTAAATCTTCCCCAAGTTCTCTGAGGAAGCAGTATTTCACTGGCCAGTATTTATTTGACCAGCAACCTAATGGGAGAAACTGTTTTCAGCATCAGCATTTCCGATGGTCTAATATATGGTTGAAGGTTCTATGAACTTAAATGACTTTTAATGGCCTTACGTTCAGGAAACAAACATAAACAAGATTCAGAGAAAATTTTGTCTCAGTGTTTTTCTTTTTAATGCCTATTTGGGGAAGAAAAGATATATAATTCCTATATTTTAAAGAATATATTCAGATCTTTCCAGTTATCCCTATAGCACATCAAGGGATATGTATCATTAATTATTAGAATCTAATAGTTAACAGCTATTTAACATTTACTATGTGACAAAATTTTTTAAATGTTTTGAATCCTCATAACAAAGCCTCTGTGATCTAGACCCTTTCATTGTTATCTCCCCCATTTTATAGATGAAGAAATTGAGGCTCAGAGAGATTGCATAACTTGCTCAAGTTTAGAGTTCAAACTCAGAATTGCTCTAGAACCTGTCCTCTTAGCCTCCAGGCTACATACCACCTTATCGCCTATGGAGTACCAGGTGACAGGTGCCTTACATGCTACATTGCTAAGACCTCCCAGAGCAGTGAAGTTTCTGTTACTACCTTCAGTTTTCTAGAAGAGAAACGAGACTCACCATGACCAAAGACCTTGCCAGAGCTCACATGGCTCATAAATAGTAGACCCCGGATGCGAACTCTGGTCTTCTGATGTGAACAAACTTTATTCTTTCCAAGACCAAACACTTTTATTCAGCTCAGTGCTTTAAAATATTTAAAGTTTTTCCTGTGCGCTCTCCAATCTATTTTGGAGAGAGACATAATTTAGGACTTAAGTCTAGAAGTTTCCAAAGAAACTTTGCAAAGGGCAATGCCTATTCACAGAGGAAATTTCAAGTCAAATTGAGGACTAGGTTTCCAGGGTGCTTGTACCTGGGGATTGTAACTCAGAGGCAAGCCTGCAGTGAAGGTCAGGACTGGCTTTCCAAGGAAGTCCTGGGATTTTAAAAGTGGGTAGTGAAGTGTTAGGAATAGAAAGGATTCTTTTGTAGCACCTAGAATCAAGATTTGGGATCAGTGGAGGTCCTGTGCCACTTTTAGGAAATCAGCTGAAAATAGGAGAAAAGCGATAAATGCAACTGGACAAAATTTTTCCAAGTAGATCCAACTATATTTGATTATTTGGATTAGGCTTTGGGATGGTGAGTTAGGTGAGTTATAAAATCTACTAGTGGACCCCAATATTTTAATTTACAGCTGCCATTTAAGTAAAATGTGTTGTGTTATTGTTGAAATGTCCTAGAATAATTTCTTCTTTTCTAGAACAGTTAGAAAAAAATTCGTTTAAACTACCTTGGGGAACATGACGATCGTACAAGTGAAAACCAGGGGCTGTTGTATAAAAATAGACCAGTATTCTACTCAGGGGTTCATCATTTATTTAGCTATTTTTACAATGTCCATCTATAACTATTTTAAGGCACAAATATTAGAGATAAAAAAGACAATTAGTTCAAATATTAAAAAGATCTAATAGTAATGCTAAAAACAGCAGGATAAGCCCACAATTAGATAACTGAAGTTAAAAAACAAATAGCAGAGACTTTCTCTCCCAGCAAGATACCTCCATGTATAAAGACACTGTACTGTGAAAGGAAGAGAGAGCGGGGCTGAATTAGACTTGGCAGAATGCTTTTCCAGCAGTGACTCACTTCTGGCTCTGTAGAGAGTGGCAGAAATTATCCCGCTGGTGGGGTGGGGCTAGACTGAGGCAAATTAGTGTAGTAGGTGAAGCTAATAAGGAGCACTTCCTTCCTCGTTCTTTGTTCACATGTCCCCTTACTCTCTCTCGGTGGTTCCTGCTGGGCAGACTTTCCTTTCCTAGAGTGCGCCGTCTAACAAGGGCCTTCACTCTGAGCCAACAGGGATTTCAGTGTCATTCACCCCTGGGACCTGTCTAAAAGCAGGATTGAGGGGGAGTGGATATGAAGGGAAGTGAACCTCAGCACAGGGCTCATTGCAATGTTTTGTATTGCTGGCCAAGACCCATTAGAGGGCAAGTATTGTTTTGTGAAGCTTTTACTTTGGTGATACAGTGTGTGTGTACTAAGTGGCAATGGGGACTATATTTCAAATTGTAGGTCATGGGAAAGAACACTGGAAGTCCAGTGGCAGTGTGATAAATAATATGGATTGTAAACTAGCAGGTAATGGTTCTCCCATCCCCAACCCCCAGCTACACAACTAAGCAGTTCCGTGACTTGGGGTAGGTTATTTAGCCTACTTATGATCTAATTTCCTAATCTTAAATAACAAGGCCTTTCTCCCAGGATTGCTGCTATTACTGTCCCTTAGAGAGGCTCCTGACTTCCTGCCCCTTGCCCATGTGGGAGAGACTGAGAAAGAGTGTTCTGAGACAGCGTCACTCATGCTGTCCCCAGGGTGGCTGAGTTGCCCAGGGCTCCCTCCAGGGACTAATAGACAACAACTGATGAATGTCTGACTGCGCCTGCTTGCTTTCATAGACCACTTGCCGTTAGTCAGCTTTCCCTTTGGAGTGAAGATAAGGATTTGCATGCGTGCATTGTGTAACTCATAGTTGCAGAATCCAGCTAGATGCCAGGAGCTATTCTAGGTGCTGATGATGTGACAGTGAGCAAAATGGCTGATACTCCTGCCCTCAGTGGACAGGAATTCCCAATTTTTCAGTGGGAGAAAGACGGTAAACAAGTGCACACCTAATGATAGATATTGCTAAGTGGTATACAAAAATGAGGCAGGGGAAGGACTGAGATAAAAATGGGGGCAGGAGCTGTTGGAATGATACTGAGGGGTGAGCATCTATGGCCGCTCTGATAAGGTGACATTTGAACCCAGACCTGTGTGAAAAGTGAGGGGAAGTCAGGCTACCCAAGGAGCAGGCAGGTATCGGAGAGAAGAACCTTCCAGGCAGAGGCAGCTCAGCCTTAAGGTGGGAAGGCATTTCTTGTGTTCCAGGAACATCAAAGGGGACAGTATGAATAAAGTACAGCAAACAAGGGTCAGAGTAATGGAGATGAGGTCAGAGAGACCAGAAGGGTTAAATCATGGAGTGCCTTAGCCTCCAGGACAGGGACTTGAAATTTTATTCTGAGTGAGGTGAAAATCGCTGGAGTATTTTGATTAGAGAAATGACTATTTTAAAAGGATCACTGGCCATTGTGAGAAGAGCATAGGAAGGAAGAGGTAGAATCAGAGAGAGCTGATTCAAAAATCTGGGGGAAAGATGACAGTGATAAGTGTACTGAGAAGTGGTGGGACCCTGGAAACATACTGAAGAAAAAACCAAGGGAATTTGCTGATGGATTGCCTCTGGCGTTGTGTGAGAGAGAGAGGGAGGGGTTGGAAACTCACCCAGTCTACAGAGTTTCAGACTTGAACGTTGCCCCACCAGCAAGACTTCTTGGTTGCAGGTGACAGCAGCCCAGTTCAAACTAGCTTAAGCTGAAAACAAACAAACAAACAAACAAATGTGAAGCCAAACGGAAAAGATCAGGGGCAGTGCCAGTTCCATTGGAGCCTTTTTCTCAGTGGCTCCCACCCACTTCTCTTTCTGGTCAGCTTCTTTCTCTCAGAATGATTTTTCTATGCAGCAGGGACCTGCCTGCAGGAATTTATGACCTGTAATTCCTAACCACTTGTACTTGGAAAGAAATTTCTTGGTTTTGCCTAGGTCAAAAGCATCCTTGAAGGAGGGTCCTCTGTTAACACAAAGGTCTGACCTAAAACCTCCAGGCCAGTTTCTGCCCACCACGCTTAACAAGAGCTACCTGAAGTGCCAGAAGATAGAGCCCTTCTCTCCCCAGCCCCAATTATACCCCAAATAAGAACATAGCCCAGTTCAGCAGCTACAGACCTTCTGCCTGAGACTTAGTATTTGAGGCAGGAGGGGTGTGGTGGATTTCAGCTATTTGTATAGGCCAAGAATCACAAGGATGGGCAGCATTAGGCACCAGCATGGGGGTGGGAGGTGGTGGGGGGGGACCTGGCAAGCAATGAGTAAGGCCTGGCAACTTAAAGCAACCTCACTGATATTGGCAAGGCCCTTTCTTATTTTTAAAATCCTTGCACAGTTTATTTGATCTCCACAATAATCCCTGAAAGTGAGTAAGGTAGGAAACCAGATGCTGCCTTCCTTTCACCCTCCTTCTCTCCTCTCCCCTCTTCTATCATCTAGGGCCATGGTCGGCAAACTGCGGCTCGCGAGCCACATGTGGCTCTTTGGCCCCTTGAGTGTGGCTCTTCCTAAGCCTTAGGAGCACCCTAATTAAGCGAATAACAATGTACCTACCTATATAGTTTAAAAAATTTGGCTCTCAAAAGAAATTTCAGTCGTTGCACTGTTGATATTTGGCTCTGTTGACTAACGAGTTTGCCGACCACTGAGCTAGAGCGAAGGCAATACTAAGTCCTCACACAGGCTGAAAGCCATTAGGTGCAGCTTCAGGTATAGATTTCTCAATCTTCTCAGTGCTGCTCCCACTTGCATAGAAAAGCATATTCGATCACCTGTGTGTTCTCTAAAGTAGAATGCTAATACCCCTGTGGCTGTTTAAAGAGGCTTCCCAGATTGTGTTGTTGCTTTTGTTGACAATAAAAATGAAGAAAGAAACAATGAAAAAAAAAATCAGACAACTCTCAGGCTGAGAAATGCAAATTGCTACACAGAAATATCATGGGAGACTGTTATATAACATTTTGGACAAAAACATCAGCACTGCATCTGATGAGAAGTCAAGCTACCCAAGGAGCAAAAGGCTTTGTAAAACAAACAAAAACCTGAAATGAATGGGAATGCATGGGCAGGGTGGCTGATCATTATCTGAGCTGGGCAGTGCCCCAGACAGAGCTTGGTGCCCGACTTCTCCTTCAGAAATCAAGGGCAGTGATCTGGCTGGTGAGACAAGTTATTCATGGGAACCAAATTTTTCATGATGAGAGTTTGTGAAAATTCTCATTCAATTTTGCTCCAGGCACTTTCTGCACTGACAGCAATGATAGATACAGCTTTCTAAGCTTTGTTTTCTTCGTCTAGACACAATGAATGTATTTTTATATACCACATGCAATATCCCTGTTATGAATGATTTTAGTCCACAGAGTCTCAAAATGAAGCTCAGATATTTGTTAATATAAATGATTCTTCCCTAGCCATTAATTTTGTATCAGTTCAGCATTTACTTCTTTATTTACTTACCCACCCACTCCCTCCCTCTCACCTTCCTTAATTTCACTAAACATTTCATGAGTGCCTATTATGTGCAAGTCTCCAAGCTGTATAGGACAGGGTCTTGTGAAGTTCACAGTCTAATAGGTGTGAATTTTGTGGAGGAGGGGGGAATTTGGGGGTCAATGCTGTTGACCTGGTAAATTATCAAAACAGAACCTTTGACACGAGTTCCACTTTTAAACAAAATATGGACTATTTTGTTTATGAAGTCAGCCAGTCAGCCCACCCCTGGAGTCTCGTTCTCTCTTTGGGGCAGTCTTCTTTTTTTAGTAGTTCTCATTTCCTCTCCAATTATACGGACAATTAGCTTGGGGTGCAACTTTATCCACTGCAAGCAATTCTAAATAAACGTTGGTTTATAATTTTTTCCATTGGCTGCTGGCACAGTCTGCCATTCAGGTGTAGATGGCTTCTGATGCAGGTTTTACAATTTCATATTTATGTCTTTGAAGGAGATGATCATTGTTCCCAATGATACATTTTATAACCAATGATGGCTTCACTTACACCTTGCCTCATTTACTTTCTGACACTTTTAGACTATTTCCTAATCTCATTGCTCATCCCTATAAGTAAAAAACAGTATTCATTATTTGGAAGCTTTTGAAGAAGAGAATGGGTTGTGGAGGTGAGGAGTCTTTTGATCTTAGATATTTTGGCTAAAGTAGTAGGGAAGAAAATTTAAGTGATGATATTCTGTGGTTCTCTCTTGATTCCTGTCCATGATCTGACTTGTTACATTTTTTTTAAAGAGTTGTATCCTACTACTCTGACATCTATGTTAACGTTGAGAAGCCACTTCATTTTTTGGCTCATTTGAATGATCCCTGAGCCCCACGAGCACAGCAGTGTGTTTTATTCCTCCCACAGTGTAACTGGCAGATGAAGAGGAGTTTCTATGGCATCTTTTGTCATTATCTTGACTATCTGACCAGATCCCTACAATAAGCACTTAGATTTTACCTAGATAATTTCAGGGGATTAAAATCATCCATAAACTTCATATTTAAGATAAAGAGTTATTTTCTTCCTCTTAAAATGGAAGTGAATTGCCTTGAAGTGCTCTCATTATTCTAACCCAGCGAGGGCACACATTGCTGACCACTTCACCAGAATGGTGTTTCATCATCAGGAGTACTGCTCATTTCACATTTAGAACGAACAGGAAACTGCGCAGTAGCACAACATCCTTGACATTATTTATCATTGTGATAGTTTAATGTTATGACTCTGGCCCCATTTGCCCATCTTGCAATCGTACCACAGGACAGGTCAGAATTTGTCTTTCTGATATACCGGCTCAGTGACACACTTAAGCAACCTATCAATTTCAGCCTTATTAGACAGGCACAGAGCCTTTATTCCATACTCATTTACATTTAAAACCCCTCTGCCATTATTCCTTTACGAGCCCCAATAACTATTTATCTTGACCTCCTGTGTCATGTTTTGTAACCCTGCTCCCACTGCAAAACCTAAGGAAAAGTAGTATCTACTGAAAACCCCTGGAATTTTTTATATATATCAAATTTAGAACTAGAATACAGGGAGATCCATTCTCCAAGTATCTCAGGTAAATGCCTTCTGCACAGGAGAACTGAGTTCAAATGAAGAACCTACATAGAGCTGCCTCACTTTTTACATCAGATGGAGCTTTGGGAACCAGAGACCTGTGTTATTTTAACTTTAACAACAGGAGTGAGGTCTGAGTCACCTGGGCAATGGCCCCCTCCTCTGATAGGATGACTGGCATCCCAGAGCCCACTGAATGCATTTCTCTTTTGTAGGCAGACACACTGACATTTGGGGATTGCTTTGAAGGACATCGGGAAAACTACTTTTTTTCTCTCAGAGCTGTATGTTCTCACACACTTCAAGTTTCATATTGAAGCCCTAATATCTAAATCCCTATAGGATATCTGTCAGCAGTTGACAACAACTCATATTATGATGCCAGACATCGCTGCATTCCCCTTGGTAATTCTCTATTGTCATCTATGAATGTGTCAATCAAGGTTACAGGGCACCATACTTCTGAGAAGCAAAGAGGGACAGGTGTGGGAGATCCCTTTGAATCTGGTTTATCTTCTATTTTGTGGCATATAATGTGACAAATTCTTCAAAACATTTTAAAATAGAGTTTTGTTTAACTAGAGGAAACTTTCATTTGAGGGATATGGTTCTAATGTGTGTTTTAGGTATATCATGTGTAATATATATGATGTATTCTTCAGGAAATTATTTAACACAATTTTTTTCTTGTGTGCAGGAAATCAGATGAAGAATTTGGGGATGCAGCAAATCCTGACATAAAACTTGGTAAAAACATAGGGAAATATAGTCATGTGCGAATATCTAAATACATTTGCTCATGACAAATTTTTCTTCTCAGAAAAATAAATGTTTTCTTTGTCTTTTTATTTCTTCCATTCTTTTACCAAGTATCAGTGAAAAAAAAATCCATGAATACCTATGCTAAAAGCTTTCCATCTGATGGCCTATTTTGAAAAATATCAAACCTACAGAAATTTTACAAGAATAGTACAATCAACACCTATATGTCCTTTACTTATATTCACCAATTGTTAACATTGTGCCACATTTGCTTTCTCTCATTATTTAATAATGCATTTTAATGTCAGTTTCAGGTAATATGAACTTTCAGTCCTCTATATTTCAACAGTATCCTTGAACAAAGACTTTTTGCTACAAAACTACAATAAATTATTAACTTGGTAAATTTAACATTGATTTTATATTATTCTCTAATTTAGAGTGCATATTAATACTTTCATATTAATCTCAATAATGTCCTTTATTTTTTAAATCCGAGATACAATTAAGATCATTCATGTCTGATATACGAGTGAAGGCACTAGAAGAATATCACAGCCTTTGGAAGCACTTGTACCTAATGGTACATTTTTAATCAACTAAAGTAACACCATTCTTCCAAAGAAAGGCGGCTGGCTTTGCTTGCTCCCCACATGAGCAGTGTCCCTTTCTGTGCTGTTTTCTCTGCTCTGTCTAGGTCTTTCTGATAGCTCTCCATCTCAACTTAATTGATTTTGGCATTATAGAAAAGGACATTTTTTAAAAAATAGGTTTTTGTTGATTTTTGAGAGAGGGAGGAAGGGAGAGGGAGAGAGAGATAGAAACATCAATGATGAGAGAAAATCACTGATCGGCTACCTCTTACATGCCCCTACTGGTGATTGAGCCTGCAACTGGGGCATGTGCCCTGACTGGGAATCTAACAGTGACCTCCTGGTTCATAGGTCAACCCTCAACCACTGAGCCATGCCAGCTGGGCAAAAAAGGACATATTTTAAGTTTTATTCTCATAGGACTCATTTTTCTCTTGAGATAAGGAAGATAATGCCTAAGTCTAGGCCAGTGACTGGCAAATCTGTTCTGTATGGAATCAGGTCGCAAATATTTAGGCTTCCTGGGCTTAATGTGTTCTCATTGCAACTACTCAGCTCTGCCACTGGGACTTGAACGTAGCCACAGATGATAAGTAAATGAATGGTCATAGTTGTTTCCAATAAAGCTTTGTTTACGAATACAGGCCTTGGCTAGGACTTCATCCATAAACAATAATTTGCTGACCCTTCATCTAGGCCAGTGATTTTCAATGGGTGCACTGTGGCACACTGGTGTGCTGTAAGAATTTTTAAAACATGCAATACCTATTTAGTCAGGGGCACTGACTTCTTTTCCCTTAGATTGTCAAATAAAAAATGACACTAGCCAACACAACAATAGCCATTTGGTGTGAATGAATCAAAATTATACCTATATTTTTTGCCAGGTCTGCAAAAAATATACTTTTTAGTGTGCAGCAGAATTTTCGAAATTAGTTTATGTGTGCCATGAGATGAAAAAGCTTGGAAATTGCTGATCTAGACTAATATGATAATTGGCAGTAACAGCTAAGAAATGAGCCTTCATGAGCAACCTAATTTTCCATTAGCTGCAGCATTCTGGAAAAAAATCCTTTTATTGGTAAAAATAAAAATAAAAATATTCTGGACCTTAGAGAATATGTATCCTGAACTCAAGAGATCAACAGACACCAGTATAAGAAATTATTAAACCTTAGTTTCTGAAAATATTTTTCAATGTGGGTTATCACTGCAAAAGATAAATTTAGGCTTTATAATGATAGTTTTCAAAGATTTTAATAAAGAGCAGACAAAATTATAAAATTCTACTGGAAATCTCTGAGAGGCATATAATAACTGTTATCTTGACCTGTTGGCATAAACTTTAGGGGCTGTAACTGATTTGAGGGAATTTTACTGGGATGCTTGGGGTAGGGTTTAATAAAACTCTAATGACTTCAAACTGTTGCCTCACATTCTGTTAAAACGAGAGAATGGTCTGGATGGCCTGCTGGGCTGCTCGCTCTCTCTACCTGCTCAAATACACATTGGCATAAACTCTGCAAAGATGGGCCTGCCAGGTAATCAGGCCCAGAGCCTTCTGGTGCTCTCAGAAGCTGCACAATTTGCCGCCTTCATCCTTCTGAGCCTGGTTGTGTGTACTGCTAAGTAGAAAAAGAAGACAAACCCATTCTAAAAAACAGATTTTAAAAATTGAAATTTAACATTTACATAGGGAATTTATATAATTTTAAGATGTTCTTCTTTTCTAATATATGTATTTAAGAACATAAAGTTTCCTCAAGTATAGTTTTGGCTGAATCATATGAACTGTGTTGTGGCATATTTTTCATTATTATTCAGTTAAAATCTTGTCTAATATGCATTCTTTCCCCCTACAGGAAAAGGGTGGTGCAGAGTTAGACTGTCTCACGTATCTCGACCTCTCAAGTCACAAATGCTTTTTACCCTTGAACTTCTGACCGCCAAAAACTTGACCCACCAGCTTCTGCTAAGTTGAGTGTTGTACTCCCTCTGGATCAGCAAGTACCTAGAAGGAAAGGGATGGAGAACCCCTGGCAACTCAATGTGCCCTCCTTCTTCCCAGGATCTTTTACCTTTAACTCCTACCTGCCTTAGTTGCTTTTCCATTCTTTTTCAAACAGCTGTTTTTTTTAAGTATTTTAGTTGGTTTTTATAGATCTTCTCAATGGGAAAGCTGGTCTGGATCAAATATTCTGTCAGAGCAGAAGGACATGTCACCTCAGCAAATAACCATGAAACTGGAGAAAACCAGAGAGATTAAATGACCTTGATGGTCAAATGCTACGAACTACTTAGTGGCAGGGCCAGCACTAGAATCTGTAATTCCTGATTCATTGTAAAGTACAGAGAGCGTGGGCACATGGCTTTGGGGTCACAGAAACACACACATGGTAGCTGTAACTACTCATTCCTCTCCAAGCCCTCAATTTAGGGCAACCATTTTCTAGTCCTGTAGGATCGTTCAACTGCCCCAACTATCTATACTAATAAAAGGATAATATGCTAATTAGACTGGGAGACCTTCTGGGAGACCTTCCAGACAAAGCCATGGTGGCGGGGCCGAGGCAGAGGCAGTTAGGGGCAAGCAGGCCATCGGGGGGGGGGGGGGGAGTTGGGGGTGATCAGGCTGGTGAGGGGGCAGGGCAGTTGGGGGCAAGCAGGCTGAAGGGGGGAGGCAGTTGGGGGCGATCAGGCTGGCGGGGGGGGGGCAGTTAGGGGTGAGTAGGCCAGCAAGGTGGGGCAGTTGGGGCGAGCAGGCCGGCAGGGAGCGGCAGTTCAGGCCAAGCAGGCCAGCGGAGGGGCAGTTGTGGGGAAGCAAGCTGGCAGGGGGGCAGATGGGGGTGATCTGGCCAGAAGGGGGGGAAGTAGGGGGCAATTAGGCCAGCAGGCAAAGTGGTTAGGGGAGATCAGGAAGGAAGGCAGGTGAGCGGTTAGGAGCCAGTGGTCCCAGATTGTGAGAGGGATGTCCTACAAGGATCAGGCCTAAACTGGCAGTCGGACATCCCCCAAAGGGTCCCACATTGGAGAGGGTGCAGTCCGGGCTAAGGGACACCCCCCCCCCATGTATGAATTTCGTGCACCGGGCCACTAGTATGAATCATAATTTTGAATACAAGAAAAAAATAGACCCTCAAATGATACTCCCAGATTGTCAACCTCTGTTGATATCTGATACTTTCTGAAATGTTGTACCTGAGTTACTGTCACTAGGAATTGCGCTAGGACTGTGGGTGCAAACATGAAAAGTAGCTCACAGTCAAGTACAGAAAAGAAAGAGCCAACAAACAATTTAAAAAAACTACTTGCATCGGGTATAGACAATGTATTACATGCATGGGGAAAACTGCTGAAGGATCAAAGAAATGCCTGGGGAGTCAGGAAAAGCTTCACTAAGGAGTGTTGCAATACATTTCTAGACCCAAGATGAAGCTGCTCCTGCTCATGGTGCTATGTCAGCAAACCAAAATTTAGATTCATTTCATGTCCCCATAAATGTTCCGCTTGACCAGAATCCCGGTATAGTTAGTCAGCCAGCCCCCAAACACCAAGCCAGTTCTTGCCTCTATACTTAATTCCTTGCTCCTCATTTATTTTTTATTTTTCCATTCCTTATTCCTTATTCTTTATGCTATAAAAACTAGAGGCCCGGTGCACAAAAATTTGTGCACTCGGGGGGGATGGGGGGGGGGGTCCCTCAGCCCGGGCTGTGCCTTCTCACAGTCTGGGACCCCTCAGGAGATAACGACCTGCTGGCTTAGGCCTGCTCCCAGGTGGCAGAGGGCAGGCCCAATCCCTAGGTGCAGCCCCTGGTCGGGCTCAGAGCAGGGCCGATTGGGGAGTTGGGGCGCCACCCCGTCATGCACAGAGCAGGGCAGATTGGGAGGTTGTGATGCCACCCTCAGTCACGATCAGGGTAGGGCTGATTGGGGGGTTGGGGCACCATCCCCTGTCACACTCAAGGCAGGGTCGATGGGGAGGTTGCGGCGCCACTCCCTGTCACACACAGAGCAGGGCCAATCAGGGGGTTGGGGCACTGCCCCCGTCACACACAGAGCAGGGCCGATCAGGGGGTTGGGGCTCCGTACCCTGTCACGCACAGAGCAGGGCCCATCAGGGGTTTGGGGCACCGCCCTCTATCACCCACAGAGCAGGGCCGATCAGGGGGTTGGGGCGCCGCCACTCTCACACTCAGGGCAGGGCCGATGGGGAGGTTATGGCTCTACCCCGTCACACACAGAGCAGGGCCCGTGGGGGGGGGGGGGGGAGTTGGGGAGCTCCCCCCTATCAGGCACAGAGCAGGGCTGCTCAGGGGGTTGGGGCCCCGCCCCCTGTCACACACAGAGCCGCAGGGCGATCAGGGGGTTTGGGCGCTGCCCCCTGTCATGCTGATCCCAGTGCCGGGAGGCATATTACCCTTTTACTATATAGGGTAGAGGCCTGGTGCATGGGTGGGGCTGGCTGGTTTGCCCTGAAGGGTGTCCTGGATCAGGGTGGGGGTCCCCACTGGGGTGCCTGGCCAGTCTGGGTGAGGGGCTGAGGGCTGTTTTCAGGCTGGGGGTGACTGAAGTTCCCAACCGCTCCTTTTTTTCTTTTTTTTTTTTTTTTATTCTGGGCCAGCTTTACCTTGAGGCTTGGCTCCAGCTCTTAGGCCTCCAGCTGAAAGTAGGTTTCTGGCCTTTGTTTACAATGTTGCGAATCTGCTGGCTGAAGTCCAGTTGGTATTTGTTACAATGTTTCTTAAACTGCCCGCTCAGAGGCCTGCAGCCGCAAGCGGGGAACGTTGGTTTCCTCCAACGTCCCCCGTCACTGAGGCAAGCAAGCCTCATGTTAGTTTCAAGCTGCCTGGCTGCCGGCTACCATCTTGGGTGACAGTTAATTTGCATATCTCGCTGATTAGCCAATGGGAAGGGTAGCGGTCGTACGCCAATTACCATGTTTCTCTTTTATTAGTGTAGATGTCCTGCCTTCCACCCCATTTCGCATTTCTCTGGACAGAGATTGGGAACAAGGATTGCCTGCTTTATGAAGTGTTAAAGTGTGTTTGTATCACCCAAATTGTCTTCTTTAATCATTTTGAACATGTCCTAACATTTATAGTCATATCCACATATTCTCATATACTAGTATATGTTAAGCTTGCTGAACTGCTCCACCTACACACATACAGATAAGCAGATCAACACACATTTTTAACAAACTATGCATCCAACTTTTTGCACGCTCATGTTCTTTTGTTCCAAATTATTCTCTTTTATTTAACCCAGGCTGGCTATCTGCTCTGACCTCTTGGTATTCCCCTGCCTCAGCTCTGCATTCACCCTTTAGATCTGCTGCTAGATATTAACTTCTTATTCCAGCTCCCTCATCAGGCATGAGTCACAACTTATCTCCATCTAATGGCTCTCTCAGTTCTGCAAAAGCTCCAATAACCATCCAGTGGTGTCAATGTGATTCTGGATTTGCCCTGCAAATCTTGGAATTAAGTTAAACACACTCTGCCCTATTGAGGAGTCTCAATCCTAAAATTTTAGTAACCATCTAAAGTCCTTCCAACTCCCTACTTTGGTCCCCTTTCCTCTGAACCCTACAACATTTTTTGCAAACCAGGGGAAAACAGTGGGTAGCAAATGAATGTTGGATTCTATCCTACCCCATCTGTTATAAAGGCATAATCAAGGCATAGAGACTTCTCCCTTCCTCTATTCCTCCCCCTTCTTATCCCTTCCCCTCTATACTGGGCAGAGCCAAGGATTTTTCCTTCCCTACCACACAATTACAAGGTGAAATGCCATGGACAGTGAGCACTGGAAAAGCTCTTAAGTGTGATGTTCATTATGGGCTGCATCATTGGGTTTTCATTCCTTCCTACTATGATAACATACTTCTTAGAAATATAATGGAAACTAGAATAAAAATCTTAAGTGTGCATGTAAACATTTTTCTCTTAGCATTTATTAGATTTATGCCAGGAAACTAGTAAGGACTACAGAATCAAATATGCATTCAGAATATCACCTTCATTTAAAGAAACTTGATACATACACAGATAATTAAAATAAATATAAGAATTATGGAACAATGGAAGACAGAATAATTAACTTGGGTGTCTGGAAGAAAGAGAAACAAGAGTTCTGTAGTATTAGAACTGTGCCTTGGTGGTATGATAGAAATTACATAAAATTTCATACATGTAACTAATGTATAAAATGAGGTCTACCTGTTATTTCCTTCAACTCCAAAAATTTATATTATATTTTAAAAATAGTAAAACCTTAAAGACTGAATTACTCCTGAGAGTGGATTGTAAAGGAGGCTATAAGGATGGAAATAAATTCAAGTAACCAGCCAAGGCACCAGGACTTACATTTGTTACATTAAAGAGGCTCATCTACTGTCCTTCATGGCAAAGTAAGAAATATTGACCAGAGAGATCTATTGCAGAGGACACTGGCCAAGGAGTTAGGTGGCATTCTAGTCTCAGCTCTACAACAAATGTGCTTCCTGACCTTGGGTAAATATCTTGGCTTCCTTTTGTTTTCAGAATCTCTCTGTTCCATCGACATATGGATTATTTTCTTCTTTATGGCTAGCCATTGCCACGGCCTATCTTCAAAGCACTCTCATTTTCTAATGTAAATGACAAATACACAAATGTTTTTGCTCAGATTTGCATACCAAGATTAATAGGTTCTAAGTCCAAGGCTGTAAAATGAAAATAGTTCCACTACTCACAATGAGGAATACAACCAGGATCGATTCCTGAACTCCATGAAGAAACCTGTGGACACATCCACATTTGTAAATGATGAATTTGGATGCTTCTTATTGTAATAGAGACAGTTTTAAAAATGAACAAACATTAGAGAAAAGGGAAAAGGAATGGGCAGGTATTTAATACAGCAACAAAGATGGATATATGTAAAAACCAAATGGAATATCGGGTAGGACAAACAGTATGTTTACAGTTGTTCATAATGCACTATGTTTACAGTTGTGGAAAATAATACAATAATTAGCACATGGTAATGTAAGAATAAACTCTGTGTTTTCCATACTCACAACCTGCTTTTCCCCACCCTGAATGTAGGGGCCAACTGTAGAGCCAGATGGAGCAGAGGAAAATGTGAAGATCCAATGCAGCCTCCACAATACCTTTAACTGACCACTCAGGGTGTCCTGAAGAGAAAATGACCCATCAGCATTGCCCCATGTTGAGACTAAATGTCCTAGACATATAAATATCCTTAGAGTATAAAGGTAATTTACACCAGACTATACTGGCTTGGTGCAAATATTTTTTGGCAAATATTCCTCTGGCAGAGTTTGCACCATTCACTGTCTACATATGCATGTGGCCAATCCATCCTCATTCCTGGGTCCTCTACAATCTATAATAATAAAAGCATAATATGCTAATTAGACCAGATGTCCTTCCAGACGACCTTCCAGACAAAGCCGGGACTGCAAGGGAAGCCCGGGTCCGGGGTGCCAGAGGGAAACTGGCGCCAGCAGCTGAGGGAAGGAAGGCCTACTCTTGCAAGAATTTCATGCATCAGGCCTCTAGTTGGAGTAATAGGTTAACAATCTGAGCAGTAAACCCAGTTTCTTGTGAGTCTAAAGAAATGTTTGGGCTGCAAAAATTACATTTCTGTGCCAACATTTAGAGGACTACCCAGCACTATGGTGAAGAGGCTCTTACGGCCCTCGCTTGACCCACATAGGAGCCTTCTTCACCCTGACCTAGTCCCTAGCTAGTAAGAAAGGAGAAAATCTAAACTTTCTTTAGCCTTAACTATACTTAAGACATATATGTCCACATCTGTACAGCTCTGGATCTAGATCTATAGTATCTATTCTCTCTGTCAGCCTAGCTATCTTCCTATCATCTTTCCAGAAACATTTGCATTTAAATTGATGGCAATTTAAACTTAGCTGTACAATCAAGACTACTTGTTTTCTTAGAGCATGCCTTCTTTCTTAAAAAACAAAACAAAACAAAACAAAACCAAAAAGACCAGAGTCACCCAGAGTCATGTGGTTATGGAGAAAGCGTTCACTTAGTAGTGCTGGGGAAGTGGGATACGAGTGAAGTAATCCGAAAGCAAGGAGCTCAATCTTACCATATGAAGAGTTCTCAGAGTGAGGAGGGGGACTCGGGAGGACAAAGTAGAAGTAGAGGTGACCCCTTTTCTCCCATTAGAAACCCTTAAGAGCGAGAGGGGACCATGAGCATGTCAAGTGTGCCCAGGAGTAACAGTAACTGTGGGAGGTGTGGTTTTAAAGCTGCAGTTGTTCTGCATGAGGTCAGAACACAGACTGAATGATGAGAACATGAGAGGTCAGGAGCCTGGGCACTGGGGAATGGAAAAGACAATTGGTAGAGGGGATGCATGGCCACAGTGACAGATTTAGGGAATTCCCAGTACACTGAGGTCTCTTTGTCTTGTGAGTACTTTCAAGGGACAAGTTCTACAGATTTGCTTACTTTGCATCATACTCCTTTTACTCTGCTGTGATTTTTCTCTGTTTTAAAAAACAATGTAATCATTAAAGGGATTCTTTGTGCTGCCAAGGTGCTAAGGGTGTTTCAGGGGACCACTTGAATCCTGAAGAGTTAGCAATAGCAGAAGAGAGCACTAGCACAGCACCCTCCGGAGAATAAATAATAACTACTAATCCCTCACATTTAACAGGTGAGGAGAGAGGGTTAAACAGCTTGCCCTACATCTCACTTCTGATGAGACAAATTCTGCTCTGCTTGCTTCTAGATCTCAGCTTTGAACCACTAGGCTCAAAAATGGTTCAATGACTGTAGCACAAAGAAACTATGTTCCCAACGTTGTTGTTATGTAAATGTAGGGGTCCTCTGAGGCAGGAAGAGCCTGACAATCTTATCTTCAGCATCTTTACTATTCCCTGTTTTCATGGGGTAAGGATAGAACAAAGGCATAAAATCTCTTAGAAACTGCCCAGTATAAGTGACATCTTTCTTCTCTTGCTACTTATAGTTCATGCCGTTAAGAGAATCATTAATTAAAAACAATACCTTATATCGATGTGGTTGTTTGCAACTTATAAAATGATATATTCTTTCATTTGATTATATTTCAATCCTACAGAATTTATAGAATTTATCAGTTCATCTTTATCTACATGATTGTAAATATTAAGAAAATGTTTTGGGAAAGGAGGAAATGTAAAAATTGGTCATTCAACCTGACTGCATGCTCTGAATCCTGAAGACACAGCATCCAAATGGTTGATTGCTTTTCCCCATTTATTAGGACATTTGTTAGATGCCTCAATCTAGCCTTTTAAAAAAAAGAAAAACAACAAACACTTGAAAATATGTTCAATATTATTCATCTGGCAAGTTTCCCAGGTATTTCAAACATATTTTATTTACTAGCATCAGAAGTTAAAGTAGCCTATTTTGCAGTGTTATTTCATTCAATCACTTCTTTATTTAATCTATTTTACCTGCCTTTTGAAAACTTCATTTACCCATCCTTCCAGATAAGCGTGCGTGCGCACACGTGCACACACACACACACAGCATCAAAATATATAAAATAAAGTTTGGATTAGTGACATCTCATATAATTTATTGACAAATACTCATAGAAATCATGAGTTCTAAACTATTAAAATGAAGATCTCTAATTGATATGCTCTTTGATTATTAAGAATAAATTTTATTTTAGCATTATGCCATTAAGTATATATTGATTGTATTTGATTATCAGAATTGCAAAGTTAAGAAATAATAGGAAGGACCTATAGTCTGTCCCTCAATTTTCAACAAGATTACTCTTAACCCCCTGTTCTAACTAAGTGGAGCTTCTCAAGAATTATTTGATTCTTTCATATCTTAGAAAGCTGTTTATAAAAGTCAGCAGTCCTTATTTAACCTGTCATGCATTAAAATACACTTAGAATTGAAAGTTATAAGAACATGCATGTTTAATAAACTGTTAAGATTTTTAGTAATTGTACTTTGTGGTTGACATAACGGTTATGGTACTCACTGTGTATCTTTTTTCTACTAGTTCCCAGGAGAGTAAGAGCTAAGTGTTGCCTTTATTAACAACAACTGCTCTCCTTGATGCTCACCATGGACTACGTTCTTTGATTAAGTATTTTTCACTCTTAGTGTATATTCTTAATTTTATAAAAGCAGCTGGTTAGAAATATTTTTAAAGATTCCACAATCTCAATTGATACTATCCCAATTAATAACTGATACTACAGCAAGGCCTGTACTTCCATAGCAATTTCAAAGTCCTTGATCAATCATCTTTCCATATTTGAATAGAGGATCTATCCATTCTAGGTGTTGTCCTCACTGGTGTATCATGGCCACCATGGTGGCCACCACTAGAGTGATCGGAGTTGATCCCATTATGCAGTCCTCTGTACCTATCCACGCAAAGCTCTCCTTGGAAACAAAGAACCAGCTTGAACACAAGAGTAGTATCTGATGCTTTTGCAAGAAGACATTGTTTCAAGAAATGCCCATCACAGAAATACCCTGAAGAAAATACTCATTGAATACTCTCAGGAAGATACACAACAATGAGTATTTTCTTCAGGGCATTTCCATGTGCCCTGAAGTTCACCTCAGGATGTACCAACTGTTTGCCCACAAATTTGGAGCTGCAGGGCTCTTCTGGGTTGTAGGTGAGTTCTGTCATTCACTATATCTGAACGGCAGCCCCAGAGCAAGTGTCTTTTCCTCTCAGGTGCAGTGAAGTTGGGTGTTCCAGCCCCAGAGATCTTCACCTTTGTTGTTTGGAGGTTGACTGGAGATCTTGCTTGCCCCCTAATTTCCCCATATCCGGCACTAAAAGCCATTGCTATATTATTACCTAAGACTTTCAGAGAGCAATAACAGCACAAAGCCTACTCCAATTTAAGCCCAAGGCTAAGCAATCTCTTAAGGGAGCCACCAAGCAAACCTTGAATCTAAGAGTGAACGCTGAGGATGGAAGACCTCTTGAAATCAATTCAGCCAAGAGAGATAGGTTTGATTTAGACTAAAAGGCCCCATCCTGGAAGTCTATTTAGTAATTTGTATTATCTGAAGGAACTAATATTTGAGAAAATAAGTCTGGTCATCTAGTCAAGCAAACAAGTACAAGGGTTTCCTTGAGGAATGGAAATTCCTGGTCTGGGAAACGGGAAGCCAAATTTGTAGTCTCATTTTATTTTTCCTTTTCAGATACTGCGTTGTTACAGTTAGTCAACCTTAAAGCTTCACGTTATTACAATATTGAACATTAAGGCTTTGATTGTCTATAACTAAATTACATTTTGAATGGAAAAACAGGAAGATATACAATAAAAAACAAAAATTGTATACCCTGCCAGGATCTTAGAAAAATCCCCACAAACAAGTAATTGGTCTATGGAGATGCTTTGAAAGATGTCAAATATTTTTTTTTTTAATTTGAAAGTTAAGAACTGTATTGACAAAGATAACAAAATAAACAATGCTACCATGCCCACAATTCTGAAAAATTCAGAAGTCTGCCTTGACATAGTGCCAGTGCCAAGGGAAGAGTGTTGCTGATTTTGAAGAATTCCACTGCACACCTGAGTTTACTAATTATTTCACTAGTCAACTACAGAAAACTAGCAATTTGGATGAGATTATGCAATCAATGTAAGATTGTAAGATAGGGAAAGAAAAAAAGATTTTGAAATTTACATGATTACTCATAAAGTATACATTTGCTACTAGCAGAACATGATATATATATATATATATATATATATATATATATATATATATTTCTTATTGCAGAAGCTTAGTTTTAATACACCTGCCACTTTGTTTTTTTTTATATTCATTTCTCACATGCTAGTGTGTTTTGTGTGTGTGTCAGCCTATCAATAACTAATGTGGTCAGACCAGCCCTTAAGATTGCAAAATACCCTTTAGCAATAATCATCAGAAAAATTTGAAAACATAAACATTTATTACTCACAAGACCTGAAATATACAAGGCACACCAGGGCCACACAAGGAGGTGTTGGGCAATCTACCAATTTAGCTTTTAGGTTGTGAAACTTCTTATTTGAAGTTTCAAAGGAGGACTGATAAAAACAGAGCTTGCTGTGCCAAAACATGCCTTTGGGATATTGATTATTTTAACTTGGTTATTTTTAAGAAACAAAAGACTCAGGAAGAACCTTTGACCTTCCCTCTACCTGCCTAAAATAATCTAGATAGAGGGCGTAGTCCAGGAAAGGAAATATCCTAGATAACAACTTATTATGAACTAAGTTTGAAAGAAATAAACCTAGCAAAGCCCGTTGGATCAAAGTCCTCTCTGTGTCCAACAAACACTTACTCGCCAAACATTTGCTTTTCTGTCTGCATGTTACTTGCTTTTCTGCCCTTTCAAATCCCAAACCACTACCCCCTTCTCCATAGCTCAAGATGGCATATCAGCCTCAACTGGCCAATCTGTCTCAGGTCTCATATTCTTATGGAAACATCAGATAAATGCAATAATTTGGTCATTTTCTCCTCTTAATCTGTCTCATGCTAATTCGATTATTAGTATAGCTAGAAGAATTTAGAAAGATAGAGGAAAATTTTATATTTTCTTCCCCACAGCAGTGAGATAATATACACTGTGTGGCCAGATTATTATGACCACCTGACGTTTGTAGGCAAATTAGCTGTACACTGCAACGTATGGAATATGGAAGCCGAAGGCCTGTTCGAACACCTTTGCTGTCTGCAGTCACCAAGATAAAACGTCTCGAATTCACACTGGAACACAAGGATTGGACAGTGGAGCATTGGGAAAAAGTCATGTGGTCCGATGAATCACGTTTCCAGTTGCATCACGCAGATGGCAGAGTGAGAATTCGGTGGAAACAGCATGAAAGCATGCACCCCCCATGCATGAGTACAACCCTTCAAGCTGGTGGGGGCAATGTTATGGTTTGGGGCATGTTTTCCTGGCATGATTTGGGCCCTTTAATTCATGTGGAACAATGTCTGAATAGCACGACATACCTAAGTATCATTGCTGATCAAGTTCATCCTATCATGTTGATGGCGTATCCCAATGGAGATGGCTTCTTCCAACAAGACAATGCGTCATGCCACAGTGCTCGTATTGTGCAGGAGTGGTTTCAAGAACATGAGGGAGACTTTACCTTGCTTAGGTGGCCCCACAATCACCAGATCTCAATCCAATTGAGCATTTGTGGGACGAAGTTAAAAGAGCCATCAGGCAGCTGGTTCCACAACCATCAAATCTCACAGAACTGGACAGTGCTATTCATCAGGCATAGTGTCAGATTCCTCGCATCACCTTTCAACATTTGTGGAGTCAATGCCAAGAATTGCCGCAATATTGAAGGCAAAATGTGGCCCAACGAAATACTGATGGAGTGGTCATAATAATGTGGCCCACGTTCAAAGGCTGTTAAATCACATTGTTCACCCATATCTTCAGGAAAAAAAATCACTTCTACTGTCGTGGTAAACAACCTGCTTCCCTATTTATAATGGTCTGGCCCTCTAGCAACTTCAGGGAAAAATTATAGCTAATTTGCCTACAAACGTCAGGTGGTCATAATAATCTGGCTACTCAGTGTATATAAAACACCCAGGAGAGCATAATACAGAATTGAAACTCAAGTGAAAATAAGTTAAGGTCCCTTTCAAGGCTCCCCACCTTTAATTTAGTAGTTATTACTCTGTAATGTATTTGTTTGGCTTATACCTCCTCTAATAGATTATGAATTCTTGAAGGACCCAGCACACAGTCTACCTCATAGTAAGTTTTCAATACAAACCTGTTGAATGAATAGAATGGTTTGCTTATGCTGTTTTAATTAATTTTTCTCCATTAATTTTACTAATAAAAATTTACATAAATACAATTTAATTTTATAATAAATGAAGTCACTTCTACTGCTTACCAGTCCCTGATCAGGTGCCCACTTCCAGCCATCATGTGGCCCTGCCCCTTATCACATGCTCATTTCCGGCCATCACCTGGCCCTGGTCCCTGATCAGGTGCCCACTCCGGCCACCAAGTGGCCCTGCTCCTGATCACATGCCTACTCCAGCCGTCAGGTGGCTCTGCCCCTGATTAGCTACCCACTTCCGGCCTATCATGTGGCCTTGACCACTGATCCACTACCCACTTCCAACCTATCATTTGACCGCGCCCCCTTGTTCTCCTGCCCACTCAGGTGTATCCACCTTGTCCCAAACCCTTGAAACACTGGATGGTTTCTGTCTGCCAGGTGCCATCTCCCTGGTTGGCAGTCTGCCCCTGCTCTCACACCTGTCCACAGTCCCTTTGCCAAAGTCCTCCCAAAACATCCTTCCTGCTTGCTTTCTCTTTCATGTGGGACTCTGACCGCTGGGATTGGAAAGGAGACAGGAGAGCAGTGGCTTGTCCAGGTTCCACGAAGGGGGTCCAGAGGGTCCTGTAAAGTGCCGGGAAAGCTGGGGGAGGGGAGGGTGGTGAGGCCGAGGTGCTGACTAGGAAGGGGAAAGCCCTCAGGGCAAGTGGGGCAGGATGAGCAGCAGCTGTGGCCCAGTGTACAGGCGAGGCTGTAGCAGCACAGAGAGGGAGAGCCACTTCCTCATGGGCACACAGCTGTAATAGGGCTGAGCTAGAATTAGAACCCTTGGTTGCCCACAGCCTGTAAATCCTTTACCTGTGACCTCTGGGTAAGCACCCTCACCCAGTGGCCACTTGCTCTGATGGGCTTCACCCTTCCCCTCAACCCCTTTCTTCACCCCCAGAGGACAGGGTTCCTTCATTTACACCTCTGCCTCTGAGTGCTTGCTCTCTTTGTCTCAGGTTCCCTTCCAGCTGGTGACTTAGATGGAGTCTTACTGCATTAGGCCCAGGGCCTTGTGTGTAGAACCCCTGGCCTCCCCTCCCCAGCTGTGGCTTAGATTCCAAAGTACCATAATTTTCCCTGTGTCCGGCTTCCCCCACCTGGCTCCCCTGGCAGATTTTCTTTTACCTCCAAAAGAAATTGATTCGGGGTCTACAAACCACCTGACTCCCTTCATTCACTCTCTCAGACATGGCTCCACCCGGATGCCACCTGGCACAAGTCCCTGAAGCCACCCCACTTCCGTGGCCCCATCTCTCCTCTCCTGGAGAACTGAATTGGAGCACAGCACACTCAGAGTTCCACAGCAGCTCCAGGGACCAGCTAAGCCTGTCACTAGACCCCAGGTCTTGCCTGCAGCCCTAGAGTCCTCAAACCAGTCTGGGGGGGGAAATGTGTTGAACCCTTAGAGTCTAAGGAGGCAGACATCAGGTGGGAACTCAGCCCCACTCTCGAATTATCATGTGGCAACACCCACTGATCACATGCCCACTTCTGGCCATTCATGTGGCTCCTCCCCCCTTATCAGCTACCACTTCCAGCCTATCACAGGGTTCCTTTAATTTACACCACTGTCCCTGGGTGCTTGCTCTCCTTGTCCTGGGCTCCTCCCAGCTGGTAACTTAGATAGAGACCCCCTGCCTTGACTGAGGGCCTTGTGTGTGTAACACCAGGCCTCCCTCCCCGGCTGTGGCTTATATTCCAAAGTACCATAATTTTTCCTGTGTCCGTCTACCCCCATCTGCCTCCCCTGGCAGATTTTCTTTTACCTCGAAAAGAAATAGATTCGGTCCATGTCTGATTTGGCTCAGTGTATAGACCCTGCAGACTGAAGGGTCCGGCCATCATTGGGCTCCCGCCCCCTAATCAGGTGCCCACTTCTGGCCATCACATGGCCCTGCCCCCAGATCAGGTGCCCAATTCTGACCTATCACGAGGCCCTACCCCTCCCCCCTGATAATGTGCCCACTTCCAGCCTATCTTGTGTCCATGCCCCCTTGTTCTCCTGCCCACTCAGGTGTGACCACCTGGCCGAATCCCTTGAGACCCTAAATCAGTGGTTCTCAACCTTAGCTGAACATTAGAATCACCTGGGAATCTTTTTAAAATCCTGATTTCTGGGCCTCATCCTCCAGAAATTCTATTTCTTTGTTACTAATGTTGTGGCCCCACCCCAAAACAAAGAAACAGAATTTCAGGAGGATGAGGCCCAGAAATCAGGATTTTAAAAAGATTCCCAGGTGATTCTAATGTGCAGCCAAGGTTGAGAACCACTGCCCTAAATGGTCTCTGTTTCCCGGGCGCCATCTCCCTGGTTGGCACTCTGCCCCTGCTCTCACACCTGTCCACAGTCCCTTTGCTAAAGTCCTTCCTAAAAATCCTTCATGTTTGCTCTCTCTTTCGTGTGGGACTCTGACAGCTGGGATTGGAAAGGAGACAGGAGAGCAGTGGCTTGTCCAGGTTCCACGAAGGGGGTCCAGAGGGTCCTGTAAAGTGCCGGGAAAGCTGGGGGAGGGAAGGGTGGTGAGGCTGGGGTGCTGACTAGGAAGCGGAAAGCCCTCAGGGCAAGTGAGGCACCCCCTTGTTCTCCTGCCCACTCAGGTGTGACTATCTGGCCACAAAAGTTTGAAACCCTGCTTTTAGAGAATCAATCAGTTTTCATCAGTGGCCCAGCCCAGACTATAACCATTTGAAACCAAACCATTTTATTCATCCTTTAAAGAGATATTTATTGGTAAAGGGCCTGTTGCTAGGTGTGAGAGCAGGGGCAGACTGCCAACCGGATCCTGCTAATATCTTCAGGTAAATTAGCCCAATGCTTACCTCATATATGATGTAATCTATGTCCTCGATATTATCTTTATTTAGGTAAATTTTATTTTATTTTTTTATATTTTAATTAAATAATTATTTTATGTCAAAAAAAAAAATCTCGGACACAGTCAACAGTACATGCCCTGCTGCTTACAAAAGGCTGAAATATTACATTATGCCCCCCTCCCCTCATGACGAACCCACTGGCACTTTGGTAAAAATGCTGATTTCTGAGGACAAAGTCCTCTTTCCCTGAGAAAATGCACAGAAGCTAATGAAGGAGCAAATCCAAGAGGAAGGCGGTGATGGCTGGAGGCCCAGGCCCCAGGACTCCGAACTTCAGCAGAATGACCAGCCAGTACTTGGACTGCTTTTAGTCAAAGTGCTTGTTAAAGCTCAGGTGCAAGGCGGCCTCCTTGGCCTGGATTTTGGGGGCGCTGTCCAGGTACAAGCGCTTCATCTCAGCCTGGCGACGATGGGGAGCTGAAATAAGACTCCACGGCCTTCCGATCAGCATTCTGGTGGCTTCGCATCCAAGCCATTGCTTGACAATAATGTTGCCAGTATCTTGCATATCCTGGATGACAAGACCAAGGCATGGAGGTTTCCGATGATGCCGCCTTTGCTGCCATCGCTGACTGTGAAAGTCCAAATGGGCACCGGAACTCGTGGGCTGGTAACTTGCTGGTCCTGGGCGGTGAGACGCAGGGAGCACTCTAAGTAAATTTTAGATGATAGTGTCTTCAGCACACTAAGTCCTCAATAAATCTTTATAAAACAAATGAATGAACACATAAAAGTGAAATATCTGGTGAACATTTTACTAGGTCTGCATTCATTGTTCAAAAAACACAGTAAAATAAACAATTCATGAATGGAAAAGAATTCCAGAATGAGGATGATATGAAAAAGTCAACCAACTAATCTGAAGATGTTCTATTTCCAAAACAGGCGCTCTTCTAGTTTCTTCATTCAGGGCCAGTTATGGAATTGGTTTCACATAAATTGATATGGCTCCCAAACCCACTTCCAAATTTCCTAGGACGTCTAAAAGGCTGCCATGGTCATTGTAGTAACACACGCACTCTCACGGCAGATGCCTGCCCTGTTCCACAGTGGGGGGTGCAATAACTTCAGCTTCTCAGCAATTAATGTGTATTATGCTCTGCCCTCGGTGCCAATTGGGTAAGTGGCCGGAGTGGCCAGACACACACATATGTTCAGCCCAAGTTTGCATACATTTTCCCTCTCAACCAGTGCCTCAAAGCCTCTTTGTTATTAATAATTAGTCTTTATTATGACCTGAGAGATTTCATGAGAGTGAAAGAATTCCATTTGCTAAAATGAGCATGGTTTATATGAATTTCTAAAATACTCTTGGTGGCATTTTCCCTCCCCTTGCCGCGGTTCTAGGGCTAAATTATTCCTGTGGTGCTTTTTGTTTCTCTGGGGCCTGCTTTACTGATGAGGAGGCAAGCTTTAGCTCTGACATCCACAGTGTATATGTAAGCCATGGTGAAAATTATATCTAATTTATTCTTTGAAATGCAGAAAACAATATTGGAGAAGAAGCTAGAAATCAAAAGGTAATGAGGTTAGAGGAACAATTCTGCGATGGCTGTCAGAATGCTGATAAAAGACAGTCTCTCTTTATTTTAATCAGCCATTTCAAACTTCGGAGTAGGGAAAAGACAAGTGACCTGGTCCTTACTTTGCTTCCCCAGTGACTGAATGGAAACTCCAAGAGACAGATTGAGGCTCCAGAGTTAGGGGTGAGATACCTGTGTCATGTTATAAATCTCATGCTTGCGCCTGAAGGATCGGTGTCCTTTTGAAGATCTGAGGTTTGGCACACACCATCCATACCTTCCCAGGGAGCAGCAGATTGACCTAATATCCAAATACCACCCCCCTCCCCGCCCCCGGAAGAGAAAAAAAGGATGCTCTTGAAAGAATTTCCTATGATGGACAGGGTGCTTTGCACACTGGCTCTTTTGAGAGATCAACATTGCCCTGAAGAACTTTTATGAATTTGAAAAATGTCTATTTGTGCAGGAGTCAGCAGTAGCTTTTAATTTCCCATTATTTTATGATTTTATTTCTATGTTTACTTTTATTTAAATTGTTTGCATGTTATTTTTTTATGGTTGTTATTTAAGAAATAAATATTTCTTAATATATTTCATATGAAACATAAGAAATACATTGGGAAAGGAGAGTTATTTTACATTGGGTTCTTCAGAGGCCAAGCTAGAGTCAGAATTTTATTCCAGCCTGGCTCAGTGGTTGAGCATCGACCCATGCACCAAGAAGTCACTGGTTCAATTTCCGGTTGGGGCACATGCCTGGGTTGTAGGTTCAATCCCCAGTGGGGGGCGTGCAGGAGACAGCCAATCGATGTTTCTCTCTCACCAATGTTTCTATCTCTCTCTCCTTTCCTCTCTCTCTAAAATAAAATATTTTTTATAAATAATTTTATTTCAGATCATTTATTTGCAGAGGGAGCCTAGGAAGATCAGACAGAGGAGTGTGTGTGTGGGGGTGGAGGGGTGAAGCCGGGATGGAAAGGAAGCAGGATTGCTTTCCAGCCGTGGGCAAACTCTGGCCCGCAGGCCGGATCCGGCCCGTGTGAAATGAATAAAACTAAAAAAAAAAAAAAAGACCGTACCCTTCTATGTAATGATGTTTACTTTGAATTTACATTAGTTCACACAAACACTCCATCCACGCTTGTGTTCCGGCCCTCCGGTCCAGTTTAAGAACCCACTGTGGCCCTCGAGTCAAAAAGTTTGCCCACCCCTGCTTTAGGCATTCAGGGCTCTGTCCCTCCGGAGGTCCCTAATCCACTTTGTAAAGCATGGCTCAGAGTTCTCCCATCAAAAAGGTATTTATCCACCAACATTTATTCCACCCTTGGTTGAGGGCTGCTGCCAGGGACACCAGAGAACCTTGGGCTTGAGATTTGTACAGACGGAACACATTTCTGGAACCTGCGAAAGCTCCAGAACAGAAAGTCAGACATGCTGGCAGTACGAAGCTGTGGGCGGACTTGGAGCGCTGAGCTCTGGGGAGAGATGAACGGGGTGTCCATAGCACTGGCTACAATGTTCTGTGTTCACCTCCTACGTCGGGAGAATTGTTTTTAAGCCGCTAATGGAACAGTCCAGGAAATAAAGGGCGATGATTTGCTCAAAGGATTGTGGGGCCCGAAAAATTGCTCCTCTTGTCCTCTGTCTTGACCAGTGATTTTTCAAAAACTTTTTTTAAAAAAGAAAGCAAAAATTCCGAGAATTCCATGTAAATAAAAGAAACTCAAAAGCATTCTCCCCGTGTATTCTACAGACAACCTCTGGTTCTGCTGCTTTCCCAAACAGTCCTGGCCCTAGCTCGTAACAGACATCATTTATGGTTTTCTGTCCTTTTAGTTTCCAAATTGTTCTGACGCTTATGAACCCATTTGACCTTGAGGGGGCAGACAGGCCATTCTCATCTACATTTTCACAAGGAAAAGCTACCAGCACAGAACTATTAAATGAATTATTCATCAATAGAGCCAGGGATAGAACCTAGCTCTCAATAAACATTTATTGAGCACTATATTCCAGAAACTGTGCTCAATTTTGGGGGGGTGTAAAGATTAATAAGGCATGGCCCTCATCCTTGAGGAAGTCAGAGGCTACTGAGGAAACAGGTGTATAAGGGATACAGTCATGACACAGTGTGGTATTCACTAAAACAGATGTTAAGAAAAAATATTGCAGAAATGCAGGAACGTTAGCAGGTAAATCTTCCTGGAGGAGCTGGTTAGGTGTTATTGGTCAAGATGGGTAGGTTGTAGGACAAGTACAAACAGCTCCCAACTCTTAGGACCTTAATACCACAGGAGCTTATTTCTCACATGTAAAATTTCTGTTGTGGTCTGGCCACTCACCGGGGCCGCTTTTCTCTATGTGGTGACACAGAGGTCCAGGGCTGTAGAAGAATTCACCAGCCTGTAGCACCATAATCTTCAACACTTGACCTCCTCAATTGGTTCAACAAGGGGAGAGAAAATAGGGAGAGTTTTGAAGACACTAGTAAATGTTTCTATGCAGAAGCAACAAATGAACTCCTCACAATGCGTTGGCCAAAGCAAGCCACACCTTAGTTTAAGGGGATGGAAAGTGCGGTCTTGTATATATCTGGAAAGTGAAAAGAATTAGAAATATAGGTGAGAAGCATAATACCCTTCCAAAAGAATGGCTAGAATAATGATGAAGGGAAAGGCATTCTTGGCAGTCAAAGCATCATGTTAACGGAAAATCACTGTATTGTGACACCTCTCAGGAAACACGTATTTCTAAGTCTATCTAAAAGTGACTGCTCAAGCAGAGTGAGTGTTTGAAGATGGGCATAGCAGCAAATGTCAGGGAGATTGAGTTAGGCTATGTCATATCGACCCTGGCCTGGCCTAAATCCCCTTAATGTTTTGGGCTCATGAGCACTAAAGCACATATGTACCAAAGCATAGAAGCAAGACCCATTCTTCACCTGTGTCATTGAAAGGGTATAGAAGGAGTGATCTTTCAACCATGTGCCCTTGTTTATGACTTTACCTGGTAGTCATTCTTTTCCATTTTATGAGTCAAAGAATGAAGTAGTAGATGTTTTTACTATTGTCAGTCTTAAATAGGGTAAAGCAAACTTTTCATATAAAAGATGGATAGCAAAGATGGGGGGCAGGTCTATAAATCAGAGGCTAAGTTTTAGGTATGAGCCAAAATAACATTATTTGGAACTTTTGTCATCAGGGCTGATTAGAAAGGTGAATGGTATCATATCAATACTCTCACCTGTACCCTTTCCAAGCACCCTAGAAAAAGATGTACTTTGTTGTGTGCTGAAGCTCATGATTCAGTGGTTTATTGGATACTAACGTGGTAAGGAGAGCAATGGCCACATAGTAGATCTTCTATGTAAGGAAATGACTTGAACTAATTTAATTATTTATGCTTCTTTTGCCACTACACTGTAAATTCCTCCAGATCAGTTTCTTATGGGTCTTTCTATTCCTAGTGCATATCTCAGTGTCTGATTCATTAGTGCCTGATGTTCAATAAATGTAGATTAAATGAAACTGAATTGACCAAATAACCACTCCCAAGTGCTAATTGGTACTACACCAGCCTAAAAGAATTAACACAATGTGCCAACAAGTGAATAAATTGCTCTACAGTATCTAATCAAGCCAGGTCAAAACAGACCGTTTGTTTGGATTATGTACCTAAGGTAAGAGAGACAAATTCACAACTTGATCCATAGACAGAGTCTTAAAGAATAAATATGCACAATCAGAGACGGGGGTAAAAGCAATCTGCCATGATGTTCTTGGCCAGTTAGATACATCACTCTAATTCAGCTGCAAACAACAGCCAGCTCACTTTACAAATAGCATATGATTTGGTTAACAATGTTACTTAGGAGAAAAAGCCTAGAGGCTAGTTCTCAGGGATGCCATGGCACTCCGGGGCTTCTAATGAAGCCCAGCCAAGGCCCTGCAGATGTGCCTTTGTGGGATTGCTTTCCAGCCAGATAGTCAAGCCACTGCACTAGGTGTAGTGTCATCATCTTGTGACATGAATGAACAGAAATAGCATTCTTCAAATTTAGTTAAAATATCCTTGGTTGCTCATTTTGCTGTTTTCTGTTTTTCAGAGTTTCAAGGGTCCTAGTATTCTTGACTTCTATGCTCATTATATAACCAATCTTTAACATGTTCTTTTTCTCTATTCTACCAATCCCTATTGATTTCAGTAAAAATTTATTTTAATTTGTCCATTTTTGTGCCTCCACTATCACCCCGGCATCCCTTCAATCATTCCTTTTTTTTCAGCTAGAATGTTTTAAACTTAAAATCTGGTTATGTTATTTCTTTGCTTAAAACTTTCCCTGGTTTCCAAAGCTGTAGGAACCTGCCACAAGACCCTTCATGTTCTCAGTACTGCCTAACTCTTCAGGTTCATCTTCACCACTTACCCCTCCACCTCTCACCACAGTTCATCTTTCACTCACCTCCTTCTTCCCCAGGCCTAACATGCTTCCCCTCTCCCAGCACACATACTCTCCTTTTGGTCTAGTTAACTCCTATTCATCCTTGTACTGTCACCACGAACTCTACTTTCTTGGGAACTTCTTTCATACCCCACCTTCTTTCTCAGACTAATTTATATCCTCTGTTAAATAATCTCAGACCATGCTGCACATTTTTCTCATAGTGCTTATATTAGAATTTTGTGATTCTGTGAAAGTAATAGGAGGGTGTGAATTGGGTTCGTTTTGCTCACCACTGTATCCCCAGCACCAGATATGGGGCCTGGCATGTAGTGGAATGGATGAACATGTCTCCTTGTTCATGAGTATATGTGTGGAGTGCAAGAGGGTGAGTGATCTGGGCTTATTCAGGAAGCCTGCCTTATATGCAAACCATTTCTACCAAGCTATGTTTGATATTTCAAGGATCCAAAATAGGCCTACATTAATTTTTCACGCAATATTGAATTTTGAGCTTCAGGCTAGAATATGAATTTTTTATTTATGATATTTAAATTAATTTTACATTTGCATTCCGAGTCATATTTTTAATTCAGTTACTTCCTTTCACAGTCAAATAAAAAAGAACTGTATTGTATATCAATATATCCCCTATTACCTAGCTATGCTTCAACCCAATGCAATCCGACTTTAGACTTTATTTTTGCAATGTAACTGTTTTGTGTGTGTGTCTCAGCCTATCTGATAGTGATGCAATCAGCTAAGAATGCCTGGCGGGGGGGCACTCATGTGGGTCCTACTGCTTGTGGTATAGCCCATAGACGTTTCCCCTGACTGGAGCCAATATTGTGGCTGGACCAGCCTCTGTGGTTCTTATCATGATTGCAAGAAGTTCCTCATCAACAACCATCCAGGTATTTTAAAAAACAACAACAAGGTTTATTAGTTACAAGTCCTGGAGGGCACATGGCATACCCAGGGCCACACAGCAAGACCAAAAGGGGGGGGAGAGAGAGAAAGAGAGAGAGAGAGAGAGAGAGAGAGAGAGAGAGAGAGAGAGAGAGAAGTGATTGGAGATTATTAATGAGTTAGATTGCTCCCAAAAAAAATATTTGGTTTTATTTTATAGGGGCATATACTTCAGCTCATATATGTAGGTGATGTCATCCCATATGAAAGTTCTCTAATTATTCATACATATGTTCGCCCCATTAGCAGCACTAATCGTGTGGTAGTAAAAATTCTGCAAAAATTTTATTGACGCCATGTGTAACTTGCTTTTCCAGATGTATTATCCATGACAAAATGTTGGAAATTAATTTTTCTTGTAGGTTTCAACAATAAGAACCCTGGATTTTATTCCTTGGAAGTTGCATAAATGACATTATATAACTAGAATGCATTGGGGGAAATGCTGCCTGCCTTTGAAAGAAACTAGGTGAAGCAAGGAAGAAAAAAATTTTAAAAAATTTCTTCCACAATCCCATATATCTAGGATCAATTCCCAAGGGATACCCAAAGCCAAAACCCTTCAAGAATTGGAACAAAGACATTGAATTCAATATGTGGTAAGACTCAGGGTTAGGGGTTGTAGTGGGTATTAATTGTAGACCTCATAGTAGAGAATAATGTAAAATGGTATTTTCTCAGTGCAGGATATTACATTCTCATTAAGATATTTTTAAATCATCAACTTTCCTCTTCTGGCAGGTTTTGTAGTTCCTGGATCTGCTTAAGATAAAAATTCCATTAAGAGAATTTCTATGCCAATGATATGGCCTTTCTTGTCATGTCAAATGCAAATAGTTTCATCTTTTCATTATTGAAACTTAGTCATCAGTGTCTGTGAGGCTGTTTCTTGGTTCCAGATAGAGAAAAAGTAAACATTTTATTTAACAATTAGAACAATTTCTCTTGGGGACCACCAATCTTAGGAGATGCTCCTGATTTCTTTTGACTAGAAATTTGAGTTTCTCTGACGTGAGCTCTTTTAGTTTCCTTCATATCCACTTGAAATTGCCCAGTTTTAATATCAACAACAATCAATGTGAAATCTCAATTGTATCCTGGAACAATATTATAAAAAGGGTATTAGTAACATCTAAATAAAATATGGAGTTTATTTAATAGTAATGTACCAATATTGGTTTCTAGTTTGATAAATATACTGTAATAATGAAAAATGTTAATAGGAGAAATTGGGTGAGGGTTATATACAAACTTTCTGTAATATCTCTGAAACTTCTTTGTAAATCTAAAGATATTCCAAAATAATTTTATTTTTAAAAATAGAGAAACTGCTAAAAGAATAGCAAACTGCACATTCAAACAAATGGGGGGGTATGAATTAAAAGAAAAAAAATTCACAGTTTATTTACAAGAAAGTATGAAAAGAACGTAAACATGTACACACAGAGATGTGTGCATGTACATACATAGACATACACAGAAAAGTAAAAAACTAATTACTACCACAAAATTAAGTGGAAGGAATAAAATCAAACATATAATCACAATAAATATAAATAGCCTAAACTCTCCAGTTACAATGACAAAGAATGTTAAGTGATTATAAAAAGTACCCAATAACAATGCATTTTTAAATGTTTATCTAAAACACTAGATCACAACAATTTGGCAATAAAACATAAGAAAAATATAAATACTAAGTAAATATGAGCCAGAGTAAAGTGGTAAAACTATATTAATATCAGATAGTCTAGAAAGCAAATGTATTATTAATGATAGCAATACAAAAAATGAAAGATTCAGTATAGTACATAAAAATAAAAATTTTATGGGCATATATGAAAATTCCATATTTTATGTCTATTCTTGAAGCTGCAAAAAAGGCAAGGAAATGGATTCTCCCCGGGAGCTTTCAATAAGATCAAAGAAACACAGATCTTATTGACACCTTGACTTCAGCACTATGAGACTCATTTCAAACTTCTGACCTCAAGAAGATAATAAATTTATGTTTTTTAAAGCTACTACATGGGTGTAATTTGTAGTATAATAGCAACAATAGGAAACTAAAAAAAAAATAAGTTATTTCCTTTAAGTGGATATACTAATATCTCATAAACATATAAAATAATGTTCAAGCTCACTAACAAGATAATTTAAAACAAAATCATAATGAGGCAACATTTTAAAGCCTTCAGATTATACAAAAATGAAAAACTGATAATTTCAGGTATATGGAGAGATAAATTCTCACCCACTGCAGGTAGTGTATATTTTGGAAAGCAATTATGTATTAGCTAATAAATGTGAGTGCACACATATTGTATTATCTAATCACTCTATTTAAGGTATATATCTTGAAGAAATTCTTGCATACGAGCCCCTGGAGACATGTACAAAATCTTCAGAGCAGTATTGTGTGCAATAGCAAAAACATAGAAATAATTCAAATGCTCATTAACAAGAAAATGATTAAATAGTGTTGGGTTTTCCCCCATATAACAAAATATTGAATAGCGAAAAATAATTAAAACTATACACATCAATCTCAGAAACATATTGTTAGTAAATGAAGCTCAGTAGACAGCATTACATACAATGTGATTCCATTTATATAGAATTTAAATATGGAAAAAATAAAACTACATATTGTTACAATAGTAGAATCATGAACAAAAGTAGTGGAATGGCAAACAATATTTAGGATAGTCATTAGCTGAGGAGGAGGGGTTAAATTGAGGAGAGAAGGGGCTTTAAAGATATTGGTAATAGTCTATTTATTAATCTTGGTGCTGAGTTCATGTGTGTTCATTTTATTATATGCTTTAAACTACACATTTAGGTTTTGTAAACTTTTACTCAAATATGTTTTACAATGTAATGATTTAAACATTTTATTTCAATGAATAATAAATTAAAGAAGAGTTGTTTTCAGGAAACAGATTGAAATATCAATGTTTCAATAGTTTGGGTAAATATATTTAGAGGTTCTTAAATTTGTAATTTAGAAAAGTACCAATCATTGAAAAAAAAACAGCCTTAAAATATTTATTTACTCATTCATCCTTTTGATGCATATTTATTGATACCTGTCTGTCAAGTGCTGTGGTTGTTTTATTTAGATTACTATTTGATTAAAATATTTGTAATCTTTGTCTTAGATATCTAAGATACAATATTTGAAAAAGGCAGCATGAATATATTGATCACACTTAATTGAAAGGTAAAAATAAAATAGATAGTGAAAGAATGTATTGGAGAAAAGTTGAAAGAGAAAAAAATTACAGAAACAAGTTATCTTACAATATGTAATCAGCCAAGGACTATGTTGTAGAAATGATAGTCTAAAGTTAAGAACTCACACCTGGCCAACATCCTCGTTTTCTTGTAGCATTCTGCTGTATATATTTCCCTCCACCCCTGGGTGAGCGAGTGTACTCCAATGCATTCCAGTCCATCTCTGGTTTCTCATAATGTACAAGCAGCTCCTGAAAGTGTAGTGATCCCAATTATGTTTTCAGTATCCCCCCCAGTGCTTGTGAGTCTTCAGGGAGCTCCTCAGAACTAAGTTCCCTATGCCAGGGGGCAATGCTGGGTGCATTAGTACCATGATCAAAGATTTGTGGAGGGTGACTGAGAAAAGCAGGAATGGCAGGTTTCCATCGGACAGGGTCAGTCCCTGGGCAAGTGTCACCCCTTGCCCTGCCTCAGCATGATCATTTTAAGACATATATGACTGACCCAGGGAAACAGAAAATTTGGTGGTTGAGAATACATAAGGAATGAACGTGCTCTGGCTCTGCCTTACACGGTCCCTTAATGCAGTCAGTTACCATAGTAACATTCCTGTCTGGGAGTTGTTAGGGGTCAGAGAACACCAAATGCTCTGCAAATTATGGGAGGCACTTTTGACCCAGTTTCTCAAAAATTCACAATTATTTATAAAAATTACAGGAAGAGCAAAGAAAGCAATTTAACATTTGCACATGTCTGTGTTATAACCCCAATGTTACCTTAGGGACTTTATATGCAGAAGTCCCACGGACAGGAATCTGATGGATACCCTGAGGCCATCAGTGCTCAGAGAGATGCCAAACACTTTTGTTACTCACTGGCTGGCATCTTTCCCCTTTTTTTCTTGTAATATTACCTGAATATCTTTAGAAAATCACCTACCCTGTGTGATTTGTATGACAATAGCCCCATGCCAGCTCTTGAGATGGGCCCTGGCTGGTTTCAGTTAACACAAGTATCCCCTTGTGCAGGCATTTGCCATGGGATGGTCCAGTCATGTGTTTTCTGGATGGTTAGGAAAGGCAGGAACTTGGCTCCTTCTTTTCCATGAGGACAGGGCGTCTGGAACTTGGACAGAGATTTTCTCTGTGACCAACTAACAGGCTCTTCTGAGCCTGACTAGGCCCCATCCTTGGGCATGTCCTCAGGATCCCAGTTTTAGCAAGAATCCTGCTAAGTCAGTTTATCAAGAATCTGATACCTGATCACTCTCAATATCTAATCAAATTTCATATCCCCACCATCCCCAGATAATATCTGATCACCCTTGTCTGCCTTCAGCATGAATCCCATCAAGTAGTTTTAGCCAGAATCCTGCTAACCTCTGATGTTTCCTCTTAGTAATTTTCCACCCATGGACTCCTCATCCTGCTATGTAAACCTCCACTTTTCCTTATTGTATTCAGAATAGAATCCAATCACTCTCCCCTACCACCAAATCCCATTGGTATGGGAGCTATAACAATCTTATTATTTTAACAAGTGTCAGAATATTTTTTAACAACTGCTATAACCACAGGTGCTCCCTAGGGAAGCCAGTGTGAGAAAACTTGAAAAAAATAATGCAGACATTCTGATGACATGACGAACCTCTGGACAACCTGGTTTGGAAACAAATCTTTTTTTTTAAGTACTTCAGATGAATTCTGTTACTTTGCTTTGATCTGAAACTTTCTGAACTAATATTACTAAGTAGGAAATTGAACATTTAACAATGGTTACCTTGAAATCTGTACTTGTTGCTCACTACCCTGCTCTCCAAGTTTTAAGGGCAATTAGAAAAAAGTCTGCCTTACCTCCATCCACATGAAAAAAAATACCAAAACATAGATTGTATCCAATATTTTATTCTATTTTAAATATGTTTTTATTGATTTCAGAGAGGAAGGAAGAAGGAGAGAGAGAGAGAGAGAGAGAAACATCAGTGGTGAGAGAGAATCATTGAGGGCTGCACCCTGCACACCCCACATTAGGGATTGAGCCCACAACCCAGGCTGGGAATCAAACCATGACCTCCTGGTTCATAGGTTGATACTCAACCACTGAGCCACACTGACCTGGTGATCTTATCCAATATTTTGCTCTGACAGCCCTGGTCAGTAATTGGAGAAAGAAAACACTGTTACATTTTAAAATATATTTTAGTAGCAATTTTCATTTAGCTCGTTCATCTCTTCCTGGTAGAGAAGGGCAGACAGAATTTAAAAGCCACTAAGGCTCAAAAGAGGAAATGATTGTATAAAAACAATAACAGTAGACAAAAATATTGTGATATTAGATTTTCTACTTCCACCATTTTGAAAAACCATGTTGTTACAGTAACCAAGAAGGCAGCACTTGAGGACTGATTTTGCTGGTAAGAAGAAACCCAAATTCCTTCATTCTAGAGAAGCATGTAAGCTGAACTTCAAAGCCCCTGACTACTACAGATAGCTGCTCTACTCTGCATGTCAGGGTAACATCCACACATCCATGGTAATTATCCATGTGGGCATTTAAAGGACGTTATTATGGGCTCTTTCTCTGAACAAGGAAAAAGTCTAATGCCTCAGCTGCCTTCACTAAACTGCTGAAATGATAGCTCTTACTGATATTGAGTTTAATACACACTTTCTAATGTATGACGGAATTTTATTTTATAAGCATTCATCATTTCTCATATTAACCTAGCAAGGAAAGAAGGCTCCTCAAATTTTGTAGACAGAAAACAGCGGGGCAGAGAGAGATAAAGTGTCCCTTCATATCAGAAGCTGGCAAGATGAGCCATGGAGAGGAATGTGGCAGGAGAAGCCCCTGAAGTGACAGAGCTATCCCTAGGCAGGAGTTTCCTGAGAAAATGATTGGAATCTATGGTCCAACCCACCTGTTTAACTAGCAGGAACCATTCTGAAATGTACGGTCGGTAAGGGATTGCTTCAGGAAATTACTTTCACTTGGTAAAGCCTGATGTTTTGTGTCCTCAAGTCAATAGTGTGTGTGTGTGTGTGTGTGTGTGTATGTGTGTGTGTGTGTGTAGAAGTTTAACTTCAAGTTAGAATTAGCCCTTGGATATAGAGAAGATTAAGGTGTGCATCTACACTCATTTCCTTGGCAACAGAATTTTCTCCCCTGAATTTAGGCCCTAAATTTTAACTTAATGCTTTAACCCTAAATTTTAAAAATTTATCTTAGCTAATGCTAATTCTATTAATAGCTTTTCAAAATTCTAGCAGGCATAAATAACCTCAGACTTCACTCTAGTGGGGAAAAAAACACCCACATTAGCTTTTTAGTTAAATTTTGAAGAGTAGCTGAAGATAAAAATGAAGAGCTGAAAGATGCTTTTCCTTGTTTCTTCCCCTCCCTTCCCCCTTTTAAATCTGCTTTAGTTTTCCTCAGGAGTATAATTGGGCATTTGAATAAAAAAATTATGATAGAATATAAATGTGCCTGAAACAATACAACAACAGAGACATTTGTTATGTATTAGTACTGAAGGGAGACAGAGAGTGCCATCCCAAAATATGACTCTTAAAAGATATTATGTTAAGCTGGTTATTTTTTAAAAAACGAAAGACTCAGGAAGAACTTTGAACCTTCCCCCTGACTGCCTGAAAGAATTCAGATAGAAGACCTGCTCCAGGAAGGGAGGTATCATTAGAGATGGCTAATTTTAACATAAACCAGTGGGTGATAGACAAGGAGGAAACTAGCAGGTCCATTTGATCCTCTGTGCATTCTCAAGATGGCCCAACAAACATTTATTTACCAAGCATTTGCTTTGCTATCTCTGTGTGAACTGTCTTCCTGTACTTTGAAGCCCCAAACCACAAACTCCCACTCCTTCTCCTTAGTTCACGATGGCAGATAAGCCTAAGTGCCCAATGTGACTTTGGTCTCACATTTTAATGGAACCCCTGATTGCACACAGGTAATAATTTTGGCCATTGTCTCCTGTTAATCTGTCTCATGTTAATTTATTAGTCCAGCCAGCAGAACTCAGAAAGATAGAAGAAAAATCATGTTTCCTTCCCCACGGGACTTTATCAGTTCTTGATGACATTGGGTCCACTCACATGCTTTCCTGGGTTGGGTAATTTCTACTGAAAACCAAAATCTACTTCTTTGTTGTGTCAAGAATCTCTTAAAATCCCAAGCGTTCAAATAGTCTCCCTTAATTTAAAATCATACTTATATTATTTTTACTAAATTATCAAGTTCTGGCTGCAAACTGTACAGATAACTAGTTTTCAAAACAATCAGGGAATTTGGCTGTCATTTATATTTGAGATTCGAAACTTTTAAAATATTTTATTCTAAACTTCAAAGATGACGGTGGTAGGAGAGAGTATCCTTTATATCTCTTGAGTCTCAGAGAAGAAGAATAGTCTTGAGAAGCAATGCAGAAAGGACATGCCCTCCTTAATTGTACAAATACCAAAGTACCAAGGATGGAGCTATGTACAGTATGTAGTTCTCCATGGGAATTTCTGTAAACAACTGAAAATGTTAGAATGTTGAGGCCTGGAGACCTGAAAACAGCATGTAGCTGATACCATTGTAATGAGCTAGTTATTAATTATAGGAAGGGAGCAAAGGAAAGGCCAGACATTGTAGGCATGTCATTTGGACAGCTTTACCAGGAAGCTGCAACTTTGCACTCCCTAGGGAACCACCAGCCTATTCCCTGCAAAGCACTGGGGGCCGGGGTCCAGCAAAGGGAAGATAGACTCAGGGCTTGTAAAGTTGGGGTGACAAAGGGAAGGTTGTTTGTCAGTCACTCCTGGGAACAGAAGTCATTGGCAAGAATGGGCATGGCCACTGCAAGCTTGTGAAAATTTGGCAATACATAGTCTCCTAAACAAAGGAGTTTGCTCTCTTGGCAAGCTTGGCTCTCTCTTGGTTGCTCTTGTGCATTTGTTGCTCTTGGCACACTTGGCTCATGACTCTTGGCTCTCTGACATTCATCCATATGGCCCAATGCCATGTGGACGCCACATGTAATGGACTAATGGACTGCAGCAGGAAAACACAAGCTAAGCTAGCGTGATCCTGCTGGATTGGACCCTGCTTCAACATGGACACTAGCTCCGATGGTGGTAAGAGAGTATCCTTTATAGCTCTTGAGTCTCAGAGAAGAATAATAGTCTTGAGAAGCAACACCGAAAGGATATGCCATCCTTAATTGTACAAATACCAAAGTACCCTTCTTTTATGACTGGACTAAGGAAAATGGGACTTTGAAAACCCAGGGGTGTAAGTCCACAGAAATAAAGCTTTCTATAATATAGTATCCTCCTGTGAATCTCAGAAAATTCCTTTTCTTGGTATATTGCAAGATCTCCACCTCAGCAACAACTGGGGGAGATGAGGCCCTCTCCTATCTTATAACATAGCTAATGGCTCCATTCAAAGGAATTGTCACTTCTCTCTTGTCCTTTTCATTAGTCACTTCTGTTTTGCCAGGTTCATTTTTTTCTCGAAGCAAACATCCTATAAGGCATACGGAAACAGAGTGGGAGACTAATTAGTGTGTCAAGGAAACTAGAAGGTATGGTGAGAAATTCAGAATCTCATTTTCCTTTTCACCCTTAGAATTGATTTTGCTGTCACCATTTAAAAAATAACAAATGGATGTGCTTCTATTATTTGATGGAGATAAAGTACTTTTTTCCCTCTCTACATATAATTTGCTGCAAATTCTATTAACCAAATATGTATTTCAGAAATAAAATTATTAAAAATTCTGCATAAGTCTGAAATAGTTTAATTACTTATGGATATGAAATGGATTGATTTTTTATTTGTTTATATATGTAATTAGGGTAAATCCAGATAGAATTAATGTAAAAGACATATAATTAGATTAGAGTGCTTGCCAGAGAAGTAATGATTTTTTAAAAGCTATGCATTAGGGGGAAATCTTTGTGATCTCCTATTGAAAGCACTCTATGTATATCATTTATTTAGTTGCAGATTGAATCAGAGATAAAGTTTGTGGTTTTTGTTTGTTTTTAATCCACCTCTAGATTCCTGTCCTGATAGAAAGTCTTGTTTACAGTGAGGTCTGTGATTACTGACAGAAAGTTTTCACTGATGAATTTATTAGTGCTGTGGACAAAAAGGAGCCACATACTAAACCTGACAAGCTCAGGAAAGGCCTGCATGGTGACCTTACAAACTCAGAGACCTAAAGTAACCACATAGGATGGTCGGAAATGAAAACTTTTTAACTAAAAGCAGTTCACCCCAGTAGTCATGTCCTAAGGCAGTATTTTTCCCTAACAAAAGTCAACCTTCACTTTAATGGAGCCTGTCTGCTGTCTTTGAATCTAGGATAACACACCTGATAAACATGCCTTTGCAACAAAAAAGTAAATAATTTCCTTTTCCTGGACCCCTCAAAACACAATTACAACCAAAAATCCCCTCATTATTATTGTTATTGTGTTAATTGTTGACTGTTTTTATCCTGTACCCACCTATATAGAAGTATGTGTCTATCATTTTACTTTTTATCTAATCCCCAGAGGTTTTCCCACTTTGCTTTCCCCCGCCTTCTTAATCTATCACCAATGGATTTCATGTAACCCACTTACACCTCCTATTTTGATTGTAATGTATAAAATAAGGTGCAAAATTGCCATTTTTCAGAGCATTTTCTCAATTTGTTGAGATTTTGCTTCCCAGCAATTGTTGTCAGTTTGGCTCAAATAAACTCATAAAAATTCTTACAGGTTTGGATGTTTTTTTACTTTGACGGTGACTTTTTTGTTTACTTATTGAGGAAGGGGGTGATCAGGCCTCAGCTCTTTCTGTAAATTACCTTTATTTAAAACTGAGAAGCAAGTGAAATTTGATCCCTTTTCATTGTTGTCTTATTTTAATTGATAGTCACATTCTTCAGTAATAGGTAAAGGTTAGATTCTTTTGAAAGGGCCTCATTAATCTGAGGTGTTAGGTATCATTAGGTGAATGTTAACCCTACACTTCAGGTTTAGTATTTTGTAAGATTTGTTGTTTTCTTCTCTTTTTTCTTGTCCTGTTTCCCAACTGATCAATTTCTGTTCTAGGTCTCATTGTTTCCAATGAGATTGTCTTCCTATACAGTTTGATTCAAAGAGATTAATTTATTTCTCCTTTCTTTCCTCTGGAATTGTAACTTGGTCTTATTTTACTTTATTATTTATCCTATATAATAAAGAGGTAATATGCAAATTGACCCTCACACCCTTGTGTCATCACAAGATGGCCACCCCCATGTTGTCACAAGATGGCCACCACAAGATGGCCACTCCACGTTGTCACAGGATGGCCGGCAGAGGAGGACAGTTGGGAGCAACCAGGCAAGCAGGGGAGAGCAGTTGGGGGCCATCAGGCTGGCAGGGGAGGGCAGTTAGGGGTGACCAGGCCAGCAGGGGAGGGCAGTTGGGGATGAGATCAGGCTGGCAGGGGAGGGCAGTTGGGGGTGACCAAGCTGGTAGGGGAGGGCAGTTGGGGGCAATCAGGCTGGCAGGGGAGCAGTGAGATGTCAATCAGGCTGGCAGGGGAACGGTTAGGGGGTGATCAGGCTGGCAGGCAGAAGCAGTTAGGGGCAATCAGGCAGGCGGACAGGCAGGCAAGTAGTTAGGAGCCAGCAGTCTCAGATTGTGAGAGAGATGTCCGACTGCCAGGTTAGGCCCAATCCCTGCGAGATCGGGCCTAACCCAGCAGTTGGACATCCCCCAAGGGGCCCCAGATTGGAGAGGGTGCAGGCTGGGCTGAGGGACAACCCCCACTCCACCACCAGTGCACAAATTTTGTGCACCAGGCCTCTAGTATTTATATATTTTCTCCTTTAATTTGATAGCAAAGAATTCATGGACTTCATTTTCCACCCTTCTTTCTTATGGAAAGTTATTTTAACGATGATATAATGGTTCATTTACAGCAAACTTGCATGATATGCATCAATGAAGGAATTATATCCCCCTTTCTTTAAAGAAGGTAGTCTTTCCTTCTCCTTCCTTCCTTCCTTCCTTCCTTCCTTCCTTCCTTCCTTCCTTCCTTTCCTTCCCTCTCTCTCTCTCTCTCTCTCTCTCTCTCTCTCTCTGTCTCTCATCCTCTCTCTATGTCCTCCCCACCTCTCTCTTTTCTTGGATTATTATATGCCACATTTAACTGGGCAATCAATGGGTCTGTGCTGCCTGTCACTACTTGAGCCAATTATGTAGAGATGGTTGAATGAGAAATGAGCATTTAGTCCAATACTGTCAGCAGTATAGGAGGGCAGCAGGTCATCCACAAAAATCTGCTCTTCACCCCACCATAAACCAACTGCTTATATTGGGTAGAAGGACAAAGATTACATGGGTAATAGGCAAAAGGTTATGCCAAATGTGCTGGAGATACGCAAAAACCTAATGTAGTTGGAGATATGCAAAGGCTGGTGGTCTTCAAAGGGCTAGTGTCTCTGGTTTCTGCAACAAGGTTGTTAATATTTCCATGATAATAGGCAGCTCCCTGATGGGGAGGATAGGCTGCATTTTCAGGTGAGCTCCCAGGACCCATGTGTAACTCCCAGCTAGGTTAGAATGTGCCTTCTTTAATCAGAATAAAACAGTCACAGTTAACCGACCATGATTGATAGTTCTTACAATTATAGCTGGTCCCCAATATTCTATTTATACATCTATCAACATTTCATGCTTTAATAACGTGACTGGAAAGGAACCAGAAGTTATTGAGTTAGGAATCAGGGTCCAACTCTCATACCAATAAACCTATAAAAGATTAGACAGGCTAAAGGAAAGTTAAGCAGCAATCCTTTAAAAAAATGGGTTTACTTTTGTCTTAATTCCCTTTGTTACCAGTGAGGAGAGGTCCTCGTCCCCACCTGTTGCTTATGGGAGTGGAATTCTTGCACTATCACAAGAAAAAGAATCTTCTCACACTCACACAGGAGGATGAGGTATTGTAGAAAGCTTTATTTCTGAGGGATCAAACCTCTTGGTTTTCAAGTTCTCATGTCCCTTTGTCCCACCAATTCAGCAATAGGCTAGCTTAGTTTGTGTTCCCAGCTGCAGTCCATTAGTTCATTGTGTATGGGTTCCACATGGCCACATGGCTATGTGGTTATGGAGGGAACATGGGCAGGACCAAAGCTAAAGGAACCAGAGAACTGAGACAGCCAAGAGCCAAGAGCCAAGAGAGCATGAGTTCCTTTGTTTGGGGGATTTTGTATTCAAAATTTCACAGGCTTATAGTTGGCCCTAACTATTCTGGACAATGATCTTTGTTCTCAGGTTTGATTGACAGCAAGCACCTTCCCTAGTTACCCCAACTTCACTATGCATGCATCTACCTCCCCTTTGAGGGGCCCCTTCCCTCAGTAATCTGTGGGAAATGGCCTAGTGGATCCCTGGGGGGTGCAAAGTTGTACCTTCTTGGTGAAGCTGCCCAAATGTCTAGTCTATAATGTCTGGCCTTCCCTTTGCTCCTTCCCTATTATTAATAACTAGCTAATTACAATCATATCACCTTTGAGGCCTGGCTTCCATGATCACCTGTAGAAAGCTAGACTAACACCAAGTCTTACTCTTTTTACAGGGCTTTCAACAACTGGGTTTGAAAATTAACAGACTTTTATTACTTAAAATAATTGTCTGCCTTCTCCAAAGGGAAAATTGAAAGTAAATGGTTAGAAGTTAGAAGTACTAAGTGAAGAATGAGGGAAAAGTGAGGAGGGGATCCAGGAATCTGAGTCCTGGTTGGGAAGCTAAGGGGCTAAAACCCTTGGATCAGTCTCATCTGTGCGTCCCTCTGGCTGTGTTACTTTTGGCACATTCCTTAAACTTTCTGACTTCCAGTGTCTTCCTTTGTGAATGAGAAAATGATATGTACCTCCCAGGGTTTGGTGAGGATTAAAGGTGATAACATTTACCCTAGACTGTGTTCCTTGAGGGCAGGGAACTGCTCTTTGGCTCCTTTCTATGCTTTAGAATCTACTACAAAGCCTGGAATATAGTAGGTACTCAGTAAACATCAAGTCAAAGGGAGAATAGGACAGGAACCTATAAGAGCAGACATTGAAGAAATTGGTCAGGAAGATAAGCAGGAAAACAAAGTTGGAAAAATGGAAAGAAGAACACAGGATAGGTGAAATATGGAGACCTGGTCAGGACATTCAGGTTAAAACTGTGAAGTGTCCTGAAGCCACAGTTCCCCCTTCTCATGACTCTTGGGGAAGGGCTCTTCTGCTGTCTTTTTCTAAAGTCTAAATTGCAAACACAGGATAAAAGTACATAGTGTTAATAGACTAGGGGTGACCCCACTTCTTCACCCTGTCAGACAGCAGGGGTGGTTTATTCAAAATTCCCATCTCAACCTACAGATTCATGAAAATTGCAAGTTCAGTGTCACTGCTCACGTTGATCTACATGAAGCAACCACTCAAATTGTCTTCTGTTCCATTGCTTATTTAGGCTAATAAACACCGAGAAGTGCTGGGGAGTTTTGTTTCTTGTTTTCTGAGTGATTTTTGTTAATCTGCATTTGTAATCTTAAGAAATGTTTATGGGTTGTAGTTGGCCAAGTTCAGAAAGGTCATCTAATGTCAGATCAGCCCATGGTGCATTGCAAATGAATCCTGACTGCTGGGCAGTGGCATTTGGGGGCTTTATTTATTATGAGTTTTAATTAGCTCTTTCATACTTTACCCTACAAAATTCATTATGTCTTGATGGATTTGGAGAATCACTTAACTTAGTTTACATCAAGATCAACAACTTGATATTATCATAGAATTTTCGATGAAGATTTACTTTTGATGCTTACTAGTTTCTCAAAACCCCAAAATATAAACTTCTAACATGCCAGTCAAAAAAAAACCAAAAAAACACACAATGGGCCCTGCCAGCTTGGCTCAGTGGTTGAGCGTCAACCCATGAATCAGGAGGTCACTGTTTGATTCCCAGTCAGGGCACATGACCTGGTTGCAGGCTTGATCCCCAATGTGGGCCATGCATGAAGCAACCAATCAATGATTCTTTTTCATCATTGATGTTTCTATCTCTCTCTCCCTCTTCCTTCCTCTCTGAAATCAATAAAAATATTTTTTTTAAAAAAGAAGGCAATAGTATAATGCTCAGGGTGAACATCTCCTTAATCATCAACATGAGAAGGCACTTAATTAAAATACAGCTAAACAAAAGAAAACAAACACCTAAAATAAAATCAAGGTATATATTTTTAAAACCCAACGTTTTCTACTAAATAAAAGACCTGGGTATCTGTTGGGAAAGGACCGTGAAATGAAAACTCGTACCTTCACATGTTGCCCAAAGGTACTTGCCTCCTCTGTCTAGGAGTTGTCATCACAGCAGGTCACCCCTAAACACTAGGTGTGATATTGAACTCAGGTTCGGTTGCCTGCTGCTCCAAAGCCCATAATCGATCAAGAGATCAGAGCTGATGGAAGGAAACTTCAGTTTATTCAAGAGCTGCAGGCAGCTTGAGAAGATGGGAGACTCATCACAGAGACCATCTTAGCATCTCAGTGCTGGCAGGGGTTTTTATGAGCGGGGAAGAGGGAGGGAGAACACCAAACTGGAAGGGGTTGTGGGCTCTCCTTTGAGGGCCACTGGGTGCCATGTGCTAGTCAGCTATCATGTGGGAGCCTGAGTCAGTGGTCTGGTTTTCAGTCAGTCAAGGTGAGCAAGTCTCCTGGAGCAGAAATACCTGCAGGCTGAGATGTTTCCTTTGAGGTTAGTTAGCTTCTAGAATCCTTTAAGCAAACTGGCTGTTTATTCACAGCTACATGTAAATTTCCAAGTCATTTTTTATAGAAACAATGTTAAAAGAAGGGTGGTGTAGGTTACAGATGGCTAGGGACTGTGACCTCTGGGCTCTGAGAAAGGATGACTGTTTCCTGGTCCTTAGATCCATGGGAGCGGTCTTCCACGAGAGGGTTAAGCATAGGAGTGAGTAAGTGATCCAGCTTGCAGCTCTTCTTACTGTAACACAATGGTATATTAAAATCTATCAATATCAGGCCCCCTGTACATACTAAATTCTCCAAAGATTACCAGTGTGTAAAATGTCTTCATAGGAACAATGAAATATGGTCATTTGGAATGGACATTCTTTATAAGAAGAGTGTTAGTAAGGAAGGTGTAAAACATTAGATTCCGTATCATTGAGTTTTAATTGAACACCTGCTATGTCGCAGCAATGAGCTTGCTGGGTATTTTCAAATGGAGCAGGGAACATGGGAACTACAGAGGGCTGGTACATAGCTCTATATTCTGGTTATTGTCAAGATGATGGTGATGGTATAAGTCCTAGAATAAATTGTGTTGACATAGCGCCTCAGACCCCAGATCTTTCTTACATGTTCTTTTGTCATGTGTATTTTGTAGTCTCCTGGAAATGTCAATGTGAATTTCCATTTGGGGCAATAATTCACTTACTCTATTAGAGTGATATGTAGGATGCCTTTGCTCTAGCAGGAAGTGCCACTGAAAATAAAACATCTTTGGATTATATTATTACTCATACATTTGTGATACCATGTTTCCTCTGATTTATAAAATGGACTTTTCTTATGCTTTTACAGCCTTTGGTTTATTATTCAGAGCTCTCAGAGAAGGGTTTAGCATTTTTTTAACAGCAGTCCCCCCCCCCCACACACACACACACATACACACACACAAACCATATTAGAAGCATGTCAGATTTGAAAAATCAAGCTAGGATGGACAAAGTACTTCCTTTACCTGTGATAGGCAGCACAGTTTCCAATACTACAAAGATTGAAAGACTTAGTTAAAACATTGAATTATTGTGTTCTCACATATCCTCCTATTTATCTTCATAACCACTCAGAGATTTTTGTTGTTGTTGGGTTGTTTTTTAAAGGAGCAAATATCACTGTATCCTTCTATAGATGTGGCAACTGAGGCTCAAAAAGATAAAAAGTCTTACCCAAAGTCATTCATGAGTTTATTTGTTGGCTCAATAATAATAATAGCAATGATGATGATGATAATAATAATAATAATTTGTTAGTCATAGAGTAATTGGCAGAACTGAAAACACAATTTGATTTTCTAGCTCTATTTTTTCCACTAAATTAGGTTTCCACTACCTTTTAAATACCAGATTAAAAATGTTAATTTGTAAGCCAAACCGGTTTGGCTCAGTGGATAGAGCGTCGGCCTGTGGACTGAAAGGTCCCAGGTTCGATTCCGGTCAAGGGCATGTACCTTGGTTGTGGGCACATCCCCAGTAGGAGGTGTGCAGGAAGCAGCTGATCGATGTTTCTCTCTCATCGATGTTTCTAACTCTCTATCCCTCTCCCTTCCTCTCTGTAAAAAATCAATAAAATATATTTTTAAAAAATTTTTTTAAAAATCAAAATGTTAATTTGTAAAAACCTGGTTGTATAGAATCTTATACATAAAAATGTATAAAATGGAAGAGAATTGTCCATGATTCAGAACTTATCTTCTTATCACTGGCAGCCTAAGTTAAGTAGAGGTGGCCCCTTCCTTTGGAAGCCTATTTCAATACATTTCTGAAATGATATCTGCCTCCTTTCACATATGGAAAATGACAATGAAAAGATTCACTTTGCTCTTCTCATTATTCTAGTCCATTGTCTCCTAATCTTAGAGATTTCCCAACCCCCACCTCCAGCTTTGTAGATGTGAAATCATTACTGCGACATTTAGGAGTACAGCTGGCTAATCTCAACCTGGGTTGAACAGCAAACCAGAACTTCTCCTTGGAGGATGGCATCCTTGGAATGAAAAATGTGGTCAGTGAGGGCAGGTAGGGAGCGCTGTGTTCAAGTAATGGAATGGCAGCATACCAAACCGAGATCCTCCTCTTGTCTCCAGTGCAAGCACCTGTTTGTCGAATCTGTTCATTTCCCTTTACTTTTGGAAGTTAACATGGGGGACATGTAACAAAAGAACAACAGTGTATGTTTTTGAAGAACACTCCTGTTACTGACTGTAATGTTGCTTGCTTCAAGGTTTCTATCACCTAGCTCTAGAGGGAACGTTTTGTTTATAACTATACCCTATTGAGCACCCTAATGGATGCTTCTATTCTGTGTAAGCTGAGAAAGAGCCAGCAATGGGAACTGGGGAGAAAGGAGCTCAAAAGGAATTCAAACACATGAGACTTCAAGCCCTCAGGAAACATTTATCATCTTTTCTGACAGCTGGAAACAAATATGTGCATAGTGCTTTTTCCATACAGAAGAGCATCTCATTTGAGAATATATTATTCTAATATTATTCCCTTTTTACCAATTGTCCTAACTGGCCCAGCAGATAAGTAACTAGTAGAGGAGAGAGTCCATGCAGTTCTCTTTCACAGCCATACTTGCCTTCACTCTCCCATGTCCCTTTACTTGCCACAGGAGCTCCATTAGGGCAAGGGCTGTGTTTTCAATAGTGTGACCTTCCCTCCGGCATCTCTGAGTCTTTGAACACAGTGGTGGGTGAGTGAGTGCTGCCATCCGTCTCATGGGTAATAGAATTTTGTGCATGAGTACAATGGTGCTTTTCCTTCTCAGCTCGTGAGGCTGAGCGACCACATCTGCTCTCTGCAGTGCTTGCTGTAATCAGGCCACTCGCCTATGGCTAGAGGGCCAGATTTTGCTCAGAAGGCCATCTTTCAGTCTCCCAGACACATGAGGCTTTGAGCAGAATTGCTGATTTTTTAAACATTTTAAAGGGAGATGAAATGTCATATTTGTGAAAATAAGACAGCCACTGCTCTGTCAAGCAGACATGGGAACCCAGCTAAGTTTCGTCTTTATGATGACTCATCTAGAGGCTCTGGGTCATTAGCTGTTTATTTTTAGAAAATCTGAATTTCAGTGAAATCCATTTGGTGGTACATAATTGCAGTGGATTCAGTTCAAACTAGGTAATTATAGGTCAGCTGGAGGTGATTATCTCCATCCACAGCTTGCCAGGGGGTAAGACGCAGTGGTTCTCAACCTTGGCTCCACATTAAAATCACCTGGGAATCTTTTTAAAATCCTGATTTCTGGGCCTCATCCTCCAGAAATTCTGTTTCTTTGTTATGGGGTGAGGCCACAACATTAGTAACAAAGAAACAGAATTTCCGGAGGATGAGGCCCAGAAATCGGGATTTAAAAAAGATTCCCAGGTGATTCTAATGTGCAGCCAAGGTTGAGAACCACTGGGTAAGAGGCTCTAATCTATGCAAAGCTTTTAAAGTAACATTTTCTTTCCCAGGACCAATGGAGTATAAATGAAGCCCTTTAAGGCTTTCCTTGCATCATCTTAACTTAGTTTGTTGTCTTTCTGCCTCTCCTTGGGGACAATAAGTCTTCTGGTCACAATTCTATCTCAAATATTGAGGGGGAAAAAGAGTGCAGTTGTGCTGAGCTGATACCAATGGACATGTCTGCTACAATCAGGCCACCTTCATTTTGGGTGTCCTTTTTAGGGATTATTTTACAAGATATTCCAGGATAACGTCAAACCATCCTCCAGGATCAAAGACGAGATTTCAGAGATACTTTTTCCCCTTTAATTTCCCAGTCCTTCAAAAATGTTCTAAAGAGAGATTGGTAATGTACTTTTCTTTATAGCCATTGATGGGAGAAAGCAAATACAACTCTATGAAATGGGTTAAGTCTGCTGGGCTGGTTTATGTCTCTAATGGGAGGGAGGATGCTTGGTGTGGCAAATAGAATTTCTTACCTCCCAGATGTGCTTTTCCCTGAGCTCCAGTTGTTTTTCTATTGTTGAGCAGTCGGCATCTCCCTCATGTGTTTGAGCCTCTGCTTCCTCTGCATTTGGCCTCACTGCTGTGATGAAGTCCAAGATGTCCTAATAAATGTGTCATCAACATCATATGCTTTAGATCAGGGGTCCTCAAACTACGGCCCGTGGGCCACATGCAAATACAAATATTGTATTTGTTCCCGTTTTGTTTTTTTACTTCAAAATAAGATATGTGCAGTGTGCATAGGAATTTGTTCATAGTATTTTTTTAAACTATAGTCCAGCCCTCCAACGGTCTGAGGGACAGTGAACTGGCCCCCTGTTTAAAAAGTTTGAGGACCCCTCCTTTAGATATTCTAGTTTTCACCACCTTCCTAGGGATCTTAGCAGGAAAACAAGAAATTCCTATACACTGCTGGAATTAAGCCCACGTTTCCCCAGGAGTGCTTGTATGTTATTTCAGAAAATGTTGGGTGTGTTCTTTGAAACCCCTTTGATAATCAATGTAATCTCATTGCCTTCCTTCACTGATCATTGGCCACGGACAAAATTTCTGGTTTCATATTACCTGTAAATACAACTTCCATGACTTTGTTCTCTTTCAGTCTCAATCCAAATTGGAATCAGTACAATATGTTCGTGCCGCTGAAAACAACATGGTAGAGTGAAAGTAAATTAATGTTAAGTGAGCAGAATAGGGGCCAACTGATGCCATAGTTATCCATTGATCAATCTAGTCATATTCGTTTAATATTTTCCAGTCTCAGTTCCTTCATTTAAGCAATGGGATAATAATATGTACTCCATAGGATTATAGAGATCATCAAATATGGTTTATAAGACAACAAATATTCCAAAGCTAATAATTGTTAGCCTAGTACCTATTTAGGCATCCGTAAGGTCTAATTTTTCACATATATACTAGTAAGTGATAAAATTTGATATTTTACATTCACATGTATCTATGGTCTGTGAATACTGTACATGTGACCATTTCTAATACTGACAGAGTGACAGGTGCAGATAGCAATTTAATAAATGCCATGTGAGCATGGAGTATAAGAACTAGTAACTGAGATAAAGAATCCTAAATAAAAACATACCCATAGAGTTATAGAGTCACAAGGATAGAATGCACCCTAAGATGATGTAAAGTGTACCGATTTCTGGGAAAGAAACGTCCATAGACATTACTCTACCTACTCAAGATCCCCTCAGCTAATTAGTCACAGACCTAGGCCTAGCTCCAAGTCTCCTGACCCGACCCTCAGCCACCACCCCATTCTGCACACTGCCATTATAACATGGCTTTCTTAAATTCCACATGCAAGCACATTAGCTAACTCTGCAATGTTACCAATTAGAAGAGAATAATGGCCTAGAACCTCATGTATTTTTGCCACATGAACAAAATATTACAATGCAATTGTACATGCCCATCATTTCTGTTCTGTTCCAACAAGAGGAGCTGGCCTAGCTCATGTTGTTTCTTCTGTTGACGTCTCTGTCTTTCTATGATCTTCTTAGACACATCTGTGATTCTGTGAGATCGCAGGGAATACTGGAATCTCTTGTCTTTTTCATCTGGTGGGGAATGTCCTGTGACATACACAATTGAATTTGTGTTATTCATTTCTAAAGATCTTGAACCCTGGCTTTTACAATATATCCACATATGACTTGATAAAACTAGGGAAGAGAATAAAGTGAGAGCCAAAAATAAATTTCAAGATTGAAGTCAAACAGTTGACATATTTAGGAATAAGAATTGAGTCTATGCTGTTGTAACCAAATCAATTCTCCTTTAAGGATACATTTCCCAAGATCTAAACCAATTCCAAAAACTTATTTTAGGGAGAAAACAGCTATTGGAAAATACAATGACACCTGTTTTATCTTCCATTTTAAATTGATGGGCATCATTATTTAAAAAAAAAATTACCAGGCTTCTTTATTAAAGAATCTGAATTAATGGTTTTATGAAAATGGAAATGTACTTTAATTAAGCAAACAGTAATGTTATAGAGTTATAGACTTGTAGTATTTCAAAAGATAACTGAGTCCTTTTGAAATTATTCTTTTAAGGTGATTGAGAAAAAAGAAGTGAGATGTGATAACTTTGAATGAACTTTTCAAGTAGTCTGAAAAAATACAGAAACTGATTGCCATGTTCTTTCTCTCCTACACATTGGATATTCTTTCTTACAAGATCTCATCATTCTGAAAAATGTTCATTCACGTTTTAAAATGTTTCCCTTTTTTATTTAAAATACTTTCTTCTCTATTACCAAACCCTTGAATTGTTCTTTTGATTAATAATAGTGTTCAAAATTTTATTTCTTTATTTAAACTTATTTTTTAAGCCTAATAAAGTATCCATCTATTTATTCAACAAGCATTTATCTAGTGCTTATTGTTTTCCTAGATTATGAAGATATAAACTTGAGTAATACCTAACTCTACTCAAAGATCTCATTTCTCTTTATCATCTGTGCTTGTCTAAGTCATTCCAGGGACATTTACCCAGCATATTCTGGGTGTTCCAAATAGTCACAGATTCAGTCAGTGCTAACTGTTGATTTTCTTCTGTCTTTATTGTTATGATCTTTAACTTTTTCTGGTGATATTTTGGTGCCATCATTCTATTTACTTGGCTGAAAAGTAACTGATGAATTCATCAGATTTATTTATTTATTTATTTAAATAAGGAAGAGATATCACTTTTCTGGGATATGATAAGCATATTTCTCCCAGAGGTAAGTCTCTGAACTCCTAAAAATTTTCTCCTCATTCTGCTACTCATTCTTTGTATAACCTCCTCAATTTCTTCCACTGCAAAATTCTATTAAAAAAATCTTCTGAGAGCTGTTTGATGATTTGCCAAAACTAAGCTCAGCCATAAAATTTTCAGCTTTTGCACAAAGTAGCACGGCTAGGTTTATTAGAGTAAGGTGACTTTCATCCTCCTTCAAATTGCCTGATGCAAAAATTTAACCAATTACTAATTCATTAGCAAATGCTGTGCAAAAAAATTTCAATAGCTGATATCCTAAGTCTTACATTGGGGGTAAGTCTGATTTTTATTCAACAATATATATTTCCTATAACAAATTATTTATTTTCATTGTTGTATACAGGAATATACTCCCTCAAGAAAAGACAAAATATGGCAAAACTGTCCCCTTCCTTCCAACTCCCCTGGCACACTACACATACTCTATTAACAAGCATTTTATTTTACTTCTTTAAAAATAATCAGTTTAGGTATTTTACATTTTCCCATGCAATTGTTCTAAACGGCCTTTTCAGTAAGTTAGTCAAAAGGCTTAACTATTGAAATTAGCAAACTCATTTTAGCTGAAGGCATGTGTTTAAGTGGAGCACACAGTTCCTCACCCTCAGGGGTCCTCACAGACTTTGGTTTTGAATATTTAAGCAGTCATACTGGTTATGCCATTCCATCCGTTATTTGCTAGGCTGCACTAATCACATCAAAGCCACTGGAGACATGATTTAATCAGTCCACCCACAGCAAATGTTTTATAAAGAGTGTGCAATCTCTCTTAAAAGACTAGATTTCTAGAATTAGATTATCTAGCCCAAACTTTTTTTTAAAGAACTCTTTTAAAGATAACTTTGAAAGATGGTCATCCAGCCATTGCTTGAGTATGTTAAGGAATGGGCAATTTCTTACTAATTTATGGGGCATTTTGTTTCAGTGTTGGGTAGTGCAGAGTCCCTTCATAAATGTGCTGGTTATGGCCCCTGCAAAAGTAGAGCTCATATCTTCCTTTTTCTCAGACCCATTTCTTAAATATTTTAAGAAAGGATTGCTTCTTCAATATTTGAAGGCAATATAAGGGGTGGAATCAACTCTTGGCGTATTGTTGTCTTCATTTAGACTTTTTCAATATTTAGACCAGCTATTCAGAAATGGTGGCTGAGGAAGATTAAACATCTTGGAGGTGGCCAATCCCGTTTACAATGAGTTGAGGGCAAAGTGGAAGGAAAGTGCGTGGCGTGTTGTGGCAGACCTGGTTGGTCACTGCGATGCCCAGAAGGCAGGCACGGGGAGAAAGGCACAAGTCTAGGAGAAGAAAGGATCTGGGAAGCAAAAATTTACACACCTCAAAGACAGGCTGTCCTGGCAGTAGCTGATCCTATACACAGCTCCCTGAATGTTTGCACTTGGACCTTGAATAAGCACTGCTGTGGAATTGATAGGTTCTACCAGAGAAAAGGAGTTAATGGTACACTGTGTTGGAAAAACCTGGAATAAATAAAATTAAACAGCTTTCTTTATTGCAGGATTTGTCAGTCTTTAATATATTGTGCTACCAGTGAGGGGTATAAAACATCTTTCAACCTGACAAACTTTTTTTTATTTATTTATTATTAATTTTTTTATTTTTTTAAGCAGCTTAGGTCTATTGGCTCATCTTCATTGTGGACAGCCAGCTTCTATGGGCTTAAGGGTCCTTAATAATTTCCAACTAATTGAAATAATCTCAGGTTCAAGGAGACAGTTATTCTATGCCAACTCCTTATGGAAAATATGAATTTGTATTAATTACAATAGTTGTTATCAAAACTAGCTGTACATCAGAATCACCAAGGGAGAGAGTCTATAAAATGAGATATCTGGGCCCTATCTCAAAATAAGAATCTCTCCTATGGACACCTGGAGTCTACATGTTTCACAAGTGTCCAGGTGCCTTCTATTCAGCCATTCTGTCACCAACATGAGGTCATTTGATCTATCTTTATGCAGTGAGCAGTGGAGTAGGGTTAGGAGCTAGGGCTTCTCCAAAGACCTAAGTCACATGTTGCCTGCCACCTGCTCTTGGCCTTGGATAAACATTTTGACCTTACTAAACTTCAACTTCCTCATCTACCTGATTTAAACCTTCCTTATAACATTTTTTCTGAGGATAAACATTCTTTTTAAAGTGAAGTACTTAATTTACTTAATTTGTTTCATGGCTCAGACTGAGTTCTTACACAATACTTGGGAGCTATTGTGATGATTATTTTCATAAGTATGTTAAAGTTAATTAAATATAGCCGAAGAGAATAAAATGTTTAGTACAACTTCAAAGTGATTTTTGTTCAAATCAGGAGGGTCTTCTAAAAGCCAGGTATCTCCTCCTTCCTTCTGCAAAGGACACCTGCAGCTCAAAACAGTTGGCTCAAGGCTCCTTTTTTTTTTTTTTTAAGAAGTCAAGCTTAGACTCCAGCAATGGCATAAATTCAATACAATTTGAAAAACTCCTGTACTTTATGGTAAGTGTCACTTAACAAAAACTGAAAATTGTATTCATAAATGTGTTTCAAGGATCCCACCTAAAGAGCCCCTTTGCCAGTTGCCAACTAGAAGTTTTGATTCTGCCAAAGTCATTGTTCACTAGATTGTTTCATGGTGCTAATGGTTGGGAGCTCACCAGCTTCTGAGGCAGTAAATCTCATTTCTGGAAACATCCACTGGGAGAAAAGTCTCTTACGGTGGGAACTCTGGGTCCTGGAAGAGTTTCTTTTCATCAGAACAGAGACAAATCTCTCTGACTTGGTGGGCAGTTTTCTTTAGCTCAAAGAAAATTCTTCTATGTACTGCTGTCATACTGGGTAGAAATGAAGTTTAATTCTGTTGATGGGATTAAGTCCATTTAAAGAGATTGAAGGTATGTGTTACTTGCATTGGTTTTTGGAGGACTTGGTGATTTCTGTTATCTCTTTGAAGTGCTTTGGTTGGGCTATGAAAAAACAAAAATATTCACAAATGACAGTAATTCAAAGACACCATAATTTACCAAGTACAAAAAGGCAAACTTGTCTGAAATGTACTCAAAATCTGGCCAATTTGGCCTTTTTTATTCTCTTGGCTTAATTTATAGATTTTATTTTACAAAGGTCAGTGTTCTCTATTTTGTATTTTCTACTTTTTTTTTAAATTTTTTTCTTTGTCATTGGCCTTGTGACTATACCTTTAGTTTGACATACAAAATGCTCAACCTATTTTTTTTTCCCTGTAAAGTTTTCCTCCCACCAATGAAAATGTAACTGTAAAAAAACCTTGGAGATAAATTTGGTTAATTCAGCTGGTTGTTTTCCATTTTTAAAAGAATAGGCAGGTGCATTTACTGCCATCTGGTGGAGCATTTTAGAGGAAAGAAAAGTTGCAACTAGATTAGTTAAAACATTAAAAAATACTTAACAAGGTAAAATCTCTTCATCGAATCAGAATACTATTTAACTGGAGCCAAGTCTAATTAATCCAGACCCACTTGGAAGTTAAATTAATCTGAACTGGAGACATAATTAGCATTTAACCTTATTCTTCTAGTTACTAATTTATTGTCCCAACATACAGGGCAATATTTATTCATATAAGTCAAATTTTGTTGCTTAAACATGTAGGTAAAAGCCAGGAAAACCTAAACTAAAAATTTTCTAGCTTAGATTTCAAATTTTTTAATTTTACATATTAATGTTTGTAGTCCTCAGTGGATTAGCTTCATTTTTTACTTTTTCTTTTAAAAATTCTCACATAAGTTTTATAGGTTGGTCTATTTAACATCCAACAAATAAAAATTAGGTCCATTTTACTTTGGTGTTTCCTCACTGTAGATTCATTTTCTTTCCAAGTATTTTTTTATTATTCCTCTCCTTTGTTCACGAATAAATAGTGAAGACTCTGGTCCCAGTGTTGTCATCTTCCTGCCAAACACCTCAGGCAAGCAACTGTACCGTTCATTCTCAGGTTATGCATCAGTAATCACAGGGATTTACTTGTTTACCTAAAATGGTCTTTTATAATTCTGCGACTCTGCGAACTTATGAACAAATTAAGTTAGTGTGAGCAGTTAAATCCAATAGAAGTGTTAGTGTTTTTCTCACAGCACTAAAAGGTAATAGAAGTGCCTAGACTTCAACTCAGGCTGAAAAAGTAGCCTTCCCTCTTAAACCATACCACATGGGCAACTGCCTAGTTTATTATTTAAAATTTGTACCACATTTATTTTTTCTTTTATTTATCAACATAATGAGTGTGTATTTGGTTTGGGGGACATAGTCATAAACGAATAAGTAAATACCATTGGGGAAAGATAGAAAAAATAAACATGAGTACATACGTATATAATCTATGGCATCCTGGAATGTTTATCAATGAGGAATTCTAATCTAGCATGATTTCTTACTTTGTCTCAAAAAAGAAATAACTTAGTTTGACAGCCAATAGCTTGTGAAGTAATTTATTTACTTTAAGGATGCTAAACATTTCCAAAAGCATCTGTGATTTTTGAGAAAAACATAGATGCATTTAGAAACAATGGGGAATATGGAGCATTGCTGTCCAATGAATAAAGTTATGATAAAAGAGAGGCTAGGAAATCTGGATTGTGTTCTTTATTCCTCTACTCTGATTTTCTAAGACTTGCAGGAATTTACTTTGATTCTACATAATGTCAAAAACATCCAAAAGCAAAATGAAAAAGGTTTTAATATCCTTTAGACACAGCTTTCATCTATCTGTACTTCAATTTTATCTACACTAAGAAAAGAAATGTCTGTTCCTTATCGACTGAGAAGAGATTTTCATTAGTTTGAATTCTTTAGCTAAATTGATCCCATTGCAGGAACAATATACAACTTCACTATGGGAAAGAGGGTTTTATTGCCATCATTTTAGACCCCTTATCCTCCTGTTCAAATATAAAATCAACTTCCTACATGAAGTAAGTTTGAAGTAGTTGTAATAATAGAGGCAACTAGGAACAGATTAAAAGAAAAATGAAGGAAAATAGAATTAATATTTATTGAGTTGTCCAAGTGACATGCTAGGCCATTTTATGTATTTCATGATGGGAATGCTGATTTGGGAGTCAGAAAACCTGGTTTCAAGACCAAGTTCTGTCATTCACTGGATTTGAGATGCTAGACAAACACATATCCATGTCTGGGCCTCAAGTTTATATTTATGACAATGATCCATATTCTTGAGAAATAATCTGACTGAACCTCTTAAATCAAGGTATCACTTGGATTTGCACTCAGCCATAGCTGAACTGAACTCTTTGATGGACACATCACACCTAAATCTTACAAAAACTCAATGAAGCCTTACTAGACTCAACTGTGAACCAGGCTTGAATAATTGACCCACTAAAGACAATGGCTTTGACAATAGACTAAATAATAATTATACTGTACATTCCATTTGCTTCATATATATTTTTTTTGCTAAGCACTGCAATTGTCATTTATTATCTCAAATTTCAGAACAAAACCTCAAAAGTAGGCATTACTAGCTCTACTAAAGGAAACCATTTCTCACAGAGGTTAAGCAATTGTCCATGGCCAAGTGATTGTAAAATGTCAGAGATGAGATTCAAACCCAGGTCTGCTGAAGTTCAAAGCCCAAGCTCTTTCTTTCATAGATTTAAGCCTCAGTGAATTCTTAAGCTTGGCTGGTCATTTCCCAACACCAGGGCCTCTGGCAAAATTGGAATTCCATAGGTTTTCCAAAGTAGTATAAAACTTTTGGAGAGCTCTAGGAGAGTATACTTTAAATGCACAAGTATACACTTGTTTGGAAAAGACAAAATGCTTCCTCAAATGGAATACTAGGCAAAGAGATATGAATGAGTTAACATTTGAGCTGGGCCTGAAGGAAAAGTAGGGTTGACAGACAGGATGATAAGTAGAGGCAGATGGGAAACTTTGACATATTCAGGGGACACTGAGATGTACTTACCCACTGAAGTAGAGGGAGTTGTGGGCAATCATATTCAAGGAAAGGACTGCAAAGCAAGACTGAATGTGTGTCAGTTATGTCCCAAGCCCTCTGCCAGATTCTTTATAGCTGTCATTTCAAGGCCCTTTGAATAAGGTGGGGATTGTCAAGACAAAAGGGTGTGTTTGAATTATTTGATGATGAGGATCACTGAAGTCTTTTGAGCAGAATGTAACCAGATCAGTGCCAGGTTTTAGAGAGATCCGTCAGTCTTCTGATAAAGGTCTTAATCATATAGGGAAAGTTGAAAGTAGACCTGCTAAAGCCAAACAGAGTCCTAATCCATGGACACATGTGAATACTTTGGATATACAAGTGCTTTCCTCTGTCATACTTCCTAAGCAATAATTGGCATTTTATTTTCAGTTTTAGGCTTATTCATTTATTTTTAATTTATGGCAATACTTTGAATAAATAATAGCTAATATTTTCTGATCACTTATTTATGCACTAGAGCCTATTCTAAGTGCCTTATATATATATATATTTTTTTTTCTCCATGGATATAAAGGTAGGCAGTAGTCTTACTTGACAGAAATGGAAACTGAGGTTTAGACAGATTGAGACAGGTGCCCAGGACCGCAAAGCTAGTAAGTGCAGGTGCTGCCATTTGTACTCAGCTGTGAATCGGAGACTTTGTTCCTAACTACGGTGGTACAAAGGAACAGGCCAACTGAAGACATACCCTGCCATTTTGAGAAAAAACTTAATACTTTTTAGTGAAGTGGAAAAGTTGGCTTTTGAGACCTGGATAGTAAATGTACTAACATAATGTTAAGAGCATCCCTGATATCAGTCAGACAGCTGCACATAACTCTTCAGTAAAGAGCCAATAAAATGGCCCCACTAAGAAGAAAGAAAACTTCAAAACTCTATTTAAAGGAGGTCCAGGGAGAGTCGCTTTGAAAATAGGAAGTAGGGCCAAATGTATCATCAAAGCACATCACATACCCATTGTGCTTCCAAAAAATCAGATCCAGCTGAAATTGCTGAGGAGACTTGCGGAGGAATCTCTGTGCCAGCATCTGGCTGGTATAGCAATGCGGCCAGATAAGGAGAGAATGTGCTGGCAGGACTCACTCATTCTGCTCCCCAGTGCAGCTGTTCTGAGCTTAAAGATAAGGTTGAGTCATTAAACTCAATTTGCTGCTAAGGTGACTTGTTGAGAGCTGAGGATAATTGCAACTGAATCTCAAGTCTCAGTGTTAAATCATCTCTAAAGTGGTGTTATCTGCACTGTCTGTGGCTCCGTGTATAGTCGTGGAGGCCAAAGTGTTCTCATTGTGCTTCCCATAACTGCGAAAGATCATACGGTTGTTTCAGGTGGCCTTATGGGGTGTCAGTATTTTGGTGAATTCACCATTGGTCCAGTTTCTGGGTATAGAATACTGAAGATCAGTTTATCATTAGAATAAATTGCAGTGGACCTTTATTCATGCTACCCAAATGCACAGGAGGCTGATTTATAAGTGAGAATTCAGTTATCAATTTAAGAACATCAAATCCTTTTTGAATGATTTAGAAGATAAATAATGGGAGGTGGGTGGCCAAGTGGAGATAGTCTAGATTTAGACAAAACTGTTTCTGAGAACCTAACTTAGGTGGATGACCTTGAACAACATCTTCACAGCTCGGAGTCACAGTTTCATCTGAGAAAAGGAGGTGATTTTATGTCATAAGATTAGTTTGACTCTGGACTACTCTGCCCAAGGACAAGGGGCTGCTGAGGCTGGCCCCAGCGATCACAGCTGTGTTATTTAATACACAGGGTCCTGAGAGAAGTAGCTGTTCAGGTACGGGCATTCCCAGGTTTCTCAATCTGATGGCTGAACCATAGCAGTTTCAAAGGACCTCTCTATTGCAGAAAACCCTAGACTGTCACAGTTTTCACCCTAAACTACAAAATTGTCAACATATTAAGTAAGGACATTGGATTCAGGGTCTGGCCTCAGGGATAGAAGAGTGGCAACACAAGGCAGAGTATCGAGGGCAATTTCAAATGGAATCCTGTGCACTGAACCACCTATCATCAATCATCATCATCATCATCATCATCATCATCATCATCATCATCGGAGAGGAGTCTCTGGTGCTTCTGATCCAAGCCCTAACAGTTGACTCTAATCCCTGTTGTGTGACGAAGCAAAGTTGTTATCCTTCCTGATGTCTGAATGGCTAACTTTGGGCAACTGTCAGAGACCAAGTCAGGAATGCAAGGCAGGGTCTACCAGCATTCGAGTAAAAAATAGTAATGAGGCTCTAGGGGAGTCTTGAAAAGTATCCCAAACTCACAAAGGGCATTCTTACTAGTGCCAAGTAAGGTACCAGCCGTATGTTTAATTCTAAATAGTGTTGGCCCTGCGCCCTCTCTCAATTTCTCAGCCTATGGAAGTTACATGCCAAGATTTCTCTGAACTTATTCCTCTTTCTACCTTCAAGGGATCCTTTTTCTTCATTTTTTTTTTAATTTAACATTGGTAACCTCTGTTAGGTACCATGATGGTAGTGTAACACCTACTCACCCACACACAAAAATCAATCTCAAACAAAGTGATTAGACCCTAGTAAACTTCACTAATGGTTTTTGGAAATGTGTGAAAGGAGAGGTTCACATATTAGCAATTGGAGAAAATAAGTATAATGGACACTTATCTCATTCCTGAATAGTTCTTTATTTATTTTTTCTTCCATTCTTCTCCTTCCTCTTTATTTATCTTTCCAATTTGGGATGGGAGTACAAGCCCCACAAATTACTCTTTTTTCTCAGTCAAAATAGTTCTCTTCCATATCAATTATAAGGTCATTTGCTGATGTTCACATCCTCTGCTAAGTTCTCATCATAAGGGAGCATAAGGTAGTCTTTGAGGAACATTTTCTCCCTGAAAGAAATTCTTATGTGACCAATAAAGATAGTAAAACAAATTTGACTTTATGGGCTAGTGACCAGGATACTGGTGCTTAAATGATTCAGAATCTCTCTTAAACAATGACAAGTAAATACTTTATAGATTTTTTAAGAAGCCAATTCTCTTCTTTTCTTAATTCCAGCCAATGTCTTTACTAGTATAATGTTACCTAATGACAGTCAAGTAGTCAAATTTATCTTTCCTTACATTCATTGAATTTCAGGTGGATGGCTTAGCATGTAGATTTTTAGAAAATACACTGTTCTCACCAGCAATACTTTTAATATATCTATTATAGTAAGATCCTTTCTAGAATGAATTCCAAGAGAACAGCATTTCTTTTATCTTGTTCTCTTTTTGGTTCGGTTTCTGAGAATGACTTTTAACCTTTTCCTTTGATTCTGAGAATGGCCCTTACATAGAATTGGTGACTCCCTGTGCCCTGGCCATTGTTTCCAGGAAGTATTTTGACAGTAACTTTTGGTCAAACTAATTGTTTCTGTCAGTCTCAATAGAAGCCCAGTTGACAGGGATTCAGAAATGTCACTTTTGATTTTGTTGTGCAAAAAGCAGTGATTAGAGTAACCAAAATTCCTGGTGTGACTCTGCCAAAAACAGTCTGTCCTGTGTAGCAATGCAGTTCACTTTTGATATGCCTCATCATGGTGGTGGCCAAGTGTATTTTTAATAAAAGTTATCTTATTTGACCACATTAAAAACAAAAATCTTTTATAGCTGAATTAGTATCCAGGCATTGAAAGCAAGGAAAAGGTAAGGAATAAGTAGAGTAGCCAGTAGGTTAGAACAAAAGTTAAGTATACTTATTGTACATTAAAGTTTTAGCATAAAACTGAATTTTTGTAGAAGTTTTCTTCTGGTCTATACCTATAAATCTTTTGGGTGGTTTCAAATAATTTGTATATATTTTACCTTAGAAGTCCCTGGAGTTGGGAAATGTCTGTGGAGACAGTTGTTGCAACATCACGAAAGGAAATATGAATATAACGCAGAAAACGGCTCAAGCATGTCCCAACAATTTGCTGCTGCCAATGAACCAGGGTGAAAGCAATCCTTTCTTGTCATCCCTGTAAGTTGAATGGTGCATTCGCTGACCAAAACTTTGTGAGTATATGTGTGTTTTCTGGGGGTGGGCGGAGATTTAAATAGAAAAAATGTTAATTATTTGGTGGATTCATGAATACTAATGGCGGTGCTACATTATGGGCTATTTTCTAGGGGAGAAGTAAGTCAGGACCAGGCTGTATGCTGGGGAAGGATGGGGAAAACAGCAAGACTGCTTGCTTCCTGCCTGCCTCTTGGGAAGGAACCAGGCGACCAAGTCATTGAGTGAGTGGGAACCTGCTGTTATGACCCTAGGAGATGGGTATGGCACAGCTATCCTTTTGGAAAGAGTTCTTCTCAGGGTCAGGGGGTACCTGCTGGGTTTTTAAGAAGGAAGTCTAGCACAAGCTAATACCAAGAACTGAGAAAAGTTCTTGTTGAGATGGGTAGAAAGAAGAAGGATCCCAAAGCCTCAGCTCCCCTAGCTAGCTAGCTGAACCCTCGGGGCTGGTTTCTTACTTGCAGAGAGCTAGAAAGTCACAGAAAAGCAAAGATCTTAGTAGATGGGATATTGAGGCTGGTTCTTTGTATGAAATCGGGTAGATAGGGAGTTCTAACTTGATGCTCATCAACTAAAATTTCTTTCTGAACCTCCGGGAATATTTCTAGACCCATGTCACACATTTACAAGGCCTCCTAATACACCAAGGGCCTTCATTCCAGGGGTTCAGAGCTTGAGTGGGAGATATTCGTGCAGGCATAGATCCAAGTTGTAATTACCAGAGAACTACTATATATATATATATATATATATATATATACATATATATATATATATATATATATATATATATATATATATTCTTATTGATTTCAGAGAGGAAGGGAGAGAGAGAGAGAGAGAGAGAGAGAGAGAGAGAGAGAGAGAGAAACATTAATGATGAGGGAGAATCATTGATTGGCTGCCTCCTGCACTCCCCCCACAACCCAGGCATATGCCCTGACAGGGAATCAAACCATGATCTCCTGGTTCATAGATCTATGCTCATTTCCTGAGCCACACTGGCCAGGCCAAAGAACTACAGTTTTGATACAAATTATCATAGATTGGTTTTAATGTATTGCAAATTAAATTATATACCTCTGCATAAAAATTAAATGGTGAATTCTTAGAATTAGCTCAGATTGCAATATCATCTTTATATGGGCTTTTTGTTCTTTTTCTTTTTGATCCTAAAGAAAAGTAAAGAACACACTCTTCTTGTCCCTGGGTTGAATTTCTTATGACCCAGGTGCACAGCTTGTCATGTAGGAAGCAATAAGTTATTTTAACCATATACATCCTGCTTTATTGCCTGGGATACCAAATAAGATCATATTCTTTTTCATATTCAAACTAGATGATGCTGAGTCCCTATACCACCTGTTGCAAGACTATCCCATTTCTTTGTCTGGGATCTCTCTCTTGTGATGACTCTAACAACCTCAGGGATATGTTTTTAGTCCAAGTTAATCCAAGGGTCAGGCCTGGTTACTGTTTGATTTTTTGACTATCTCTCCATCTTCTATCTCCAAGATAGAAGAGTCATGGGAAATTGGACACAGACGAAAGTGTTCAGAGAAATTCTCCAGAAGCTGGGTGAGATCTGGAGAGGCTGAGGATATAGTCTTCCCTGATGACGAGTTCAGCCACTTGATACAACTACTTGGCTCTCATTTTAAGCTCCTGCAGCAGTAAGAGTGAGACTAAAGAATTATGTTGGCATTTTGAAATTGTCTCTTTTAATTTCTCTAAGTCCAATTTAAAGTTTTCTTCAGATAAATTGCTTCATTAGCATCTATCCATGTACACAATGTTTTTCAGGCTTTAAAAATGAAGGATGTCAATGTTGAGGTAATCTATCTGATTGGGAGATTATCTTGCCCCTGAACTACAAATCCAAAGAAAGCAACAAAAAAGAGAGTAGTTAAGCAGAGGGACATGTTATGTGATTCCAAGGAGTGCCCTTTGTCATGAGGCCTGGGGGAAAATATTTTCTTAGGCTCACAAAGATGAGAGACTTTGATCAGTTTGATTCGACTTTAAGATGTTAGGGCTTCTGAGTTCCATATGTCTCTGTGGTCATCAAGAAATCTTGCACAGAAAAGTTTTCATCAAAGGCATCTGAATCTGGAATTAGTATAATTCACCCTCCTATTTGATGGGATGGCTCTAGAGGAGATGTAGGTGTAGACAGGGAAAAGGAAATAGGTTGAGAAGTACTTTAATAACATAAATAATTCTAACATTTATATGCAATTGAAAATAAAGTTACATAAGAACAAACCCTCAGTCTTTTTCATTTCTGAATTCCCCCTCAGTGATCAACTAATCTCTAACTAGCGTGGTTTTGAATATCCATGTATTTCCATATTTGCTTTTGAATTATTTCCCAAACAATTTCTTTTACACTATGTTTGCAAATAAAATCCTCACTTTCATTATATAGGAATCAACTCCTCTAAAAGGTCAATTTTGGGCAATTTGTTTTATTAAAACAAGTTTCTGAGTCTGTGTGTCCATGCAGCAAAGGAGACAGGCCTGTCTTCCTCGTCTCCCCTCCCTGCCACCCCTCCCCCTTCTTTTCTTCCTGTCATATTGCTTTCTGCCACTGGAAGGAAATTATAAAAAGACTGATTCAGAAAAACACAGCATTTTAGTATTTTGACTTTCAAAATATTTGTGAAATCTTCAGGGGCCAGGCCAGACTTGAATAGGGGCATTGCCTGATTTCCATGGGGAGGTGAGAACCCCCTGGCTATGACGCCTTCCTCCTCCTCTGTTTCCCACCCCTCATTCAATTTCTCTAGGACAAAGATACTTTTCTATTCATTCCTAAATTTTCCTTTTATTTACCTTCGTAAGTCCTTTATTTTGCATAGAGATGAGGAGATGTTTTACTGTTCACATCGCTGTCACGTGCCAGGGAACTGATTTATCATATGTGACACTAGAAAACATAAAGCACTAATTTATAGTCATGAAGTTCTCGTCTGTGCTTTCTAAACGGATATAATACAATCAGTCTATCTAGGACATTCCCGAGGCCTGTCATTAGTGGTATTTTATTTCCAACATAAGTAGGAAAAAAATAGTACTATATGAAAGGTAAAAATATTGCAAATAAAATTGAATTAAATAGTTTTCAGAAAAATGAAAATTAGAAGAATTACTAAGTGATGTTTTAGTTTCTAAACTTAATTCTATAATACATCAGTAGATGGAACAGAAAACATTGGCCTGAAATTTGAAGATTATCACAATATGCTTTTCAGGTGCCAATGAAAATTTGTATTGAAAAAGGAAGAGCAAACAGAAATCAAAAACACTTGCCAGTAATAACTGGGCACATTCAACTACAGAAATCTGAAAAAAAAAAAAAAAAAAAAAAAAAGCCTCACTTAAGAACTTACAACATACCAAATGTTTCTTGTTTTACATGTCCTGTAAGTTTTTACCATAGCACATATCTCAACTAAACCAAAAACAACATTCATCTTTTTAAGTTTTCATTCTTTAAATGAATGCCATAATATTCAAGACCTGCTTGTGAAGCCAGATGGGACCGAATAGTTTAAACCTCACTTTCTTGGAACAAGCTTCCCTGAGCTTCTTGATTTGGCTCAGCATGCTCCCCTGGCATGTTCTTCTGAAGCCCTCTGTACTTCCCCGTCATAGACTTTGTACAATTGCAATGTAGGCAAATATTTCCTGGCTGCTCACCATTAGACCAAGCCCCATGGTGGAGATGCTGCATGGTCCTGTTCCCACTGTACACCCAGGGCTGAACACAAGACCTCCCTTATATAGACACTGTACTTGCTCAAAAAATAGGTGGATGAAGGATTTGTGACTTTCACAGTCATCTTTCATGTATTTGAATAATTTAAAGTTTCCATAAGTAGAGAGGGATTGCTTCTTCTGAAGGGACTTGGCTTTGGGGTAAACCTACTAAGCTAGTTGAGGGTATCACAGCATTGGATTTTGTCAGGGGTGAATGCTCCTTTGTATTTGCAATTATAACCTGGAATTAAAAATGGTGAGTAATGTGAGCTAGAGTATTTATGTAATGAGGCCACAACTGGATTTATTCTGTGACAGCTTTTTTAACTCCCAGCAGAAGCTACAAGCTGAGGAAAATAACGATGCTGTCCACCATGAAGATGAGAGCAGCCATTACCAGCAGCTGAACGGTCATAGGAAGCTTCATTCAGAGTTGGAATCTGATACTAAACAATTTCCTATCTCGGCAGGGCAGAACCAAATAAACTGAAATAGGGTAAGAAACCCTTTTGAAGGGTGAGCTTGGAAAACAGCCTGTTGGTAAAAATGCCAACTAAGTGGCGGACAAGTCTGGTTTTCTGGAGTGTTGAATGCTGGCTTTCTTAAAATACCACTCTAAAAAGCCTGATGATCCGGCAAATCTGAGATTATTATTCACAAAGTCAAGGAGGGAAAAGTCAGGATAATTTTGAGGCTTTAAAGTCTGGTTTAAGGGTTAAAATTGGGACAGAATCATGATATAATTAAAAATTAATGCTGTACTCAGCATGGGAGTACAGATATCCAGGGTATGGAAACAAGTTAATTGTCTGTCAATGGATGAATTTATCAAAAATGTAATATTTAAATAAAATGAAATATTATTCAATTTTTAAAAGAAGGAAAATCCTTCCATGTGTAACAACATGGATGGACCTTGAGGGCATTATGTTGAGATTAGCCAGACAAAGAAAGACAAACACCACATGGTGTCTCTTATATGTAGAATCTAAAAAAATATTTTAAAAAGCCAACCTCATAGAAACAGAGAATTAAAAAGTAGTTGCCAAGGGCTGAGGGAGTGAGAGAAAATGGGAGAGGCTGGTAAAGGGTATACATTTTAGATATATAATGTCTGAGGACCTACTGTATAATATGGTAACTATAGTTGATAACTCTGTATTGTAGAATTGAAATTTGCTAAAAGAGTAGAACTTAAATATTCTCACCAAAAAGGGAGGGGTAATTATGTGAGGTTAATGAACTTTATAGGTGAATCCTTTGACCATATATACATATATCAAACATCTTATTGTATACTTTAAACACAACATGATTTTCCCATTATACCTCAATACAGCTGAGAGAAATAAAATAAAATTGGTGGGAACAGCAAGGCAAGGGTTTTGTGGTAAGGTTTTTAAGAGTCCTGAAGAGTAGATAGTCATTAGATGCTATCTATTGAAAAGCTGGGCAGTCTGATACTAGGTGAAATGGGATTTTGGATAAGTTTCCAAAATGAACAATGACAATACCTGCAACTTTGATCTTCATGGGCCATGATTTCCTGCAATAGTGAAGTCCTGTTGACAAAGACAGTGGGATAGTTAGTTCCTATTAAAAGTGAACAGTGACCTGCATGGGTGTCGATGTTTTCAGGTCTCTGCTCTTCTTGATCCACGACACTCTTCTTTTTTAGCAAAAGGATACCCCTTGCAGGAGCATTGGGGAAATACTGGTTACTTCAGCACAAAATTGTTACAGTCAGCAGTGGGAACAGGTGTGATATCTACCTACTGCATCATGAGCAAGACTTATTCCCTATCCTCTACTTCAGCGTGAACATTAGAGCTCATGAATTTAAATCCCCTCATTCCAAAATTTCTAATGAAATAAATATAGAGTAATAAACAAGTGCTAAAGCAGAAAAGGATGCTACGTGTTCAATTCATGTACCTTGGGACTTCCAGAAATATTTGGGGGGGGTGTGTGAAATAATTTATAGTGTGAACAGATGACATAAATTTATAAGCTTAGTTATTAATGCATTATGCATGGTATAATACTACAAGCGGTATGATATTTCTGATAGGTATAGGAAGAAATGCTATTAAGTGGACCAGCTACAATTTGTTTTGTCTTATTATGTGCTTGGTTAAAAATGTTCATTCTCATAATCAAATGAATACCAGATGAAGGGAATATTGTGATTCAATGCTAAGGTATAACAAATGTTTCTAATAAAATACAGATTTAAATTTTTGGAAAACATATTGCAACTTAGAAAAATGCATTAAAATGCTAAGCAGAATTCTAAAGAGAAAGTCTGTATGTCAAGGCCCTTCCACGGAATGGAAGGCTAGCAAATCCTCCTGACCTGCTAGAGATGCGTTCAACTCTAATAGTTACAAAACTGCGTGAACACATGCCTGACCAATGGGACTCAGATTGTAGCAACTGCAACATCATTATTTTAAGTGATTTAGAGGGAACTGAACTGACTGGGATACTGGTGTAGTAGTGTGTTTTCTTGGCCCTTGCAGGACTCTGCTTCTTCCCCAAATGCTTCCTTCTGCGATGAAGGTGATGAATCTATGTGGAGCAGACTCACAAATTCAAAGGCCCCACTGAAATTCAATATAAGACAGTGAAGTGGACTCCAATAAGATTATGAGAAGCTCTAAGGACTGTGAGTAACTGGTGATAGGAGCAGCAACAACAGAGATTTCGTTGTTTGTCACCTTGTAGGAATATAAGCCAAATGTGCCAGAGGTTTTGTTACCGGGAAACCCCTGGTTGGGCTCGGACTGCCTGTCACTGTGTCCAATAACAAAGACAGGGTTGCATCATGTTAGGTGTTTATTGAGAAGACTCGCCAACCAAGAAGACAGGGCACTTACAAGCATTCAAATCCTGTCCTCCAGCCAGGTTCAGGAAACAGGATTATAAAGGAGGAAGGGGATGGGGTGAGGCAACCCTGGGGGTCTACAGACATCAGCTATTGTCCGTTAGTCATCAGGTGATGAGACAATGTTGATGAGATAATGTTTTGACTCCTGGTGGGTCAGTCTGACCCTGCTTATCGGTTCTGCTTGCTGGATTCACAGCTGAGTCACCTCCTCAATCGCTTCCCACAGGCCTTGAAAAGGAAACTTAAGAAAAACTTAACCCCCTATTCACATAAGTATATGTGTTCTAAGATTTAAAATAATATGGTTATTTTTCAGATTAATTCAGGTGCTCTATTTATCAGATTATAAATCCCCCCTATCAATTTTGATGTTTCAAGAAATTCTAGCAAATCAGATTTTTAAATATTAGTTTTCTATTTATAAGGCATATTTTAATTATCAAAAAATCTACAGATTTAACTTTGCCTGTGGGCCTTTTTTTTTTAAAAAAAAATAGCTAAATTCTAAAGACATAACAGCCAATATAATATCCATTTGTCCCTCTCATTATGTCAGATAGGAGACCATGAATGCCTTTTAATTTGAAGAAGAAGCCCCCACGCCAGCCTAGAGCATCCTTTACTGCCTACAGCAAGATGTGAATTTCCATTGTTAGTGGCAGATTATTTTATTTTATTTTTTTAGGAAAGAGGGACCTTTAGTTTCCTGCTAAACATTAGAATATATCTGATTATCACCTTCTTGAAGTAATCAAGGAAATCTAATTCACTCAAACTTCTGCTGAAACTTACTAGCTTCTGGGAAATGGTTCTACCATGTAAAAAAGTCACTTGTTTAAAATGCAGATCTCCTGGCTGCAACCCTGGAGATTCAGATTTTTAGAATCTAGAGAGGAGGCCCAACTGCATGTCTAAGGAGCACCCCCGGGTGATTCTCAAGCAGGTAGTTTTTCAAATAAACAAAACTCAAACTTTCGTGTGCATGATGTCACTCAGAGGACTTGTTATAAAACAAATTGCCAAGCTCCGTGCCCAGAGCTTTTGATTCAGTGGTTCTAGGGTGGGGCCCAAGAATGTGCATTTCTAGCATATTCCCCTTTAATGCTGCTGCTGCTGGGCCAGGCCCCACACTGCATGCAGGCAGATTACTGGAGAGGCCCATGGAGGCCGTGGCAAGAGTACGCAGGAGCTGAAAGTGAGGATGAGAGAGGCTGAAATAACTTCATCTGCTTCCTGATGTTGCCATGGATCTGGTGCTGGAGCCTGAACTTAATTGTAATGTAGACTTTGCAGCTGGTTCATTCACTCTTCAAATATTTATTGACACTCGCATTGTGCCAGATACTATGCTAGATAGGCATAGGTCCATAAATTATGTAGCTTATTAAATCACTAATTAATTAATCCAACAAATATCTATTGAGCATCCACTATTATCCAGGCCATGGGCTAGTTGCTAGTAAGAATTAGGAGAGAGCAACTCTTGGCTTCACTGCTGTGATCCATATTCAGAAGGTGGCTTGAAGAATAGGTGGGTTCTCAGATCGGCTGGTGTGGTTCAGTAGTTGAGTATCGACCTATGAACCAAGAGGTCACGGTTCCATTCCCAGTCAGGGCACATACCTGGGTTGTGGGCTCAATCCCCAGTAGAGGGCATGCAGGAGGCAGCCTATCAGTGATTCTCTTTCATCATTGATGTTTCTTTCTCTCTCTCTCCCTCTCTCTTCCTCTCTGAAATCAATTAAAAAAAGAAGAAGAAGAAGAAAATGTTGGTTCCTTCTGGGCAGAATAGAACACGATAGAGCTGGTTTATTGTGCTATCCTGTGGGAATGACGTTTTGCACAGGTCCCTGGAGCTCAGAACGACACTGACAGCTCTGGTCCTGAGGGCCCAGAGAGGACGCAGAGCACTTTCCTCTTATAAGCAGCCAGGCTTCCCACTGTCAGCTCTCTGCTGGGCAGCAGGACCCCAGACACTTTTTGTAGAAATAGTGCCTTGCCTGTGAAGACAAATGCACGAGACAGGCTGTCAAGGGCTGCTCCCATGCAGCAGTCCTGCCTGGTTTCCTGGAAAACAGCCCACAGGCCCCACAGGAGACCTGCCCTTTCTCTGTGTGCAGACAGTGGGTGAAAGGGCAGGGGGTCAGCACACAAATATTTCTAAAGTTATAGAGGCAGCTCCATATGACACCCATTGACAAGCAATTGCTTTTTAATGTAAAAGCTACGCCTGGAGGAGAACTGGGAGTCTCCTGGTAGCTCTCCTTGCTTTCTTGGGTTCAGACCTCTTTCTACAAACATGGAACATTGATGTTGAAGACAAAAAGAGGCTCCAATCCAGTCTGACTCTTCCTCTTTTTCTTTCATTCTAAGTTTCCCGAGCCTATCCATTTTTACAGAGCCTAAATAGTAAATTATTATTGAGGGAACACATGTTGAGACTTTTCAATATGGTAAATGGATTGGTTTCTTTGGCTTCAAAATATAGATCATTTCCTTGAGACATCACTGTGGTTTTCTAATAGTATACCAAGTTTTAAAACCACAACTGTTTAACTTGCAATACTTAAATTGAAAACTCCTTGATAACTGAAACTGGCTAATTCAGCTCTGTATCTCTCCAGTACTTGCACATGGTGGACTCTCAATGTATATTTGTTGATCATCTGATAGAAGGAGAGGATGAATGAGCATGTGAGTATGGAGGAAACAGGCTCAGGGAAGTATGGGGATGTCTCGAGGCCTTCTTGCAGCAGAAGCAGGCGAGAAGCTGTCTGTTGCCTGCCAGGGCAGCGTTCACCCACTGCCCCTGCCAGAACCCCGATGACTTTCACTGATAAGCACAGATGCTTACTCTCAGTTACTAAAGTTGAGATTTGAGGAGTCCAAGGAAAAGTGAGCTGGATCCAGAATAATACATATTTTAACGTAAGTTGAAATTAAAAAACAATTTATTCGGGAGATAGTTTTTTTTTCCTCTAGGGGACAGATGTAAGAGGAAAATTGGACAGAAAATTTAATTTATAATCCTACACTCAGGTAAGAATTTTCATAAAAACTCTAAATCCTATTAAAGCTGCTTTAGGGAAACATGTGCACACCTTTTACTACAGATCTTTTAATTGACTTGATAAATTGAGTTCACCAGGAGGTGGTATAATCTCTGTAAGGCTGGAAGGAAGAATATTTAATTTCCATATCTGCTCAAGAAACTATTTAAACTCAGAATACTTATCCTTATGGCTGGATAACAAGGATAATTTGACACTAGTGAATATAAAAGCTCAAGCAGTTCTAATAATTCTCTGTTTATCTCTTCTCTGCTGTATCTCATTTAGCAGACCGCTCCCGTCTCGAGCTGCCATGGCACCATCTAGTTTCTGCCAACTGTGTTTCTGAAATATCTCCCAACCCCATTCCTCTTTTCCATTTCCTTTGGCCAAATTTACATGCCCACTATCTCCCTCCTTCTTCTCCTTCACTACTGTTAGCTCTCGTTTGAAACACAAGACAAATTATGCCACTTCCTAACACCCTAATAGAGCTCTTCACCGCACAGTGTGAAGTCCCAATCCATAGCAAAGTGTTCAGGGCCCCCTGCAGCTCTGCTCCAATTACCCTTTCCTCTCCATAAACTCCATTCCAGCCACGCTCAACTACTCATGGTCCTTCTTCAGATTATAAAACGAGAAAGACAGTAGAGTGTCGCTGTTAAGAGCAGGAGCTCTAGGGGCATGCTGCCTGTGTTCAAAAGCCCGTTCTGTCATGAACTTGATGACCTTGAGTATTTGTCCCTTCTCTGAGTCTCAATTTTTTCTCATCTGTGAAACAAATAATGATAGAACCTCCCTGGGGAGGTTACCAAGAGTTTGATCAGAGATGACACGGTTAATATGTTTGGAACGGAGCACATTAGTCGCCATTGTCATCTTTCACGTTGTTGCTCATGATCTCCTCGTGGTGCCTATGGGATCACACTCACCCTGCAGCGAACTGTTTACTTACCACTTCGGAAACCAACCGGGGAACCGATTATTTTTCTGGATTCCTGCAGCACTTTGGTTGCCTTTACTTTTTGTGCCTTAAGTTGTAATGAGTACTTGGCTATCTTCATACCCTCCCCCGAGGATGAACTCCCGGAAAGCAGGAACACTGTGCCAGCCAGGGCTTAGCACATAGAAAATGCTCATCAAATATTTGGTGAAGCAGAAAAAGACTTAGCTGTGAGACATTCAAAGCACTTTATGAACATCCAAGAAAACAATCTGATTAGAGACTACTACTCATTCACCTTATGTAAAAGATAATTTCACTCACACAACAAATATTTATTGAATGTCTACTATTGCCAGTCACTGTTCTTAGCACTGGGAATACAACAATTTAAAAAAACAAGTAAATTTTCTACCCTCAAAGAGCTTCTATTCTAGCAGATGGAAACAGTTAATAAACAACATTAAGAAGCTAATAGTGCTATGGGTAAAAAAGAAAGCAGGAAGAAAGGTAGATGAAAAGTTGCTATTTTACATATGGGTGGTCCAGGTAGACCTCATTGAGAGTGTGACATTTGAGCAGAGACTTGGGAGAAACTTGCAGCATTGGAGGGGGAAGGGGAGCTCTCAAAACAGAGGGAATGGCCAATGCCAAGGCTATGAGGAAGAGCTTGCCTGGAGAGTTTAAGGACCAGCAATGCAGATGTGTGGCTGCAATGGTGTAACCCCATGAGGGAGTGGTGAATGTGAGGTGAGGTGATTGGAGCTGGCTCTTATAGAACCTCTGGGGTTCACCCTGCTTGAATGTATTTCTCTATTCCCTATCTTCACCCCATCAAAGGCTACTCTTAACATGATTCTCTTCATTTCCATTAAAGAAAACTTTAGGATCCAGTTCATAGTCTGCTTTCCTTTCCATCTTTTGAACATTAGTTCTATATGTTTTCACACCCATGTAGATGAAACATCCAATGATGTAACAACACAACTGGTCCTCTTGCCTCAAAATTACGCTCCTCTGTGAAATGCTGAAAATCTGCCTTCATTCTTCATGGCAGAATGCCTTAATGTGGCTGGAAGAAACATGCACATCTAACCATGCCTAATGATGCTGCTTCAAACTGTGGTACCCAGCGTGAGTGGATTACTAAACCTGCCCATTGATTTTTTATTTCTCCTTTTTAAAAAATCTTGTTTTCACCCTGACCAGTGGCTCAGTGGATAGAGCGTTGGCCTGCGGACTGAAAAGTCCCAGGTTCGATTCCAGTCAAGGGCATGTACTTTGGTTGCGGGCACATCCCCAGTAGGCAGTGTGCAGGAGGCAGCTGATCGATGTTTCTAATTCTCTATCCCTCTCTCTTCCTCTCAGTAAAAAATCAATAAAATATATTTAAAAAAATAAAAATAAATAAAAAATCTTATTTTCCTTTCCCTCAGTTGAGGATGGCCTTCAATCAAAACAGGAAGGCTATTCTGCTTTCAATACTTATTTTAATTTTTAAAAAGTTATATTCATATCATTACATGTACAATATCAAAATTCAAGAGGTTAAAACAGAGTGAAAAGTAAGTCTACAGCGCTGTCCCTGCAATACCCAGTTCCCATTTTAGAAGATAATTCTTCTTTCAAATTTCTTATGTCTATATGGAGATGATATGCTGTAAAGCACAAGTAAAAGCATTTGTGTGTGTGCCTATAAACACAGCTTGTAAACATGTGTGTACTTGTGTGTATGCACACATTTGGAATAACATTATATACACTATCTTGCATCTTTTCACTTACTACATAACAGATCTGTCTCATTATTTTCAATGAAGTGGGAATCTCAGAGTTAAACTAAACACTGGACCAGTGTAATATTTTCACTTCTCTTAATTAATTTCCTTATTGTAAAATGGGGCTAATGATAACAATCACCTACCACGATTTTTGTGAGGATTAAATGAGATAATACTTTGTGAAGCACTTGGCATAGTGCCTGACATAGTAATTGCTCACTAAATATTACAATATAATATTGTAATCAGCTCTATTACTCCTAGTAATGCTGCTGGTTAAGCACCATCAGGAGAGCAATATATGAAATCTATTATTTTCATTCACCACTATTATTAGCTTTAATAGTAAAAAATGGCCTTGAGGTGACTAATTTTCTCAATAAGTAAGCTCAAAGATCATGCTGGCTTTATTATGTTTTTAATTAAAAAGGTATTTTACTTTACTTTCCCATTTGTAAAGCAGGGAGTGGGAGGAACATCCAAAAATTGCTTATAACTCCCCCATCCAAATATAACCATTGTTGCCGTATGTATTTTTCTCCTGGGAGCTTTCTGTACACACACATTGTTGGGGGGGCGTGTTAGTAATGGTGGTGACCCTGATGTTAAATCTGCTACTTACTGCAAGGATCACAGAACTGAGAAAGTGCAGATTTAAAAAGACATGCAAGGAAAGAAGACAGGCTCAACCTGAGTCTGGAGCTAAACCAGAGCCCCAAATGAAGACAAAGGCGAGACTCTATTAGTGTTAATCCTGCAGGGGACACAGAAATAAACATTTTTGTTTGTTTGATTCAAAATTCTAAGACTTGGGGTTGGTGATATCTGTAAAGAGTGATGGTAACTTTACTTGCTCAGTTCATAAATATTTCAGTGACATCTAACTCTCAAAGTAGTTTCCTTTCTTACATTATGGCTTCTCAGCATGTTACACTCGTTGTTTTATCGACAACCACATGTTGTTGCCCTCTAGGAGTGGACACCTGTCCCTCTTTTAAAAAACTTGTAACAAACTCACCATTTATTTAGCAATAGATATTAAGCAAGAGCAGTAGACATTCCTGCAGTTATTGAGTCTGCTAAGACTAAAACTGGAAAAAAAAATGTCATTCATTCATTCATTGTCTCATTAGTTTAACAGTCATCTATTGCCCAACTTCCTTGAGCTAGGCACAGTCCTTAACTGTGGTTAAAATATGATTATATGGTTAATGCCTTCACGGTGTCCCAGCATAGTCAGGAAACCGATAGAAAACAAGAATATAATCAAATCAATACAAACATAGAATTATGTTAAGAGCACTGAAAGAAAGAATATCCATAATAGGGATGGAGAGAATGGGTAGGAGACCACCTTCTGATAGTTGGGAAGACCTCTCTGAGGAGTCAGTATTTCAGTTGAGGGCTAATGGGACAGAAGGGCCAGCCATGCAGCCAGTTGGGAGAAGCGCATTGTGCCGTGGTGGCATGGCTGAGCTTGCTTCCTGGGGACGAAAACAAGACCATTGTGGCTGGAGTGATGAGCAAAGGAGTGAGAGGCCCAGATGAGGCTAAACAGGCCAGGTTTGGTCATGCGAGAACTGCAGGTCACAGGAAGGAGTGTGTGTACCCAGAGCCTACCCCACTGGGGTATTAGCAAAGCCTAACTGGCCTGGGGAGCAGGAATGCCCATCTCCAGCCTGCTCTAGCCATCCTGTCCCACCTGAGGGGGGAGAAAAAGCTGAGGAACATTTGTGAAGTTCACAGTCCAGACGCATAGGCTCAGAAGCATAGAACTAGTTCATAGGCATAGTTCATAGACATAAAGCCAGGCATGGCAGGGATGTTGGAATGGTCAGAGCAGGAATATAAAATAGCTATGATTGATATGCTAAGGGCTCTAATGATAAGTTAGATGGCATGCAAGGACAGATGGACAGTTTAGGCAGAGAGATGGATATCTAAGGTAGAACCAAAAAGAAATGTTAGAGTTAAAAGTTTGAGTGTCTCCAGACATGGTAATTCTGAGCTAGTGGCTTCTGCCCCTAGATGTGCTGCCCTAGATGATTGCGGCCATCACTCTCTGTCCAACACACCTGTGCATAATGTTACCTCGGGGCCTTAGGGCACACTTGTATCCCTCTTGCCTCAGCTAGAAATAGTATCAACTCAAATTAGAATGTCTGCCCAGAGTCCTACAGGCAATATAACCCTCAGCAAGTTTTAAACCCTGGTGGGCCTCCTATCTTATAAAATTATGAAAAGATATATCTCAACAGTTTGATGTGAAAAATAAATGAAATACTATATGTGAAACCCCCTAGCACGGGGCATGATGAAAAATAGATGCTCAGTAAATGTTAGTGTTGCCGTAGCTGGTTTGGCTCAGTGGATAGAGTGTCAGCCTGTGGACAGAGGGGTCCCTTGTTCCATCCAGTCAAGACCACATTGCCCAGGTTGTGAGCTCGATCTCCAGTGGGGGGCGTGCAGGAGGCAGCCAATCAATGATTCTCTCTCATCACTGATGTTTCTCTCTCTCTCTCCCTCTCCCTTCCTCTCTGAAGTCAATAAAAGTATGTTTTTAAAAATGTTAGTTTCCCTGTTTTCCACCTAGTGAGTTTCTATCCATTCCATTCCATTGCCCCTTTTAAGCCAACAATGAATTATCTAATGCCTATTTTCCCTTATCTAATAATTCACTTTTGGTTTGGTCTTTATAAGTGTATATCCTACTTTTCCCAGTAGATTAGAGTAGAGACCCTGCCCAAACCAGTGACCAGTAGCATTGGGCACAGAGGTAATTTCAGCTGGTCTGTTGCGTTTGTGTAATTATAATTCAGCAAAGCAAAGGAAATCTTGACTGGCAAAATTATGGAGGTTGCAAGTAAAAAAAGGAAAAATGAAAATAGAGTCCACGACCATGGAAAATTAAGGAAACCTATAGAAGGAGCATGGGACAAAGAGGAGAGAATGCCATTCCATCATCCACGCAGTGATGGATAATGTAGAGACACCTGTGGTTATGTCTACAATCCCAAACTATGTGGTAAACTCAGTGGTGAATTAAAACAAACTGATTATTTGGGTTTCCTATTAATTAATTAATTCAATGTATATTTACTTAGTGTTTATTATTGTCTCAGGTTATAAATGGGTAAAATATATGTAATGAGTACCTTAATCTTAAAACATTAAATATTGTTATGGTGTTTGATCTAACTATATCTGCCAGTGATTTTAATAGTAAATTTAGGCATAGATTTCTTACATTGTATTTTCTATATTAAATATTATGGGATTTAAATTAACATTGCTTATCTAAATATATGTGTTTCTGTACTATACATCAAATTAAGCAATAAGATTTTCAGTTGTCAAACATAATGAAATATATACCTTTATAAACAATAGAAAAAATATTATTTTCTAAACATTTTCTTTGAATATTAGTTTCATAGGGACTTTTCTAAGAGTCTTTAGGAATTTTTATGGGGCAATGCAATTATATAACCTATGAAATACAAATAATTTGTTCCCAATACCTTATGTGGAAAAGAGATCAGCAGAATTTGTGGGTAATATTATGGTTATTTTCAAATCCAGTTTTAAGATAATTTTAAAGCATGTCTATCTTTTCACTTTCCAAACTGTTTTTTCTATCTTCATGTATAAGTTTCCTTTCAACATTTTTAAAGGTAAGCACTTTAAAAGCAGAGTAATTGATGGTAAACACACAACACAACATATGGATAATATATTGTAGAATTGTATACCTGAAACCTATATAATTTTATTAACCAATGTCACCCCAACAAATTCAACAAAAATAAATAAAATAATAAAAAAATTTTCAAGTAGAATAATTTATAAAATGGTATGTTACCGTGAATATTTTTATATTCCATATCTTGGATTCTTTATCCCTAATTGACTAGATTTTCCTTTCAATAAGCAAAATTTTCAGTTGTATAATCATTTGATTTAGATTCTGCATTAATAGGTGTATCCCTCTAAATAGAAGAAAGTCCTTTATTATATAAGCTAAGGTATTTCTCTAAGGTATTTAAATTTATCTTCAACCCACTGGCCTAAGTTCCAAAAGATGCCTGTAATTAGATGCAATTACATATCAAATTAATCAAATGGTGGCCTATCAGGTTACAATTACTACTGGGATCCTCCTGGCACCTTTTCCACATTCTCTTTCAATCTCCCATTTTAGAGCCTCCCTCATGATCACCAGCAAGAAAATGCTTCTGAATTACATCCCACTTCTAAAACTGCCTAGGAAGCAACTCCCCCGAGAGTCTGTAATCATTTGTGACAAGGAGCACAACAATGTTATAATGTCCATTTTTCCCTGAGAAGGAGATCTCTAATTTCCAACTTTAAATCTCTGTTTAAAACCCCTCCAAAAAGATCGCTGCAGCACACCTGACAGTCTTCTCTCTAGGAGCGTCCTCTGCTTTTGTATTTGCTTTATAGTTTGGTGCCCTGATACAATTTTTTATATATTTTGCAGTTCCTTGGAGTGTAACGCCCAAAATAACAGTATGGTTTCTTGTGGATGTCAAAGGCATGAAAAAGAGTTGGCCTCTTTTTTCAGGATTTGCTTAAATAACAGAAGGGGAGGGCTCCAGTGCTGGCAGGCTCTGGGTGGAGAGTGGGGTCCAGGCTGAGGTCAGGCAGATGCCTCCTGTAAATTAGTTTCCCTTCATTCTTCATTCAAGGTCCCGGAATTATTCGGAGGCCTTCTCCTAAGGTGGGCAAGGGTACCAGAATGTCTAGTTATCATTTTCTGCCTTCTTTCATTTGCACATTTTGCTTTTTTTGCTTCTGTTTTCCAACATTGCAGTTCTTCCCTTGTGGGTTATTTGGAGTTGCTCAAATGAACCATTTAATAAACAATATAAATAGCAGCTCATTTGTTAACCAGTTAGTATCACATTTACAATCCCCTTACACTCCCTCTCTCCCCTAATTCACTAAGTTTTCCTTAGCTTTCCTGAGCAGACCCAGTTTGGTGGCTTCCCAGGGCTCACTGAAGGATGGGCACACATGCTGTTGCCATGGAAACAAGGTAATTGCTCGGAGGATTCATCCTGCATGGGTAATATTGAACTAGCTGCTATACAGTTTCTCATTTATTACAAAACATTTACAAGAAAAATGTGACGTGTTTCACGATGTTAAAGCGTTTGCCTTTTTTCAAGAGACTAAGTAAAATTTTATTAGAATAAATGCTAAACAGGATGGAAACTTTTTAATAAAAAGTGAGTTTAAAGTAGGCAAAGGTAACTGATGACAAAAAAATAATAATAATTGAAAGGCCTTGACTGAGTAGCGGATGTGAACATTTCTCTCCTTTGGGGCTCAGATGTTTACATCTGTTGAGTCTTACAGTGGCTGTCACTAGGCCTGCCTCACACGATAACACAGGGCTGGAGTACACATTCTCTATTGTGGGGTATGGATGCCATTTTATATTGTCTACTCTTTGATTCCTCCTTTGTACATAAGGACCTGATTGACTTTTTCTATCCTAACTTCCTTTCTCTTTGTCTGATTTCCCGTGTTCTCTCCCACACTAACTTTTCTTTAAAAAGGAAGGCAGTATTTTCCTCTCTCTGTCCTTGGACAGAATAGATTTGACCACATATTTGAATTCTAATCTTAGATCTCTACCTTGTATGTAGTAGGATCTCAATAAGCTTTCACTTAAAAATACCTTCTGATAAGACATGTTTTCACCTTTGGCTCCACCATTATCCATAAAACCAATACCTACGTCAGTGTTTCTCAGCTTCATGTCCTCAGTTCACAAGTGGCTTTCTAGATAGCATGCCTTCTGGGTAAGAGTACTTTGATTTTCTAGTTCTAGTGTAATTCCACCCCTGTTCTCTAGCTTAAGAAAATGCACATCCCTTATCACACAGTTCTCGCTCATCCCTACTGAAACTCGTGGGACAGTATGAGATGACCTCCAGATGCATGTTCTATTCTCATACACTGCAGTTCTGTGACACTATCCTTCAGTCATCTCATTTAGAAACCTGGTCTGACCAAGCTGGCTTACCCCAGGAACTCCCAAACTGCTGATGGACACCTTTATTGTTTCCCTCACCACATTTTATTGATGTTAGCTCTTTAGCTACCTGTCTTCCTCCAGTAAAACTGAACTCCTGGGGGTTAAGTCTGTCTCTTATTTATAATTGTTGACACGTTGCCTAGCGCAGTGGGTAACAATGGACCTTCAATAAATATTCCATAAACCCAACAGTTGGTTGATTACTTATGCTGATGTACTTATGTCATCCAGATTAAAGTTGTGCCAGTGCATTAAAACAGATCCCAAGTTGGAAGACTTTGCAAACCCTTTACTAATGTGGCTGTAACATCTCCTAATACGTATTTCAGATCCACCATGAAGTGCTAAGAGACTGATGGGGGTTAATTGAAAGTGACTAAGCTTGAAGAACACATTTGGGAATTTGTGTTCTTATTCGTATAGCATTCTCCCCATGCCAAGTTTGAGTGGTTTGCTTAAGTGATGTAGCATTGATATTCATGCTGAACAAATGTTTAACCGATCATTTATTCACAGTGTTGATAGGTGAATGGCTAATTTGTCGCTAGTTTTCAAAGACCACCGCATAGAGCCAAATCATACCTCCAGTTCCTCCTGAGGAGTTACAGAATTGGATTTTAATTTCACAAAAATAAATAAAAATAAACTACATGCTCCTAATATGAAATGTCAGCTAAAATTAATAGCAACCTACTTCTTTTTCAAGTGTGAACTGGACCCAGTCAATTAGCAGGCAGCTTGTCAAAACGCAGAGGACACAGATTGTTAGGTGCTTTATCATAATTTTATTTGCCCTGAGCATTTGAATAAATGAGGTGCAATGTTGCTCAGGACTCTGAATCTTTGATAGATATTTTCTGGACCTCCTGCTGAAATGCTAGGGGCTAATTTTCTGCAGTAAATTTTCTCAATGATCATTGCAGCCTGTAGCAATGAATGACTTTTTCTCCCACATATCGCCAAGCCTGAGTGCAGAGAGATGACATATCAGCTGTGGGTATGTCTGTGAGAATGCAGCTGCGTGTGCATTTTTTATACAGAGAAATAGCTTTCTCTAGAGTTCTTGCTGAAAATCCCATTCTTCCTTCCAAATAGCAGGCACTCAGTAAATATTCATTGAGTTGTGTTCCATTTTGTGTTATGTACTGGTATTCCCCACATCTGCAGGATTGGGGAGCATAGTGGAAGGGGTGATGAAAATGAGAAGAAAAGTCTAGTATGATACTGCACGGGCATAGTCATAAGGAGAGGTCCAAATTGACAATTAGGCTCACTGACAAGGTGCAAATAAGCTTTGGGCTACATTTTATTAGCTTTATAGAAGAATACAGGGCAGGCACTCCCACAAGGATAGCATCTGTGGGGGCCCAGCAGCTACCCAAGTACACAGCTCCCTTCTCCTTCTCGACTCAGGGTATATGCTGCTGTCTCAGACAGGAGCCTAGTTGCCCACATATTTTTGTTTTTTAATTTATCTTTATTGTTGAAAGTATTACAGATGTCCCCCCACCCCATTTACCCCATCCACCGTTCTTGTCCCCTCCACATATCTTTTATGTTGTTCTAGTCCAGTGATGGCGAACCTTTGAGCTCGGCGTGTCAGCATTTTGAAAAACCCTAACTTAACTCGGTGCCGTGTCACATATAGACATTTTTTGATATTTGCAACCATAGTAAAACAAATACTTATATTTTTGATATTTATTTTATATATTTAAATGCCATTTAACAAAGAAAAATCAACCAAAAAAATGAGTTCACGTGTCACCTCTGACACGCGTGTCATAGGTTTGCCATCACTGTTCTAGTTCATAGGTTCAAAGTCTGCCAGCTTTCAGCCCCACAGCCCATGTGTAGCTCTACAGATCAGGCGTAAACACAACAAAGCAGATACCACATTCCCAGTTTATCTCAATGAAGCCGTTTTTAAGGAAGCAGTTACTGTGGGAATGAATATACTCTGTCCTGCATCAGCAGAGACCTGGTGGAAAACCTAGATACAGGTATTCATTTCCATGTCACTTGAATTGCAAAATAGATGCAAGAAGTGATTTTAAAAAAGAAAAATTCTATTTTCCACTGACTTTTATTGTCCAATTGGAGAGGTGTCCATGGAGAAATCACTCTATTACAGTGAAATGAACATGTCAACCATTCAGGGCTTTAGCACCTGGTCAGTCCCATAGAAAAATGAACATCTGTGCACTCTGCTGACCAGACCTATTTTATGTTTGACTTAAAATTCAAGAAGTTCTGTCTTTTTAGTGCTTTTCAACTCTTTCTTTTGGTTCTGGATACCCCAGTATCTCTCTCAGTCAGAGAAATTTCTCCCCTGCCTGGGAACCCATGTATTTGAAATTTCTGTCTCTCAATATTTCTAACATAATCTCACTTAAAAGATAATCACATCTGTAGACATCAACCTACAACTGGGTTGAAAATCCCTTATGTGCAAGGCTTTATTAAAAAACAGTGTCCTTTGGTATACAAATTCAAAATTTGTAGTTTAATTTAACTCAGTTGATTGTGATTGGAAGTCTCTTATTTATTTGGAAGGATAAGTATCCTATAAATACAATAACAACAAATGCACATCTTACTTTTCTACAAAAAAAGGCATAATAATCAAGTTCACAAATTTTTTCAGAACTGAGAATTCTCTGTCATTCATATCCTGATAAAAAGAGGAAATGTTGATCCCAAAGATGGGTCTGAATCATGCTTTGCTTCAGCAAAGGACAAAATTATATATTACTAGAGGCCTATTGCATGAAGAGATTCGTGCAATAGGCCTTCCCGTCTCCTGGCTACCAGCACCGGTTTTCCTCCAGCACCCAGGACCCAGGCCTTCGCTCCAGCAGGAGCTGCCTTCAGTCTTCCGTCTTCGCTGCTCCAGCCAGAGCCGCCTTCAGTTTTCCATCTTCGCTGCTCCAGCTCACCTTCAGTCTTTGCTCCGCTGCTTGGAGCCTACATATGCAAATTAACTGCCATCTTTGTTGGGTTAATTTGCATACTCTCCTGATTGGCTGGTTAGCATAGCGAAGGTAAGGTCAATTTACATGTTTGTCTATTATTAGGTAAGATATCTTAAATGAAAATATCTGCTTTGAAAATGAAGTGGAAGTCAATTCCTACTTGACTTCCTATTTCCCTTGTTGCTCATTACTCTATTGGAGAAGAACTTAGGTAAAGCCATATTTATGAAGAAATCATATTGGAAAATGCAGACATCAAGTGTGACTGCTGCGAAATATAAACAAAAATGTAATGCTTATATGTATCAAAGTTTTAAGCAATAAAAAGAATGGATAAAATGAAATTGTTTTAAAACATATCATTTCATCATTATGCTTGAATTTATATTGTTCACATTTTTACATATCCTATATAATAATCCTATATAATAAAAACCTAATATGCAAATTGTCCCCTCAACCGGGAGTTTGATCAGGGGCCAGGGCTGGCCAGCCAACCATAGGAAGGGAGGCCCTGGCCAGCAATTGGCAGCCACTAGGCAGTGCACAAATTGTGCACTGGGCCTCTAGTACTTTATATAGAGACTAGAGGTCCAGTGCACAAAATTCATGTACTTGGTGGAGGTGGGGGATCCCTCAGCCCAGCCTGTGCCCTCTCACAGTCCGGAAGCCCTCGGGGGATGTCTGACTAACAGCTAAGCCAGCAGTTGGACATCCTTAGCGCTGCCGCAGAGGCAGGAGAGGATCCCACCACTGCTGCTATGCTGGTCAGCCGTGAGCCTGGGTTCTCATTGAGCAGTGCACTAACCACCAGGGGGAAGCTCCTGTATTGAGAATCTGCCTACTGGTGGTTAGTGCACATCACAGCAACTGGTTGTTCTGCCATTCAGTTGATTTTCCCCTAGTGAACTTCTGTAATTGATATGATTGATTACTTTTCAATAGAAACCTTAATTGAGGTACATTACTGACATAGGACAAATTGAAGTTAGGTACTCAGGGAAAGTCACTAATATATTGTGGCTAGTGGAAACATAAAATTATAAGGATTAATTTATGTGATGTTACTAACATATTTTATTGTATAAAATTTAGCACATAATCCCAAAAACCATTGGTTAAAAATACTAAGGAATATGGATTATCATAATCCTTACATGTCTGCTTTTGGTTGATATATGCAAAGTGCCATTTGCAGTTTCTTCTTATCTAATGCTTTATTTAATTCATTATAATTCCATTTTTTAAAGTTTAATAATAATACTATTATTTTTTCAATTTCTCCACCTAGATACTATATGTACTTTATACATAACTTATATTAACACAGGGCTCCTGGATTCTTCATTTCATAAAAATTATTCTTTAAATCTAATGATTTGATAAATTTACACTGACACCTTTTTTGTTTGTGTTTTTTAATTAATTGATTGTCTTGTTTGGCACATATAACCAAATTAAAAAATCTTAAATTCACCAAACTTGCTGTGAGGGGAAGAAAAGACAGTGCATTTTTTAGGTCACAGGAGTATAAAGATTAGTAAGAGAAAGATTAGTCTTCAGTGAGGACCATCTACCAAATATTTGCCACTCATCCTCCCAATTATCTTCCTTTCTAATGGAGAAAAATAGATATAGACTACCTCCAGGTAGATCCTGCCTGCTATGCTAATTCAATAATATACTTGATGCCACAGATATGCTCTCTGCTTTAATACCTACCCTGTCATCACTATCAGAGAATCAATCAGGAAGTTCCTAGTGAGTTCTCATTTTGGTTGACTTACAGAAGAGAGATGCATGCCAATTATTATATCCCCATTTCAACCCAGAAGATGGATGGGAATAAAATTGTATGTCTCAGAAGTCATTGGCTTCAAGCATACATTGCATATTCATAAATGTATCTTCTTTAGCCTGAAAATAACAAGTTAGGTCATGTCTCTTGAATTGATCTTTATCCCTTGACAGGCTCTGACTCAGCAAGCTCCAAGAGAATAAATACAATTCTAAGGTGCCAAATTTTTTTACAGCTAATTTGTTAATACTATGCCCTCAAAACATAAGATGAGTTATGTGATCACACAGCAATTTCCAGTAGAAGGTGAAATTTGGAGTAGGAAAAGAAAGCTTTAAAAAAAATCACAGATAATAAAATTTTAAGATAACTTTTAGTGACTTTAAAGTAAAATTGTGGCGGCATAGGTAAACACCGGAGTTTGCTGCCTCGAACAACCACTTCAAAAATACAACTAAAAGACGGAACGGACATCATCCAGAACCACAGGAAGGCTGGCTGAGTGGAAATTCTACAACTAGAAGGAAAGAGAAAAGCATACCGAGACTCAGAGGAGGCACAGTGCGGAAGTAAAATACTAAAGTGCGGAGGTGCATGCGGAGCAGGCTGGCGGCTGAGGGCGCGGTTGTTGTTTTCAATTGGGAGGGAGTCTCAGGCTCTGAGCTCCAGTTCCGGGCCAGTCTCTAGGGACCCAGACTCATATGGGAGAAGCGGGACTGTCTGGCATCGGTCGGAACTCAAGGGCAGCTTTCTCTCCGAGGGGCTAGCAGTGATTACCGGGACACTGAGAAGCAGAGCCTCTGAGGGCTGGACTGAGAGCAGCCATAACTGCTAGCCCTGCCCTGTTGATCCCTTGGGACCCGCCCTGCCCAAGCCCTGCAGGAAGGCTTTTGCTGGATAGCCTCAGGCAAAGGTTAGATTAGCACCTCCCTAGAGATCCAGGAGCCAGGAAACCCAGAGGTCAGAGTGGGATCATCCAGTTTGAAGCTCTGTGGAACCATAAAGGACACACTCAGGAGGCAGACTCAGTGAGCACCAAAGCCCCATTGAAGCAAGTCTTGCCCCAGAGGGGTGTCTCCAGCACAGAAGTTCTCCCACTGCAGACACAGCTGATTCTCACAGCCAATTGTCCTGGAGGTCAATTCCTCCCAGTGATAACTACAACAATCAAGGCTTAACTACAACAGGACTATGCACACAGTGCACAAGGGGGTGCACCAAGACTGTCCGCTTCAGGTAATTGGGGAGGCTGAACCACTGGGCCCTAGAAGACACTCAGCACAGAAAACCACTTTATCAACACAGGGAAGCATAAAAAATGCGGAGACAAAGAGAAAGGACACAAATGACAGAAATGGAAGAAAGCAAACTACTGGATATAGAGTTCAAAACCATACTTTTAAGGTTTTTCAAGAATTTTCTAGAAACTGCCAATAAACTTAATGAGATCTACAAGAAAACTAATGAGACCCTCGATGTTGTGATAAAGGACCAACTAGAAATTAAGCATACACTGACTGAAATAAAGAATATTATACCGACTCCCAACAGCAGACTAGAGGATTGCAAGAATCAAGTCAACGATTTAAAATACGAAGAAGCAAAAAACACCCAACCAGAAAAGCAAAATGAAAAAAGAATCCAAAAATACGAAGATCGTGTAAGGAGCCTCTGGGACAGCTTCAAGCGTACCAACATCAGAATTATAGGGGTGCCAGAAGAAGAGAGAGAGCAAGATATTGAAAACCTGTTTGAAGAAATAATGACAGAAAACTTCCCCTACCTGGTGAAAGAAATAGACTTACAAGTCCAGGAAGCGCAGAGAACCCCAAACAAAAGGAATCCAAAGAGAACCACACCAAGACACATCATAATTAAAATGCCAAGAGCAAAAGACAAAGAGAATCTTAAAAGCAGCAAGAGAAAGACAGTCAGTTACCTACAAGGGAGTACCCATATGAATGTCAGCTGATTTTTCAACAGAAACTTTGCAGGCCAGAAGGGAGTGGCAAGAAATATTCAAAGTGATGAATGCCAAGAACGTACAACCAAGATTACTTTATCCAGCAAAGCTATCATTCAGAATTCAAGGTCAGATAAAGAGCTTCACAGATAAGAAAAAGCTAAAGGAGTTCATCACCACCAAACCAGTATTATATGAAATGCTGAAAGGTATCCTTTAAGAAGAGGAAGAAGAAGAAAAAGGTAAAGATACAAATTATGAACACCAAATACACATCTATCAGCAAGTGAATCTGAAAATCAAGTGAATAATCTGATGAACAGAATGAACTGGTGATTATAATAGAATCAGGGGCATAGAAATGGAGTGGACTGACTATTCTTGCGGGGGAAAGGGGTGAGGGGGATGCGGGAAGTGACTGGACAAAAATCGTGCACCTATGGATGAGGACAGTGGATGGGGAGTGAGGGAAGAGGGTGGGGTGGGAACTGGGTGGAGGGGAGTTATGGGGGGAAAAAGAGGAACAAATATAATAATCTGAACAATAAAGATTTAATTAGTAAAAAAAAAAAAAATACAGTAAAATTGTGATTATTTTGCACCACACATAAAATTTGGAAACCTGCAAACACATCTACTTAACCCCAACCTCACGAATATTTATTACCTTTTTAGACTACTTTATTGTGGCACACTATGTTTCTATAAAAAAATTACCATGGCCTGATACTTTTTTTTTAATTAGAACACTAAAATAGAAAATTATATTCAATACACTTTTGAACTTGGTTTCTATTGCATCAAAGAAAATGGTTGTTGTTCAATATGTATAGAGTCTGAACATTTCTAGTCCTTTAAAGACTTGTGAGCTGCCCCTGACAGGCTGAAATAATAATAGATTGTGATAATGTATACATTAAATACAAGACATGTTCATATATAGTAAGTCCCCACTTAATGTCGATAGGTTCTGCAACTTTAAGCAAAATGATGTTCAGTGTGGGGCAAAAGTAGATTAACAGCTGTGAGTGTGCAAAACATAGTTTATTATTGTAATATTATTAATTATTATATTATTTTCCATATAAACAACTGTAAATCTACTTTCGCCTCACCCTGTATAACAAAACCAATCTTACCAAGGACTGGTTGATATAAACACGAGATCCTAGGAATCTCATCAGTATTATAATGAAATAACCTTAAATGAAACTATGTCATTTGAGGATCTGCTGTATACATCCTATCTAATAATAGACAAACATGATAATTAACCATACCTCCGACACGCTTCCCATTGGCTAATCAGCAGGATATGCAAATTAACTGCCAACCAAGATGGCGGCTGGCAGCCAGGCAGCTGAAGTGAACAGGAGGCTTGCTTGCTCCAGTGATGGGGGAAGCCAAGGTTCCCTGCCTGCCACTGCCCAGCTCTGAGCTGCACTCTAAGCAACTATGTTGCAATTTTAGAAGCTAAACAATCCCCAGAAACCTGCTTTCATCCAGCCGGGCCTCAGAGCTGGAGTTGCAACAGTGTTTCAATTATAGAAGTTAAACAAAGCCCAGATACCTGCTTTCAGCAGCTGAGGTCTCCGAGCTGGAGCTGAGCCTCAGAGCTAAAGCCAACTCTCAGCTCCAGTGACAGCCATAGAAGGTAAATAAATCCCAGAATAAAAAAAGAAAAGAAAAAAAGGACAGGTTGGGAACTTCAGTCACCCGCCAGCCTGAAAACGGCCCTCAGCCCCTCACCCAGACTGGCCAGGCACCCCAGTGGGGACCACCTCCCTGAAGGGGGTGTGACCAGCTGCAAACAGCCATCATCCCCTCATCCAGGCTGGCACGGCACCCAATCGGGACCCTCACCCTGATCTGGGACACCCTTCAGGGCAAACCAGCCGGCTCCCACCCATGCACCAGGCCTCTATCCTATATAGTAACAGGGTAATATGCAAATTGACCCTAACAGCAGAAAGACTGGGAATGACTGGTCACTATGACACACACTGATCACCAGGGGGGCAGACGCTCAATGCAGAAGCTGCCCTCTGGTGGTCAGGGCGCTCTCACATGGGAGGAGCTCTGCTCAGCCACAAGCCAGGCTGATGGCTTCCAGTACAGTGGTGGTGGTGGGAGCCTCTCCTGCCTCCTCAGCAGCACTAAGGATGTCCGACTGCAGTTTAGGCCTGCTCCCCACTAGCAAGTGGACATCCCCCGAGGGCTGCTGGGCTGCCAGAGGGATGTCTGACTGCCATCTTAAGCCCCAATCCCCTGGGGAGCGGGCCTAAGCCAGCAGGTGGTCATCCCCTGAAGGATCCCAGACTGCGAGAGGGCACAGGCCAGGCTGAGAGCTCCCCCTCCCCCCGCGAGAGCACAAATTTTTGTGCACTGGGCCTCTAGTCCTATATAATAAAAGCCTAATATACTAAGTGTCCAGTCACCTGGTGGAGCCCTCTCGCAGTCCCTCCCCGGCTGGCCAACTTCCACATCCCTCCCCAGCCCTAATCATGCACTAGTGGGTCCCTTGGCCTGGCCTGTGCCCTATCGCAATCTGGGACCCTCAGGGGATGTTGGAGAGCCGGTTTCGGCCTGATCCCACAGGCCAGGTCAATGGACCCCACTGGTGCACGAATTCGTGCACCAGGCCTCTAGTTTACAATAAAGCCATTGGAAATCTTCTGATAGTACAGGTTTTGAAACACTATGAGTTAAATCACATTTCTCAAATGATGAATAGTGTATGTTTCTAAATACTACATTGGAAATGTAGAAAATGAGTGTAATTGCTCTGTGGCATTGTTTTATAATAATTTATTCATATTTATGGATAATTTGCTATATAATTTTATGTTTGGCCAAGGTCCAATGAAAGTAAATTTATTTATTTAGAAACCCTCCGGTTGTCCATGAAAATAGAATACAGAAGATCTTTCACTGACTTTTTGTCCTTTAAGTCAGTAGACACTAAGACTCATTACAAAGTTATGACATTATCCATTATAAAGTTAAGGAATAAGCCAAACACCAGCTCCATGGCATGCAGACATAGTAGCAAAGACCAAGAAGAGCTTGTCTTAAAAATACATCTCTAACAAAACCACATCAGAGAGAAAAATGATTATTTGAAGAGAAAAAATTAAAAATTTAAATCAGAACCAATATCTAAAATGTGTTTCGATTACTCATTAAGTGAGTAGTAGGAATTCATCTTCAAGACATCTTGCTTGTAGTAAATCTTATGTACTAATATTTTGTCTTTAAGTTCATATGCATTTACAATTGCATGAATAAAGTGTCTGCAGTTTATCCTATTTTGTTGCCCTGGAGAAGGCAATGTTACAGTCATCAACATTGCAATTGCAAATATGATTTTCTAATCCACATTTCATTTTCTGGTTCTCTGCAGACTATAGCATTGGGAATGGCAGATCCCCACAAGGTACAGGAAGGATCCGTTTTCATCACATGCACACATTTATTATATGGATTCCTCGCTGTCTTGCTCTGATTACCAGTCCTGATGTTCATGCATCTCCAATCACAATAGTTTTTTTTTCAACCTAATTTTGCTAATAAATTTGGAGAGACCATCAGCAGATACAGAAGAATAGTCATAGTGGACCCATGATATATGGTGGCACTGAGCCTGACTTTGTCAAGAGAGGAGCCGAGATAGGAAGCAGACTGAGAGCTAAATATTTCCAACATCCATGGACAGGCCTAGCTATCCCCCTAGATTGCTAGTGGCAGGGAATTTCAGCACAATTTCTGCCCTTTATATCCAGTGAATTCCACTATGCTGACTGAATTTTTACATTTCACTGAATTTCCATGAGAAATGTGTTTGGAACAGTATTTCATACCTGAAACACAATTAAATTTAGAATCATTGAATTTTAGATCTGAGAGCTAAGAGAACATTTACTCCCACCCATCATTTAACAGATAAAGACTCTGAAATCCAAAAGGTTAAGTGGCTTTTCTGAATCCGTGTAGTGTTTTTGTGACAGAGCCGAGCTATTCTTAACGTTGGTCCTGAGCTCTTTTCCGTCCACTTTAAGATAATTCTTCTTTAAATTGCTCAGAGTATAAAATCTGTGTTAAAAGGCCATGTCTTTCTACATAGACTTTTTTAAAAGTTTTAGCTATTAAAAGTTCTATGTTTTATTTATGTATATTACCCAGTGAAAGATACAATATAGAAAGGGAATTCAAATAGATGAGTGCATTTGACAGTTCAGAGCTCAAGTGTCAGTAACAGAAAACACCTGTTAATATTTCAGAGCAGTTGTAAAAAAAGAAAGCAGGAACCATGGTTAATGAATCTCCAGATTCCTGGTGCCTAGAACTTAATCTGACACATGGTAGACACTCTATATATTTGCTGAATGACTAAAGAAAACATTTTTGTGGTGAAGAGTTAGAAGGTATCAAAACATGCTTTAATATGTGTTTAAAAAATAGTCCTGAAACATAAACTTGCAATAACAGACCCCAGGAAGTTCACAAAACTTAAGGACACATCATCAAGGATAAGCTCAGGAAGGTGACAAAGTTGGCAACTGCATCAGTTAGGTTCTAGCTTTTAGGAAACCCGGAATTTTGGGTGTAACTGCTCCACAAATGTGCTGAGAACAGAAATAAACCAAGAGGACTTAGGTAAAGAGATTCTGAAGTAAAAGAGAAAATGGTTGAAGCAAAGAAAGGGTAAGGAGATCTGTAACCTTCTAAGTGGCAATAAGATATTCATGACACTTGGATAGACCTTAATGAAATCTAGAAAAGACACTGGTTTTGTTTTGCTTCCACAGCTGACAACTCTGGGAACTATAAATGACTAATAAAGCATAAATGACTAATAAACTCCTGGGACAGAGTCAGGACCAGGAGGGGTAATAATCCTTCCACTAAAAGATCTTTGCTGTGCCCAGTTTTTATTTTTACTTCATTTCTCATTGAGCAAGTTAGCAAAATAGTTCTTTCAATCACTTTTACAGAAATATGTATTTTTCTGGAAAATGGAATTAGACCCAAAGTTACATGCAAAATAATGAGGTCAAAAGTGAGAGAGACCTTTTACAGAGGGGTTTCACATTAGGAATGAGATTAAGCATCTATTTGAAATGGAGGCAAGGTAATTTTTTTATTTCAAAATTAAAGCTATATTATGCAGGTATATTGTGGTAAGAAAGGTGAGGGCACAACAACAAAGTACATAGTTAGGTGTTCCTAAAGCATGAAGAGTGAAACAGGAAGTAATAGGAACTGTCAGGCCCCACTCTTGATAAATCCTGACTACCTTGAGAAAAAACAAATCCCCATCCTCTTACTAGTTTCTAGACTTTGTGTTAATAAGAAAGAAAATGAATAAAGTAAGTCTTCCCAGCCAGTGTGGCTCAGTGGTTGAGCAATAGACCCATGAACCAAAAGGTCATGGGTTTGACTCCCGGTCAGAGCACATGCTGGGGTGGTGGGCTCCATCAACCATAGGGGGCATGCAGGAGGCAGCTGATCAATGTTTCACTCTCACATCAATGTTTCTCTCTATATTTCCCTCCCCCTTCCTCGCTCTCTGAAATCAATACAAACGTTTTTTTAAATAAAAAGAAAAGAAAATGAGTGTAAGGAGTTGTGTCATAAATCCAGAATCATAAGCTTTTGGAGGTGTGGGGGTAGCATATATGTTGAGAAGCTCACCTCTGAAGCTCTGGCCTCATGTGGACCCTCCAATGAAGTGAAGTCTCTTTCATTCAGTCAATGGTTTAGGGGACATTAAAATGGATTTTCTTGGTGCATGCTGCTAATATGTCTTTTAGAAATTAGATAAACCTATATTCGGCCTCGATTTATTTTTCTTACCCAGATTAGTGCTGATATACCAAATTTCCTAAAAAAATAACATCCAAGTGAAATATACTAAGGCTATCTGAGGTCTCTGAAGCTAAAGCTTTCATTGCACTTAGGTGCTGTGTGTAAAAAATAAGCTAAGGGATCAAGATCTTCATGAAATGTAACCTCAGACAGCTGTGAAATGCTCTAGAAGTTTTCGAGACCAACCATAAGATAAATGCTAAAAATATGTTGGAACTAAATTAAAAGGAAGGTCAGGACACAACGATGTCTGAATGGAAGATATAAAGCACAGTGAATATAAATTGATAATGCTGAGGCGAGAGATCATTTATTGCTCCTCCATTTTTCTTTTAGGGAACAAGCAATAAAATTGAAATGAATGAGCCAATTTTAGACCTAATTTTCATACAGCATCATTTCTCCTGAAGGTTCAGCAGAGATAGAAATCAAAGAGAAAAATAAAAAGAAAACCAACTTACTTCATTCTCAACTCATCTTGTTGAGGGAGGGCTCGATATTTTGCCTGAGGAACACTCTTTTTAAAATACAAATTTTGAACTACAAAATCTGAAGCACAAATTCTATTCTTGTATGCATATGTTCTTAACTTATATATTAATGCTCATTATCCATACACACACATGAAAGTACATATATACACATATACTCCCCAATACACACTCAATTCTTTCTCTTTCTCTCTTTGCCATCTGTTACCTATTTTTATCTATCTATCTATCTATCATCTATGATATTCACTTGTAAGTCACTTAAAATATGGTTTTGGTTCTGTGCTTGATAGTTTGTTTTTCTCTCTCATGCTTGCATCTGTCTTCTTATAAAGATACTAGAGGCCTGGTGGACGAAATGCATGCACAGGTAGGGTCCCTAGGCCTGGCCAATGATCAGGACCAATTGGGGCCTTCCTTCCTCTGGCTGCCGGCTGCTGGTCGGGGCCTTCCTTTGTTCTGAGCTACCCCCTGGTGGTCAGTGCACGTCATAGCGAGCGGTCGAACTCCTGAGGGGACAATTTGCATATTGGCCTTTTATTACATAGAATATGCCTGCCTTGTCTTCTAAGGCACTAAAAGTTGTTGCTTTGAAGGAGATTATATAAAGATCCTATGTGATTCTGTCTTTGGAAGTTAGAGACTCTCAAGAACTCTGAGAGGTTTGAAATGTTACCCATCTTACCACCTAAAACGGTAGCTTCATGGATGCTTGCAGAAGACAGGAGACTCTTGAGTCAGAGACAAAGAACTTTATTACTCAAGGCACAGCAGGCCTTATAGACTTTATATTCACATTGGTTCTCCTTCCTCCACAGTCCCAAGGGCATAATGCAGGGAAGCCCAGGTAAATGCAGTACATTCAGTGGTTTTGTGTCCTGGTGATGAACTTGATTAGAGAAAATGCATTCTTTTAAAGAGACACATTTTCTTTATTATCCTGGACAGAAAAAAAAAGTCTGCTCTCAGCCCATGGGGAAGACATTCTTTGTATTTTTCAAAGATGTTTGCTTAAAAAAAGACCCTTGAAAAAGATAGTCCAGGGGAAAAATCTGTCAGTGACTTTCAACAGAAACATGAGAGAACTATTGAGAATAGTCCCCCAATACGGACTTCCTTCTATCCTTCT